>NC_083363.1:53432163-54128163 GCF_030254825.1 Meriones unguiculatus | reverse complement strand
TGTTTCATTGTGTAAATGTACCACAATTTCTGTATCCATTCCCCAGTTGAGGGGCATCTGGGTTGTTTCCAACTTCTGGCTACTACAAATAAAGCTGCTACAAAGATGGCTGAGCAAATGTCCTTGTATACTTGAGCACCTTTTAGATATATGCGCAGGAGTGGTATAGCTAGGTCTTGATGGAATAATAAGACACCCAAAATCACTAAAACAATCCTCTACAATAAAAGATCTTCTAGAGGTATCTCCATCCTGATCTCAAGCTGTACTATAGAGCAACAATACTAAAAACTGCATGGTACTGGCATAGAAACCCACTGGTGGATCAATGGCATCAAATAGAAGACCCTGAAATAAACCCACACACTTATGGACACCTGATCTTTGACAAAGATGCCAAAACCATACAATGGAAGAAAGGTAGCATCTTCAACAAATGGTGCTGGTCCAACTGGATGTCTACATGTAGAAAAATGCAAATAAATCCATACTTATCACCATGCACAAAACTAAAGTCCACGTGGATGAAATACCTCATCAGAAATCCAGACACACTAAACCTGTTAAAAGAAAAAGTGGGGAAGAGCCCTGAACTCATTGGCACAGGAGACAACTTTCTGGACAGAATACCAACAGCTCAGGCTCTAAGATCAACAATCAATAAATGGGACCTCATGAAATTGAAAAGCTTCTGTAAAGCAAAGGACACCATCATCAAAACAAAACGACTGCCTACAGATTGGGAAAGAATCTTCACCAATCCTATATCTGACCGAGGGCTAATATCCAAAATACATAAAGAACTGAAGAAGTTAAACAGCAACAAATCAAGTAATTCAACTAAAAAATGGGGTACAGAGCTAAACAGAGAATTCTCAATAGAGGAATATTGAAGGGCAGAGAAAGAAATGCTCAATATCCTTAGCTATCAGAGAAATGCAAATCAGAAGGACCCTGAGATTTCACCTTACAACCATCAGAATGGCTAAGATCAAAAACTCAAGTGACAACACATGTTGGAGAGGATGTGGAGAAAGGGGAACCCTCCTCCATTGCTGGTGGGAATGTAAAATTGTACAACCACTTTCGAAGTCAATCTGGTGCTTTCTCAGACAATTAGGAATAGTGATTCCTCAAGATCTATCATGAAGTTCTTTTTTTTTCCCCAGTGTTGTCTATATTTTTTTTCAATGCAGTTTATTCAGGAACCTTGAACAATCATCTGACCCTGGGGAAAGCCAGCCCACAGGTTAAATATCCTCTGGGTAGCCAACCCCAGCATGCCACGTGGGCAATGCAGATAGGTCCACATACATGGAAGCATGAAGTTCTTAAAGCAACTGTAAGTTCCTTTCATTGGGCTCTGTACACGGGAATTGCCAACATGACTGCTTCCCTCTACAGGTCAACCAGAGAGTTGTCTAAGTGGTGTCAGGTATTTGGGTTATGTCTGCCTTGACTCATCCTCATTCCTGTTCAAGTAAGATCAATAGAGGAAACGCTCTTTGTCTTTGCCATATAATATAATCTTATCCTAAGAGTTTCCTTTTATTACCTTCCACACATTGTTTAGGTATATATGAGCCTCGGGTTCTGTCTATACTTTGGGACACACACACGTACACAAACAGGCATGACTGCTTGATGCTGAGAGTTATAGCAGTCATGCGCTGACTTTCCACAGCATATCTGTAACGATCTGAAAATGTCACAAAACTGCAAAGATTATATTCCATTGAGTAGAAAATTGAACACAAAATATTGATTTAAGGGTTTAAATGGTCACCCTACTGCATGCGATAAGATGATTCTATGGAACACTGTCAGAATACAGCTGGGGCTTTTGTCCTAGAAGCATCAATAAAATGGGTAACAGAGAAGACTGAGTTCAGAGGTAGGAAAAATGTTAGCAAGGCGTAGCTCAGACAAGAAGAGTGAGTTATTCAAGAAGAAAGGAATAGCAATTTAGAACTAAGTATGAAAATATATTTTATCTGGATTACTAAAAAGAAGGAAGGCAACATAGATTATTTCTGTAAGTGGGTTGTGTTCTCTGCTTTCGGAGCTGAATACGGGATCCATTATTATTGTGCTTCCTACTTTTCACGTGGTCTGTTATGACTCTTAGTTGTGTGTTCAAAAATCAACCTGTTGAATGGGGCATGAAGTATTACATATAAAACAGAGTTTTACTCAGCCATAAAGCAGTTAGAAAATATAAAGCTTTCAGGGAAGAATAGAACTAGATATCATCACATTATGAGAAGTAAGTGCAAGAAAGAAATGCCTTGATCTATTCTCTTATTCATGGAATATATAGTAGGTGGAAATGCAAGTAGAAGGGGTGTTTCAGGCACAAAAGGAAAATGCACAATGAATAGGAGAGGAGAGCATGACTAGATAACAAGAAAGACTGATAGAAGGAGTATTATGTCAAAATACACTAGAAAATATAGAGAAATAAAAATAAAGCCTTTTGTGTAATTAATGTATAAAACTGAAAATAGTCATTCTTTAGTTAGGAAGCCATGCATCCCTTCTTTCTGAAGACTAAAGATTCCTCCTCAACTAATAACTCCCTTATTAATAACAGGAATAAAATTACTATTGATTCACACCTCTAGAGGTAGAAATATCATGGTTCTGCCCGGATCACAGAGTACATGAAAGAACTTACTTTTTTGATGAGCATACAAAGTAAACTAAAAATTAAAAACTTGTAAGATTTTTAATTGTTTCACTATTGGCATTTTTTCTTTTCTTTTCTGCTTCCTCAATTAATTTATTTCTAGAGATGACGAGTATGGGCTTTTGCTTAATGTTATTTTCCCCAAAGTGATTTAAATAAAATGCTAATGGATAAAGTTTAACTTTTGTAAAAAAAAAAAAAAAAAAAAAAAAAAAAAAAAAAAAACAAGAGAAAGGCATATACATTATAAAATTATGAAAACACATATTTCTCATTCCATTGATTTTAGGAGAGAGCCTACTGCTACTGTTATACTAAATGGACATTGGGTTAAACCAACTCTAAATGACTCACCATTATACTCTTAGATTAATGAGTCTCTCAACCCTCCTAAGAGAAGTATTTGTTTACTGTAGACAATGATTAACATGAACAGCTACAACCTAAAAAAGACAATAGTATTCTGAAAAATGTACAGCCCTAAACGGAAAAATATAACACACCTCCTTCTCCAAAAGCTGAGAGCTCATTGAGGAAGAGTGTGTAGAAAGTCTAAGCCAGAAGTAGTAGGTGACCATAAAGAAACAGTCTTCTGGGCATCGCAGGTTAGCCATGTATATTAAACCACAGCAGTGTGGAAACCATGCATAAAACCTGAACAATTCAAAGCCAGACCAAGTCCCACCATAGAGAGGGGAGTTGGGGAGTAGATTGCATCCTTAGCTAAGGATCTGCTGAGAATTATTATCTGTTGTCAGTGGAAAGGTTAGTTTCCTCTAAGGGCTTAGCCCTACATAAGTCAAACACACTCCAGTGGAAACCCACATAGCCAAGAATATTTTAGCAACACAGATGACCTTGAATGAAGAAAAGGGAGTACAAAGTTGGGTGGGAAAGGAAAAGGATAGATCTGGGAAGAGTTGGTGAATAGGAGTAAATATGAATAACACATCACAAAAATACCTCACAGAACTAACAAAAATATGTATCTCTGTGTTAAGGTTTATATAGAATAATAATGCAGTTTTATATATTATAGTTGTGGAGAAGAATAAAATACTGGCTAATCAATTTAATATTCACCACAATATAATTTAAAGTAACTAAATCTCACATTCAATAAGCATTTTCATCATTTTGGAAACAATGTCAAAGCTTCATTTTCAATGTAGAGTGTGGATTCCTCTACACACAAAGATTTATATCATTAACCCAAATTCTATCATCCAGTAAATAAATAGGCAGCCGTATTATCTACAAAGTGGATTACTTTCATTTATTCACTCTTGATTTTTTTTGTTCCTTCAAAACAGATACACTGGGTGCTAGACTGAATAGATACTGACAATGCAGAAGTGAAGAAGTGATTTTTTTTGCTTTTCTGAGAAAAGACACTAGAAATTAGAAGACAGAGCATGTAATTAGAAGAGGCATACATAGACCAGAAGGCAAAGACATTCTGATCTCCATTTTCTTCCTTTCTTCCTTCTTTCCTTCCTTCCTTCCTTCCTTCCTTCCTTCCTTCCTTCGATTTCTTTCTCTCTCTCTTTCACACACAGACACATATGTATACATGTATGTGTATATGTATGTATCAGAGGCTATAAGTTTCATGTTGGACATGCACTGTGGTGATTTTGAATAAAAATGGGCCCATAGGGTTTATATATCTGGATGGGTGGTCACCAGGTAGTGGAATTGTTTAATTACTAAGAAGTGTGGCTTTGTTGGAGTAAATGTGGTCTTGTCAGACTACGTGTGGCCTTGTTGGAGAAAGTGTGTCAGAAGCAGAGAAAGGGGTTTTGAGGTTTCAAAGGCCCATGTCAGGCCCAGTATCTCTCTCCATCTGCAGATCTCAGCTAGTGTTCCAGTGCCATGCATGCAACCATGCTCCCCACCATGATGATAATTGACTGAACCTCTGAAACAATGAGCAAGTCCTCAATTAAATGCTTTCTTTTAGATAGAAGGGGAGGAAGACCTTCTCTGTCAGTGGACTAGGGGAGGGACAGAGGGGAAGAAGAGGGAGGGAGGATGGGATTAGGAGGAGACAAGGGAGGAGGCCATAGCCAGGATACAAATTGAATAAATTGTAATAAATGATAATAATAAAAAATAAAAAAGAGTTACCTTGGTTATGACGTATCTTCACAGCAATAGATCAGTGGCTAAAATACTCAGCATGCACAGAGGCTCATTATCAAGTAGTAAACAAAGATGGGGTGAAAAAAAAAATCTCCCAAAGCTGGAGTTTGTTAAGGACATTATCAATTTTGCATGCAGTTTTCATGTTTCTTTTTTTCTTTAATGGATAATAGTCCTCACTCAGTTATTAAGTTAGAAAGTATTAATGTATATAATACTTATTATAAAAACAAACACTAAAAATTTAAAAAATAAAACAGAGATGCTCTTTTCATATAATATTTTTCACTCCCAAAATAAGGTAAATTGACTTAACTACCACTAGTATTTTGACAAGTCTGTCAAAATGACTGCATTAAAATGAACTATTTGCAACTCATAATGGCAAGATTTGCTGATATTTTGCTAATTTCATAGACAGAGAATATTAATTTTAATATTTTTTTGAAAAATATAACACAACATCCAAGAGTTATTTAACCTCTTTGATCAACTTAATCTTGTTCTTGTTTCAAGAAAGAATATTTTTTTCTTACTGAAGAAAAATAATATACTGTCATTCTTTTGTGCAATGTCAGATTGGCACATTCACACTTTACATAAATCTGTTAGGTAGGGTGATTTCTGATTATGGAAGACTTATGTACAAGCTTCAGCTATACCCCTATCATTATGTAGTTTATCCATTTGAGGGAAAACATAGCTTTACCACATTGTAGAAAATTTAAATCTACTCAGCTATATCATGCTATGTTAGTATGAGCATTAGAAAATAATTATTGTGGTATATCCAATCAGAAAAATATATATATTTAATATACATTTAATATATATAATATTTAATATGTAATAAATATACATATATGTATATATTAAATTCCACTCTGAACAGACACCTTGGGCAATGAGAATACAGCAGTAATGCAACTTTTTTTTTAATTGTGAAAAGAAACATTTTCTTGACTGAAACAAATATGTAAGTATTTTCAGAAGTTTTGTGTAAATTCATGTAATGTGAAGGAGCATACAGGTAGGGAGGAGATGAGCAGGCTTCTGTAATATTTGTTGACTTGAAGTGCCCATGTAGAGAGCATCATAACCCTGGGAACAGGCTCAAGAAAGTAGCTACATGGACCAAAGCATTGAGGTCTGAAAAGCTCAAGACACTGAAGAACAAAATTAGTACCCTGGAATAGACCAAAGCTTATTAATAAAAGGCAGTCTTGTTTTTGCCTTAAAATGTTCTAAAGGGACTTGAGCTGCATGTGAAGAAAATTTGTTCTGTGTTGTTAAGTGAAGCACCTGTAAAAAGCCATTTTCCTCCTTCATCCTATGCTACTGTCATAAAACCTGAGGCCTTTACAACCATTCAGTTAACTGTGTTTCCTTTTGATAATTCTGCAGAGATCATGCAGGTTTTACAGAGCCCAAACCTACAAAACATAAATTATAGTCTAGAATACTAAGGACTTTGGTAAAAAAAAAACGTAAGGATATAGCAATTTTTTAAATAATATCGAATGAACTTTTTAATAATTTGACACAAACTTTTCAACAGATGAAAAACAAATGGTCAAGAAAGAAAAAGATGTTCAATTCCGTTAATCATCAGGGAAATGCAAATCAAAACTACTTTGAGATTTCATCTTATAGAAGATCAATAAAACAGATGACAAGTCATGCTCGTGAGGATGTGGAGTAGAGGAAACACTCATCTGTTGCTAGTGGGATGTGCTAACTTTTACGGCCATCATAGAAATCAGTGTTGCATTTCCTCCAGAATCTGGAAATAGACCTACCTCAAGACCTGGATATGCCACTCTTAGGAATATAGCAAGGAACTCTACATTTTACTATAAAGATATTTGCTCTGTTATTATCATTGCTCCTCTATTTGTAATAGCCAGAAATTGTAAACGGCCTTTATTTCATCAATAGATGGTTAGATAAAGAAAATGTGGCATGTTTACATAATGAAATATTACTTGGCTATTTAAAATGTTAAAATAGTGACATTTGTAGGTAAATGTATAGTACTAAAAAAAATCACCTTAAGTGAGATAACCCAGCCTCAAAAAAAAAAAAAAAAAAAGCCAACTATGGTATGTATTTGCTTATACGTGGATGGTAGCTGTTAAGTAATTGATAAGCAAGCTTCAGACCATAACAATCCATATAACCACAGAGGTTAGGTATAGAGTAAAGAACTATAGAGGTGAAGGTATAAAGTAGAGAAAAGGGATGGATCTCCCTGTGATGTGGAAGTAAAATGGACAGTTACAGATGCACGAGGAAGAGGAACTGGAACAGGAGGTCAAACAAGGAAGGATAGAATAGGAATTAAGGGAGGGACTACTGGGAGGGATAGTTAAACCTAAGGGTCATTTGATGAGCCATATGGAAATCTACTCCGGCAGAAGCTTCTTCATATGTACACATAAATGAAAGAAATTTAAATGGAATCACCAAATAATGTAAAGAGAAAACCTTGACTAGACATCTCTCATTATTAAATGAACCTCCAGTTCTGGGAATGTGTTAAATATAATATAGTTGTTGTCCAAAGGGGTCCCATGGAAACCCCAAAAAACTCAGGCTATTGTCAAAGCTATTGGTTGTTCTCCAAAACCTGATGCTATTGTTGAAGACAACAATCATTGAACATGAGAAGACAAGCCAGTGCCTACCTAGAGCTTTCATCCCTCCTAACTCATGTTTGTGTCACTGGAAGGTACTTTGAATACAACCAAAGAAATCAGGTAAACACCAACCTCTTTACAAAACCTTCAGTCTACAGTGATGACCTGCCTGCCTACCAGATACACTGGTACAATACTTTGCACAGAGCTTGTAGGACTAACCAATCACTCTCTAGTTGGATTGAAAGCATGCTTTTGCGAGATTGAACCCATGCCTGACACTGCTTCAGTGGCCAAGAACCTGACATGAGAAAGGCACATACCTAGGGGAAAATACTGCTGTTCAAAGGAATGTAGCAATAAAACAATTCTTAAGGACAATCTGATATACTCATATATCAGTTTCTCACTACCCATCATCAGGGAAGCTCCCTCCTTCCGACCCACAACAGCACCAATACACACATGAAGTCACAGAGGCTGTGGCAGCATTCAAGGGGCCTGCACAAGTCTAAGCCGGATGGATCTCAGTCCTAAGAGGGCAAGTGGACAGTAGCCCGCAGCCCTAACCACGAAGCTATCTACATTGATAGCTGCTCACAAAGGAAAAATTTGTTTTCTCTACTGGAGTTTTACTGGGTATACAAACCACTCTTTCAGCCAGGCCCTAAACCCTGAAGAAGATGGCTAAACACAGAATAAACTTAATGCTATCTTCGGAGGTTCTTTGTCCATTAATATTTTATCGGGGGAGTAGGGGGCATTTCTTTTTCTTTCTTTCTTTTTTCTTTTTCTTTTTAACCTTACAGGTCTTTTGCATATATATTATGGTTTCTACTTTTGTGTTTTTGTGGGATTTCTGTGTGTGCAAACATGAATGTCTCTATGTTTATATGTTTTTCTTCTGCTTTTTCTTTTTTTGTTTTGTCCTATTCTATTCTATTTTTATTAATTATCATTTTAAATGCCTGCTTGTTTACTAATGAGAGACAAAGTGTATGGATTTGGATAGTAAGGGAAGTGGGAAGGATCTGGGGGTGAAGAAGAGAAACCACTATGAAAATATATAGTTAAAAAAGATGAACTATTTTCAAGGAAAAAGGAATTTCACACATTGTACTTTGCTCCTATCAAATAATGTTAAATTCAGACTATCGTGAATCAATCTTTTGATATACAATTCATTCTAGAAATTTTTTTTATTTTTGAAATTACGATTACATCATTTTACCCTTCCCTAATCATGCTCCAAAACCTCCATATACTTCCTGTTGTTCTCTTCCGTAACTATGGCTTCTCTTTTTTTTCATGTATTATTGTTACAGGCAGTGTTCTTCTCTGGAGAAGACCATCTATCCTGACCTCTTCATGGCTTATTTGCTTGTGGTTCTTTGTTTGGTGTTGAGGCTTCATAGTCTTTCCACTGTTTATTTCGGCATGTCTATACTTGTTGCTCTTCAGTCCATGTTTAGGTGGTCTTGTTGGTGAGACTTTATGAGTAAGGTTTCTAACATTATTAAAAAAATGCAATCTCACAGAATACTCTTTTATTCTCTAAATCTTAAAATCTTTCTGCCATTTTACACAATGTTTTCTGCACCTTAGCTTCAGAAAAAAAAAATTTAATGTATTCTTTGGATTAGGCTTTGTTGATTGCCTTCTGTTAGGGTCTCCATTTATTGAAAAGAGTTTTCTTGATGAGGGATGAGGACTACATTTATCTGTGAGTATAAGGACAAATAGTTAGAATATAGTCAGGGTCTGTCTGGGTTTGTAGAGCTGTGGTTGTAGGTTCTTCTCCAAGATCAATGACTTCACTAGCCCTGGGTAGTTTAGGAGGTTTCAAGTAATGGACATGATTTCCATCTTGTAGACAGATCTTTTTTTTTTTCAATGTAAAACACATTTTAATATATATTGTTGTCAATGAAAATTTTATGAATATTTTTTTTCAATGCAGTTTATTCAGGAACATTGAACAATCCTCGGACCCCGGGGAAAGCCAGCCCACAGCTTAAATAGCCTCTGGGTAGCCAACCCAGGCGTGGCACGGGGGCAATGCAGATAGGTCCACATACATGGAAGCAAGCCAGATCCTCGGCCTTAGCCAAATGTGGAGTTGTTCGTGACAGAGAGCACTCACCATCGGGAAGGTGGAAGGCGGAAACCAGCTCCATCTTTAAGGCATAGCATTCCGCAGCTCTCTACAGTTCCCCCTTTTTGTTTTAGACGCATCAGGCAAGAGTAGAGGTCTGATCTCTGATATTAGAAATAAATTGGGACTTTGTACAGATGTTCATTTAGGTGTCATCCACCCAAAGAGCATCAGACCCTTCTGATACCTTTTTCTCAGAGGCGAGACCTGGGGCATCAACCCGCATGCAATCAGACATGCTCTTCTCTGGGTCCAAAGCGGCTGACCCTGAGTGCAGTGCTTAGCCTCGCATCCTGAGCGTATCATTTTAGCTTTTTATGGTATCCAACCATGCTTGGGGCGAATGTCCTGCTTCAATGGCTGTAAAGGCCTGAATGATCATGGCTGCATCACGCTGTTGTGAGACTCTAATCTTGCATATACACCACAGGCAAACCAAGGAGACCAACACCAGAAGGCCTGCTAACGCTCCCATGCCCACCCATTCCTTCAGATGATTCATGGCTGCAGCAATCCATGTTGATAATCCTGTGGCTAGTCCTGCGTCCACTCTGGTAGAATTTACTGTGACAATGGCCACTCTCAGCTGCTCCATCGTAGTATCGAATTCTCCAGTCCAATTACCTAAAATATAGCTCGACAATTGTTTAGACAGATTTGCAGCACAGGAAAAATTCTCATGTTGTATGCTAGTGACACAAAGTCCAGCATACTTTCATTGACAGCCAGGTTGAGCGATTTGCCATAGGGTATCAATTTGCTCCTGCAAGAGGTCAATCCTCTGATTGAACACCATCAAGCTTCCTTTTAGTTGAGCATTAATTCCTTTATGTACAACTAAGGCATGAGCTACATTGGCTAAATGATTATTCAGGGTCTGAGCAGTCTGCCCAGTATGACTCATGGCTAATGCCCTGGTGGTAGCTCCAACAGCCGTCAATGAGATGGTAGTAACAATGGTGGCTGTAGTTCCAAGATCCCTTTTCTGTCTGAAGAGAGTCATAGCGTGAGGGGCATCAATGGGCACAGGCACCCAGTGAGGCATGCGAGTAACCAGGGCATACCTAAATTTACTAGCATTCCAGCGTTGGGCAAAAAAGCAAGTATCATTACCACAATTACTTGGCTCTATCTGGCTAATAATGAATAAAAATGGGGGATATAGACAAACAGGTGTGGGCTTATAGGAAATATTATGAGAAGCCTTAACCCCTCGTTGGAACATCCTGCGTCAGTTCTAGAACTAGCAGTGGTGGTGTCTGAGGTCTGAGTAGGTTCAGGAGACCATTGCCCCCAGGGGTGAGACGTGCTCCATGCCAATTGACTAACTCCATGTTTTCCTCCAATTTTGAAAGTCATTTAAGGTTCTTAAATTATTTTTTCCCTTTTTTCTTAAATTTTTCATCAATTACACTTTATTCATTCTGCATCCCCCCATAAGCCCCTCCCTCCTCTCCTCCCAATCCCACCCTCCCTCCTCCCTCTGCTTGCATGCCACTCCCCAAGTCCACTAATAGGGGAGGTTCTCCTCTCCTTTCTGATCTTAGTCTGTCAGTTCACATCAAAAGTGGCTGTATTGTCCTCTACTGTGGCCTGGTAAGGCTGCTCCCCCCCCCCCCAGAGGGAGGTGATCAAAGAGCAGGCCAATCAGATTATGTCAGAGGCAGTCCCTCTTCACATTACTATGTAACCCAATTGTACTCTGAACTGCCCTGGGCTACATCTGTGCAGGGGTTCTAGGTTATCTCCATGAATAGTCCTTGGTTGGAGTATGAGACTCTGGGAAGTTCCCTATGTTCAAATTTTCTTGTTCTGTTGCTCTCCTTGTGGAGACCCTGTCCTCTCCAGCTCTTACTATTTCCCAGTTCTTACCTAAAATTCCGTTCTCCTGCCCAACAGTTGCCCATCCGGCTCAGCATCTGCTTTGATAGTCTGAAGGGCAGAGGCTTTCAGAGGCCCTCTGTGGTAGGTTCCTAGGTTGTTTCCTGTTTTCTTCTTCTTCTGATGTCCATCCTCTTTGCCTTTCTGGATGGGGATTGGACGTTTTAGTTAGGGTCCTCTCTCTTGCTTAGTTTCTTTAGATGCACAGGTTTTAGTGGGTTTGTCCTATGTTGTATGTCTATATGAGTGAGTATATACCATGTGTGTCTTTTTGCTTCTGGGACAACTCACTCAGGATGATCCTTTCCAGATCCCACCATTTACCTGCAAATTTCATGATTTCCTTATTTTTCATTGCTGAGTAATATTCCATTGTGTAGATGTACCACAATTTCTGCATCCATTCTTCAGTTGAGGGGCATCTGGGTTGTTTCCAGTTTCTGGCTATTACAAATAAAGCTGTTGTAGACAGATCTTAAGTTCAACCAGAGAGATGCTGATTACCACCAAGGTATGCATTCCACTATTTCACCCTGAGGTTACTATGCCATGATAGTGAGTGTTGTGCTTCATAGGTGTCAAAGCTTGGTAGGACAATTGGTTGTTTACCTCCTGTGGAAGCTTGGGTGATCCCTTCTGACACTATGAAAATTAGTCCTCAAGGAGGCGATACCCAGGTCAGTTTTGGCCCAGGGGCCTCTAGGCCCAGTGTCTAAGGTGCACGGGGTCTTCAGCAATAGGAAATTCTCTTCTACCTCTGAAGGTTGAATCAATACAAATGTTATTGCCTAACATTTGTTTGTTATTAACACATGTATAGATTCTGCTCACATCAATCTACTACTTAACAGGATGAGAAATTATATTGACATTTAAATTAAGTACATTTGATTCATACCCATAATAGTTCCCCTAGGAATTCTCTTTATAAAATGAAATTTATTTTTAAATTGGTTGATTTGTGTATCATTTAAGTGAATTACTGTAATAATGAGCAATCGATTTCTCATCAGTTCTATGTCTCAGCATTAAAGCTTATAACTGTACTAGATATAGACTGTTCATCAAACACATTGAGAATTTGATGTCCTTATGTGCTTACATTATCGGACCGCTCATCAAAGAATTTGTAAAAAATAGAAAAACAATCAATTGGTTTTATAAAAAATATAAATAATAGTAATAAAAACCAAAGGCGACAGCAATCACCTTCTCTTCATTCTAGTTGTCAGGAACTTTAATTCTAATTAATCTCTATTTTAGATGAACATGCCATTGTTTTACAATTGAAAGACACTATTTAGTTCTTCTGATATTTAAATTTAAAGCTTTATTTTTTTTAATCTCTGGAAATCGTGTAAATTTTCTTTGAAAGTTGGATTATTTTGCAGGGTATAGTCAACCACCTCAACAGCTTGAACATGGCTGCATCGCAAAAGTCCTGTGCATTTGTTTAGGAATTTATTTTCACCACCTTCCGTTTTCAGGACATCTTTGTGTGCTGCAGTTTCACATGGTAACTAAGCAGAGCTTCCCCCTCAAATGCAATACTAAAGACTTCCCCACCTCTCTCTCCTCGCACCTCTCTCTCTCCCTCCCTCCCTTCTTCTCTCTCCCTCACTTCTTTCCAGATACCACGGTTCTCCATTCTCACGGTTCTCCAGAGTTTCTTTGCAAAGTCAAGTTGTGTAATTATTAAAGACAAGATGCTCACAGCACTCCCGACCTTCTATATATGTGCTATAATGCTTTGCAGAAGTTGTAACTTACTTAACAACTGCAAGTATTTCTTTTCAGTGTTTCAGAATACCTTTTATGTTTGAATAGGATGTACGTTTGGAATCTGCATTTAGATTCTGGATATTACTTCCCAAAGTGGAGTGTTATAGTCCATTTGTTTGTTTCTACTCTCCCTCTGCTAATATTCTCTGCGATGCCTGCACTGTCTGAGGACACACACAATGGCAGGTGATGATAATGGAGGCACTTAGGACAGTAATCCTCACAACACTGCATATTATTATTGGTAGCCCTCGCCATGGGGATAAAAGTTCCTTTCTTTCTAGCTCTTTATCATTTTCACATATTCTCCTCTGCACTAAAAGCCTCATTAGCTTTAACTCAAGTGGGCTGTGTTTAACTGAAAACTGTGTTCATTATTAAATGAGACTATTTTTCGAAGTGACAAAAACAGTACTGCCATTGTACTCCTTTGAAGTCTGTTGCTGAGAGTGCTCCATTTGGCATGAACTCAGGGACAGGCTTTCTGATCACCTACTCTTGGTGGGTGCAGCCTTGCCAGGCCACAGAGGAAGACATGCAACCACTCCTGATGAGAACTAATAGGCTGGGGTCAGATAGAAGGGGAGGAAGACCTCATCTATCAGTGGACTAGGGGAGGGGCATAGGGGGAGAAGAGGGAGGGAGGGAGGGAAGAACTGGGAGGAGATGAGGGAGAGAGACACTGAAATCCAACGGAAATTAGACTTTGATATGATTTAGTCTTTACTCTCCCCAGATATAGAATCAAAATTTCCAGCAACATCTGGTAGTAGCTTCAATTAACTTCCAGAGTGAAGACATAAGAGAGAAAATAAATAGAAATTATATCTTATTAGATGGAAGAAAATGAGAAGAGAGTTTTTAAAAGATGATTTCATAAGCTGTTACTAAACCATTCCAAAAATTAGAAGAAAATTCCTATTCACCCCTAGTCCACCTACAAAATCTATTATAGTTCCTTTTCCCAGGGAGTCTTCCTTATACCTTAGAGTCTTCCTCATTACTTAGCCTTTCTGGGTCTGTGTGTTGCGACATGATTATCATTTACTTACTAGCTAATATCTGCTTATAAGTTTTTTCACTATGTTTATCTTTCTGGGTCTGGGTTACCTCACTCAGGATTTTTTTTCATTTTCCTGAAAATTTCACTTTCATTGGAGGTGTTGTATAATAACAACCTAGCCACCAAACCTTTGACCTACAGTCTGTCCTACCTGCAAGATGTGCAAGGGAAGTGGAGGTACAGAAGTCAGGGGTACAGCTAACCAACGCCTGGTCTATACTGAGGCCCATGCCATAAAGGGAACTCACGCCCAACACTGCCTAGACGATGAGGAACTGAAGGCTGGATAGCTCACAGATCTAGGTTAGAAAAATAATCAATAAAATGATTACTAGTGATATTCTGCTATACTTATCGGTTGCTGCTTAGCCTAATTGTCATCAGAGAGGCCCCCTCAAGCAGATGATGGGAACAGATACAAAGACCCACAGCCAAACGATAGATGGCTAGAGAGGCTGAATTGAAGATCTCCACCTGGTCCCTTCCATCAGACTTTAGGGAGGACGGTAGAAAAGAGGCAGGAAGAATTGTAGAGACCAGAGGGGTCAAGCACACCAAGAGAAAACAGAATCAACTTAGCAGGGCTCATAGAGGCTCACAGAGCCTGAAGAAGCAATCACAAAACCTGCATGGGTCTGAACTATGTCCTCTGCAAATATAGTATGGTTGTTAGCATTGTGTTTTTGTGGGACTCTTAAAAGTGGGGACAGGCATGTCTGATCCTTTTGCCTGCTCTTGGGCATCTTTTCCTCCTACCAGGTTACCTCAACCACCCATGACATGAGGGTTTGTGCCTAGTCTTCTTGTAACTTGTTATGCTGTGTTCCGATGATATCCCTGGAAGGCCTGCCCTTACTTGAAGGAAAACAGAAGTGGAGTGGGTCTGGGGGAGCGGAGACGTGATGGATGGGATACTGAGGGGAGTAAGCAGAGGGGAAACTGCAGTTGGGATGTACTGTGTGAGAGAATATAAAAATTAAGAGAAAAACAGCTGTATGTCACAGCATAATAGTGGTGGTAGTAATAGTAATAATAATAATAAACAGCACAAGACTATAACTAATGATCTGACATGTTCAAGAAATGTAAGAGGCTGCATATTATGGCTCAGAGGTTAAGCGCACTGCCTGCTCCTCCAAATGACCCTAATGCTATTGCCAGCACCCACACGTCGGCTAACAATACTCTGTGACTCCAGCCCCAGAGATACCGTGTCCCCTTCTGGCCTCTGTGAGCTCTAGTCACTTAAACAGTGCACAAACTCACACATGGACAAAACACTCATACACATTCAATGAGTAAGTAAGTAATGTTTTTAAAAAGTCATATGTGGCTAGTCCTACGTCCACTCTGGTAGAATTTACTGTGACAATGGCCACTCTCAGCTGCTCCATCGTAGTATCGAATTCTCTAGTCCAATTACCTAAAATATAGCTCAACAATTGTTTAGACAGATTTGCAGCACAGGAAAAATTCTCATGTTGCATGCTAGTGACACAAAGTCCAGCATACTTTCATTGACAGCCTGGTTGAGCCATTTGCCATAGGGTATCAATTTGCTCCTGCACGAGGTCAATCCTCTGATTGAACACCATCAAGCCTCCTTTTAGTTGAGCATTAATTCCTTTTTGTACATCTAAGGCATGAACTACATTGGCTAGAAGATTATTCAGGGTCTGAGCAGTCTGCACAGTATGACTCATGGCTAATGCCAAGGTGGTAGCTCCAATAGCCGCCAATGAGATGGCAGTAACAGTGGCGGCTGTAGTTCCAAGATCCCTTTTCTGTCTGAAGAGACTCATAGCGTGAGGGGCATCAACGGGCACAGGCACCCAGCGAGGCATGCGAGTAACCAGGGCATACCTAAAGCGGGCATGGGAGCATTAGCAGGCCTTCTGGTGTTGGTCTCCTTGGTTTGCCTGTGGTGTATATGCAAGATTAGAGTCTCACAACAGCGTGATGCAGCCATGATCATTCAGGCCTTTACAGCCATTAAAGCAGGACAGTCTCCCCAAGCATGGCTGGCTACCATCAAAAGCTAAAATGTTATGCTCAGGATTCGAGGCTAAGCACTGCACTCAGGGTCAGCCACTTTCGACCCAGAGAAGAGCAAGTCTGATTGCATGCGGGTTGATGCCCCAGGTCCCGCCTCTGAGAAAAAGGTATCAGATGGGTCTGATGCTCTTTGGGTGGATGACACCTAAATGAACATCGGTACAAAGTCCCAATTTATTTCTAATATCAGAGATCAGACCTCTACTCTTGTCTGATGCGTCTAAAACAAAAAGGGGGAACTGTAGAGAGCTGTGTAATGCCGCGCCTTAAAGATGGAGCTGGTTTCTGCCTTCCACCTTCCCGATGGTGAGTGCTCTCTGTCATAAACAACTCCACATTTGGCTAAGGCTGAGGATCTGGCTTGCTTCCATGTATGTGGACCTATCTGCATTGCCCACGAGGCACGCTGGGGTTGGCTACCCAGAGGCTATTTAAGCTGTGGGCTGGCTTTCCCCAGGGTCCGATGATTGTTCAAGGTTCCTGAATAAACTGCATTGAAAAAAAAAAAAAGTCATATGTGGAATTATCTGTTAGCTGCACTTAGTAAGAAAAAAAACAGTAATTTAGTTTTAACCTCAAATTCTGAAGTATTCTTGCCTTACTAGTGAATAACTGTTGATTAGACTGCTTTTAGAGATTTGGGCATCTCTTGGACCGTCTTAGAAAGCATTGTAAAATGATGACCATTTTATAAGCATGTGGCCATCTTCTTATGCTAAGAATACCAGGCCTTACCCCTTTGTATTTTCTTCCCCAAACCAGCTCTGCTCACAAGGCAGTCATAGCGTGCCCAGAACTCAACTCGGTGAGTAAGAAAGTTATATTTGGAGGTGAGCAATTATTTCTGGAATTCCATGTCCTTTGAATCAACTTGCACCCGCGACGACATCCTTCTCAGGAATACAAGTGCATTTCCAACTTGACCTGCAATTTTTCTTGTAATAAGTTCTCAAGTAGAGTTGTTTTTTTTTTTTTTTCTCTGCTACTTAAATGTATGAGGCCCAATTCAGTCTCTGACCTACATATTTTATTTGGCATTAAGTGAAGAAAGTTTCAATATTAATTTAGTGTTTTGCTTTGAGAAAAATTTCAAGAGAATAGATGGCAAAATCACTTAGAGGGCCAGCAGTGTATGCCACAGATATGGGGCCTAGGAAGCCATTCACACTTGGCTCCTTTCTCTCTCCTTCTGCTCACAGTTCTGACTATAAATAGAACTTGACTGTAATTAATTTGATTTTAGGCTTACAAAGAAATAGGAAAATACATCAAGGTCATCACTACATTTAAACTAATATAACAAATCCATGTAATGTAGGAATTGTAAGAATCTTAAAATACAGAATTATTTCTGTGTCTCTAATGACTGTCTCTGTCTCTCTGACTCTCTGTCTCTGTGTGTGTGTGTGTGTGTGTGTGTGTGTGTGTGTGTGTGTGCATATGTATGACATAGCACATGTGTGGAGATCAGGGGATGCCTTCAGAAGCAGAACCTCACCTTCTACCTTTTACCTAGAATCCCTATTTTTCCGCTACGCATCCTAGGATAGCGGACTGGAAACTTCCCATGATCCTCCTGTCTCTGCCTGCCCTCTCCCTGTAGGAATGCTGAGATTAGAGACATCTCAGTGCCATATCCCTCTTTACATGGGCTCTGTGGATTAGACTTAAGGCTGCCACACTTGAGTAGCAAGTGCTTTGCCCAGGGGTAGTTTTTAAATGTAAATGTTATTTGCAACATTTCGTTTTAGTTAAATGACAAAAATCACATATCTAGGTGCTGAGAAAAATGCAGTGACTTGTATACAACCCACAATATTCTGTGTTAGTCGTTCCTCTATGAGACTCACAGTGATTTCACAGGCTCATATACATATGTCACACATGTATTAGACATGGATAATGAAATACCACTGTACATTTCAGTAGTTGATTTCCATTATCCAAAAAGGTTAAAATGTATGGGGATTTTTCTTAGCATTTCATAAAACATTTAAGTTCATTAGAAAAATATCCAAAATTTAGACACAGTAGAGTCCTAAGGGACCCATAGTCACAGCTCATGTTCACTTGAATTTGGACAGAGACTTTATTAAGGTTCCCATAATTGGCATATTTTTATGGATTCACTTTCTAATTTGGCACCGACCCTCACTTCACTGTGTAGCTACAATAGTGGCATGATGGATTGTTATTGGTTTATTTCATTATTACTAAATTTAATTATTTTTTCTCATGTTCCTAGATATGAACAGTGTTCAGTTTCTAATCTAACAAAATAGACTGTTTTAAAAATCAGCACTTCAAATTAGAGATATTTTCTATTAAATACAATAAAGAAAATCATCAATGAAAAATAGTTTGTGTCTCAGTGTTCTTTTGACTAGTGAACCAAGAGACCTTTGCAAGTTAGGTCATTAATAAATCCTTTACTTTCACACCAATGAAATTTCATGGATTTAGTAGCACATAATGAAAAGGATGGAACCTCAAGCATGGTTCTCTTTACCTAAACAGAAAGTGAAGAAAAACAATCTGGTGTTAGGGATAATATTGATTAGCCTTCTGAGCTCTCTGGGCAAACTTGGTGACTTTGGCAGCTCCAGCAGCCTTCTTGTCCACAGCTTTGATGACACCCACAACTCTCTGCCTCATGTCTTAACAGCAAAAGGACCCAGGGGAGGATAGGCAGAGAAGCTCTCCACACACATGGGCTTGCCAGGGACCATATCAACAATGGCTGCATCACCAGACTTAAAGAATTTAGGGCTGTCTTTCCAGCTTCT
Source organism: Meriones unguiculatus (assembly GCF_030254825.1). Lineage (NCBI taxonomy): Eukaryota > Metazoa > Chordata > Mammalia > Rodentia > Muridae > Meriones > Meriones unguiculatus. The sequence continues at coordinate 54,108,968 of NC_083363.1, read as the reverse complement.
TACCAGAATAGCATCAATCTTTTCTTTAACTTCAGCAAACTTGCATGCCATGTGAGTTGTTTGACAAGCCAGAACAGGAACACAGCCAGCATTCATCTAGCCCGGAGGCTTCAGCATCATCACCTGAGCAGTGAAACCAGCTGCTTCCACTGGTGGTCCTTCATTTGTGCTGTCGCCAGCCAATTTCAGCAGACGTTACTTCTGCTATGACTCGGACTGAACCAAAGGTCACCACCACGCCAGGTGTGAGATGAGAACAAGAGTCTCCACTCTACCCACGGGGACAGCACTAAACCCACCAATTTTATAGACATCCTGGAAGGGCAGCCACAGAAGCTTGTCGGTTGAATGAGCTGGTGGCAGGAAACAATCCAAAACGTGCAGCAGTGTGGTCCCATTGACAATTGCCATCCTTGCAGGGGGCTTTCCATCCCATGGACCATTTGCCTCCTGCACGTTGCCATCATTCCACCGAGAAATCGACATGAATGCTACCATGCCAGGGTTATAGCCAATTTCCTTGACGTGGGTGTTGACTTCCTTAACGATTTCCTCCTACCATTTTGGCTTTGAATTTGCTGTGGTTTTCACACCTGTGTTGTAATGGCAAATCCATTGCAGAAAATCTCCCTACGAATCTTAAAAGAGCATGAGTATCATATGGCAGACATTGAGCATTGAGCTATAGAAATTGATTCATAGTATTTGATGCTGACTTTGCTTTGATTTGGTTGAAACTGTGCTCTGATTCTTTGATCTTGGAGTAAGCCAGTATTTAATTTGTTTTATGATTTTAAAGGAACCAATGGTTATGGACACTATATTTTCAAAGAAAAATTCGACTTTTAAATTGTTTGAAATTCTTTAAAGACTGGAATTCTTTTTTTTAATTTTTTTGCATTTTATTCTCTTTGTATCCCAGCTGTAGCCCCCTCTCTCATTCCTTCCCAATCCTTCCTTCCCTCCCTCATCTCCTCATATGCCTCTCTCCAAGTCCACTGATAGGGGAAGTCCACCTCCCCGTACATCTGATCCTAGCTTATCAGGTCTCTTTAGGACTGGATGCAGTGTCCTCCTCTGTAGTCTGGCAAGGCTGCTCCTCCCTCGGTGGTGGGGGGGTGTGTCAAAGAGCCAGCCATTGAGTTCATGTCAGAGACAGTCCCTGTTCCCCTTACTAGGACACCCACTTGGAAACTGAGCTGCTATGGGCTACATCTGAGAAGGGGTTCTAAGTTATATCCATGAATGGTCCTTGGTTGGAGTATCAGTCTCAAAAAAGACCCCTGAGCCCAGATATTTTGGTTCTGTTGCTCTTCTTGAGGAGCCCCTGTCCTCTCCAGGTCTTACTAACTACCTCTTCTTTTATATGATTCCCAAGACTGGAATTCTTGATGTTATTCTATAATTTATATTGTGATATTAGCATTAGATCCTGGAAATAAACAAGAAAGTAAAAATAGTGGTGTGTTTGACAAGTTGACAAAGGTGGTATACTGTATTTGTTAACTTTCATCAACTTAACAAAAACTAGGGTCACATGGGAAGAAGGATTCAATTCAGTTCACCTCAATTGAATTGCCTCCATATTATTGGCCTATGGGAACACACGTGAGGCATAATATTAACTAATGATTGAGGTGGAAGTTTGCAGTCCACTATGAGTGATGCCATTGACGGGCAGCTGGTTCTGGGTTATATAACAAAGGAATCTGGTTAAAACCATGGAGGGCAAACAGCAAGCAACTTTCCTTTCTGTTTCTTGCTTTTGCCCCTGTCTTTAAGTCCTCAGAGATGGTCAGAGATTGGAAGTCAAATAAAGCTTTTCCTTACTAAGTTGGTTTTGGCCAGGGCTTATCCCAGCACCCAAAACCTAACTAGGAAACTAGAAATGGGTGATATTTCCAATACACTAAACTCAGAGCTAGGGAATGGCTCAGTGACTGCCATACAAACACGAGGAACTATATTAGGATCTTCTGCAACCACATAAAAGCTGGGTGCAGTGGCACACATCAGTAACACTACTACATGGGAGGGGGTGGTATGGAAATAGATGATGCTAGAAGCTCATCGCCAGGAAGCAAGCAGAACCTATGAATTCTAGGTTCCGTGAATGACCCTGTCTCATTAAGTAAGGTGGTAGGGAACAGAAAAAAATTTACTGAACATTATAATCATAACATGTTTACATGTGCACATACACATGTATATATATATATATATATATGTCTATATGTATATGTATAATATAGATAGATGATAGATAGATAGATAGATAGATAGATAATATTTATGAACTGGTCTCAAGAATGACAATGTGGTCTCATTTTCTATTAGGCATCTCTCTTCATGAGTCAGAGCCTCAACTCTCACACTCTCTCCCTTATAACAGCTTTATTCTTTGTATTCAGGCTTAAGAACTGAAACAGTCCCTTGGTAACTCACCAGATTACAATCCTATCTATTATTAATATCACATATCCAGTCTACTGCACCGTAGGTAATACTTTTATTTCATCTATTTTAATTATCTCACTTAAGCTATATGACATTTATGCAAGCGTCTTTTCTCACCACCATGATCCAATACCGAACCAATAATAGTAATAATAAACAGCTCCCTGGAGGAGGTCTTATTTTGTCTCAGAATTTAGAGTTTTGAAGTTCAGCATCGTGAAGCAGGCATGGGGGAAAGAACAGGTTGGTCCAGTGTGCCAACCAGGAAGCAGAGAGCGACAATCGCAGTTGTCATACAGGGTTTTTCTTTTTGTTCAGTCTTGTATCGGGGATGCAGACACCTATGGGATGAGGCTTTACACATTCAGTGTTAGTCTTCACTTACATCTCTATGGAAACACCTTCACAGATGCAAAAAAACCTGTGTGGCTCATCAATATACTAGGCATTTATTAATTCTCTCAACCCAGTAATGGAAATTAAACACCATTATTTCATCCATTGTCAATTTGACACCTAAGCATATTATATGTATTATATGTAAACGTATACATATATTAAATTATCAAGGAATTAAAAACATTATACTTAAAGAACTCAGATGTGGTTGATCGGCAGCTCAGTCTCCGTGTGGATCTCTGAGTGCCTCTATCATGAACTCAGTTGAATGCTCTCTGATCACTCGCCCCTGATGATGAAGCATTGCCAGGACGCAGAAGAAGAGGATCCAGGCAGTCCTGATGAGACTTAACAAGTTATGGGCAGATGGCAATAGTGGGGAACTCCCCATTTCAGTACACTAGGGGAGAGGATGGGGTAGAGGGAGGGAGGGTGGCACTGGGGGAGTTGAGGGAAGGGACTTCAATCAGAACATATAATGAATAAATTGTGAAGAAAAAAAAAGAACCTGGGGAAATTATATATCATTATGTTACTCTTTCAGTGCAGTACTTTTACACATAAATATGACAAACTAAACCATTTTCCTATAGTTAGGGTAATTTTATATACATATATGAGCAATATATGTATATAATTGTATATAGATATATGACAAATACATAAATAGACATTGATAGTTTTGAAATTCTATAGGATTAAATGCAGTATTTATTAAGCTCCTTTTCCATCATGTGGTTGCCTTCACTTTCCCTGTTTTCTAATTAAAATGCTATATTGTCTTAGATGATGCCAGCATATCTATCACATTACTACCTGAGCTAAGAGATAAAGAAAAGAAGACATTGTTTTCCACGCCATTCCTTTACAAGTTATTGTGTTAACAGTAGCACTTACTTAGAAGCAATTATTTGTATATTACTCTATTATAGAAAGAAAGAAATTTATAAGTATTTGCTTTATATTTATTATTTTAACTATTCAATTAGTTTCTGTGAGGCACATGTGATTCTACTTATTAATGATGGTGCCACTAACACAATAAATAAAGTAGATTCATTAAGATTAACTTATGCACATAAATAGCCAGCTACTGATAGTGCCTTGCAAAGAAGGGAAACAGGAAAAGATGTTCTGTGGTGGGAAAGCGAGTCTTGGCATTTAAACCCTCCTGTTGTCAGATAATGCTGGAAAAAATTTACCTCCCCTCCCCCACTTCCTATTTTAGGTCACTGTCATATCTTCATTGTGCATATTCCAAATATGAGTGTTTTATTACATAAATATGTGCTTATGATTGTCAGATAACTAATTTTATTGGCTACTTTTCAGTTCCCTTTTGTATCGGTCGTCTTTCACGCAGAATTTCTCATCAAAGCAATTCTTTATTTTACTACTTATCTAAAGTGATAAAAACTTTTGTTGTTGCACCAAAAGTGTCTTCATCTTCAATCTTAATGGATACCATCTTGGGTTTAGCACTCCCTCTGGCTCCTTAGAGATATTTTGCTTTTGCCTTTTAGTTCCCATTGATTATTTTGCAGAATCATATCTCAGTTAATTAATTCTCTTCAACTTCAGCCAATTTACTGTTAAATCCAGTAACTGACTTCTCAATTTTAAATACTGTACTTTTTCAATTCTAGAATTTCTATTTGATATATTTAAAGATCTTCTAAACTCTGATTTTGGCTTTTATTCTGTGTAAGCATATATAAAGTCAAGAATTCCATAAGCTCCTGCTATTGTCATTTGCTGTGTATTTTTTTGTTTTTGTTTTTGTTGTTTGTTTGTCCATTAACAGATAAGTGGATAAGGACATAGAATTTTACTCATTAGGATTACTGAAATAATTTGATTTTCAAATATGGATGGAACCTGGACCAGGATGTCTCCAACAGCCAAATGTTACCTACTTTCTTTGTAATTCTAAAGCAAGATTTTTGAACACAGATAACATATAAAAGTAGAGGGTAAGCTATTTTGGAAGAAAAAGGGATCAGCAGTGCAGCAGAATAGTAATGAAATCTTTACCCATTTTTTAATCACAGTTTTCTAAATGCTTGCATTGGAATCAGTCCTTTGTATACCTTGTTATTTTGTTTTTGAGCCTTCCCATATAGAAATCTAGTACGCACTACAATTTAATATTCAAGAGCATTAATTTGGTGACAAATTTACTTTAAAAATACTTTCATTTGTTGTATCGATATTTAGTTCCCTAAATTTGAGTTCCTGCATCTGCAAAATGAAATAATAATAAAATAAAAACTCAAGAGGCTTTTTTGTTTCTTTGTGAAGGTTAACTATCTTTACAACAGATTGAGCTAATTGCAGAAAACCTCAACTGACAAAACGCAGAGTTATGGAGCCATAACCAAAACATCCCAACCAAAACTTCTCCATTATACCTGCTGCACCTAAGGCTCAGGGAAAAGGGGGCAGAAAGAATGTAAGGGCAGAGGAGAACAGCAATGAACAGGGAATTTGCTGTGAGACTGTTTCACCCATAAAGTTTCATCAATAGGACTGCCTGCCTAAATACAAGCTAGTCAAAGACAGAAAAGGCAGACAAACTAATGCAGACAGGGAAAGCCCAGGAGCCCTCAACTCCTAACAAAGATCTGCAGGCAACCAAGGAATATTGAGAGCTGGAGAAATAGTCTTTCCCAGAGAAGAGTACACTGATTAGTTATTTAATCCCAGCTTGCCAGCCCTGAAAACATACATACAAGCAACATTATACAGACTGAGCAGGCTGTACTCATATGTATATGTATATGTATATATATATATATATATATATATATGGACACACACACACATATATATATACATATATATATATATATGTGCAGTATTTTTTCTTTTTCTTTTTTTAATTAGGCCCAACAAGATAAGATGGCTCAGCAGGTAAGAGCACTTGCAGCCAACACTTTCTGCCATTTTAACAAAGGGCTTGAGGCTGGTTTTGTATAACATGGAATCAACATATGGTCACTTCTAGTAGGGCCCCGTGAGATGAGGCATCATGACAACCATGCGAGCAGAAGAGATTCACATGGATACGGTGAGCAAGAGTGAGTTAGGGACCAGGCTTGCTTTCTTTATCAGAGCTAATTTCATCAAAAGTACCTCATTCCAGGAAAATGGATTTAATCGGGAAGAAATAACTAAGGATTTTATTATCTCCCGCTTAGTCCTAGTCCCTAAATGTTGTAGCACACCTCAGAGATTACAGTTCCTTTGCAACCGCGGTAAGAAACTTCAAGGACAAAACTTTGAGGGACGTACAGCCAGAAAACTTTCCAAAACCATGGCTTGAAGAAAACTTTAAACATGCAAATTTTTATTTACATGGTTTGCCCCTTAGCATCACTTGACTATGATTGACCACAGGTGTTTTGCAGGAAAACTCACCTCCAAGCACACATATGGTTTATCATGGTTAATCACCTCTGGGAAATTTTATTACATTATTTAAATCTTCAGTTCATATTATAGGAAAGTGTACAGCTCTAGTCAATGAAGATAGAATTTCCACCCTTAATTTCTAGTGACTGGGCTACAGTCTTAAATCCATCACTTATTCTCTCATTAGGTCTCATTATGTAAATATTTGGGGAAAGTTTGATGACTTAATTTTAACATCAAAAAACAGGAAAAATAAAATAATTTCTTTTTCTGCTTGTATGACTATATCTGTATACTGACAGATAATGATTTACTTCTAAGCTTCTAGAATTTAATTCCACAGTCTTTTTCTCCTCACACAAAGATTTTTCAACTTCTGCTTCTCAGCATATTGACAGATAGATGCGTTATAAGACTGTATTCCTAGATTAAGCTCTATATGGATGTCTTCATTTTAATAATGTAATCTCTAATACTGGCATACAGCTAAGATCCCAATTGACTAAACTATTTACAGCAAAAACTATGTAAAGATAGCATAATTTGAGAATCACTGGAGTAGTAAGAAAGTCTTGATGTTCAACGAGGTAGATGGTGTTAGTACTGTCTTAAAAAAACTGCTGTAACTTTTATTATAAACAAGGTTTCTAGATATAAATCATAATTTAGTTGAATATTACTCAAGTACCCACCCAATGGGGAAGAGATAAGCTAATGCTTAAACTGTAGAGTCTGGTAAATTTAATGTTGGTAATTTTTTTTAAAGCTGTATGTACTTGTCAGAACAAAATATACCTTGACTTACCATTCATCTTCACTTGCGACAGGTAACACATCTGTGTTAAGGACCACATAATAACAAGTAGACAGTATTAGCACTAGCTTCTTGATAAGAGGATGGAAGAGACTGTTAATGTGAGCAAGTGAGGAAAACAAGCTCTGCCCAGAGATAGAAACATAAATAAGACATTCAGAAAGAAAATGTGTATCCACACTGTAGGCTTGGGGAACCCTCCTCCACTGCTGGTGGGAATGTAAACTGGTACAACCACTCTGGAAATCAATCTGGCGCTTTCTCAGACAACAAGGAATATTGCTTCCTCAAGATCCAGCTATACCATTCCTAGGCATATAACCAAAATATGCTCAAGTACACAACAAGGACATTTGCTCAACCATGTTTGTAGCAGCTTTATTTGTAATAGCCAGAAACTGGAAACAACCCAGATGCCCCTCAACTGAAGAATGGATACAGAAATTGTGGTACATCTAAACAATGGAATACTACTCAGCAATTAAAAACAAGGAAATCATGAAATTTGCAGGTAAATGGTGGGATCTGGAAAGGATCATCCTGAGTGAGCTATCTCAGAAGCAGAAAGACACACAGGGTATATACTCACTCATATAGACATATAATATAGGATAAACCTACTAAAATCTGTACACCTAAAGAAACTAATCAAGAGGGAGGACTCTGGGTAAAATGCTCAATCCCCACTCCGAAAAGCAAAGAGGATGAACACCAGAAGAAGAAGAAACAGGAAACAAGTTAGGAGCCTCCCACAAAGGGTCTCTGAAAGGCTCTGCCCTGCAGACTATCAAAGCAGATGTTGAGATTTATGGCCAAACTTTGGGCAGAATGCAGAGAATCTTATGAAAGAAGTGGGAAATAATAGTAAAAGCTGGAGAGGACAGGAGCTCCACAAGGAGAGCAACAGAACCAAAAAATTTGAGCACAGGGGTCTTTCCTGAGACTCATACTCCAACCAAGTACCATGCATGGAGATAACCTAGAACTCCTGCACAGATGTAGCCCATGGCAGTTCAGTATCCAAGTGGGTTCCATAGTAATGGGAACAGGGACTGCTTCTGACATGAACTGACTGGCCTGCTCTTTGATCACCTCCCCATGAGGGGGGAGCAGCCTTACCAGGCCACAGAGGAAGACAATGCAGCCACTCCTGATGAGACCTAATAGACTAGGATCAGAAGGAAGAAAAAGAAACCCTCCCCTAGCAGTGGACTTGGTGAGGGAAGTGTGTGGAGCAGGAGGAGAAAGGAAAGGATTGGGAAGGGAGGAGGGAGGGAACTAGAGGGAGGATACAAAGTAAATAAAGTATAATTAAAAAGAAAAAAAAAGAAAATGTGCACCATTCCTCCTATGAGAAAAACTGCTTTTAAATATGAAAGTGTAGGAGTTGAAAAACTTCCAACAATGATATCACTGGAGTTTAACTTTTCCTCCAGGTAGAGAAAACACAGCTGAGGATCTAGGACCTGTTGTCAGGAGGATTTATTAGATTCTACTTCCAGGTTGGTTTTACAGTGCACCTGTGAATCTTCTTTCAGTAACGCCAGTATCTTGTAAGAATTCTAGGTGTAGTGCATAAATTGTATTTGTTGCATGAATTATTTGTATTTGATATGAATCGGATATTGTTCATAATTTTATTTAAAATTAGAGCAAGACACCAGTAAGTCTGTAATAAGTCAAATATTGAAAGGAGTGCTAGGGAAAGACAATACCCTCGGTCACGTGATAGTCATAAATTAGTGTGGTAACACTCACATCACCAGGAATGAGAATCCTTCAGAATTTCTTAGACTTTTTGATATTGAAACAAAGTTCATCAACAGCAAACATCTTTTCTAAGCTTGTATTTTGGAGTTACATTCAAAGTTCTGTCACTTAAAATATTTGGAGCCTATAGACACTGGGTTTCTTATGCACAGATAAGCTGTACCTCTTCAACAACAGCTACAAGAAAATTGAAATATTGTCCTTCAAATGTATTCATTGGTTAATACTTAATTTTCAGTCATTAATTGAGTTTTAATATCAGAGAATTTAGTATCAAAACCTATTTTATTATTGAAATGACAAGAATCACTCACTTAGAGAAACAAAATATAATTTTGTCACAGAAATAAAATAGCTTGTAATATATGGATAGAGATTGGAAATTCATTAAAGATAAATATCTGCTCAAAATGCAAAATATGCACATCAAAGGCTGCTTTCAATATTAATGGGAAATTACAAACTCCTGTTACTGCATTAATTGTAATTTTTTATTGTTAGAGAGAAATTACCAGGGGTGTTCTTATGATGGATTTTAGTGTATATATAAATGAGTTAATTTAATGTGCATTGCCTTGAAGATCATTCATAGAGACTTAACTGAATTTAAACTTTTAATAGTGTAATTGGATAAAATCAGTCACTCAGAGGTATTTTTTAAAAACATCTAGAGGAGGAAGAAAGCACCCACTGTGAATAATACTTCTTTTATTTAACAAGAAGAGAAGTCATCCTCTGCCCACAGAGGATGCCTTATATTATGTGAAAATTTCAGATCTGACCAATGCCAAACTGGCTATTCCTACAGCCTCTTTCTAAATTTTTGGGAAAACATGTTATAAATTTACCATTATTTTGTGAACAGGGAATTTGTCACCTCTCCAAGGAAAAAGAAAATGTTTTCTAAGATTTAATTATATCCTGTGAAACACCAGGACTTTGCCAACAACAGTGCCACTTTTGAAAAAGTAAATATCTTGTAATTTGCTGTGCAAATTACCCATCACTGGATATCAAACGATCATGCCTAATATCTGTGCCATTTAGTAGGAAATAAACATAGTGTCTGAAATTTTTAGATAAAAGAAGAAAAGAGAGATGATGGGAGCTGGGGAAGACAGGAGAGCAAGATTTGAATTATAGAACCTATGAAATAGATTAGGATACAAAAATGACCCAAAATGTTCTAAACTATAACTCACGATTAATATGTAACAGTAACTAAGAATATGAGCATGTGTAAGAAGGCTTTTAAAATTAAAGATTCCATTAAGATTAAGTCTGACTGGGTCTATTAGACAGAGGTTAGTACCCTGCCCATAGTACACATGGAACCACGAGGCATCATGGCCATCTGGAAGAGAAGAAGACCTAAAGAGAAAACAAAGTTGCAAACACCCTGACCTCAGACTTGCTGAGCTGAGAGCTATGAGGCAATGTATTTCTTTTGTTTAAACTGTGCCTGGTCTATTTTGTTATGTCATCCCAACAAAACTAACAACTGAACAATAGTCAGAACACACACTATTGATTTAACACGTGTTTAATAATGAGAAGACATTACTAAAGATTTTATTAGATTTATTGGGCTAAATAAAGTGATGGAATTTAAAAGGCAAAATAATGGGGTTTAAAGTTACTTTATCAAGTGGCTATGGGCTCACTCATTGTGTCTTGCATTAGAGAAGTAATGATGTCAAACTTTTAAAAAAATGAAGTTTTATTATTCAAAATCAATTAAATAACCATTTTTGGGACAACTATACATACTTGGCATTGTACAAGAAGCCCTGTGAGAAACCCTAACCTCAGAGTGCCATATGCCAGGGAAGACAATGCAACCAATCCTGATGAGACCTGATAAGCTAGGATCAGATGGAAGGGGAGAAGGACTTCCCCTATCAGTGGACTTGGAGAGGGGCATGGGAGTAGATGAGGGAGGGAGGGTGGAAATGGGAGGGAATGAGGGTAGGGGCTACAGCTGGAATACAAAGTAAATAAACTATAATTAACATAAAAAATAAAAATTTTAAAAAAGAATGTCCTATGCTTAAAGACTGCATAATGTCTTCTCTGCTCTATCACTGTCATGGGAAAATACACAGAATCTAGCTCTCTTTAACCACTTTATTTTATTTTATTTTTCTATTAATTACAGTTTATTCACTTTGTATCCTAGCTGTAGCCTCCTCCCCCATCTCCTCTAAATACCACCTTCCCTCCCTCTTCTTCTCCTATGCCCCTCCCCCAGTCCACTGATAGGGGAGGTCCTCCTCCCCTTCTCCCTGACCTTAGCTTATCAAGTCTCATCAGGACTGTCTGCATTGTCTTCCTCTGTGGCCTGGTAAGGCTGCTCCCCCCTCAGGTGGAGGTGATCAAAGAGCAGGCCAATCAGTTCTGTCAGAGACAGTCCCTGTTCCCATTACTAGGGTACCCTCTTGGATACTGAACTGCCATGGGCTGCATCTGTGCAGGGGTTCTAGGTTATCTCCATGCTTCCAAGGGACCTGGCACCTTTACACTAATTAACATAAATTAAAATTTAAAAATTAAAAAGAAGCTCTTAAGCTCTTTAACCACTTTTAAAACACATAATCAAAAATTTTACAAGACTGATCAAATGAAGGATCATTCCCACAGAAGAAAATTGTGTGTGTGTGTGTGAGAGAGAGAGAGAGAGAGAGAGAGAGAGAGAGAGAGAGAACTGTGCACATGTGTTCAGGCCAGAGTCCATGTGAGTGTAATTTTCAATCACTCCCACATGTTTTTCTTGGGCATTTCATACATGCATTTCACACATAAGATCTACCAGATCTTACTTCACATTCCTTTCAACTGCACATCCTCCTGAAAATCCCACATTCAGAGCTTTTGTTTTGTTTTGTTTTGTTTTATGATGCACTGAGTGTAACTAGGATCATCTGTGTGATTGTAGATTTGAATGGGCCCACTGAAAACTTAAGGGCTCATTTGTGGCTGCACAGTTGAAAATAATGATGCCTCCTCTATTTTTCTTACTTATTTATTTGTTTGTTTGCTTGCTTATTATTCACCTTGTATCCTGATCATAGCCTCCTCCCTCTTCTCCTCCCAATCCCACCCTTTTTCCCTCTTCCCCCTCTCCTCTCCCCTATGCCTCAGATAATAGGAGCCTCCCCACAACCAACCCACACCAGCACATCAATTTACATCAGGACTGAGTTCATCTTCTTCCTCTGTGGTCTGGCAAGGCAGCAATGCCAGGGGTAGGTAATCAAACAGCAGGCAACAGAGTCCTTGTGAGAGATGGCTCCTCTCCCTTTTCTAGATGACCCACAGGAAGACGGAGCTGCCCATTGGCCATGTGTATATATGGGGCCTGTGTCAAGTCCACACATGGTCCTTGGTTGGTGCATCATGGTGTATCCATGAGCTCTACTGGGCCCAGGTTAGTTGGCTCTGTTGGTCTTGTGGAGCTCCTGAACCTTATGGGTCCTTCTATTCTTCCCTCCAACTCTTTCACAAGACTCTCTGTATTCTGCCCATTGTTTGGCTGTTAAGTCCCAGCATATTTCGATCTACTGCTGGGAAGAGCATCTTAGAGAACAGCCATACGAGGTTCCTGTCTTTGAGCATAACAGAGTATTATGATAGTGTCATGGTTGGCTCTCTCCCATGGTGTGGGTCTCAGGTTGGGGCAGTCATTGGTTGGACATTCCTTCAATCTCTGCTGTATCTTTATCCCTACACATCTTGTAGGCAGGGTAAATTTTGGGTTGAAGTTTTGCAGGTGGGTTGGTGTTCCCCTCTCTCCACTAGGAGCCCTATCTAGTTAGAGGAAGTCTCCTCTTCAGTCTCCATGACCCCTGCAACTTGGAGTCTCAGCTAGAGTCAACACCATATGCTCGATGATGATCACTCTTCCATAGTCTTCTAGAAGGTAAGGTTAAGCAGAAATGGAGAAGACTTGAACTTCTCCTTCCATAACTGATTGATCATATAGTTCCAGCATTACTGAGGCTAGTGCAGGTAACCATAGCTTTGTTAAGTTCAAGATGGCAATTCATCTTATTTTTATAACAAGGCCTTTCACTGAACTTGAGTCACAGTGATTCAGCTATATTTTTCTAGCAACTAAGACTCCAGTGATCCTCTTGTTTCTCTCTCGACAGCATTGGTAGTATAGGCATTCCATCACATGTGGCTTTTTACACAAGCACTGTGATTCCAAGCTCAGGCCCTTATCTCCCCAGTGACCAAGCATCAAATCTTTCAGGCTGTTGAATTTTTAATGTTATCACTTTTAAGATCTACCCAAACATTACTTAAATTTCAAAGGATGCATTGGCTTAAGAGACTGAAATGTCTAAGAAAGGAGGATTACTGGTAAAATTCAACCCTGATGGTCACTACAGCACCAACTTCCCATCCTTAGTTCGGCATGAGTCTCTCAAACCTCTTCCTCAAGTGACAAAAATACTCTGATGCCCCTGTACCTGGAAACAAAATGTTTGTCATAGTTATAGACTCCACTTTCATAAAAACAATGCTGCCCTTATGTTCAAACAGCCACACCAAGTGAGGCCCACAGAACAACAGCAAATGCATGACCTGAAAGTTCACGAGAGACTAATTCTGGATAATACGTCAGACATTAGGACAGGGAATTCATTCATATTTCTGGCATTTGAGTTACAGTTTCTGGGGTGGAGCAAAGAATCCGTGTTATCATAGCTACAGCTGACCTTTCTGAGTGCTGAACTTAGACAAGTTCAAATGTAGAACAGTGGCTGAAAACTTGGCTGCAGGTCAGTGATATGATCAGTAGGTAAAGGGACTTGGCATCAAGTCTAAGTTCAGTCCTCCCTACCTTGTAAAAAGAGAGAACCAACTCCATCAAGTTGTCCTCAGACCTCCACAAATTCATAGTGACAATCATACACACACAAACACACACACAAATGCACAACACATTTATATGCATATATGACATATGAAAGAAAGAAATAAGCAAATATATATGTACCTCTGTGTGTGTGTGTGTGTGTGTGTGTCTGTATACAAGAACCTTGGATTCATATTAGTATCACATGAAGGTGAACCTACAATAAGGCCATAGCATGAGCCCATCTCAAAGGCTCCATCATTTCAGCATGAAGTGAGGATTCATCAGTACTGTGTGTCACAGCTCCCACACGCTTGGTTCAGTTATCATGATTAGCTTAAGTTACACCTTCCACAAACACTGCTTAAATTTCAGTGACAATGGTATATTAACTATGAACAAAAACACAGGGAAAAAAACTTCACTATTAGTGCTTCAGTACACAAACATTTCACAAAAAAAAAAAAACAAACAAGTGCATTTTGAGATTAGTGAGTGGTCACATCGCATTTCTAAAGCACCTCCACCACTGCTCACAGAATATCTGCATTCAGTTGGCGAATATATCTTTCTGTGAGAAGGTCATAATGACATGACAAATGTGGATAATCAGAAAAGAAAGTTGGCCAACAAAGATGAAAAGAGGAGCTTGGGAAGGCAAGATAACACTGGAAGTTAAAACAAACGTAAAGAAAATTGTAAAAGGAAAAGTTGACCATGGGAATGTAGTTGTGCTGTTCTTGGCCTCATCAACTCTCAATCAGAAAATTTTAGTTAAGAAGAATGTGCTTGGTTCTGTTGCTCTCCTTGTGGAGCTCTGTTCTCTCCAGGTATTTCTACACCCCCCCCCTTCTTTCATAAGATTCCCTGCACTCTGCCCAAAGTTGGGCTATGAGTCTCAGCATCTGCTTTGATACTCTGCTGGGTAGAGTCTTTCAGAGGCCCTTTGTGGTAGGTTCCTTTCCTGTTCCCTTTCTTCTCCCTCTTCTGATGTCCATCCTCATTGCCTTTCTGAATGAGGATTGAGCGTCTCACATACAATCCTCCTTGATTAGCTTCTTTAGGTGTACAGATTTTAGTATGTTTATCCTATATTATATGTCTAATCTGAACACAGGGGTGTTTTCTGAAACTGATACTGGGCAGAGGGGTCTTTTCTGAAACTGAGACTTCAACCAAGTACCATGCATGGAGATAACCTAGAACCCCTGCACAGATGTAGCCCATGGCAGTTCAGTGTCCAAGTGGGTTCCCTAGTAATGGGAACAGGGACTGTCTCTAACATGAACTGATTGGCTTGCTCTTTGATCACGTCCCCCTGAGGGAGGTGCAGCCTTACCAGGCCACAGAAGAAGACAATGCAGCGACTCCTGATGAGACCTGATAGGCTAGGGTCAGATGGAAGGGGAGGAGGACCTCCCCTATCAGTGGACTGGGAGAGGGGCATGAGTGGAGAAGAGGGAGGGAAGGTGGTATTGGGAGGGGAAGAGGAAGGAAGCTACAGGTGAGATGCAAAGTGAATAAAATGTAATTCATAAAAATGAAAAAAATTAAAACGGAAAAAGAGAAAGAAAAATAAAAAAGAATGTTCTTTTTAAATAAAAAAGAACATTTAATAAAAAAGAATGTGGGAAAAAGTTGTGTAGGAAAGAAACTAAGAGGGAGTGACTTCAACAAAAATTTTGCATTAGAAGAAATCTAAGGCCCAAGAGGTGCCTCAGGGCTTAAAGTACATGCTGTGAAAACATGAGAATCTGAGCTCACATCCCATTCCCCTGTGTGGTAGCACATGCCTCCATCACCAGTGCTGTGAGGAACGTACCTGGCAGCTTACTGTCAGCCTAGCTTAAATGAGCTCCTGTTCAGTGGGAGACCCTGGCTCAAAAGAAATGAGATGGGCAGTGATTGAGTCAATTTCTAACCTCTACACACTGGTAAGAATGTAACTGCGTATACACACACACACACACACACACACACACACACACACACACATACACACATGAACTCTTAAGATATTAAATTGCGTAGGATAAAATGTTGAAAGCCAACATATCAAAAGAAAATAAAATACTACCTGTCAGTATCATAAGTTATACAGAACATAAGCACTGTTCAAATTATATTTACTAATTTTCTGCAAGGTAAATTTTCTTTTATTTTTGAGACTGCAATATAATTACGTCATTTCCCATCCACTTTTCCTCCGTGCAAACCCCGTCTTTCAGAAAACAGCCTCTTTTTGTATTAACTGTTATTTCATGCTATATTTACATATATTCCTAACTATAACCTACACAGCCTATATAACGGTATGCGTATGCATGTTTTCAGAACTGATCGTTTGGTATTGGATAACCGATTGCTGTGCTATTGTCTGGGGAACTCTGCTTCTAAGAATGTCAGCATTTCTTAGTTGCCTGTAGCTCTTTGGGTAGAAATGCACATTTTTCTTACTCTTTATGTTTTCAGTTACAGTCTAATAATAGCTCAGTTTAATTCCAGAAGTCTATAGTATAAATGAGGCAATAAAAGTGTTTAAGACTTTGAAGAAAATATATAAAGTTCAGGGAGCAACTGTAATTTTCTTGATTTCCATAATTAGGATTGCTCTTGCCTGGCTCCGGGTTATATGGCCATTCCTGTAGCTATCTACCATCATGAAGAGCCCAAAGAGCTTGCATGGTATGACCTCCATATCCTTTGGGTTGTAGCCATGAATTCAACAGATAAAGAATGCACTATTAAAACATTGAATTCATACGAAGTGTGTTTAGACTTTTTTCTTATAATCATTCCCTAACAAATACTTACAAGCCTTTGGATTAGAGTAAATATTATAAATAATTTAGAGATTATTTAAAACATATGGGAAGTTGTGCTTAGAATAAAATACATATACTATTACTATAAGGAACCTGACATCATCAGGTTTTACCATCCACAAGGATGCTGGAACTAATATCCCATGATACTGAGGGGCAATGGTATTTATGAGGCTCTCAAAGGTGCTGGCATTGCTGAGACCCACTAGTCAGAGCAGAGATTATAACAATATGGTCCATGAACCATTAGCATCAACAGAAACAAAGTAATTTATTGGAAATGTCCTACCTTGTGGTCTGCCCAAGTTGGAATTATGCCTAGTAAGTGTGTTTTTTTGTAAGATTCTCATAGTAACTGCCTATCTATTGCATACTGTAGATGGAGAAGCAATGATGGAAAATGGAGAGCTTTTCTTCCTAATACTTCAGCTGAGCAAAAAGGCAATAGTTGAAGATACTCATGATGTCATCAGGAGTTGTCTTAACCCTGACTGATAAAAGAAGAAAAGAAAGATCTAAGAAAACCTTGTCTTTTAGATTGTAATGAAAGTTTTTCAAGTTAGGTAACATTAAAAGGTCTGTTAAGTCACTTGAACAGAAATACTTGATATATACAAATGTTTGTTACAAACAAATGAAATGTTGAACTTAAAAAAAAAAAGAAGACATGATACAAAGATAGAAAATGAAAGATTTCAATAGATTCTGTAAAAGAGCCATAAAATATAGCCACCAAGAGAAGTATTTGCAGCATTAATAGAGTTGATTTTGCGAACATCATACCAAGAATTTCAAGGTTATTTTCAGCCACAATCATAAATCTTGCATGAGCCACCAGACTGGATTTGAATATCCAAGTAGACAATTGCTTATGCAGAATGGGGTTTTCATCATGAGCCTTGACGCTTCGGCTTGTACAATCACATTTCCCACATACTTACCAGTGGCAAGGAAGCTTGTGGAGCATCTTCCGGGCTCCTGAGATGCGTGACACATGTCAAGAACAAAGAGAAACAAATCATGAATAATTGAAAAGTTTAAAAAGTGCCTTTTTATTAGGAAACTTGTTAAAGTTACTCTTAATCTACTCTGGATTTTATCATGATACCATAAAGTCATAGCCAATGAGGAATGGTTTTTGCTTTGAAATAAGTTTCATTGAGATTTATCTTACTTCCTCATGGCAATGATGAGCATAGAAACTTTCCTTAGATAATTCAGATAGGACACTGAACATTTTAGTGATTATTAAGACTGTCATATACTCTCAATAATTTGTCCAATGTTAATTGATAATGCATGGTCTTTCTATTCAGTATGGGTATATGAAAAATAAGGCAATGTTAGAACAAAACTTTAATTTTTGCCTAAAACAACTTAGAAATTAATAAATGAAGTAATGCAGAGCAATGCCTTGTAAGGGACATAAAGAGTTTATTTCCAGTGAATGATAAAGATTTTTTTAATTCTTCACAAGGTTCTAGTCATCATCTCTGAACCCTCACCCTGGTCCTGATTCTTGGCTTCGTGTATGTATCTGCATTGTTTAGTTTTATTGTGAATTTTAATAAGTCACATGTGCCAAATCCTCCATCCTCAGTAACTGACTGTGTTTTTCATTGTCTTCCACAACCCAGGGATTATCAACTAACTTCAACCTGCTTTTAGGTTTAACTTAATCCTGAGTCAGGATTAAGAGTCATCAGTAAATTTTCGTCCACTGATCCCCCAACTCTGTTCCTTAACTATAAATTCCTACATTTTCTTGTTACATTCAGAGTTACTGACAATCTTTGTTCCCTGGAGTAAAGCCCCAGTGGAGCATAATAGTTGCCCAGAAAAAGTATGCCTTACCAATTTAATTAAAAATAATAATAACAACAAAACTCACATGCATAGGCAATTTTGCCTACATTTATATCTGTGCACCTCTTGTGCACTCTGCCAGCGAAGGCCAGAAGGGGGCACTGACCACTTGACCTGAAGTTGCAAATGGTCTTGAGCCACCAAACCCAGGTCCTCCTCTGCAGGAGAAGCAAGTGCCCTTAACCACTGATTCATTGCTTCAGTCTCAATTCTTTTAACATCAGCTTAATGCTGGGAGACTTTCCAGCTACAGTGCAAGTGATGAAATTCAAATGGAGCTCGTGCAACTCCACAGTGCAGGAAGATCAAAAGTATAGAAAGACTCAGATAGCCACAGTTTCCAACACAGAGTCCACGTAAACAAATTCCAGAGAAACTTTGAAAATCCAACTGGTGGATTATGTTGTTTTCATCTCTATAAAGCAACAATATACCCAAGGCTGGCTAATTTATTAAAGAGATTGATTTTGCATACAGGTTTAAAGACTGAGAGTCCATGGTCGATTACCTCCATTTGCTCAGTGTTGGTGTCAGGTTGGGCCTCGTGAGAATAGCTGTACATTGACTGATGACGTGGTAGTTTTACAGTTGTGTTCAACATCTTCTCAGGAGAATTTTTCAATCGTCTCATCAAGAGCACGGGACAGGTGAACTTTGTCTATTGCAATTCAGGAGAGAGAGAGAAGTCTGAATGGATTTTTGTCTGCCCTCGGAAATAGCTAAAGTCAGAACTGTGGATAAAGTTCTATGTTCTAGGTTTACATGATCAAAAGCTAAAGAAATTGCAGTTTTCAAGTAATCCAGAATGTGCCTGGCTCAGTGTGAACCTCACATTAATCAAGCCCAAGAAAAACTAACCTACAAAACAGATTGCTAATATATTAATTCAAATGAGACAGGACTTCCAAAGGTCAGGAGTCTGGTGTCAGCTGGTCAGTATACCCTCACTGCGGTAATAAAGTCTTTATGGGAAGCAGGTGTCGACAGAATATTGCTTGGTGAGCAAGGGCAATTAGGAAGATTATCATAATGGTTATGATGGTCTGAGGCAGCCAGCAAAGCCCTGTGTCCTTCTCCTTGGACAATTCTGAAATTACTCTGATGTATTTCTGTTCTTTTATGACCTCTTTAATGGACTCCACACTCAACTTCTACCTTCATTTAACCTATTCTTATTTCTCTTTTAAAATGCTGAAACCACATGGATTATATCTTTTGGTACATCCGTTGTATTTCATAATGCCCTCAGAATGTGACACTATAAATTTGTTCCTTAAATTTTAGCAATGCCTTTTTCATTCTGATCCCATCCAGGAAATAGACCTGTGTCTTAGATTGACATGCTGGTTATTGTTTATGCAGAGAGCTGATTTTATGTGTCAAATATTTTTAGTTATCATAAAATTCTGATATGGGAGTTTTTCTTCATTCATGTGTATAGTACCTGTTTTGAAAAGAAAAAATATTTTTATTTATTTTTTTGGAAAATATTTTAAATATACATAAATACAAACAGAAAAGCTGAGTATAATTCTTCAAACATTTACCTTAACAATAAGCCTAGAATGACTGATTGATATACACTTGTCAGATTTGTTTAAAATGAGACATATATTTTAAATATCATAGTTTTAAATACTTTAATCAAATAGTATGATAACATGCAAATACAGCATATTTAGGGGAAAATATTAGAAAAGTATATTTATTCTGACGTTAAAATTTTACTTACCTGCATCCATAAATCTTTGTCAATCTTGGTAAATAATACACTAGTTTTGCTACCTGCAAAAATTAGTTTTTATATGGAAATATCCTCATCTTCTTTTCCTTAGTCAGAACATTTTTTCTAATATTTGAGATTACTTTTAAAATGTCGTAGCTTGACTGACATGTACTGTCATCTTACTATGAATGTAGTGTACTCATAGTTTGATATAAGCATGAAAAATGTTGTTCCATAATCCTAATGTATTTCTATATTATTAATTTTGTTAATTTATTATTTCTCTTATAATTAATATTTATTGTTACATGGGTGTAAAGTTATTTACAATCAAAATTTCAGACAATTATTAGGCAGTTTCTATTGAAGTTTAAAATATTAATTGCCATGACATAACAACTACACTCTTAGAAACATACACTTTGAGAGAAAAGCGTCAGTATAGTAAATGTGCCTGTGAAGTAGTTCTCAAAGGATGTGGGCTATTACTTAAAAGAAATCCTGAAAGTTACCTAATGTATCAAAATTATAATAAATTATAATTCTTTTAAAATAATAATCTATATTTAAAAATCATCATATAATAACATACATCATGCTTTGTGTTCATTTTACTAAAAGGTGAGGGGCTTTGCCCATAGATAAGTACAGTGCATGCAGCATATACACTTTATGATCTGAATGAAAGGTAAAGAGGCCCTGTGTCAAAAAACAATGTAATTGTTTTTAAAAGTCAGATTAAAATAAAACCTAACATATTTACTTTTGTATTAATCAAATATTTTAATGTAAAAATGCATAGTATGTTCTGATGTTTCATCCTATGGAGTTTCCTTTGCATTAATTTCTTCTTATTATTTGATACTATTCTTTATTACTGTTCAAACCATTGCTAAAGTTTCTTATTGACTAGAGGAACATAATTATGTACAAATAAGTATTTTTATTACTTTGAGGGTAGAGATTATTTCTCTCATTATTTGGCACTACTTTTACCTACACTTCACCGATTAAGTATATTTAGCACTTGTAGCAACAAACAATTAAGGTGTTTATTAAGGTGAAATAATTGACAACCACTCTTGGAATGCAGTCCAACTTTCTGATTAGGATGCTTTGATGCAGTCCCTAATATCAGACTTCTTTTTTATTTTAATTTTTATTTTTATATTAATTACATTTTATTTACTTTGTATCCCAGCTGTAGCTCCTCCCTCAATCCCTACCAATCCCACCCTCCTTCCCAAATCTCCTCCCATGCCCCTCTCTAAGTCCGCTGATAGGGGAGGTCTTCCCCCCCTTCCATCTGATCCTAGTTTATCAGATCTCATCAAGATTGGCTACTTTGTCCTCCTCTGTGGACTGATAAGGCTGCTTCCTGTTCAGGGGTAGGTGATCAAAGAACCAGCTACTGAGTTCATGAGTATGTTTCACCCAAATTCACATATTGGAAATTGTACCTTTAACATCTATATACTATATATCTATAGTTTCTTTAATGAGGTAAGTAAGATTATAAAGAATAATACTTAAGTCATTTATTGAAAAGGAAAAAATGTCATATCTCTATGTCTCTATCTTTCTTATATACATGTCTCTCTGTCTCTCCATCTGTCTCTGTTTGTTACTGTGTCGCTGTCTCTTTCTCTCTGTGTCTCTTTATCTTTGTCTCTCTGTCTTTATCTCTTTCTCTATCTCTCACACAGATACACACACACACACACACACACTCACACTCATGCTTACACAGAGGACGACCATGTCAGAATACAACGAGAACTTCCATTGTTTCCCAGTCTGTAGTGCTATTACAGCATCTCAGGGTTATGGATGCGTGGCTTACTATAAACAATGTGCTGATACTATACTTCATTCGTTTTAAAATAAAAGGAAGGAAGAACACAAAAGGCTCAAATACATGGAAAATTTGACCCAATTATTGGTGAAATAAGAGTTGCCCACTATTTGTGGTTTCCAGGCTAGCCTATGGGGTATTTTCTTAACGACTGCAATAATGAAAAACAACATCTTCAAGAATCTCAATTGCTGTCATAAATAGGTAGAGGATAAATCAATAGATAGATGACAGATAGATAGATGAAGGTAATAATAGACAACTTTCATGAACAGCAATGTATTAGCTATTTTCCTCCAGGAGGATTCCACCTAAGCTCAGAAAAAGCTGTGACTGAATGGCAGCATTGCAGTAGAGATGCACTACGCTGCTTCTTTCAGATGGAAACTGTGGGGCTGCATGGAGCCCTTGCTCCTCCTCTGGAGGTCCTGAGATCCGTTTCCAGCACCCACGTGGTGGTTCTCCACCATGTACAACTCCAGTTCCAGTGTACCTGATGCCCTCTTTAGGCTTCTTCAGGCACTAGGCACACACATGGTGCCCATATATTAATGCAAGCACTCACATATACAGATAAAATAAAAATAATTAAATATTTTATTTTAAAAAATGGAAACTGCCCTTATTACTTATGTTTACAGCTTATTTTATTAGAGGGAAAAGATATACATGGACTAAGAAATTTCTTCGGTCTTACATCTATGAACTTACCCAACTAAGCATAGAATTAGTTACATAATGACATTGCTTCTATATATATATCCATATCTGTATAATTCTGTACATATCACAAGCATATGTTTAAGGCAGTGGTACAAATATTTTCTTCATGGCATCTTTCAGAAGACACATTAGGAACAGATATATCAATCTAGGTATCAAGCACAACCAGTTTCTTTGGATAACTCAAGCTCCAGTCTTAGCATTTAATGAAACTGCAGAGGATAATATCCCCCGGTTATTTTTTGACAAGAATATTTTCAGTTTTTCTTAATCACTTTTAATTTTCCACTGTCGTTATTGTCCATGTTTTTTGTAAATGCATAAACATCACAGGTATTACTTGTCAGCATAGCTCCAGTCATGATCTGTAAACTTACATTCACTCACGGCTAGTGGAGAAGGTAACTGAGGTTACACGGTTCTGTGTTATGGACAACAAATGTAAACAGAAGCAGCACTGCCCCTGGATCCATCACTCAACAGTGGTCCTTTGAGTTAACAGCTGATTGTCTCCCTCCAGCCTCAGTCAGGAACATTTACCTGTGAGAAACTCACAACTCAATATCCCAGCTCCTATTTCAAGTGACTTTACACACATTGCCCCTTGCCTCTGGAATATTTTCTTCTTTTGCAGCAACAACAACAACAAAAAAGACCTGGGAAATGCTAACATTTTCTTCTTGAGAGTCAGCCTTATTTCACCAACTTTTTCATGGTTCAACATAAGGGGTTTTTTTTTGTGTTTGTTTGTTTTATTTTTTGTTTTTTTACTCACATAAAATTAATTAAATTTGTTTCCCTATATTTGAAGATGTTCTCCTTGCAAAGCTCCCACTGCATCATTTTCATGTTTATCTTGCCCTGAAGATGTAATGGAAGCTCACCCATCAGCAGCTGCATCCTTTCTAGCAGTGGAGTAAATTAAGGAGATAATGTCTCACTATAGTGTCTGCATTTGTTTAGGTGTAAGGGTTTACATATTTGTGTCTGAAAATACGCTATTGTTTAGAAGAGACCTATTTACTTTGCTGGATGTTTTTAAATATATCATTATTGATTATCTTCAAATCTTTACTTTAATTAGGTATATGTCTATTTATTTAATATATTAGTATATATATTAATAAATTGCCATGTGCTGTTTAAGCTTACTGAGAACTGGTTGTGGAATCAAGGTAAGCCTTCCCCATTTCAGACCCAAACGTGTTCTCCTAGCTTCCTTCAAAACTCTGGTCTGGAGTGAGCTGGCCCCCTGTCCTTGTCACAAGGAAAAAGGAGAACAACAAAATTACCTCGCTCTTAAGAACAAAAGAATAAATTCTTCTAATAAAAAGTCTGTGCCCTGGAGAACAGCTTGCAAGGCAAATAAAACCCAGCACTATGTGTCGCCTTCCTAAAGCTTACTGCTCGCATAGTATGTATTCCATAATATAAGACATGTCCTTGGTGGGAAAAGCAGATTGGACAGCTCACTAAGGCTGTGAGGTTATAGCTAGAAATGTCTTTAGTGATCTGGGTGCTCTTGTTGGATGGTGTAAGTGCCTAATCCTTTGTTCTGCTCATCTATCTACTCCTTGCCATCTTGTTTCTTTACTCTTACTTGATTTATACCTAATAAATCACTCAATGTAATTGAAAATATGGCTATTATGAATTATTATCCATATACAAAAATGTATTTTTTGAATACTGGAGACTGAACCTATGTAGGTCTCATGGATGCTAGCCAAGGATGCTGAGCTACATTCCCTATCCTCTCTTACTTGTTTACATTTTGAGATAGTCTAAGTTGCCCAATCTGTGCTTGAAATATGTATCCCAGGCAGGCTTTGAAATTGTGATCTACCTCCAATAGCCTTCCAATAAGCCAAAATCTTAAAATTGTTTAAATCTACTCTAAACTATCAACCACAATTGGCTGCCAATACTAAAACCATCCATTATTTTAACAAACATTTATGAATCACTAAATACAAACTTCAAATATCAAATTTTAATAGCTATTAAGAATTTAGTTATTTAAATGGTCTCATGTGTATATGGATATAGATGGTGATAATATCCATTCTCAAAGCCTGGGGCTTTCAGCATTAAATATTAGCTTAATCATGAAGCACTGATTAAATAATTAAACATTTAGTAACTAATTAAAATCCATGGTTTTAGCTTTTATTATAAGCCATTCTTGCATGCATAGCTTGATGTTGGCTGAAGTCCATATATGAACATGTTTTTTGCCAGAGTCCTCACAAATTTGGTCTGCGAGTAAATTTCGGTGTGCACCAGTATGCCTCATGTATTAGGGCCTATCACCTAAGAGAGTACAACCTATTTTCTATTTTTATTCTTCACATGAATATACAATATAAACCTAGTAGCAAAAGATTAAATATTTGTTCTTCCATAAGTTTTCTAGTTTTGAAAGTTGGCACTTATTTATTCATAGATTAGTTAATGATAATATTTCTTTTTTAAAAAAACAGATTTTATTGAAAGGCTTGATATACGAGAGTCAGAACCATGGATATGTCCTCAGGCTGGCTCTCAGCTGAGAGGCCATGGCTCTCAGTGTTGGAACAATACAGCTAAAGATGGAATTGTTGTTTTCCATGTGACGGAAGTCTCAGCTACGTCACTTTTCTTTGCACCTACGACCACCTGTATTTTCCTACATCTACTAGTATTAAACACAAACTAGGGTCAGATAGAAGGGGAGGAGGGCCTCCCCTATCAGTGGACTAAGTGAGGGGCATAGGGGGAGAAAAGGGAAGGAGGATGGGATTGGGAGGAAATGAAGGAGGGGGCTACAGCTGGGGTATAAAGTGAATAAACTGTAATTAATATAAAAATAAATAATAAAAAAACACAAAACAGAAGGTCTGTGAGTATACAAGGGGAGAATTCATGCTTCCTGTTTCACTCCCAGCTTCTTTAGTCCCAAATACAGAAACGTTTGTCCTAGCAGGACAGCATGAACTCTTGAGATATTGTATCATGAACTATTCTCAGGCCAACCCAGCAATAGCCTGGCCTCTTTCCAGAGGACAGATGCACCAATAAGTCACAGTTTGTCCTGCAAGTTGTTTCAACGTCTGCAACATAGATAATGACCTGCCTTTTGTAGCACAGGCATTTTGCATTCAGATTTTTCAATAGATTTCTCTTTTCCTATATATGTTTAAATTTTATTTTGGTCCTTTCTTGAACAAGTCCTTTTTCATTACTTTTCAGAGATACGTTTGCCACAGGTTACTTATCACATGTAACACAGAAGATACACATTTCATATATCATGTCTGTAAGAATATGTAGACAATTAGACAGTTGTACTGTCTGGCTTAAATTGCTATATAATATAGTATTTATTGTACAGTTAGATTTATAATCCTTATGACCCAAATCAGCACTAAAATATTAACTTTATAGATCGCTATTACTTATGTTTTACTATAAAAACTGCTAAAATTTTTACTGACTTCAAATATGTTTATTATATAGGTGTCTCTGGGTCAGAATCATGGCAGATTAGCTGAGTTCCTTGAATAACTTGAGTGATATCAAAGTGTTGGAGAGTCAGGAGGTTCTCAAGCATAAGTCACTCAAGCATAAGTTCCTCACCAGAGACTGGTCATAAATACTCCATCCTTGCAAGTGGATGTCTATGTAAGGCTGCTCAAAACATGGTTAATTCTTTCTCTTAGAATGTAATGAGGGAGAAGAGAGCAAAGCATACCACACACACATGCACAAACACAGAAAGAGAAAAAGAAGAAAATTGCTGATGTGTTAGATACAGACTTCAAAAGGAATCTCCAGTAAAGAATAAGAGGAACAAAAAAGTACAAATATAATGATAAAATCATTGTTCTTTAAACGTGGGCACAGTTTAAATATGTCCTGGTTTGTAGTTCTCCATGATAAACTAGTTTTCTTTCAGTTTTAAAGGGCATGGTTTGGGGAAGAGGATATCATCAAATATCCTTCCCCCCCCCCCCCAGGGACATCAAAGAATACAAAAGATGACATAGATGAAGTTTATTTATTTCTATCAGAAGCCAGAACTTGACTGTGGTAGGGGGACTACAAAAAGCAAAACATATGTTTAGGATAGGTATGGACTGGAGGGCATCATTTCTGTTCTGGTACTACACACTGAGAACATTTCAATGGGTAGAATCTTTCAGAGGCCCCCTGTAGAAGGTTCCTGTCCTGTTTCTTGTATTCTCCTAATTCCAATGTCTATCCTGTTTGCCCTCCTGAATGAGGTTTCAGCCTCTTCCCTAGGGTCCTCCTTGTTGTTTAGCTTCTTTAGGACTATAAATTTTACTATGTTTATCATATATTATATGGCAAATATCCACTTATAAGTGAGTATATACTATAGGTGTCTTTCTGTTTCTGGGTTACCTCACTCAGGATGATCTTTTCTAGTTCTCAAAGTTTGCTTGCAAATTTCATGATTTCCTTGTTTTTAATTGCTGAGTAGTATTCCATTGTGTAAATGTTTTACAATTTCTGCATCCTTTTTTCAGTTGAGGAACATCTAGGTTGTTTCCATATTCTGGCTATTGTGAATAATGCTGCTATGAACGTGGTTGAGCAAATGTCCTTGTTGTATGGTTTAGCATATTTCAGATATAGGGCCAGGAATGGTACAGCTGGATCTTGAGGTAACACTATTCCTAATTTTCTGAGAAAGTGCCAAACTGATTTCCAAATTGGTTGTACAAAGTTACATTCCCACCAGAAATGGAGAAGGGTTCCCCTTTCCATCAGGGTATGGAAGGAGATACTGAGACTCATAGCCGGACTTTGGGCAAAGTACAGGAAACGTTATGGAAAAGATGGAGATAGAAAGATCTGGAGGGCACAGGAACTGCACAAGGAGACCAACAGAGCCAAAAACCTGTGCCCAGTGGGCCTACACAGACCGACACGCCAACCAAGGACTGTGCACGGTGAGGTCCTTAAAGCACCTGCTCAGTCTCCAAGTGGGTTCCCTAATAAAGGGGACAGGGGCTGTCTCTGAATTGAACTCAGTGTCTTGCTCTTTAATCAGCTTCCCCAAGGGGGGTACAGCCTTGCCAGGCCACAGAGGAAGATGATGCATCCAGCCCTGATGAGACCTGATATGCTAGGGTCAGATAGAAGAGGAGGAGGACCTCCCCTATCAGTGGACTAGGGAATGGGCATAGGGAGAGAAGAGGGAGGGTAGGTGGGACTGAAAGGAGATGCAGGAGGCTACAGCCGGGATACAAAGTGAATAAACTGAATAAATTGTAATAAATAAATAGTGAAACAAAACAAAAGGACATTTCAATGATTCCTCAGCATGGCATCCAACATCGTGCCAAGAAGACAGTGGTTAGGAACGGACAGAAACTGCAGTGAAATAAGAGAGGCTGTAAATCAGCTTTAGATTTCCATATAACTTGGTGGAATGGTGCTCAAAAAGTTGGGGGGGAGGGAGCTGGAAACACAAATGATGCCATTGGAGAGGTCTTGGAAGAAAAATGGAGGCTGGAAAACTTCCATATTCAACAAGGGATTCTGCTCAGGGTGAGCGGTGATGGGGTGTCACTCAGAAAGCTAGATTTGGCAACCCACTGGGAAAGAAGAGTGAGTAGTGGCTTGGGTTCTGAAGGACACTCCTACCCTCAGACAGTGGAAAGGAGCCCTTAGAGATCCTGACCCGAAGAGGAAAAGAGTCAGCAGCTGAAGGGGAGGGGACTTGAAGCAGCAGAAGACAGAGCTGGGCGATTGAGAGGGGGGTTCGCCGTATTAAAATTTATGAGTGGGGGTTTGGGAATCCAGGAGCCAACCTCAAACAGCAACTAAAACTACAATCAAAGCAAAGAAATGTAGAAAGGAGAAAGGTATTCTCAATATACACTCAGTATTCCCACTACATTTCCTTGTGCTATTCTTCTAATGAAGTAGAATATTTTAACTTAATTGTAAACTCAATTAATGTGATTTAGGTTAAATCATCTTATTTAGCTATGTTTTCCGACAAAAAAAAATTGACAGATGGCTTACACAAAGAACTAACAGATTAATAAAATATGACAGATGGCTTATAGACGTGGAAACATCAATTTCTTGGTACACTTTAAATTTTACACAAAACATCTGTAGATAGTAATGAGTCTGACTCCTTTCTCATTTTGTGACAATGCTGTTTAAAATACATCATCGAGTGTGCATTTTGTTAATGAAATTGTCTGACTCAGTCATTAAGGCAAAGTTTTCATTTTCAAATGTTACGCTCAACACTTGTTAATCTGTTGCTTTATTTATTTTAGTCTCCAAGGTATAATTAGTCTGCATTGATCTGCTTGACATACAAATGGTCGTGGTTTTCTTGGAACTATTAGGATCTGAGGATTTCAGTTTCCCATAGGCGCACCTCTTGCTTTATGCAATTGATAGATAAGATTATATGTTCTTGCTGTCCGTACTTCACATGGTTATCTCTCTTTGTGTGTGAAAACAGAACGCATAGACTACTTGCATTTTTTTTTTAAGAATACCAAATACCTTTAGGATTTGGTCTGTTAGTACTAACAGGGCCCAAAGTCTCCATAGTTCTTTCCTGCTAATGCTTTCAGCCTTTTCCTCTACCTCATATTCATTCAACTGTGACTCCTTACCAATCTGCAGAACCCCTCTCTGTCAGCGATCCCACATCCACCACCCTTGCCTGGGACTCGGGGTCCTCACAGCTGCCACACTTAGCTAAGACCCAGAGTAGCAAATAGCGAAGAACAGAACATGCACCCAGCAAGTGTGATGCCAGATTTCCTCACACAATTCAAGTTCAAATCACTTTGAGATTTCATCTCCAGTCATAATGACAAAAATTAAGAAAACACCGAGAGCAAATGCTGACCAGGTTGTAAGGAAAGGGGAACCCTCATTCTCTGTTGGTGGAATTGCAAATTGGTGTAGCCACTCTGGAAGTCAGTGTAAATGATCCTTAAAAGGGGAATGCTAAATCTGCCCTAAGACACAACACTCTGGCACATGTGCACAAAGATGATAAGTTACTACTCCACAGATAATTGCTTTTTCACTAGAGTTCACTGACATGCTCTTCACAACAACCAGGGAATGGACACAATCCAAATGCCCTTCAAAAGGTGAACAGATAATGAAAATGTGGTTCATTTTCCTCAATTGAATACTATTCATCTCACAAGAAAATTTCAGAGAAATTTTCAGAGAAAATGAAGAGAACTAGAAAAGATTAGATTGAGTAACATAACCCAGACCCGGAGAAAAAGCATTGTATGATCTCTCTCATGTGTACTTTCCAGCTCCAAATTTTTACACGTGAATTTGTAATCTGGAATACTTTCAGAAGCCAAGATAGTAAAAAGGGACCTTGAAGGTAGAGAATGAAGGTTGGAGAGTGGGATACAGGCAATATAATGGAATAATGAGAAGAAGTGGGGAGGGGTGAGAGTTTAGTGTTGGAGGGGAAGGGAGAACAATATTGAGAGAAACAAAGAAGGGATGAACAACATGAAAGATGTTTTAAATAGCTGAAAGTAATCTATTGTTTCATACCTACCTAAAACTGTATACAAAACATATAACTGTATGTAAATTCAAACACACACTCCTGAAAGTGTGTGTGTGTGTGTGTGTGTGTGTGTATGAAGTTATGATACTTTGATTATATGAGAAACTACCTTTAGAGTTGCTGTCCAGGGTAGCCTAGGAAACTACCAGAACAATATAGGCTGTGATTGTTGTCCTTGGTTACCTCCCAAAAGATGAGAGTAAGTCTCTATTACATAAGATATGACATAATTTGGAAGCAATGCTTGGAGTACTGTAGCTGCATCTGACCCTCAAGTCCCCTCCCTGAGGACTAGCTTTTGTAAAATTTCATACACACACACAAATATATATGGAACTTCAAAATGGGACACAGAGTATGAATACAAGGGAATAAAGAAAAAAGATATTGTGAGTTAAGAAGACATCTATGAAAGAATTGTAAATCCCCCTAAGGAAGGCATCCTGAGCCTAGAACAAGGAGGAGCCAAGCAAAAAGGAATGGTTAGCCTGAGTTTTGAGAAAGAGTCTGAGAGTCAGAGAGACAACAGTGGCTAGAATACACAGAGTACTGAAAAGGATGCAGCTACACAAATATGTCATCACCGTAAGTTTCATAGCTGCAAGGACAGCATGAGAATTATGATGCCATGCCAATATATACCCAACATATTCATTCACCTATAACTATATCTATCTGTCTATACAGAGATTACTTCAGGGATTGCTTTTGTCTCCATTGTATGTCCTTGACTTTCTCTCCCTGCCTCAAACTGACCGCTTCTTTTTCCTTGGCTCCTCCTCTTTGTTCTAGGCTCAGGATGTCTTTCTTAGATGGGTTTACAATTATAAATGTCTTCTTACCTTGCAAGATCATTTTTCTTCATTCCCATGAATTCATATGCTTTGTTCCATTTTGTAATGCTTTCAAACTGGGAACTAAATCCATCTCTTCCCTCCACCTTCGCTGAATACAGAAGTAATATCAGTGAAGTATGACCTCAATACAAATTGAAGCAGGAGTCCAAAACTGTTACAAACAGAGCATGAGAGTCTAGGCTATTTTACTAAAAGTTAAAGGGCTATATATTTTATAAATCATTCTACTCAAGAAATGGGTGTTATGGTTGATAGAAACTTTGCTAGAACACAAATTTGAAAAGGAAACCATACGGTCAATTCCGTAAAGATATAATTTTTATTCCATGATGGAAAGAAAATGCAAATGAGATGATAAGTTAACCACACTTGGAAATCTTTTAACAAGTAAGGCCTAGATCATCAAGAGTTTCAAGAACCATTCTAGGTGGTGTTGATTTCATCTTAATGACAACATGAGAGACCAGTTTTTTGTAAAGAATGTTTAAAAAAATAACACCTTGAAACAAATATATTGAATATAGACACGCAAAGTTCACAGTATATGTAAATTAAATGCAGGGTGAGAGGGAAACAAATAGTATGATCACAACTGAGTGGGGAAAAGTAAATATACCTGTCATTTGAAAGTGAAAAAAGGAATGAATTCACTTCAGACAATGAAACAATGAGGACAAGAAATGAGGATCAATGATTCAATCAATAATTTTAGGATTGTAGAATATGAAAGTGTTTGTTAAGATAGATCAAGTTTGGGGAGAAGCAAGGTTAGTTTTCTACATGATGATTTTTAGATAGCTTTAGACTAATCAAATGCTGTATCCAGTGGAGACTTTTATATGAACCTTATTTTGAGTTGACCTATGTATCATCTGTATCGGATAGTGATCAAATCTTCAGGCAAGAATGACTTTACTTAAAACAAGGAATAAAACCAAACCTTTAGAATGTCAGATTTCTAGACACAGGAAACATCCAGGCAGCCCAAGAAATGGCAACCAATTGCTAATGACTGGCCCCAAGAGGAGAATATTTACTTAAGTGCAATGTGATTTTCAACTAAGTCTATTACCTGCACACTGATAGAGACATACCAGGAAATAAAAATACATCTTTTTTTTTTCAATGCAGTTTATTCAGGAACCTTGAACAATCATCGGACCCTGGGGAAAGCCAGCCCACAGCTTAAATAGCCTCTGGGTAGCCAACCCCAGCGTGCCACGTGGGCAATGCAGATAGGTCCACATACATGGAAGCAAGCCAGATCCTCAGCCTTAGCCAAATGTGCAGTTGTTCCTGACAGAGAGCACTCACCATCCGGAAGGTGGAAGGTGGAAACCAGCTCCATCTTTAAGGCGTGGCATTACGCAGCTCTCTACAGTTCCCCCTTTTTGTTTTAGACGCATCAGGCAAGAGTAGAGGTCTGATCTCTGATATTAGAAATAAATTGGGACTTTGTACTGATGTTCATTTAGGTGTCATCCACCCAAAGAGCATCAGACCCTTCTGATACCTTTTTCTCAGGCGGGACCTGGGGCATCAACCCACATGCAATCAGACTTACTCTTCTCTGGGTCCAAAGCGGCTGACCCTGAGTGCAGTGCTTAGCCTCGCATCCTGAGCATAACATTTTAGCTTTTTATGGTAGCCAACCATGCTTGGGGAGACTGTCCTGCTTCAATGGCTGTAAAGGCCTGAATGATCATGGCTGCATTACGCTGTTGTGAGACTCTAATCTTGCATATACACCACAGGCAAACCAAGGAGACCAACACCAGAAGGCCTGCTAACGCTCCCATGCCTGCCCATTCCTTCAGATGATTCATGGCTGCAGCAATCCATGGTGATAATCCTGTGGCTAGTCCTGCGTCCACTTTGGTAGAATTTACTGTGATAATGGCCACTCTCAGCTGCTCCATCGTAGTATCGAATTCTCTAGTCCAATTACCTAAAATATAGCTAGACAATTGTTTAGACAGATTTGCAGCACAGGGAAAATTCTCATGTTGTATGCTAGTGACACAAAGTCCAGCATACTTTCATTGACAGCCTGGTTGAGCCATTTGCCATAGGGTATCAATTTGCTCCTGCACGAGGTCAATCCTCTGATTGAACACCATCAAGCCTCCTTTTAGTTGAGCATTAATTCCTTTTTGTACATCTAAGGCATGAGCTACATTGGCTAAAAGATTATTCAGGGTCTGAGCAGTCTGCCCAGTATGACTCATGGCTAATGCCACGGTGGTAACTCCAACAGCCGCCAATGAGATGGCAGTAACAGTGGCGGCTGTAGTTCCAAGATCAGAAAGGAGAGGAGAACCTCCCCTATCAGTGGACTTGGGGAGTGGCATGCATGCAGAGGGAGGAGGGAGGGTGAGATTGGGAGGGGAGGAGGGAGGGGCTTATAGGGGGATGCAGAATGAATAAAGTGTAATTGAGGAAAAATTTAAAAAAAAGGGGGGGGAATAATTTAAGAACCTTAAATGACTTTCAAAAGTGGAGCAAAACATGGAGTTAGTCAATTTACATGGAGCATGTCTTGCCCCTGGGGGCAATGGTCTCCTGAACCTACTCAGACCTCGGACACCACCACTGCTAGTTCTAGAACTGATGCAAGATGTTCCAACGAGGGGGTTAAGGCTTCTCATAATATTTCCTATAAGCCCAGACCTGTTTGTCTATATCCCCCATTTTTATTCATTATTAGCCAGATAGAGCCAAGTAATTGTGGTGATGATACTTGCTTTTTTGCCCAATGCTGGAATGCTAGTGAATTTAGGTATGCCCTGGTTACTTAGGTATGCCTCGCTGGGTGCCTGTGCCCATTGATGACCCTCACGCTATGACTCTCTTCAGACAAAAATACATCTTTTTAAAACTGTGTCTTCTCAAAACTATAGCTTGTGCTGATGAAATTTACACTTCCAGAACTATTTTCTGCTCTGTGCACTAAAATTTACGTTTAAAACTAAAGAAAGATGCCCATAACTTCTTTTTTCCTTCACTCTGTTTCTTTATTAGTAGGAAGACAGTCTCAAAATCCACAAGGAGAGTGCTGGAGAGCAGCAGGAATTAAAAGGATTTTATGTGATTCTACTATTATACTAGTGAGAATAGTATTATATTATACTACACATTATTTATATGTAATATACAACTATATTATTATTATTATATATTGGAAACTAACTAAGCCTTACTTCTTATAGTTAGATTAGTTAGCTTGATGTTTTTTATTATCTAACAGTATAATTAAGTTCTTTGCATGTATTATATTTGGGGTGTTTTATGTACATAGAATATTATTATCAGAATTTAGAGCATTTTAATATATAAAAGTTACTTCTAGTTATTATTAAACACTAATGCTACAAATGTATAACTGACAAAATTCTTGTTTACTTAGGCCAATGGTAATTTAGTAAAATAGTAAGCATATTTATTTATTTTGTTTTGTTTTGTTTTTCTGAGACAGGGTTTCTCTGTGTAGCCTTGGCTGGCCTAGACTACTCACTTTGTAGACCAAGCTGGCCTGAAACTTACAGAGATCCACAGGGATTGTAGGTGAGCACTACCATGCCTGGTTTAAATACTTTTTTTTGTTTAAAATTTTAAGTTTAGTTTAAAACGAGAGAAGTACACCACTATCAGATAAAACTGCTTTAATTTGTGATAATTTCACCATCTCTCTAAACTCAACATTTCCTGTGTTCTTTACTGTTTATATATTTTTGTGTACATCTATATGCATATATCACTCTTGGCTTTTATCATGATTTTGTCATAATCTGCTTTGAAAGTCCACTAACGAAAAACTTTATCCAAAACATAAAAATCTCTAAATATCTTTCTGTTCACTTCTAGGGGGTCCAAGGAGTCATGGCAATGGTGATCATCTCCCCCTTTCTCTATTGGGTTCTTCACTTCTTATCCTACTTGCCAGTCTGCTAACTATCGAAAACACACATCTGTGCACTTATTTTATAGAGAATGTAAGTACTCTCTCTACCTGTCTAGGATGTAACGTCAAAAGCTCTATCACTAACTAGAAAGCTTTCAAAAGCTCAGCAGAGAGAGACAGAGTTAATGGATATTCAGTTCACTAGCAATATACCAGAAAGGATGTGGAATTTATTCACTCTTTGGGTAATTTAAAATCTCTCCCTGAAATAAGATATATCATCAAAAATCTCACACTTGAGTCCTATCACCTTTGTTCTTCTTTCCTGTTAGATGTGGGTTTTGTGCTTTAATGCTATGCTAGTAAGCCATACTAAAACTCAGCGCTATCAAACATGTCACCAGCTGCTTATATGAAGCTCAGAGTCAAGAATGTCTAGACAAGCTTGTTTCTGTATTATAAAATCTAAAATTTAAGACTTATGACCCTCTGTGTATGTGTGTGCAATAGAGATCATGGATAGGTAGGTAGACAGACAGATAGATAGATAGATAGATAGATAGATAGATAGATAGATAGATAGATAGAGATCTATATTTATATTTGTTTGAATTTTTCCTTTTTTATTATTATCATTTATTACAATTTATTCATGTTGTATCCCAGCTGTAGCCCTCTCCCTCATTCCCTCCCAAACCCACCCTCCCTCACTCTTCTCCTCCCATGCTCCTCCCCCAGTCCACTGACAGGAGAGGTCCTCCTCCTCTTCCATCTGACCCTAGCCTATCAGGTCTTATTAGGACTAGCTGCATTTGTCTTCCTCTATGGCCAGGTAAGGCTGCTCCCCCATCACAGGGAGAAATGCTCAATGTCCTTAGTCATCATGGAAATGCAAATAAAAATGACTCTGAGATTTCACCTTACACCCATCAGAATGGCTAAGATCAAAAACTCAAGTGACAACACATGCTGGAGAGGATGTGGAGAAAGGGAAACCCTCCTCCACTGCTGGTGGGGATGTAAACTTGTACAACCACTTTGGAAATCAGTCTGGCGCTTTCTCAGACAATTAGGAATAGTGCTTCCTCAAGATCCAGGTATACCACTCACATATACAACAAGGACATTTGCTCAGCCATGTTCATAACAGCTTTATTCATAAAAGCCAGAATCTGAACACAACCCAGAAGTCCCCCAATGGAGGAACAGATACAGAAATTGTGGTACTTTTATATAATGGAATACTACTCAGCAATTAAAAACAAGGAAATCATGAAATTTGCAGGCAAATGGTGGAAACTAGAAAAGATCATCCTGAGTGAGGTATCCCAGAAGACACATATGGTATATACTCACTTATAAGTGGATATTAGACATATAATATAGGATAATTATATTAAAATCTGTACACCTAAGGAAGATAAGCAATAAGGAGGACCCTGAGTAAGATGCTCAATCCTCATTCAGAAAGGCAGACATCAGAAGAGGGACAAAGCAGGGAACAGGACAGGAGCCTACCACAGAGGGCCTCTGAAAGACTCTGCCCAGCAGAGTATTGAAGCAGATGCTGAAAATCATAGCCAAATTTTGGGCAGAGTGCAGGGAATCTTATGAAAGAAGGGGGAGATAGAAAGACCTGAAGGGGACAGGAGCTCCACAAGGAAAGTAACAGAACCAAGAAATATGGGGCCAGGAGTCATTTGTGAGACTGATACTCCAGGCAAGGACAATGCATGGAGATAACCTAGAACCCCTGCACAGATGTAGCCCATGGCAGCTCAGTCTCCAAGTGCATGCTCTAGTAAGGGGAACAGGGGCTGTCTCTGACATGAACTCAGTGGCTGGTTCTTTAGTGTTTGATTTCTTGTGTTTATTATATACTTTGGATATGAGCTCTTTGTCAGATGTGGGACTGGTGAAGATCTTTTCCCAATCTATAGATTGTCTTTAAATTTTATTGGCAGTGTTCTTTGCCTTAGAGAAGCTTTTCGGTTTCTTTCTTTTCTTTTTTTTTTTAAAGGTATTTTAGAGTTATTTTTCTTTTTATTTAAATTTTATTTTTTTATTAATTACAGTTTATTCACTTTGTATCCCAGCTTTAGCCCCCTCCCTCATTGGAGAGAATGAGGCTTTTCAGCTTCAAGAGGCTCTATTTATTAATTGTTGATCTTAGGGCCTGAGTTGTCCATGAGGGAAGAGGACACTTTCAGTCCTGATGTAACTTGATGAGCTGGAGTGGACAAGAAAGGGAGTTCCTGCCTCTGAGAAAAAGGTATCGAACGGGTCTGATGCTCTTTGGGTGGATGACACCTAAATGAACATCAGTACAAAGTCCCAATTTATTTCTAACATCAGAGATCAGACCTCTACTCTTGCCTGATGCGTCTAAAACAAAAAGGGGGAACTGTAGAGAGCTGCTTAATGCTGTGCCTTAAAGATGGAGCTGGTTTTCGCCTTCCACCTTCCCAATGGTGAGTGCTCTCTGTCACAAACAACTCCACATTTGGCTAAGGCTGAGGATCTGGCTTGCTTCCATGTATGTGGACCTATCTGCATTGCCCACGTGGCACGCTGGGGTTGGCTACCCAGAGGCTATTTAAGCTGTGGGCTGGCTTTCCCCAGGGTCAGATGAGTGTTCAAGGTTCCTGAATAAACTGCATTGAGAAAAAAAAAAAAAAAGAAAGAAAGGGAGTTCCCCTTTTCTGAGGAAAGGGGAGGAGAAAGGGAGGTAGAGTAGGACTGGGAGGGGAGGAGGGCTATGAAAACCTTGAGAATGTTAAAGTGAAAAAAAAATTGAACAAATAAAACACAATAGTTCTGGGACTGGGCAGCATGAATGCTGTGCGTGGAATGTCTGAAGAGGAAGAGCTAATTCTATCATCACCTATAAATATTGTCGGCCTAAGACAATGAAATGGGTGATGAAGCATTATGACTGGGATGCAAACTGTTCACCTACATGGGAAAGAGCTAGATCTCCTTTCACCTGTGATTTGCATTTGGTTATTATGTGTGTGACATGAGGATGTTCTCAAGAACAAAAACAGCTATCACAGGTGAATATAAAATATAAGGAGAAATTACAAACATTTAAAATTATTTTGAGGGTGTCACGACTTGCATCAAAACTGATAGGCTCGTTTTTAAATGCACATGAATGATATAAATCAGTTGTAAAGTCCCTCGTATCACGGTAAGTTAAAGTCCACTGCAGACCTTCACAGCCCCTCTGTCCTGTGTTATTTGTAAGACTCTGTCTTGCCTTACACTATTTTAAACCAACTAAGAGTGAAAGGGTGAAAGTAAAATCCTAAGAGTTCTCTGAAGGAAATATTTTTTTTGTTCTTTGTTCCCATGAAAAGGTGATATGAACACAAAGCAGAATAATGACCAGAATTTGATATTAAACAGTATTTTTAATGAGGCTGAATCCCCAGGGAAACCTTAGAAGAAAAAAAGAGAAAAACTCCTGAGTTTTCATGAAAGAATGGGCCTCTGTTCCCTTCCAGGTCCCAGGTTCTAACCTCCATGATTGGCATCATGAGGCCTTGTTGGTCTTCAGCTTCCAGATGCATGTGGTCAACAGAGAGCTCAGGGTAGATTAGAGGAATGGAAGAAAGTATGCCCATAATTTCTTAGTACTGGCTTCTTCATTTGAGACAAGATAATGATCTATCAAAAGAGGGACAGTCAGGAATTCTGACCATACTCAGTGCAGACACTCACTATTCATACTTCCACAAACAGTGAGAGCATCCTGCTCTTCAGGTGATGGATGAAATGTCTAAATGAAGGAACTCTGCATCATCATCCAGAACCAAGTGCTGTGAAATGTTTCTAAGCCGAATACCACACCTTAATGGGCCTACTGCGTTTTCTTTGGATCAGTCATACCTGATTATTCTTCTAAATCCTTCTTTAAGCTCCATGGCCGGTCCTGGTGTAGAAGAAATTAAGAGCAGGAAACGTGTATATGAAGATTTTCAGCTCAGAAGTACTCATTTGCTGTCTGAAGTTTTGCCTTCTGCAACCAAAGGTTATGCCTTTGTCCCTAGGAGCTGCTGTGAAGCCTTTGACACTGAAAGACTGAGTTTCTTTATTCAACTTGCATCCAAGATGCTGAACCAGCCCATTTTTTGTTTCCAATCATCCAAAATTGAGTGAGCAAAAAGTGCCTCTGCTACAATTGTTGAGTTTAAAAGAAAACAGGTTTAAAACGTGAGGCCAAACAGACAGAGATAACAACAACAACAGTAATTTCTGCTTCGTGGCCATCCAGGCAGTGTCGGGCATGGTCCCCTGGGTCCTGTGGGGTGTGTCAGAGCTCCACAAGCTCTGAGCCGCCATTACCCCAGTACATCTCACAAGCAGGACAGCTTGTGGGTCAAATGTTTTGAGGCTGGGTCCCAGCACCAGGAGCCATGCCTGGTTAGAGGAGAAGACTGGTCCAGGCTCCGTACCCTCCATTCCTAGGAACCCTCGCTACAGTCACACTCATAGATTCCAGGACGTTTCCGCTGTACTAGGTTTCCACATTGCCCCCTAGGTGTTCCCCAGTTCCAGTCACTTCTCCCCATACTCTCTCCATCTGCCCCTCCCCCCCACCTGATCCTTCTTGTTCCCATACCCACCCACTCCCAGTCCACCAGCAAAACCAATTCTATTTCCACTTCCCAGGGAGATCCGTGTTTCCTCCCCTAGAGCCCTCCTTGTAACTTAATCTCGGGATCTGTGTATTGTAGTGATTTTCCTTTACTTAACCTATAATATTCACTGATGAGTGTTTGTATTTCTATTGCTTATGAAGATTTTTTTTTCTAGTTCTATCCATTTGCCTGCAAGATTCATAATGTCATTGCTTTGTGGGTTTTTTTTGTTTGTTTGTTTTTTTAAACAGCTGAGTAATACCCCACTGTGTAAATGTACCACATTTTTCTTTATCCTTTCTTTGGTTGAGAGACATCCAGTTTCTGCCTAATATGAATAAAGCAGCAATGAACATGGTTGAGCAAGTGCCCATGTGGCAGGATAAAATGTCCTTTTCGTGCATGTCCAAGAATGGGATAGCTGGATCTTGAGGAACTACCATACTGATTTCCACAGAGGCTCTACAACTTTGCACTCCCGGTGAAGGAGTGTTCCCCTTGCTCCACATCCTACTCAGCACATCCTGTCACTTGTGCTATTGAGCTTAGCCATTCTGACAGGTGCAAGAAGGAATCTCAATGTAGTTTTGATTTGTGTTTCCCCGATGGTTAGGGAAGTTGAACATTTCTTTTTAAATTATTTTTATTTTTATTAATCACAGTTTGTTCACTTTGTATCCCCCCTGTCCCTCCCTTCCTCCCTCCTCCCCTTCCAATCCCACCCTCCCTCTACCCAACCTGTGTCCCTCTCCCAGTCCACTGATAAGGGAGGGCCTCCTCCCCTTCTCTCTGATCCTAGTCTATCAGGTCTCATCAGGAGTGGGTGCATTGTCTTTAAGTGTTTGAAATTAAACAGCCGTTTGAGATTTCTCTATTGAGAATTCTCTATATCTGTATCCATTTTAAATTGGCTTATTTGGTTTATTGATGTCTAGCTTCTTGAATTTTTTTATATATTTTAGACATATATTGAATGTGGAATTCGTGAACATACTTTCCCTTTCTGTAGGCTGCCATTTTGTCTTATTGACAGTGTCCTTTGCCTTACAGAAAATTTTCAGTTTCATGAGTCCCACTTATTGTCAGTATTAGTGCTTGTACTATTGGTGTTCTGTTTAGGAAGTTGTCTCCTGTGAAATTTGTTATGGCCTAGGGATCAAACATGACTGGAAGGAGAAAAAAAAAGTCAATGAAATAATTTCTAATGATATTCTGCTATACTCAGAGATCAGTGCCTAGCCCAATTGTCATCAGAATGGCTTTCTCCCAGCAAGTGATAGGAGCTACAGCCAACCATTAGGAAAAGCTTAGGGAACCCTGTTAAAGGAGAGTCAGAGAAGTCAAGGACACTAGGAAGACACAACCCACAGAATCAACTAACAGAGTCCACAGAGACTGAAGCAGCAGTCAGGGAACCTGCATGGACCTTCTCTAGTCCTCTGCATTTATGTTATGATTGTTTAGCTTGGGTTTTCTATGAGAAAGCTGACAGTGGGAGTGAGGGTGTTTCTGATCCTTTGCCTGGTCTCAGGATCCTTTTCCTCCTACTGGGTTGCCTTGCCTAGCCCAGATATAATGGTTTGTGTCCTGTCCTATTGCATCTTGTTATGCTGTGTTCAGGTAATATCTGTGGGAAGCCTACTCTTTTCTGAAGGAGAATGGAGGAGGAGTCAATTTACAGAAGAGAGGATGTGTATTTGGGGGTTGGGGGCTGGAAGGACTGAATGGAGGGAAGGCTATGTTCAGGATGTATTCTGGAAGAGAAAAATAGAAAAAAATAATTCAGCAAAACCTAGTCAGAGGGCTGTGGCAGTGTAAAATATGGCATACACTCAACTTATATGTATATCAAAGATGGAAATAACATCCCTTAGGAAACGAGAAACAAACATGGGAAATTCAAAGAGAAAGTAGTATATGTGTTGACTAGATGCTTTGGAAAGCCTTATTGCCTCTACATGTTAAGAGCTGGTAAATGTCATCAGAGCTTAGTTTGGTTAGTTGGCTAGTTGGTTGATTTCATTGGTTAGTTGGTTAATTTTGTTGCTTAGTTGGTTTATTTGGTTGGTTGGTTGGTTGGTTGGTTGGTTGGTTGGTTGGTTGGTTTTAGAGATAAGGTCTCACTACATGCCTACACTAGCCTCAAACTCTTAGGCTTTGTTATTTTTTTCACCTCTTTCTCTTGTGAATTTGGAGCTGAAACAAGATCACATAATTTAATTTGTAAGAATGCATTGTCTACCACTCCTGGGTATATACCCAAAAGACACTCCACTATACAACAAGGACACTTGCTCAGCTATACTCATAGCAGATTTATTTGTAATATCCAGAACCTGTAAACAACCCAGATGTCCCTCAACAGAAGAATGGATACAGAAACTGTGTCAATTTTACAAAAATGGAATACTACTCAGCTATAAAAAAACAAAGAAATCATGAAATTTGCAGGCAAATGGAAGGAACTAGAAAAGGACATCCTGAGTAAGATAACTTAGACTCAGAAAGACAGACATAGTATGTACTTACTTAAAAGTGGATTTTAGCCATATAATACAGGATAAGCATACAGGGAACAAGGCACAGATCCAAAGAAGATAAATAAGAAGGAGGATCCAAGGGAGGATGTGTAAATTTCACTTGGAAAGGGAAATAGAACAGATATAGGTAGTGACTGAAGAGAGTGAACAAGGTAGGAGAGTGGGTGCAGAGAATTAAGAGAGTGTAGATCAGACCTGAGGAGAGAAAGGGTGAGAGGGCAGAAGGTCTGTAGAGAAAAGAGTAAGAGAAGTAGGGACTGCATTGGAAAAGGACTCACTTGTCAGCTTTTTGATCTCTCCCTCCTGGTGAGACTGCCTTACCAGGCATGGAGGAAGAAGACATGCTCAATCCTGATGCAACTTGATGAGCTGGAGTGATTGGGAAAGGGAGCTCCCTTTTCTGAGGAATAGGGATGGGAAGGGAAAGGGAGAGGGATAGGGCTACAAACAGGATGTAAAGTGAATAAAAAATAAGTAAATTTTTAAAAAAATCAAGGCAAATAGAGGCTGGAGAGATGGTTCAGCAGTTAAGAGCACTGTCTGCCCTTCCAGAGGTCTTGAGTTCAGTTCCCAGCAAACACATCTATCTATAGCCTCTACTGCCTGCCCTCTTCTGGAATGCAGGTACACAGGTAGAGAAAGCACTCACATACATAAAATAAACAAACAAATAATTTTTTAAAAAAATTAAAGCCAATGATTCCACTAGTAATTACTCTTTTGTAGTCATAGAAAGTTTTTTATGAAAGCGAAGTCTGTTAGCATTTCAGATATTATCACTTGGAAACCACAATTTTACACTGAGTGTTTACATTTGATTACCATTATATCTGTTCTATAAATATTTATTGAAGGAATAAGACTTTGGTAAGCAGATTTTCTTCACTTCTGCAGTGATAAAATTGGTGGACATAGAACAGAAAGATTTTCAGTTTTTTTTCTTTAGGTCAGAAATTTTTCAATAATGTTCAATTTTACTTTATATAATCTGTAAAAAGTAATTTAAAATAATATTTTCTATAAAATATTTATTCATATTTAATAATAAACAGTATTTCATGATAAATAACACATCATTCTCATATTAACTTAAGAATTATGAACTTGCATAATATACCAGTCAAAAACAACAAAACAATTTTTAAACCATATTGGACACTCTAACCCACTTTTTCATTAAGTTTGAAGGGCCTGGAAGAATGTCCACTTTGGAAACTTCAGGAATCATTCAATTCAGTTTAGTGTATTCTCTCAAGTTATCCTAGATTCAAATGATTATTAAAGGGTTTGGGTTTTCTTTCAACTTTTATTAATTACACTTTATTCACTTTGTATCCCTCCATAAGCCCGTCCCTTCTCCCCTCCTAATCTCACTTTCCCTCCCCCTTCTTCACGCATGCCCCTCCCCAAGTCCACTGATATGGGAGGTCCTCTTCTCCTTCCTTCTGAGGCCACAGAAGATGACAATGCAACCACTCCTGATGAGATCTGATAGACTAAGATTAGAAGGAAGGAGAAGGGTTTGGGTTTTTTGTTGCTTATATTTCTTTAGCTTCCCAAGATAATTTTTTGTGTGTGTTATAAAAGCTTTCGTTTACATTGCTTGGAAGTTTGTGTTTTTACTACATAGGCCAAAGAAAGCAAGACAAAGTAACACTTTGCATACCGTCTATGATTCTGGTGATGGGGAATCTCAGATACTACTGGGTGGAATGCTTTATGATGGGTCTAGTTTTTGAGTTTTCTTTATGGTTTTCCATCTGTGACCAAACTGTTGTCTCCAGTCAATGCTCCAGTTGTTCACAGCATCATTTCTAGAAAGAGTGTAAAATAGTTCATTTTTAAAATTTTTTAATGGGTAAAATGTTTATGGAAAGTGAATATTTCTCTCTGCGATAATTTACCTGACCAGACAGAGCTAAAAATAAACATCTGTTTTACTCCTGATCCCCCTAATAGAAAGACGTCCTGCCAAAACTATGGTTGTGAAAAGTGTTTCCTCAGAAAGAGGTTGGACATGATCTTGGATTTGACTATCTAGTCTGTAACATGCATCATAAACCAAGTTAATTTTAAAGTAATATATCCTGTCTAAATAGAGAGGCCATGAACTTGAGAGGGAACAAGCTGAAAAAAGGAACTTGGGAGGGGTTGGAGAAAGGAAAGGGAAGTGGGGATGGTGCAATTTTAATTTCAAAGAATAAAAACAGGAAACGATAGCCAAGCAGGTAAAACTTTGTAGGAAAAATAATAACTACATTTTCATAATAATCACTGAGTTTAAACAATTAAACTGTGGTGTGTCCGAGGCAGAATTAACGAAAGCTGTGTTTTAT
This sequence comes from Meriones unguiculatus, assembly GCF_030254825.1. Taxonomy (NCBI): domain Eukaryota; kingdom Metazoa; phylum Chordata; class Mammalia; order Rodentia; family Muridae; genus Meriones; species Meriones unguiculatus. Next base: position 54,064,387 of record NC_083363.1, on the reverse strand, counting down.
TAAGTGAAAGTGTGAGGCTCTGGGTGAAAACCTGACGCCAGTGGATTGAATTCTGCTCTATCTGTAGAGAAGGAAGATGCCTGTTCTCACTAGAGTAAAATATCTGGGAGGTGACACTGAGGACAACGTGGTTCACGTGACTCAAAGCCCTGGACTTTCAACTAACCTCATGGAAGTGTCTTCATCTTTCTTCTTTATTCTGTAAGAGGTTTCCACACCAAAAAAAAAAGTGTCAATTTAATACCTTAATGACTTAAGTCTCTACATGAGAAACAGTAAGCATTAATTTAAGCTTACCTACTTGAGCTCAATGTCAAGCGTCTTGTCATTCAGGTTAAAAATTAGCTCTGACATATTTATGGATAAATGTTGTCAGCATAGTTTCCCAAAGACTAATGCAATCTTAAAAAGAGACATCTTATGTTGACATATATTACTATTTAATTCTTTTTCCAATGACAAGTAGGAATTGCTAAGATTTCAAAGGGAAATGAAGAAAGTGGCATTGTTGTACCTTTTCTACTTTCTTAAAGTACTTTAAATTTCTAGGCCTAATCCAGATCAGTGTTTGGTAGGTGCTGAAATGAAGGACACAGTTTCTTCTTCTGGTGAGTTCCTTCCTCCAGTTTCCAAAGAACTGCAGGCCATTACCGCAGACAATGCTTTGTAATTTGGGAAATTATATGAAATCAGGTCATTTAAGAAAAATTTCCCTAATTTTTAAAGGTAAATTATCTCCACTTTTTCCTACTCAAGCCTTAGCCTTGTTTCCTGATGGCTGCCACACTGATTTCTAGGAAGCAGGAGACAGACAGTAAGCCACAGGTCATGGGCAATTGCCTAGATTGCTGGATGATTTACAGGAATCTCTAACAGCTTCTAAGAGTGAGCTGAGCTGAGTAAAACACAATACACCAGATTTACACCTGAAAATGTGAGAAGTGAAAACCTTGACCTATAGTGCCCCCCCCAAAATGGGGATAGAAGAGCCAACTTGTATTAAGTATTTTAAGGCCATTAATTCATAGAAGGGTTTTCTAGTTCTGAGCCTTCTGCTAAGGAGTTTTCTACTCCAGAAGAAGTGCTGATGATTAAAGAGTCCACACACAAAGGAAGCCGTATAAAATAGCTGCATTTTTAATAAGGGATAATTTAAAATATCTCAACCTTCTTAACTAAGTTAGACTTTGAACTATTACACACAATAATTAATTTCCATGATATTTAAAATTTTTTGTTTGAGGATTTCCTGTGTAAGTATATTGTATCTGCATCTTTTCCATCTCTTTCTGTGCTCTCTCCCTCAACTATGTCTTCTGAACTTCATGACCTCTTCTTTATTTATTTTTAGTTTTATTACATAAATACATACATACCTGTACACACACACACACACACACACACACACACACACATATGTGTGTATATATATATATGTGTGTGTGTGTGTGTGTGTGTGTGTGTGTGTATACACATCATGTATATATATAATACATACATCCTGAATCCAAAAGTTAGTCTTACCTCTATTTGCCTGTGTTTAATGCATGGCCTCTTGGTATAGTTGCCTCACCCTTGAAAGAAAACATGAAGAAGTAGGAGAAGAAAAAGAAAAGAATTTAAAAAGAAAGAACAACTGATTCTCCCTTCCTCCTTACCCAACAGACTTGTCTATAGCTCCTCGTGTAGGCAGTCGTTCATGTCTCTCATAATAAAAAGGAAAACACAAAAAGACATTTTTTTTTTTTTTTTCAAAAAAAAGCAACCCCTTGCACATTGAAAATTCTGAGTACTTTCTAAATGCTTACGGGGCAGAGAATACACATAAAAATATCCAACATGAGTTCCACTTTGAGAGGATGGATTCAATCAAAACAATGAAACGGAAAGTTAAGATGAAAGGGGAAGAAATAATGTAAGTGAATTTAGCAATATGAAAAGCTAGAGCCAAAAGTATGAGACAAGATGCAAGGAGAGAAAGCATTTACACTTTGGAAATGCATGGAACTTATTAGGTGATATTTTGTCTAAATTTATTTTACCATTTACAAAAGGTGAAGTTACTCTGCATGTGTAAGTTAAGACCAAGAAGATGACAAGTGTTTATTTTTAAAGATGGGTGATTACAAATTGCTAATAAATACATCATAAAACTGACATTTTTACTTACCAGTGTATCCAAATGCTGCTCTCATCACTGTCTTAACACTGACTTTTTACTTCCAAAATCACATTTAAAATACGACAATATAATTTAAATCTCCTCTGGTTGAATTTTAGTTGCTACACTACTAGGCAATTTTTTACACTATGTGTTAAATAGTTTCTACTTTGATTTTTAAAAGGGAAGGCAGAAAACATCTTTAAACTGCAGGCAAAAGAAAAAGAAACGTTAATTCAAGTTTCTACGGCCCAAGAAAATTATCTTAAAAAATAAATTATCTTTTAAAAATTATGAAAATGAGCATTTTTCTGGTTTTAAAAAAAGTCTTTAAGATATTTAAAGTAGATTTTCAATAAAAAGAAAACTAAAAATTAGTCCACAGACTAAAAGATACAATTCCAGGTAGATATCTAGGCCCTTAAAAAGATTTATTATGAAAATGCCATATATATGGGTAAATTTATTTTTCTCCCAATTTGCCTAAAGTATATGAGAAAGCTTTTTAAATAGGTTATCTAATCCAAAATGGTCATTCCTAAAGAACATATACATATGGGAGACAGTAAATTAACTCATCAGGTCACATATATATATATATATATGACATACATAATATATACATACATACATAATATATATACATATATATGTGGGGGTGTTGGGTGGGTGCGTGTGCATGTGTGTGTGTGTGTGTGTGTGTGTATTGAAATATATAAATAACATCAATAAGTAATAAGACACAAAGTGTTGGCTGGGGAAACTGTGTGGTGTATTACAATATTCATTTTTGAAACTCTCAAAAATAATACTGGCATAAATACTAAGAAAAGATACAGTGTTGCATTATGAAGGTTACTACTTGTAAAACTATTTCAATCAGAATGAGACATGGAGTAAAAGAACCTACCCAGTAAGATTTCCATGTGTCATTTGAATTGATAAAATAGTAGCTTTGCATATACTATGGGAGTGTTTAACAGACAAATAATTCCTATAACTACCCTTATATTAAAAAAGCAAAGTGAAAATAATAGCTAAGAATGGAGAAGCTTAGGTGTAACTCCAGAAGAGACTGGGATGCTGGATCCTGAAGGTTTCCTGGCTAGTAAGTGATAGCCAATAAATGGGCTCAATGTGAGATTGTTTCTCAAAAAACAAAGATGGATAGATCATTAAGGAAGACACCCAATGTTAACCTCTGTTTTTGTCATTTGCCTACACATGGTTATTGTACACATGCCACACACAGAATAAGGAAGAGGGGGAGATTAGAAGCAGGTGCAGAGGAGGCAGAGAGGAGGAGAAAGAAATGGAAATGGAATAAAAAAAATAAATCAATGAGATAAGATATTTCATGTAAATCATATATATAAGGAGATGATTTTTTCACTATATAGAAGCACTTATATAGAAGTTAACATAAAGTTCAAGGTACACTGTACAATCTGAAGAGCAAAAAATGATATTTCATAATGATGAAGAGTCATAAAACTAAGAAATCCACAGAATTATAAGTATCAGCGAGTCCATTTATAGAGCTTCAAACAATGAGGTGAGACGTCAAGTATGGTGATATTTAGGGGATTAAAACCTCAAGTTTTCTTTGCAAATTTCACTTTTATTGTAGTAAAGCTTTGACATATTAATGTAAGCATGTTACGATCATATGGGTAAATGTTAGGATTCCTTTACACTAAAGATCAGCCAGGTAAATTCCGTAGTTATGCTAAGAATGAACCCCAGTACCACAGGACATTATACAGGACAGATTACCTAACTCCTAAATCTTTTTGAAGCTTGAAGAGGATTTCTGAATGCTTTTTTTTTTTTTTTAGATTTTTAGATATTCTGCCATTTACGCTAGAAGCTAGACACTTTTTTCTTTTATAGAAAATAAATTTTTCATACAATATATTCTTATTATAGATTTTTTGACCCCAACTTCCAGTTCCTTCCCACATCCTCTCCCATCAGGATACAAACTCTTTCTGTCTCTCCATAGAGTACAAACAGGAATCTAAGGAATACCATACCATACAATACAATACGATAAAACAAAAACAAACAAATTGGAAAAGGACAAAAATAACAGAAGAAAAAGAGCCCAAGAAAAAGCATAAGAAACACATGGACGTAGAAACACACAAATAGAAATTGCATAAAAAGAAAAAAGCAGAATCCACAATATACATAGAAAGGACATATAAGGTTAAAAAAATAATTGACCCAACACAATCTTATGAAATGCAGAACCTCTAAAGATGCCATTGAGAGCCAAGCATGGTGGTACACGCCTTTAATCCCAGTGCTTGCAGAGGCAAATGGATCTCTGTGAGTTCGAGGCCACCCTGGTCTACAGAGTGAGTCCAGAACAGCCATGGCTACATGAAGAAACCCTGTCTACCCTGTCTAGGAAAAAAAAAAAAAAGGAAAAGGAAAACAAATAACAAGAACAAAAAAAAAATGCCATTTATTTCATTTTGTTTTGGCTATTTACTGCCGGTCATGGGACTACCCTTAAGAGTGCTTCCCCAAACACCTGCTAATATTCTTGTAGAGAAAACAAGTAATTTCTCGTTTGCAGTGGTTAGCAATTGGAGATAGTTTGGGGATTAGGGATGGGGTATGTGTCCGCTTTTTGTCTCACTTCCAAGACTTCATCTGCTGCAGATGCATTCAGGCCCCGCACATGCTATTGCAGTCTCTGTGAGTTCACATGCTAGGTTATGCTTCGTTTACATGCCTGGCTTCCTTCATGTCCTCTGTCCCCTCTAGCTCTTCTATTCTTTCTGCCTCTTTTTCCTCAGAATTCTCTGTGACTTAAGTGGGGGGATTTGATAGAGATATCCCCATTAGGGCTGGGTCTTCTAAGGTTTCTCACTTTCTTACATTGTTCAGTCGTGAGTCTCTGTTCTTGTTCCCATGTGCTGTAGGAGAAAAGCTCTAACGAAGGCTGAGCAGGGCACTGATCTACAAGTGTAGCAGAATAGTGTTAAAAATTATTTTATTACCATATTCACTTCACATTTTGTTTTCCCATTAGACCCTGTTCTCTCTAGTCTCATGTTCTGAGCGACCCAAGTAGGTTCAGGTATGTAGGTCTTAAGTCAAATCAGATATTCATTGGTAATTCCCATAAGCTTTGTGCCATTATGGCATCAGAGTATCTTACAGGCAGGTCACCACTGGAGAACAAAGGTTTGCTGTTGTTGTTGTTGTTTTACTGATTCAAAAGAGTTTTATTTGTAATTACCCATAAAGTTTAAGACACTTTAAAAGAGATACGAAATGATATAAAATATATCTTTATAAAAAAAATAACGAATCATCTGGAGGCATCTCCATCCCTGATCTCAAGCTGTACTACAGAGCAATAGTAAGAAAAACTGCATGGTATTGGCATAGAAACAGAAAGGAGGATCAATGGAACTGAATAGAAGACCCAGAAATAAACCCACACACCTATGAATACTTGATTTTTGACAAAGAAGCCAAAACCATTCAGTGGAAAAAAGACAGCATCTTCAACAAATGGTGCTGGACCAACTGGATGGCTACATGCAGAAAGATGAAAATAGATCAATATTTATCACCCTGCACAAAACTAAAGTCCAAGTGGATCAAAGACCTCAACATAAAACCAAATACTCTAAATCGGTTAGAAGAAAAAGTGGGGAACAGCCTAGAACTCATTGGGACAGGAGACAACTTCCTGAACAGAACACCAACAGCACAGGCTCTAAGAGCAACAATCAATAAATGGGACCTCATGAAACTGAAAAGCTTCTGCAAAGCAAAGGACACAGTCATCAAAACAAAGCGACTGCCTACAGAAAGAATCTTCACCAACCCTTTATCTGACAGAGGGCTAATATCCAGTATATACAAAGAACTAAAGAAGCTGAAAAGCAGCAAACCAAGTAATCCAAATAAAAAAATGGGGAATAGAGCTAAACAGAGAATTCTTGATAGAGGAATATCAAATGGCAGAGAAACACTTAAAGAAATGCTCAACCTCATTAGCAATTAGGGAAATGTAAATCAACACTACCCTAAGATTTCACCTTACACCCATCAGAATGGCCAAGATGAAAAACTCAAGTGACAACACATGCTGGAGAGATTGTGGAGAAAGGGGAACCCTCCTCCACTGCTGGTGGGAATGTAAACTGGTACAACCACTTTGGAAATCAGTCTGGCGCTTTCTCAGACAATTAGGAATAGTGCTTCCTCAAGACCCAGCTATACCACTGCTAGGTATATACCCAAAATTTGCTCAAGTACACAACAAGGACATTTGCTCAACCATGTTTGTAGCAGCTTTATTTATAATAGCCAGAACCTGGAAACAACCCAGATGTCCCTCAACAGAGGAATGGATACAGAAATTGTGGTATTTTTACACAATGGAATGCTACTCAGCAATCAAAAACAAGGAAATCATGAAATTTGCAGGCAAATGATGGAATCTAGAAAAGATCATTCTGAGTGAAGTATCCCAGAAGGAGAAAGACACACATGGTTTATACTCACTTATGTAGACCTACAAGTTATGATAAACATAATGAAATCTATACACCTAAAGAAGATAAACAAGAAAGCATACACGGGGTAAGATGATCAATCCTCACTTAGAAAGACAAATGGGGTGTGCATTGAACGTATGACAGGAGTCTACCGCAGAAGACATCTGAAAGTCTCTACCTAGCAGTGTTTCAAAGCAGATACTAAGACTCATAACCAAACCTTTGGCAGAGTGCAGGGAATCATACAAAAGAAGGGGAGTTAGTATAACATGGAAAGGATAGGAGCTCCACAAGGACCAAATATATCTGGGCACAGGGTCTTTTCTGAGACTGACATTCCACCAAGGACCATGTATGGATATAACCTAGAACCTCTGCTCAGATGTAGTCTGTGGTAGCTCAGTAACCAATTGGTTTCCTATAGTAAGGAGAACAGGGACTATCTCTGACAGGAACTCAATGACTGACTCTTTGGCCTCCCCACCCCCAAGGGAGGAGCAGTCATGTTAGGCCACAGAGGAGGGCTTTGCAGCCAGTCCTGAAGATACCTGATAAAACAGGGCCAGATGAAAGGGGAGGAGGTTCCCCCTATCAGTGGACTTGGAAAGGGGCAGGGAGAAGATGAGGGAGGAAGGGTGGGATTGAGAGGGAATAAGGGAGCAGGATACAGCTGGGATACAGAGTTAATAAAATGTAACTAATAATAAAAAATTAAATTAAATTTAAAAAAATACTCATTATAGTAAAAGAAGTGAGAAAGTACACAAATATCCAATAAAAGATCATCATATAAATTGTATAATAGCTATACATACAGTCTTGAATTCATATTTCAGAAACTCAAAAACAAAACATAACTAATGCAAGTTAGGGTCAGAAAAATTAATTCTAGTAAGTGATAGCTAAAGTCTCTAAAGTAATGACAGATACCATCTTACACTTATGGTCTTATCTTTTATTTTATTTTATTTTTTTGCTTAGTACTGAATGTAAGTAGTGCAATTTTTCTTCAGGGTAGAACCTATTGACGTATTGATTAAAGGGTTGTTTGTTTGTTTGTTTGTTTTAGCGAGGCTGATAGCTACCTTCCAGCACCATGAACATTAGGGGTGAAAGCTCTAAATAGGCACCAGCTTGACTTCTCCATGATCAGTGAGTTACGGAGGTGTTGTCCTCAGCAATAAGGCCTTGTCATCCATTTGTGGAGAGGATATCAAATAGCCTTTGCAATAGCCTGGGTCGTTCGGACATGTTCATGGGACTTCTTTGGCCAACAAGTCAATTAACTTCATTGCTGGTAAGAGATGTCCAGTGAGCTTATGTCTTCCTCATCACTTGGTAATTTCCTTTAGATCACATTTATAAATTGATATGTTTTAGGAAACTTCTACTGTATTAAGTTTCCATATAATAGCTCAAGTAACTCTTAGTTTTAGCTGGCCCATCCCATCGTCCCTCTTTCACTTCCTCTTCCTCTTCTCTTCCCATTTGATCTTCCCATTCTATAGCCTCCCATCTAGCTATTATCTATTCTATTTCCCTTCTTAGGTATATCCGTGCACCACTACCTCAGTCCTTGCTCTATACCTAAACTCTATGGTTATATGGATTGTAGCTTGCTCACCAATTGCAACGGTTGCCATCCATACATAAGTGAATACATACCACATTTGTCCTTTTGGGTCTAGGTTACTTCACTCAGGATACTAACATTCACTCACTAACTCCATCCATTTACCAGTGAATTTAATAATTTCATTTTTTATCAGATGAGTAATATTCCATAGTGTAAATGAACCATATGTTTTACCCATTCTTCTGTTGATAGACATCGAGGCTGTTTCTAATCCCTGGCTATTATGAAGAAAGCAGCAATGAACACTATTGAGCAATTATCTCTGTGGTAGGATGAAGCATCCTTTGGTATATGCTCAAAAGTAAGCAGCTCCTTAGGTTTGCCTGGTTTATCTACATCTCAAATGTGTGAGTGGTCGAGGGTCTTTCCTGGGTTTCATTCTCTTCATATACAAAATACAAATTAGAATGCATGTGGCTCAGGACTTCTGCCACCCCAAACTTAACAGCATTTTCCTTACAGTGGAGAGAAATAAAGTATTATCAAAAAATCACATGCAGTGCACTATTTTATAAAATACTACAATAAGTTACTCTAACAAGTAAGCATCTACTCAGTTTTACTTTTCTTAATAAAGAGCCATTACACGTTTATCATTTAACTATTTAGTTGTTTCTTTCCACTGAAAACATCTTTTCCATTTAAATTCCATTTATTTCAGTGTTTCCAGGTTCTCGTTAATGAGAATGATAAGAGGCCAAATTTACATCTACACTTTGTTTAGCTGGGAACACTAGACGGTGCATAGAGTACACCAGAGATGATTGGGAAGAAAAGGTTAGCATAGGATTAATTCCTCATTTTCACTTAATTCTTTCAAAGCCTAATAAAAAAAAATCGGCTGCAGAAACTGTAAAATATGATAAATGTCAAAGTTGCAAATATCTGAGACCAACCACCTTTAAACATACATAGGTTTTTTTTTTGTTCAATATGACATATTTTCTAAGATAGACTAGGTTGAAAAGTAAATTCATAGGAAAGGTAATTAATAAGTTATTTGAAAAAAATCATATGGCAATGAATGCATATGAATATTCATCTCTTTTAAAACTTTAATTGACAGGTTTATAAAGAATTTATTGAATATTATTATATGTAGCACTTGACTTTAGATTCAAAATTCAGTATTTATAAAATATAGAACATATACCAATTTTACGTTCATGTAGTCCTGGTTTATTTAAAATTCATATGTTTAATAAGATAGGAAGACTGTCCTGATAGACAATGACTAATTACTGAATAAAACAGCATACTTTCCAATTTGGCATATAATAATTTTTATTTTTCTCTGCCATACAAACTAGTCTTTACTTAGTGTTATCTTCACCAGAAACCAACTGAACTAGTTACTGTAAGGTTTGTAGTAACTGAAAACACTGCTTATGTAACTTGGCTCCCTAATTACTGTGAGTAGATTTTATATCTACTGCTTCTTGCTAGAACTATCAATCTGCTCACAAGTTCTAATTTAAACCATATTTCAGTATTAAGGGGACATTTCCCCCAAGAACTTATAAATAAAAGAAATGATTGCTCTGTAAGATTTAAACTTTAAAATCAATACATAATTGATCAGAGGAAGGCATTCTGAAGCACCTAAGAGAGAAACACACATCTATGTTTAGGCCTTCAAGACTCAGCATGTCCTAAAATGTTTGCAAAGGCACAAAGATCTTGTGGGTTTACAGAGTCTTAGCACAGAAGCCGCCCGATGAAGTTCGTGTGTAATTATCCATGCCTTTTGAATTGAATTCTAACAAAGGTAGCCATCAAAAATCAGAGGAGGCAAGTGACTCATACAGAGAGATGCCTGAGAATTCTACCTAATAGTGATGTTTGCTATTCACAAAATAGTGAAATAATCATGCTAGAGTGTGTTGATTGTAAGGCTCTCGAGGAGAGGTGAAAGAAGTAAAAAAGAAATCTAAAGAAAAACATGGTCAGTGGTAGGGTGTTTGGAAGTGCTTCATCAGACTCCTATAAGGGTACATTGATAACTAGTCAACAGAAAAATGGCTGGACCCCAAGAACTGTTTCTGTTTTCTAAAATATATTCAAGTTCACACTTTTGAAATATCAGCAACAAAACTCTTCCTTCATGAACTGTGTACTAAAGCTACATTCGCGTCAGCAATGGAAATCCGAATTGCTTTTTGCATCTCCTCTGAGTCAGTGCTGATAGAAGACTAAAGGCGATCAAATGCATTATTACTCCCAGGAACAAGATGTACCTATCTATATAAAATAAAAATGTAGAAAGTTGTGTGCCTGTATTTGCCATGGGGGTATGGGAAGTGTTGAGAGGGAAACAAAAGGAAAGACTAGCACTACCCATCTTACACAGATGGCTCCGGAGACAGTGAAACTACTTAAGGAAATGAATCCTGTTTTCACTCTGATGCCATGACAGTTCAATTAACATAAATTCCCTATTCTCATGTCATTCCAGCAAGCAACACTTAACTGTGTGTGTGTGTTTCTCCTGTACCTGAATTACTGCAAATAAGATATATTAATCAGCAGAATATGTGTACTATATTTCATAGAGCAAGAATTTATTGAGTTGATAAACTCACAGGCTTTGTCTAAATCAGTTAATTTGTTTAATAAAAATATGATACTGTATTACTTCACGTATCTTTAAACATGAAAAAGAGGCAAAGGTCGGGTATTAGAATTGTGCTGCTATGGGTCTGCTTTTCCCCTTGTGGTGTTTAGGCACCATTGCACACCAGGCTAGACTGGAAGGAATGTTGCTTAACCAGGGCAGATGAGCTAGGCAAGATCTTGGTCAGTGTGTATGCGTGACAAACAGCCTTCTCTGGAGATGGTTGTCAGTTAAATAGCTCTCTTCACTGGGCATGAATAAGGGCTATATAACCCTGGGGGGGGGGGGATAGGAGTTTTTGGAGTGATTGCACACCATAGCCTGGGGCTGAGGTTCTGGAAGTGATTCATTTGCATAAAGAAGAATGTCTGGTGCTATCTGGACATGTCCTTCTAAGGAGAGAGGAAGTTTAACCTAAAACCTGGCCATCTTGCTACATCACTACCTAAAGGGTGGCAGAGATGGACATCATAAAGGCTACATAAGTCTGGACATGCAGGCCTAGAACACAGAAGAAGCAGCCATACTCCTGCCACTTTCAGAACAAGATTTTCAGGGTTTGGACACAATCTTGACCTCACTATTGCCCTAGTCTGGTTCCCCTGGTTGCAAGGCTTTCTAGCCCCACAGAAGGGGGCCATTTTAAATTTAGGTCACAAAGGATACCCAAGATTATTTAAAGGGCCATCAGCAGCTAAAGCCTTCATTGCCAGGTCCTATACACTGAAGCCTGGCCATTTTTGTCTATACTTTTAAAGCCACAGCTGGAAAGGAGATGAGGTCACTGTAATCACTTAGAAAAGGGCAAATAGTGAGACCCCCCCATTTCCCTCCAGTCACATTTAAGTACATCATGTCTATTGCAGCTAGCCAGTCTGACAATCGAGTCAGTTCAAACCCACTTACTCAGGACTTTCCGTTCTAACAAACACCACGCTCTTCGCATTGACGTTGTACCTTGTAATAAAGCAATCTTTTCATGTACTTCTATCATGCCATAGCCCAAGCTTAACAAGCAGGCAGAAAACTCACAACTCTTGAAAGCAGTGACTCCCACCATGTAATCCAGGCTCCTTTTGCAGCACGATTTCTGGCATGCCTGTCAAAAGAAGGATTCCTCTAACCCCCTCAGGGGCTTCACTGCATACAGAGGTTTGACAAACGTGACTCTGAAATGTGAATAGCAATGCATGGCCCTAATTCCTTCAGTACTGCAAGAATCGGTGTCATGTCGTTCTTCGCCTGAGATATTAGTGAGTGGCTCCAACCTGGCAGTTACAGAATCACCACCTTAAACCAAAAAAATCAGCATCTGTGCAAACAAGAGCCAAGCACAAAGATTTTTTTTTTTTAAGCACAAAGATTTTTAAAGGCTTCCTGGGGAATTCTAAATTCTGAAATGCATGCAAGTATAGAAAAGCCACCGTGCGCTGTTTTTCGTTTTTAATATTAACATTTACTTTGCAGGTGGGGAGATATTGGAGTCAGTTTTGCTGTTACGATTCTATTTTAAGCATCCAAGTGAAAACCACAAACATGGTCTTTAACATCATCAAAGTATGGCAATATTAGCAAGAAACAACTTGATATAATATCAAAGAAGCAAGGCTATCTTGGTAACTTAGATAGTTTCTAAAAGCAGGTTGTTTTTATAAAGGAATGAGTATCCTAGGTGCTGTATTTCTCATTATAGTATTGTTTTGTCAATGAAATAGCAGTAAATTTAGAGCGGTGAAAATTTATATATCTTCCATGTCTGGCAGGGTAATCAATCATATGAGCCAACAGAGATTTAAAATCCAGTTCCTCATAAGTGTAGTGGATGTTCAGGAAACATGCAATTATTGGATGTATCCATCATTGCACTAACATCCTGTAGAAAACAGAAGGTTGTAAGGGCCATGTGATGTTTAGGCAACATGATGCTAGTATGGATATCCAGTACGAACCAGACAGAACCTGGGTGACACCTGACATCTGGGAGAGGTCACTGAGTCTGTATAAAATGGTTAGCACATGATGTTTGGGTAGCACCAAACCAAACAATGATGTAATCTGTTACATTTTAATTTGTGTTGCTTAGCGGTTTTTTGTTTGTTTGTTTGTTTGTTTATCAACTTTACACAATGTATAACCATCTGAGCAAAGGGAACATCAACTGGAAAAAAAATGCTTCTATCAGATTGGCCCTTAAGGCAAGCCAGTACAGCATTTTCTTGGTGTGGAAGGGGCCAGCCCACTGTGGGTGATACCACCCCTGAGCAGGTGATCCTGGATGGTAGAAGAATGTGAACTGAACAAACCAAGAAATTGAGCCAGGAAGCAACATTCCTCCACGCCTTCTACTTCAGGTCCTGCCCCCGGGTTCCTGCTGTGTCTTCCCTCCATGATGGTGTGCGACCTTTTGGTACCCACCTACTGTGTAGGTAGCTGCTGGCATGAGCCTGCCTGGTGACCTGTGTGCCAGTGATAACGTATATTTTATCTGTCTAAAGCTTCCTATTTTCTTCAAGTTCCCAGCTTCCATGATCCCCTCTTTTCCTGGCTTCTGAGTTTGGACCTCACAAACCCTCCTACCACAATCCAGTCCCACTACAGAGATGACAAAGCAAAACACAGAAAATTAAGTGTCTTTCTGATGGTTTCTTAGTCAGGGAAAAAAAAAAAAACAGACCTAATTCCAAAGTAGCAGTCTGGCATAATGTCAGGAGTTGTTAAGCAGGTTAGTAGTTACACCATAATAATTAACATAGAGACAAAAAGTTATTGAGTATTAGAAGCCATTTTCTAATGGCCTTTACTAGTGTGGGTTTATCTAACTCACCACAGAATCTAAAAAGCTTGGTAAGATATTATATACACTTAAGCAATGTAGTACTCGTGACAGATTACCCAGGGATACCCAGCTAAGAACTGACAGAAGAGGGGTGGTCATGTATATTTGAAATATGTGTGCATTATATGACTATTATGTGAAGTATAATAAATTACACCAGGGCTAGTGAGATGCCTCAGTGGGAAAAGGCACTTTCTGCCAAGCTACCAACTTGAGTACTATTCCAGGACCTACATGGTGGGAAGAAGAAAGTACACAAAGGGATAGATCTATAGAGATAGGTAGATGCTAGATAGATGGATAGATAGATAGATAGATGGATAGATAGATAGATAGATAGATAGATAGATAGATAGATGATAGACAAATGCTAGATACATAGAAATATAATAGATACATAGGTAGATGATAGAGATGATAGATAACAAATAAATAACTAATAAAAAATTTAAAGTAATTACATCAGCAAACTCAAGTTATAATGAAAATCATATGTATTTAATGAATTTGTGATGGCAACATATAAATAAACTAGTGTGAATGCTGGAGGCAGGGTTTTATTCATTTATTTATTTGTTTGTTTGTTATCATTTATTCTTTTTGTATCCCTTCTGCAGGCCCGTCCCTCATCTCCTCCCAATCCTACCCACCCTTCCTCTTCTTCCCCTATGCCCTTTCCCTAGTCCACTGATAGTGGAGGTCCTCCTCTTCTATCTGACCCTAGCCTATCAGGTCTCATCAAGGCTGGCTGCATCGTCTTCCTCTGTGGCCTGGTAAAGCTACACCCAAGGGCAAGTGATCAAAGAGCCTGCCACTGAGTTCATGTCGTGGACAGCACCTGTTTCCCTTACTAGGAAACCCACTTGGAAACTGAGCAGCCTTTGGGCTTCGTCTGAACAGAGGGTCTGGGTCCTCTCTATGCACTGTCCTTGGTTGGAGTATTGATATCTGCAGGACCCCCTGGGACCCCTTGTTGTTGTTGTTGTTTGTTGGCTCTGCTGGTCTCCTGTGGAATTCCTGTCCCCTCCAGGTCTTTCTATCTCCCTCTTCTTCCATAAGATTCCCTGCACTCTGCCCAAAGTTTGGCTGTGAGTCTCAGTATCTGCTTCGATACCCTGCTGGGTAGAGCCTTTCAGAGGTCCCTGTGGAAGGCTGCTGTACTGTTCCTTGTTTTCTACTTTTGATATCTATCCTGTTTGCCCTTCTGAATAAGGATAAGCCTCTTCCCTAGGGTCCTCCTTGTTGTTTAGCTTCTTTAGGAGTATAGATTTTAGTATGTTTATCCTATATTATATGACTAATACCCACTTAAAAGTGAGTATATACCTCTCTACTTAAATATTGATCTTATTAACTTTGTGAAACTGCAAACTACATTTCCCAATCTGTACCCTGAGGCTCCTGTCTCTGAACACTATTAAAACACAAATGAAGTATACAATGTCTTCTCATACAAGTCAATATCAGAACTGCTTTCAAATTGTTATATCTGCTAATGGATTTGGTTTACCCTAGGGATCAGTAGAAAGAATAGTTACAATCAAAGACAATTTAACAAGAGAACAAAATAAAATATAATATAAAACAAACACAAATAAAAATGAAATAAAATAAGCTAACACATTTATCCAAACAGATACAAAAAAATAAAAAATAAAACACAACAAAAACGAAAAAAAAAAAAAAGGCAGCCATTCACATGAAAGTTCTACAAACTCCCAATTCTTTAATATTGGAAGCCAAAGATAAATTCTAGAAAGAGGCTTCAGAATACTGCTTTAAAGGTAGTCTGAGACTACAAGGAGGACTCAAATAATCAGGTAATAGAAGTAAGAAAATCAATTCAGGAGGCAGATAAGTTACTCAAGTGAACAAAATGGTCAGCAGTTTGGAGGAGAAACTTAAAAACAGAGAGATAAAAATCAGCAAGGAAAGTGAGACTTTAAAAATGAACCAAACAGAAATTCTGGAAGTAAACAATTCAATCAAATAAAATAACTGCAGCTATCTGGTGAGACAACTCAGCAGTAAAGAGCACTTGATGTCCCCAGAAATGACCAGACATTGATTCCCAGCCAGGACAGCTCACAATTTTCTCTGTAACTCGGTTCCAAAATCCCACACCCTCTTCTGATACCCATGAGGCACTAGGCATGTGTGTGATTTGTGCACAGATATAAACATGTGCAAAACACTCAGATATATAAGATAAGGTAATAATTTTAAAGACTGCAGAAAGCAGCAGCAACAGACAACACCAAAGAGGAAGAATGAATTTCAGGGGTAGAAGGTAAGATCAGGATCACAGTAGTGTTCTTGGATATAAAGAAGAAAAAAGCTAGCAAGCAAATCAAAACTTCTAAGAGCTCTGGGCTATATTACAAAGAATAAAGCTATAAAACCATAGAGTAGAAGAAACTGTGACAAAATATAAAGGCATAGACAACATATTCAATGTAATTAGAGCCAAAAACCCAAATCCAGAGAAAGAAAATGCCCAAACAGAAGCACTTAAAACTTCAAATGGAGAAGATCAGAAGAACCTCTCTACCACATATCATAGCCAAGCTGTCAAAAACACAAAGTAAAGAAACAATATTAAAAGCTGTAAAGAGAAAATGCCAACTCACAAAGAAAGGCAAAGTACTATCAGATCTGTCATCAACAACACTAAAAGCCAATAAAAGATGAAATAATGTACTTCATGTCCTGTAAAAAAAAAAAATAACTTTCAAATAACCTTACTATATCTGGAAGCTTACAGGTTTAACAGAATGCCCATCCAAAGCACAGTGACACACTTGGAAGAAATCAGATAATCTTAAGTTCACATTAAAACACAAAATACTGTGAATAGGTAAAAAAAAAAAGAAAAAAAAAACAAAAACAAACAAACAAACAAAAAAAAAAAAGAAAACCTAAAGTTTAAAAAATAAATTTGGAGACCTCATAGTAGCTGGTCTCATATTGTACTTCAGAATCATAGTGACAAAGACAGCATGGTCCTGGCTCAAAAGTGGACATGGAGACCACTGAAATAGAAAGCTGGTGCTCACACCATCTCCCCGGAAAGTTCTGCTGAATCGCTTTGAAGGGTCCCATGACCACACCAGGGCTTTCCCTAAGCTGTTCACGGAAAAGGATTAAGCCAGAGAAGGAAGGAAATTTTCAATGCTACGTGAGTGTGGATGTGGCCATGGAGTGAAGTTGTAACCGTTCTGTCTTGCATGCAGCACCTCAAGATCTTCAGCATCCTTCTGAACACATTCTGTCCTACGAGGCAGTGCAAGCACCAGTACTTGAAGGTCCTACCTACAGGGGCATACCTCATCAGCATGACTCTTACACACCAGTCGACAGGATTTGCACTGACCTTCATCCTCTGTGAAGTGGCCTTATCAGAGGTAAAATTTAGCCCAGATGTGCATTTCTAGGCCAAGCTGTGACTGTGTGATGCTTTTGTTTGGAGTTTCACTGTCATTTTGCATCCAGGATCCGTGATGAGCAGAATCCAGATTTTGCACATCCTCATTCCTTGGGCCCAAGTTGCAGACCAGCACCCTCTCCACTGCCTATTAACTACTCTGCTAAGCTTTACCTGCATTTGGGAGCATGTGAAAGTTGGAAATAAAGTGATCACCACATGCAAATAAATTGGAAAAAAAATTACCTGGATTTGAGCCATAACAAATGTGTTACACGTACAAAAAAAAATCTTATATACAATGACTGCCAAATTCTTTCCTTTTCATGTCACTCAGCAACACAGAATGCTAAGAAACTAATATAACGGTTGTTTCAAGATAATTCTCTTACCTTTTCAAGATATTTCAAGACAGCCCTCTTGGCGTGAAACCATGTCTAGAATCTGTCACTCAGGACTGTGTCTAGATTAGTTACTTGGTGTGCTGGCTGGAGTTTTGTCAACTTGACACCAGCATCATCAGAGGAAGAGAAGCCTTAATTGGAGAACCGCCTCCACCATCCTGGCCTGCAGGCATGACTGAGGAGTGTTTCCTTGATTAAGGATTGGTGAGGGAAGGCCCCGCCCACTGTGTGGTGGCAGCCCTCAGCATGCAGACCTGGGTGGTATAAGAAAGCAGGATGAGCAAGCCATGAGGAACAAGCCGGTAAGCAGCATCCTGCTATGGCTACTGCTTTAGTTCCTGTCTCTAGATCCCCACCCTGTTTGAGTTTCTGTCTCTGCTTCCCTTGATGGACTATTACTTGGAAAATGTAAGCCAAAACAAAACAAACTTTCCTAATCAGCTTACTTTTCGTGGTGTTTATCTCATCAATAAAACCTGAAGATTCATCATGACATCACAATGAGCCAGGATCTGGCCTTGTTTTCTTTACTTCAGTCAGTTATCTAAAAAAACGGCGTTAAGACTCACCAGTAGTCTGACCACTGGGAAAGACTTATGTTTCCATTTGGCACTTTAGAAATGAACTGGACTGTGCTCTAGGTTTATGCTAAGCTCTTGGTTTAAACAGAAGTAATACATCATCTAGATAGCTTTTCTGCATTACTAAAACCTTGGCAGAAGCTTTGCTTGCCTTGGAGGTCAGGAGGAAACATAGGAACCACTTTTCCCTGAAATTTTTACTTCGCTAGAAGCTATGCTCAATAATTTTTCTATTTTGATTTTATTAAGTTCAACTTCTCAATATACAGACATGGCCATAACTTCACTTATCTGTGACCGGGCTTGAGCGTGTTTTCAGAAGAGCTTCCTTTCGTTTCAAATGGATAAAAACTGTCAAGCCCTTCTACTGTACTTCGAATGTAACTAGTTATTTGAAAAGATTTATTTTCTTTTTTAATTATGCATGTGTGTGTGTGCATGTATTAATGCTGCATGCATGGAGTCCTAAAGATAACACTGGATCCCTAGGTGCTGGTGGTTTGAGTACCCTGACATGGGTGCTAAGAACTGAACTCAGCTTCTCTACAAGAGGTGCTCTGAACCACAGAACCACCACCCCAGACACAAATTATGAATGCTTTCATTCTTTGAAGCAATGTCTCAGTTTGTAGCCCAGCCCAGAGAGCAGTCTGCCTTAGCTTCCCAAGTGCTGGGCTTAAAGGCACGTACCACTACATTCAACCAAAAAGGGAATTTTAGCAATAAAGCAGAAAGTTTATTTATTTCAACAAAAATTCCACTATCTTCATGTCAAATAAAGAATTAAGAATTATTTATCACTATAGGTTTTTCTTTTCTAGAGTTTCATATAAGTGGAACCATATAAGAAGTTGTCTTTTGTGTCTGGCTTTTTCACTTCGTGTAATGCTTTTGAGACAAATGCTTTTTGTTGAGTGTCTTAGTAGCTCAATACTGTTCTGTTTTTGCTTGCTTGTTTTTCTTTAACGAAATCACTTATTCTAATTAACTCAAATAAAATCATCACACAGCTAGTTTAAGAAGCCGTTCAAAAACTTGCCCATTTTCAATCTCAATGCATTGCAGTCAGCTTCTGCATGATTAGAATGGAGGTTCTGAAACAATGAAGCTTCGTTTAGGGGTTTACACTCTCACCAATTATTTTTACTGACTTATTCACCCTCACCCTAAGAAAATACCAACCATAATGAAATTGTAACTAGAAAAAGAACCTCAGTCATGCATTGTTTAGTTTTATGTCCTCTCTGCCTTTTGACTGCTGAGTTATATTCTCTTGTATACTACCATTTATTATTTAAAGGACATTTCAGCTGCTCTTAATTTTTGTAATGTTAATAGAATTGTTATAAATGTTTTGCATACATGTTTTTTTAAAAAAAAGAATTATTTAAAGATGTGTCCTCAACCTACGATGAAAATTTATTTTTCATATGCTCTTACTGATATCTGTTCATTTAGAACTCTTCACAGTTCTGAATTAGATATTATAGATGTGAATTATGTCCCACAACTGAAGTTAAAACACAATGTTAAAATCTCAGGACAACAACAAGTGTGGTGACATATCCCTACAATACCAGCACTTAGAAGGTAGGGGGAGGAGAAGCAGACATTTAAGGTCCTCCTTGGTTATATGCTTGTGTGCATACTGATCTTGGGATAGCTTGAAATACAGAATACCCTGTCTTAAAAAAAAAATAAAAAGACTTAAATTACATTTCTACTAAGGGAAATCCTGAATTCCCATGTGTTAGTAATGTATTTCTGATGAGGTTTATATAGGTTATATATGAATATATATATGTCATATATGAACATATTTAATAATTGCTATCATTAAGTTTTTAAAGTAACATTGTGTCCTTTGCATGCATTATCTAAGCATACTTAAAATTTTTATAGGATTGATATTAGAGTCCTCATTAAGTGTATAAGACAACCAAGTTGCCAAGAACATGTTGATTTTTCTCAAGGTCATAGTTACAAAGTAGCAAAGGAAGTCAACTCCAATCACTTTTTTATGCTAAATCCCATGTTCTTTCTCATTCCATCCTGTTGCCTCTAATTCTAAAGCATAAACCAGTCTCCATTTAGAATAACATGCTTTCAAATCAAATAAAATAGGAGGAAAGATGCGATGAACAGCTTGAGAATAAAATCACACATAAACTTGAGAATAACCTCATCATTCACAAAACAAGTTTGCATCTGTTATGCTACCACACAGCCTGTATTATACAGAGCATTTTCATAATTTATTCATGCTGTTACATTACCCTCCTCAACATAAATCAAACGGATATTTCTTTTGCTTGTGGGTTTTTTAGTAAACCCACAGAAAGTTCCTTTGGCGCTTACGCTGACTGGTGAGAGACAGGAAGAAAAATCTTACTATTGCCAACTTGCTAGACTTCCACACCTTGCCTAGAGATTTGCCTCTTTCTCTTCAGAAAGACACTCTGTGGAAATCAGGATGCTTCTTACTTGAAGTTGCTCCACAATATGTAAAATAGTGTTTTTGAGGCTTTGTCCTGTCGTATAAACACTCCCCCAAGGATCATTACATTTTTTTCTGGGTCATTAGAATGGTAGTGTTGTGGTCCTAGAAAATTATTCTTGGATTTTTTCACACTATCTGTTATAATATTGTCTGTAGATGTAGAATAAGTACTTGACATGTTGGCTGCCTGTACTCCTGTCTGCCCAATCAGTTGTGTCAGGCATTTAAATATCATTGTAGACGCCCTTTGTTCCATTTATTAATGTGTCTACATAGTTAGGATACTCTAATTTTAACTCCGTATTCTGTGGAACTGTTAGGAATCTTTTTGTTTTTCTTTAACACAGTCTGTGGGAGCACCCAGAGGCAAGCCAATACAGAATCAACCTTTTATCTCTACCTGTCTGTCCCTTATCTTGCTTCCCAGAACTAAGGTTTACTTTTTTCTCCTTAGTTAACTCAATTATTTTTCAATATAGTTCAGTCTTATAGTCTATCAGGTATATACTTAATCTTGGAGGTGTGATCTAAGGTTTATTTTCTCTCTTTCCTCTTTAAAATTTGTTTATTTTTGGTAATCAATTTCTCATGAGTTGAGACCCGTTACAGTGTAGGCAACATGCTTTCCCAACTTTCTAAACACGGGTCCTTGATCTTCAGACTTTCCCATTCTTTTGAGGCCTGAACTCCATGGCAGCAACCTCTTGCATAGAACTGATTTGGGTTTGTTATCTTATCAATACAGACTCTATATCTATTTGCATTTCTTTTCACCCCCTTCTGAACAACTCTGCTGTAGCCTCTTTAATTTGTATTCACTTTGTAAATTACATATACACACATATAGAGAGAGGTATTTACTATGTATTCTGTGACATGGGAGTTAGTAAAAGAACCTACATAATCAGGATTATCTGGTAAGTTTCTGCCACTGAGATTGTTTCACCTTATAAATTTTTTTAAAATACATTCTGACATTGTGGAAAGAAAAACGCATCTGTTTATTCGTGGTATAATGGATCCATGGTGATACACCTTATGAACCGAAATGAAAAAAAAAAATATTGTGTGACCTTTCCTGGGAAAAGATGGACAAAGGTTTATTTACCACAAGTGTGGTAAGAATGACATATTGAAGAAATGATTCTACCTAAGTGTAGTTCAGGGAACCAGAGAGTTACTTCCAAGAGACACTTCTGGAAGCTTGGGTAAGTGACAGGAAACTTCACAGCAGAATAGTCTGCCCTTTCCTTCCTCTGATTATTATAGGGTTTTGTTTTGTTTTGTTATCTGCCCACAGAGGAGAAGAGCTCATGAGTTCTCTAGTGTAGACGAGATGTTAATTGGCCAGTGTTCAGAGGGTCTTCTATTGAAAGTCACAGCTGTTCTGATTTCAAGAAGGCAACAGCCAGGGCAGGACTGTTGGCCCAGTGGTTAAAGGCAACTGTTGCTCTTCAATAGGACCTGGATTTTTATCCACAGCACCAACATGGTGGCTCACAAATATCCATAACTCCAATTCCAAGGGAATCTGATCCCTTCTTCTGAACTCTTTGGGTACCAGGCCTGCACATGGTACACACATAAACATGCAGGCAAAATATTCATGCACATAAAATAAATACATTAAAATATTTTTAAAATAAGGCAACACTTAGAGGGCAGTATTCTATGTCTGAGAAACAGCAGCACCTCAGTTAAAAGCACAGTCTGATTTACTCCTTATTTTTATAATGCAATACCTAATAGTTACCTAGAACTTATTTATTGTTGTTCTGAAGCCTGGAAAATTCAAATGCATGGTGCTGGCATGCAGCTATCATCTAGTGGACACACGTTGCATCGTGTCATGGCAAGGGACAGGATTGGATATGTATCCAAATCTTTATTAATGATACATTAACCCATCAAGCCCATCATAAATTAATCTACCCACGAAGACCAAGGCCCCAGGACCTAATCCTTCATGGTTCAAACTTCTCTAAAATATTCTACCCCAAGATTGAGTTTCCAACAAATAAATTATGAGAGGCATTTAAACCAAAGCAATGTTGAGAGACTGAGTAGTTAACAACAATATTCATCACTTTGAGTGTGGTGGGCAGAGCACAGAACACTCCTTTTGACACACACTTTTGGCTTGGGAACCCTGGATACAGGCTTGAAAACAGGCTTACTTATGCACAGGTCATGGGGGGAGGAAAGACAGCAAAACTGGACAGAAGCAGAAGCTGAACAGCAGCAAGGTTGCAAGCAGGTGGCCAACTGCAAAGCAAGCCATGGAGCCCAGACAGCCTTTCAGAAAAGCTACATTGAGGCTTGAGGACCAAAGCTATGAATTTTCATCAGTCTACTATTCTGGTTAGCTGTGATCTGTCACAACTAATGACTTATCAAGGGAATACATAAATAGATAGATAGAAAGACAGACAGACAGACAGATAGATAGATAGATAGACACCTTAGTGACAAGGTGGCAAATCCAGTGCAACAAATACAGAGACTATACAATGCATGTGGTCATTCCTCTTATCAGTAGATAAGAAGTATTTCCTCCACTGCTTTCTACAAAATAATGTGTGCCATCTTTAAAAACAATTATATATTTTGCAATAAGCTTCAATTGTTTTTTTTTTTTACTTTTCAAAATACCTTGAGGAGAATATATTTTCTAATCTTGCTTTATAGATGAGGACAATTGATATGGATTATTGTATATTGATGTAGGCTTAAGGTTTTCATTGGTATAAATTTCTGTATATTGATACAAAAATTAAGGTTATTTTATTACAATATAATGTATGATTCAATTATTGTATAAGATATTGGAACTTTGCAACTCATTTAAAAATGCAGTATTTACTTATAGTCTTTTAAAGCTGGTATTACAAACTGTTTAGAATAATTAAGTAATGCAAGTTAATAGTCAATTAGACTCATGGTCGTGTCACATACTAGTCTAGGTTATCACGAAAATATACATCTTAGGTTAAACAGACAGTAAATGGCTAAAAACAAATAATATTTATTCAGATATGGTAAATAGATAGATGATGATGATGATGATGATAGATAGATAGATAGATAGATAGATAGATAGATAGATAGATAGTCTTCATATCCTCAGAGAAGCACAGAATATGGTATGTAAGGATGTTTTATTAATTTAAGGCTTTTTTTAACTTGAGAAATGTCAGCTCCTGGCAGCACCCCATTTGACTTGGAAGAAGGATGAGCATCAAAGAATTTCCATTAAGATGTGGCTTCTAATGTAGCAATCTGCCACTGGGCAGAGAAAATGCCTTAATCCCTCTGCAAACAGAATGCTGTCCTAAATGGACAAACTTGGATGCAAGCAAATCAACTGCCAAACTCTGCCAAGACAGGGTAAACATGTCCTTCATATTTCCTGTGTCACAAATATGTCTGTCAAGTATTCTGGGCCAGAAGGCTGTAGAAGATGCTCCAAGGTTATAGAGCTATACTGGTGACTGTACAGACAGCTAACTTATCTTTTCTACTTCTTTGGAAGCAACTTTTCTGCACTTCTTGTGTATCTGATAATATAATACCTTCTCAGGTCTCTGATGGGGGCTGAGGATTAGACAGTTACATTCTTGCAATCAGGCTTAGGTTATTTAGGATTTAGAGATATGTTTTTAGCTCAAAAAAATGTTTTGAGTTGGTAATCCAAGTTAGGATAGAAATTGAGTCAGATGCAAAATTCTGAACTCACCAAGCAAGATAGGATAGATAGTAGAGTTCTTTCTCCAAAAATTACCAAATTTAAATAGACTAGACATTGTGAATGTAATTCTGATATATGGTTTCCCTGATTTTTTTCATAATTGTTCTTACTGTATGTAGATTATTATTATAAGAAAAGAAAAAGAGGCTTTGATTGGACTAAAAAAAGAGACATTTGAGAAGAGTCTTGTGCACTGCGTTTTCAGATGCTGATTTCAGTGCCCTGAGATCTGGCTACTGCCCTGTCGTGGGCATCATTATGAATGTGGAACCATCTCCTGTATCCAGGTGATGTAAGGAATGATCCCCAGTTATCTCTGGTTAGTTAATAAAGTTGCTGACAGTGTGGGCTGGGCAGAAGAAAGGTAGGCAGTAAAAGGTAAGACTCCTGGGCTTGGGGTCTCAGAAGGACCATGAGAAGAGAAGGAGGAGCATCTCCATGTCCTCTACACTGCACATGGAGAACAGGATGTCGCCATGTGGTGACACGGACCAGGAGCAGGTATCCAAGAGTAGCCTGCTCTGAGAACTGGCCTGATGAAGCAGAAGCCGCCAAAATGGAACATGTTCAAGTATTTACAGGGATTTTGGCTGGGAAGCAGACAAGATAGTTTAGAGGGTTAATATCTGACCAGCTATAGTGCTTTAAGACTAACAGGTCTCTGTGTCTTTTATTTGGAAAATAACTAGGTAAGGAATTACTGCCACTATAATAATTTCCTGCATTTAATTAATATATACAGAATAATTAATTTCTTTTAAAGACAATAGGAATCAGAGATGTTAAATAACTTCTGCTCAATCAGAAAACTGGCACTTTTTCCCTACATAATACTCAGCCAAGCTTCTAGTTTTACCAAGTGAGAATTGCCATGAAAAAGTCTGTTCTTTTTTTTCTGATGGTAGTATGATGGCTGAAAAACAAAAGGAAATCTCCTTTTAACACCCTGTTTGGGGCTGTAATTCCTGTCCCTGAGGTAGAGGCTGGTAATCATGGAAGACACATGATTCCCATTAACTTCTTAGTGCTTTTCTAGTAAAGAACAAGAGAGAGAGAGAGAGAGAGAGAGAGAGAGAGAGAGAGAGAGAGAATGTCTTTCCAGAGTTTTCTTTCACAACACGAACTTTTAAGGAAAAACACATCAATTCCTGGTTTCTGAAATACCTTTGACTCAATTAATTTTGGAAATGCAGTATTTTACTGATTTGATATTTTATTAAAAACAGCTGGCCCAGGAAGAGCAGAACCCTGAGCAAAGTCATGCATAACATTGCGTCAGATATGTCAGGGGATCGAAATAGTGGCAGATTGCACCAGAGGCACCGTTTTATACCCTTTTTCGTGACAGTTGGAGTAGGAACAGGTATGAGCGCACATTGCTGAGAGTGAGCAGGCAGAGACCAGCATTAGATGGCAAAGATGGCAAAAGCTCATCTGAGAATTCACCGGAAGCCATGCCTTTGTTGAAACTGCAGGGCGCACACTTCCTGGAACCGAGCCCACATTCCTTGATAGCAGGTGAGGGAGTAGGGCGGGCAAGCGAGTCCGGCAGCCAGGGATCCTTTTGAATGTTGTTTGCCGTAGAGAGATACAGGAGGCTGAGGGTCCCAGAGGATTTCTATCAGGCAGCATATCTAAGAAGAGCATTTTCTCTGCAGTGGAAAAGCAAGGAACTTTAGCAGTTCTGAGGTCTGAAAAATACTTTTCACCCCAGTTGAAAGAATGCCTTGAAAATGAATCTTCCAAGAAGACCCAAATTATCTTGTGAGAAATAAAAAGAACACAGCAAATCACAGGTAAAAAAAAAAAAATCAAAAAATCTCAGTGGGAAAGGGTTACATAAATGCAAGTAAATAAGAACTATTATGAATGTGTAATCATGAAATATATAAGGTTAACATAATACTTTTTTAATCTAAAAATTTTATTTTATTTTATTTTTAATTCTTTATAATTATACTTTATTCACTTTGTATCTCCCCTGTGGTTCCCTCCACCTCCCCTCCCAATCCCTCCCTTCCTCCACCCTCTGCATGCATGCCCCTCCCCAAGTCCACTGGTAGGGGAGGGGATATTAGGAAAGAAGTGGGAAACAGTAAGATCTGGAGAGGACAGGAACTCCACAAAGAGAGCAACAGAACCAAAAAATCTGAGCACAAGGGTCTTTCCTGAGACTGATACTCCAACCAAGGACTATGCATGGAGATAACCTAAGACCCCTGCACAGATGTAGCCCGTGGCGGTTCAGGTTCAGTATCCAAGTGGGTTTCATTGTAATAGGAATAGGGACTGCCTCTGACATGAACTGATTGGCCTGCTCTTTAATTACCTCCCCCTGAGGGGGAAGCAGCCTTACCAGGCCTAGAAGAAGACAAAGCAGCCACTCCTGATGAGACCTAATTGACTAGGATCAGAAGAAAGGAAAAGAAAACATAATACTTTTAAGGTGTAGCCAATAAAAAGAAATATCATGAAGCATGAACATAAAAAGTAGAGAACGTATACTTTTATCTGCTGAAAAAAAATGGTGGGAGGTTAACTTCGAATTGTCCTATTGTAAAATGAAGCAAATATGCAAAAAAAAAAAAGAAAAGAAAAAGAAAAAAGTATGAAAAACTGAAGTACAAAAGTGAGCTCATCACCCTCTCTACAGAGCATGTGGCAGCCTGGAAAGTGGCATGAGGTGGAAAGGCATGTACAGTCCTGAACTTCTTGACTTAAGTGGGGACTTGGTGGGGTTTTGTGAGGGGTGGCTTGGGGGGGTGGGGGGTGGTCACAGGGTCAGAGGATGGACGTGGAAGAAATGAGAAGCAAATATGATTGAGGCACATTGTAGGAAATTCCCAAATAATGAATAAAAATATTAAGTTGGAAAAAAGAAAAGTGTGAGACAAAATGTTCCAACATCAGGTGCTCGGCATGCAGTAGGCTGAGGAGGGGCTAGAAATGTATACTCAAAGATTTCAAAAATGGACAGAGGGAAAATCCCCAGGGCTCTGCCAGGACAGAATCTGGAAGTCTGTAAAAGTACAGCAGAAAGAGATCATCAGCCCCCAGAAATCTGAATGTGTTCTACTTTGTTGATGATAGAAATAAAGCCTGAGAAGAGCAGGAATTCCTGGGTGTATCTGGAAGGAGAGTGAGACAGCCCTGAATAAAGGACTCAGGATGCTCACCAGCAGAAGAAGGAGCAGCACCTAATCAGGTCGTTGGGATTCTCTGGGCTCAGCAGACGTGAGTAGATTTGTTGACAGTTTGTGGGGATTGCTGTTCTATTTAAGGTAATTTCCCAATGGAAATTCCCAGATCAGTTACCAGTTAGTCCTTGGAGAGCTTCTGCCGGTAGCCTGTATCTGGGATTAGACAAGAGAATATTTGACAGGCAGATTTTGTATAATGTCAAGGATGGTAAAAAGAAACCTTGTTGAGTCATATACGGTAGACCCATCATTTCATGTTTCCATGCACGTCACTGTTTTCTGTTTTACCCCAAACAATCCAACACTGGAGAAGAAGCCCAAGCCTTCTTTAATCATTGATAGCATGGATAGAAGCCATCATAAGAAGATATTACAAAAAAAAAAAAAAGTTGGGCCAGAGGCACCTGCATTTTAATATCTCCAATTCCAATGGCCTTTCTTTAAAAGACCCCACTGAAAGAGTCACTGTTGGCCTAGGAGATTATATGGGCTTAAACAGCCACGGCTCTGTGTGGTAGAAAATGTGGCTGCACTACCCAAGGAAGAGGTGGACACACTCCTGTGGAAAGCTTAGCCCAACCTCTGGGAAGAAGAATAAAACCTGCTACTTGTAGATGCAAACAGTCTGAGTCAGAAGCCAGCATGGCCAGGACAGGCAAGATCAC
The DNA here is from genome assembly GCF_030254825.1 of Meriones unguiculatus. Lineage (NCBI taxonomy): Eukaryota > Metazoa > Chordata > Mammalia > Rodentia > Muridae > Meriones > Meriones unguiculatus. Next base: position 54,036,089 of record NC_083363.1, on the reverse strand, counting down.
GAAGAACCCGAGCCTCCCTTCTCATTGTTCAGCACAGTCTCATACCTTCATTGTCTTAGCTCCACCCATTTTAGTGCATATGGTAGAGTGGGGCTCCATTCTGCTTGAGCTGGAGAAACTCCAGAACACACACCTAGTGAATTTTAAACAGAAAAACTTGGAGGTAGAGTGAAGCGTCTCCATATTCCACCTCCTGGGCAAGGAAGAACTACTGAGTATCTGAACATTTGTTTTGTTAGCTTATTTGGTTCTGTGTGGTCACCTTGTTTTGAATTTCTTCTGCTTTCCCTAAATTGTTAGTATCTCTATCCCTGTATTCTTCCTTCCTTTTCCATCTTACTTTTTTCTCTTTCACCTATTGTCCACTTTCTCTTTTTACTTTAGTATTGCTACTTTTATCTTTGTTAAATCTAACTATGTTAAAGTTAAAATCATTAACTTTCTACTTTTCATAGAACTTTCAAATCCTTTCTTTTCTACCTTCATCCTCAGAACAGCTTTTGTCTCCTTTTTTAAACTAACGTTGGATAGCTGGTTTATTTTCTGTGACATTTACTGCAAGCTGTTTTCTCTCACCTTGGTGATAAGTAAAAACTGAGACTTCATAGAAAGCTGTTTAGAAGGAACTAAACATATGAAACCCTACATGAGAAAAAGACATCCAATGTATGACAAAAGCTCAACACAGTAACACAGGGAATCTGAAGGGAAAAGCTAACATGACTCCTCCAAATATCCATATACAAGGAAATGAGGAAAAGCTGGCTGAAATGCCAGGAAAATAATTCACAAATCTATCTTTAAAATATTAACAACTTCAAAGAGGATACAAATGAACATACTGATCAAATAAAGAACATAATCCAAGACATGGATGAAAACTTGAGCAAACAAAGATTCTGAAAAATATAAACATAAACTAGGAAATGAAAATGCCAGTAAGTAAAAAGGTATATTTAAAACATAAGCAACCGAGGAGAACAAAAGGATATAAGTGACTGAAGATAAGGTCTAAGAATTGTTTCATTAAAATAACAAAAGCAAAAATGTTCTCCCACACCCAGGAGTTAACAAATTGCTAAAGCAGGAGGGGTCATTTTCCTAAGTGGTATGTAGCCACTGGTAGTTGTCCAAATCCTAGTAAATAGACACCATCCACATCCACGCAAGCACTCCTAATTCTACCCAATGAGTCACAATAAAAACCCATGAAAATAATAGGGGACGAGTTGGTAAGAAGTATTTCAGCAGGAGAATGGAAAAGACAAGTGAATACCAGGTGTGTGAATCTGACTGATATACCTTATATAAATACAAGAAGTTGTCACGGAATTCTATACCCTATACAGTAAAACAGTAAAAAAGAAAGAAAGAAAATTCACAACCAAAGACCACACAAATGAATCTTAGCTAAAGAAAAGGAATTGGAGACACACACTAAAGCCAGAGAAAATCTACTCAATGACATTATAACTATTCAAATTCTCCCCAATATAGATAGGAAAGATCTGAACATCTATGGACTAGAGCTGCAGCGCTTGTGAAAAGGACAGACACTGTCCACTCCCTTCACATGTTCACGAGCAGAGAACACAGAAAAAGTGTTCAAAGCAGCCAGAGAAAGCACGTTTCTAGGGGGAAAAAAAGCCAACACAACAGAAGCAGACATCTACCAAAACCCTTTAAATCCAGAGGAGCACGAAATTATATCTTTTGAGCACTAAAAATAAACATTGCTAAGATTGTCATACCCAGAAAAAAATTATCCTTTAAAATCAATAAAGTAAATGCTTCCATATAACCATACACTAAAGCAATTCGTTTGCACTAAGCTTGCATTGCACTTTGACAGAGCCCAGGGCTGGCGAGAAAGTTCAGCCAGTAAATGACTTGTCACGAAACATGAAAACCTGAGTATAGTCCCAGAGATCCACATGGTAGAAGCGGAGAAGTGGCTCCCTCAAGTGGTCCTCAGACTCCCACATGTGTTTCATGGCACGCACACACCCAAAATACACAAAATAAATTAAAAAATATAAATCAGACAAAGAATTCCAAACACAGAAAAAAGATTTCAATCAGAAGACCTTAGAAAAGTCTCATGAGAGTGGACACACAAGTGAGAATTATAAAAAAAAAAAAAAAAAAATCAACTTTGTAAACTAGTAAACTTCTAATATGAAAAAGAGAAATTGAAGGACAAAATAAACACAAAACTATACCAAGTTATGAAAACAAAACCATACAAAAAATAAAAACAAAAATTTTCATATGATGAAAACTGGATAGATAAGTAATGGATGTGAAAATTATTCTCAATGAAGCCTCATGTTAATGAAAGAAATTTATACAGCAAAGCAAAAAATTGAAAAATAATAACCAAATTTCAAGGGATAATCCCTCCCAGAGTCTAACAGACAAAAATTGGACAGAATATGAAGAAAAAATAAAGGCAGATAATTTCATTTTAAAACTAAAGGCAAAGATTAGAAGGAACTGGATAGGCATCAGAACTACAGAGAGCCCAGAAATAACATCCAACTCAAATAGAAGCAGAAAACACACAGAGAGCTGTTTAGTAATAAAAATATACGTGGCAGGTATAGGCGACATAGCACAAACAGAATCTCCTAAAAACAAAGATTAACACACACACACACACACACACACACACAAGTCAGGCATAAAACTCAAAAGATTCCAAAAGAAAAGAAGCTTGATTTTGCATACTACAATTGCACATCATTTGTACAGAAAATTTAATCCAAAAGTTTATGCTAATACAAGCGCTACGTGCAGGCCAGTGACACAAAGGCATTAAGTCTGAGAAGATGATTGGTATGGCATTGACTTCTCTTCTGAAAGTCAGTTCCAGGAGTCAGAGAAATAGCACAAAGGATATTCAGGGAAAAAGAGGCTAGCCCAACCTATATTTCATAAATATCAACCAGTGTTGAGTGTGTAGCTTAGCCACACTCTTCATGGGACTTGTTTCAAGAGCCACTGGAAAATAAACTCTACGTGAGCAAAACTGACGCTGGAAAATTAGCAAAGAGATTTATCATTTTATTATGAGAAACCTGGAGAAATCTCAAGAACTTTTTGTGATTTAAAATGTTAAAAAAAAGAAAAAGGAGAATCCAATTGGCGGGGTTTTGAAGTTCTCCTCTGCTTTTTGGGTATGGTCAACTGAATGGTGGTGCTTCTCAGGAATTGTCACAGTTCACTTCAGGTGTATGGACCTGTGTGGTAACTGTCGTGTTCAGAAAGGCTCTCCTCTCATCAGGAGAGGTCCTGGTGATGGCTGCCCTGATGCTGGGTTTCTTGCTCTGAATTTAGTGAGCAGCAGCTGTTGTTCTTAAGGTGTAATCGTTGGGTGCAGCCCTCTTGAAGAACCAGGGATTCCCACAGTTTTGCCAGTCTAGCTAGGGATAACTGGTTGAACCTTGGAGCAGTATCTGAGGGCTGCTGTAATGGCGCTCTGGCTTTTGTAGGTCTGAGGACGCAGCTGTGTGCCTCGGTACTCTAGCGGTAATCAATAATGATGGGTAAGCACAGAGCTCATGGCTGAAGTAGAAGGCTAGAGCCTACGGTGAATCCAGAAAGTCTTCTGGAGCTGGGTGTCCTGAGCATTGGACCTGATGATCCCCCCACTGTGGGGCTTCCTCCTGACAGGGACACCCAGTCTTTGCTTTGGGGACAGCCATTCTGTCTGTGATGACTAGTAGAACCCACAGGCACAGACTTGTGTGCCTCTGCCTATCTGCTTATCTGGCTATTGGGTGCCTGGGCATCTGCCGAAAGTGGGTAATTTTTTCCCGAGACCTTTTCGGGGTGGTGGAATCCGCTGAGTGCTCTGAGAGCAGACCAGCCATTTCCCTCCCTGTGGGTTTGCACCCGACAGAGAAACTCAATCTCTGGTGCCCTGGGGCCCACAGTTCTATCTGGGGCAGCGAGTCAGGTGTGCAGGCAGGACTCTGTGCCGACGCCTGGGTCCCCAGCTCTGGCCCTGGGCTGGCTCCTGGGTGCCTGCGGAACCCGGGGTCTTTTCCAGGGAATGTCTGGGTGACCTAAGGTCGGTCCCAATCGTATCCTTCCTGAACAGAACACCAACAGCACAGGTTCTAAGAGCAACAATCAATGAATGGGACCTCATGAAACTGAAAAGTTTCTGTAAAGCAAAGGACACTGTCGTCAGAACAAAATGACTGCCTACAGATTGGGAAAGGATCTTCACCAACCCTGTATCTGACAAAGGACTAATATCCAGTATATATAAAGAACTGAAGAAGTTAAACGGCAACAAATAAAGTAATCCAATTAAAAAACCTTTGGCAGAGTACAGGGAATCATAAGAAAGAAGGGGAGTTAGTCTGATGGGGAAAGGATAGGAGCTCCACAAGGACCAAATATATCTGGGCACAGGGTCTTTTCTGAGACTGACATTCAACCAAGGACCATGTATGGATATAACCTAGAACCTCCACTCAGATGTAGCCTGTGGTAGCTCAGTAACCAATTGGTTTCCCAAAGTGAGGGGAACAGGGACTATTTCTAACAGGAACTCAATGACTGGCTCTTTGGTCTCCCCACCCCTGAAGGGAGGAGCAGGCCTGTTAGGCCACAGAGGAGGGCTTTGCAGCCAGTCCTGAAGATACCTGATAAAACAGGATCAGATGAATGGGGAGGAGGTCCCCCTATCAGTGGACTTGGAAAGGGGCACGGTGGAGATGAGGGAGGGAGGGAGGGAGGGACTGGGAGGGAATGAGTGATCAGGACACAGCTGGGATACAGAGTTAATAAAATGTAACTGATAAAAAAAATAAAAAAATAAAATAAAATAAAAAATGGAATACAGAGCTAAACAGAGAATTCTCAATAGAGGAATATCGAATGGCAAAGAAACACTTAAAGAAATGTTCAACGTCCTTAGTCATAAGGGAAATGCAAATCAAAACGACCCTAAGATTTCACCTTACACCCATCAAAATGGCTAAGATCAAAAACTCAAGTGACAACACATGCTGGAGAAGTTGTGGAGAAAGGGGAACCCTCCTCCACTGCTGGTGGGAATGTCAACTTGTACAACCACTCTGGAAATCAATCTGGCACTTTCTCAGACAACTAAGAATAGTGCTTCCTCAAGATTCAGCTATACCACTCCTAGGCATATACCCAAAAGAGGCTGAAGTACACAATAAGGACATTTGTTCAACCATGTTTATAGCAGCCTTATTTGTAATAGCCAGAAGCTGGAAATAGCCCAGATGCCCCTCAGTGGAAGAATGGATACAGATATCATGGTATATCTACACAATGGAATATTACTCAGCCATAAAAAAACAAGGAAATTATGAAATTTGCAGATAAATGGTGGGATCTCAAAAAGATCATCCTGAGTGAGCTATCCCAAAAGCATAAAGATGCACACGGTATATACTCACTCATATAGACATATAATATAGGATAAACCTACTAAAATCTGTACACCTAAAGAAACTAATCAAGAGCAAAGACTCTTGCTAAAATGCTCAATTCCTATCCTGAAAGGCAAAGAGAATGGACATCAGAAGGAGAAAAGAGGGAACAAGTCAGGAGTCTGACACAGAGGACCTCTGAAAGGCTCTGCCCTGCAGACTATCAATGCAGATGCTGAGACTTATGGGCAACCTTTGGGCAGAGTGCAGGGAATCTTAGGAAAGTGGGAAACAGTAAGATCTGGAGAGGACAGGAACTCCACAAGGAGAGCAACAGAACCAAAAATTCTGAGCACAGGGGTCTTTCCTAAAACTGATACTCCAACCAAGGACTATGCATGGAGATAACCTAAGACCCCTGCACAGATGTAGCCCATGGCAGTTCAGTATCCAAGTGGGTTCCATTATAATAGGAACAGGGACTGCCTCTGACATGAAATGATTGGCCTGCTCTTTATTTACCTCCCCCTGAGGGGGAAGCAGCATTATCAGGCCATAGAAAAAGACAATGCAGCTATTCCTGATGAGACCTAATTGACTAGGATCAGAAGGAAGGAAAAGAAGTCCTCCCCTATCAGTGGACTTGGGGAGGGGCATGCATGCAGAGGATGGAGTAAGGGAGGGGTTGGGACTGGAGGAGGGAGGGAACCACAGGGCGATACAAAGTGAATAAAGTGTAATTAATAAAGAATTTAAAAAAAAGAAAAAGGAGGAATCAACCAGAATTGGATGAATAATGATCAGCCCATTACACTCCCTCCTCATGCCTCTGAGATAAGAAGAGGGGCAGGGAGGTAATGAAGGCAAATGTTTCCCCAGCAACATAACCCATAACCGTGCCAACAGACTGGCTTCTCTGGCTTTGGAATTTTCATCTTATTCTATAGAAAAACTCAGAATCTGTGTCAGGAATCTGGGAATTAAAGGTTAGTTGCCAAATGCTATATACTTGGAGGAAAGCAAAACAAAATAGCTTAAGAATTTACAACCCATAATTTTTTTCCCATCTCTAAGACTGGAAGATTACAGATCCCACTTTAATTCCTATCTGTGTGTTCTTGTTATAAATTATAAGGGAAGAAACAATAGCGTGATTTAATTTTATGTGCTTCTGTGTATTTTTTCCATTATTATTCTTACAAAGGCTGAAATACTTTTATTTGTTTATTCAAACAACATTCATCATCAGTATATGGCATGAACAGCTCTAATGAAAAACCAAATAAATTCTCTAGTGTCCTGGACCTTATATTTTAGTTAGGATTAAGGAAGATAAAATATACACTAAGCATGATAAAAGAATAAATCACAAAGTGCATTACAGGATGATATTTATTACTGAAATAAAGAGCAGAATAAGGGGTGGAGAGAAATGGAGTCTTATATGAATTAGTACACACAAAAAGAATTGAAAATCCTAGAAGAAATGAACAGATTTGTCTCTATGTGGATAGAGACAAACTACCAAGGTTGAGCCATAAATATATTAAAAATCTGGGCAGAGTAATGACACAAAATGAGACTGAAACATTAATTTTTAAAAAATTACCTAACAAAGAAACAACCTGGACCAGATGGCTTCACTGCTAAAATTCAACAAGATTTTAAAGATTAGCTGATGTCACTATTTTTCAAACTAGTCCAAAGAATTGGAAGGGAAAGAGCCCTCTCAAACTCATTCTGAGTGGCCAATATGATGCTAATACTAAAATCAGACAAGATAAAAAAAAATAGAGACAACACACAAAAAGTTACATGTGAACATAGATAACAAAACTTCTCAGAAAAAAAATGTTTCTAGATTGTTTATCAGCTGAAGGAGTTCTCTGGTTGAATTTTTTGGATCACTCATCTATACTGTCATATCATCTGCAGATAGTGATACTTTGACTTCTTCCTTTCTGATTTGTATCCCCTAGATCCCCTTTAGTTGTCTTATTGCTCTAGCTAGGACTTCAAGAACTATGTTGAAGAGATACAGAGAGAGTGGGCAGCCTTGCCTTATCTCCGATTTCAGTGGGATTGATTTAAGTTTCTCTCCATTTAGTTTGATGTTGACTATACGCTTGCTGTATATCGCCTTTACTATGTTTAGGTATGTGCCTTGAATCCCTGATCTCTCTGAGACTTTAACATGAATGGGTGTTGGATTTTGTCAAATGTTTTTCCATCATCTAAGGAGATGATCATGTGGTTTTTCTCCTTCAGTTTGTTTATATGGTGGGTTACATTGATGGATTTCTGTATATTGACCCACCCTTGCATGCCTGGGATGAAACCTACTTGGTCATTGCGGATGATATCTTTGACGTGTTCTTGTATTCAGTTTGTGAATATTCTATTGAGTATTTTTGCATCAATGTTCATAAGAGAGATAGGTCTGAAGTTTTCTTTTGTTGCTGGGTCTTTGTGTGGTTTGGGTATCAAGGTGACTGTCACCTCATAGAATGGGTTTGGTAATGTTCCTTCTGTTTCTATTTTGTGGAATAGTTTGAAGAGATTTAGAGTTAGCTCTTCTCTGAAGGTCTGGTAAAATTCTGCACTGAAACCATCTGGCCCAGGGCTTTTTTTGGAAGGGAAACTGTTGATAACTGCTTCAATGTCCTTGGGGGATACAGAACTATTCAATCTATTTATCTGATCTTGATTTAATTTTGGTAAATGGAATCTATCAAGAAAATTGTCCATTTCATTTAGATTTACAAATTTTGTGGGATATCTGCTTTTGTAGTAAGACCTAATGATTCCTTGGATTTCCTCAGTGTCTGTCATTATATCCCACTTTTCATTTCTCATTATGCTGATTTGGATAGTTTCTCTCTGCCTTTTAGTTAGCTTGGCTAAGGGTTTGTCTATTTTGTTGATGTTCTCAATGAACCAGCTCTTGGTCTCATTGATTCTTTAAATTGTTTTCTTTGTTTAAAATTCATTGATTTTAGCTCTGAGTTTGATTATTTCTAATTGTCTACCACTCTTGGGTGTATCTGCTTCTTTTTTCCCCCCTAGAGCTTTTAGGTGTGCCATAAAATGGCTTTTATGAGATATCTCCAACTTCTTTCTGAAGGCTCTTAGTGCTATGAACTTTCCTTTTAACACTGTTTTCATTGTGTCCCATAAATTTGGGTGGTGCCTTCATTTTCATTTACTTTTAGGAAGGCTCTGATTTCTTTATCATTTCTTCCCTGACCCAGCTGTCGTTGAGTACAGAGTTGTTTAGTTTCCATGTGTATGTAGGTGTTTTGTTATTTCTGTTTTTGTTGAGGTCTAGTTTTAGGCCATAGTGGTATGATAGGATACAAGGGATTGTTTCAATCTTTTTCTATCTGTTGAGGCTTGCTTTGTGCCCAACTATATGATCAATTTTTGAGAAGGTTCCATGAGGTGCTTAAAAGAAGGTAAACTCTTTTGACTTTGGATGAAAAGTTCTGTAGATATCTATTGGTTCAATTTGATTTAGAACCTCCCTAGTTAGTTTCTGTCTAGATGATTTTTGTTTTACTTAGTTTTGTATCCAGCCACTTTGCTGAAGTTATTTATCAGCTCTAGGAGTTATAATTTTTGCAGTAAAATCTATAGACCTAAAGAAGCTAAATGACAAGGAGGACCCTAGGGAAGATGCCTAAGTCTCATTCAGAAGGAAAAACAGGATAGACACCAAAAGTGGTAGAAGAGAGGGAACAAGACTGGAGCCTACCACAGATGTCCTCTAAATGATCCAAACAGTAGGGGATCAAAGCAGATGCAGAGACTTATAACCAAACTTTGGACAGAGCACAGGGAGTCTTATGGAAGAAGGGGGATATAAAAAGACCTGGAAGGGACAGTAGCCACACAAGGAGACCAACAAATCCAAAAAGTAGGGGGGCACAGAGAGGACTGCAGAAACTGATAGATTGACCAAAGACCACACATATAAAGGACCTACACCCCTTGCTCAGATGCAGCCCATAGACAGCTCAGTCTCCATGTAGGTAGGTTCTCTAGTAAGCAAAGAGAGAGCCTCTGACATGAACTTGATTGCCTACTCCTTGATCACTTCTCCCTGATGGGATGACCTAGCCAGCTCACAAAGGAAGAGGATCCAGGAAGTCCTGATGAGACCTGATAAGCTAGGATCTGACAATAGGAGAGGATGAGTTCTCCTAGGTGGACTAGGGAAGAGAGATAAGGGAAGAATGAAGAAGGGACCGACTGTGGGACTGGGAGGAGATGAGGGAGTGAGCTCCACTTGCTATACAAAGTGAATAAATTGTAAAGAAGAAGAAGAAAAAGAAGGAGAAGGAGGAGGAGGAGGAGAAGAAGAAGAAGAAAGATATGATAAAAGAAAACCCAACTCTCCTGACCCAGTCAGCATGTCATTAAAAAAAAAAGATTAAATTGCTTTTTAAAACATTAAATGCTGTCATCAATTTAAAAGGAAATTCATTAAAAAGCATTTCTCTTTTTAAAAGAAATTCACATAGGTATCATTCTGCATAGAAACAAATTGCATCTTCAAAGCAAAACACTTACAATTTTTAGATGCTCTGTAACATTCTACAAAGCCTGGAATATTTTGCATGAAAAATCATTTAAATTTAATTATAAAAAATTAAATTACTAGTTTGATAAAAATAATCAAACAATTGGCTTGTCAACTTATTTAGCTTTCCTGGGAATTGATCCACACTGTTGACCAAGTGTCTTGGCTTACTAGTCTAATATATGATTATACTCTTATGTATGAGGATGCCTCCAAGACAGACCCTCCTCAGACAAGCTTTGAAGTTCTTTTCCTAAAGTCTTATGTTAAAATTTCTATTGCTTCCTTGTTAAATGATTATTTTCCTACAATTACTTTCTCAGTAGTCTGGTTCCTATCGCATGACTTTTGGTAAAACATGTGCTAATTATTGTTGCTCTTCAATAACAATTTAAATGTTTGTTATACCCAGGATTTATTTAGAAAATGATTTTTTTGTTTGTTTTTGCTTTTTGTTTCCAAGATATTGTACTTACTTTGGTTATTATTTTCTGGTTTATTATATTATGGCCAGAAAATATATCTGGATCATTCTGTGTTTCTTCTAGCTGAGCTTTCCGCATTCTCTACTCTATAGCAAATTTTAATAAGTAAAAACTTGAGTATGAATTCTGTCTCTGATAGTGCAAAATAGATGCCTCTGTGGCTTTCTGGCTGCTGATGGACTATCATTTGTGAATTTGGTGAATATCTCCAGTAATTGAAGTTATATTTAAACAGATTGGTGTCTAAGCACAAATTCTATTTTTCAGCAACTCTGACCTGATTACTGAAAAAATAGCAAAGAAATATAAAGACAGCAGGCATGCATAAAACATGAGTTGGTGAAACAGGAACACACTTATGAGTGAATTCGGACAAATACACACACTTAGGAGTGATTTCACTCTTAGACTTATTAGTGAATTTCACACATACACACAGATTTCACACATACATACATACACGTATGTTTAGATTTCATACATACAAACATACACACTCTTATGGGTGATTTCACACACATTTATGAGTGAATTTTACACACATTTATGAGTTATTTCACACATGCATATGCACACATTTATGAATGGATTTCACATATACATACACACATGAATGGATTTCACACATCATACACACTTACGAGTTATTTCACATATACACACACTTATGAATGGATTCTACATAAACACACACCATTGTGAGTGATTTCATACATACACACAATTGTTAATGGATTTCACACATACGTTCCCACTCTTCCCGCAAAATAAACAGAACGAAAGTTTTATTAAACAACAGCAAAAAACCACCAGCTCTACAGTGATGACTTACACCTATTTCAGCACTTGTGAGGGTGAGGCTAGCGAAGCACAAGTTCAAGGTCAACCCAGCTTCAGAGTGCGGCTCTGTCTCAGAACAAAACAAAGAACCACCAAGAGCAGACTAGTGAAGATTACAACAAGACATGAAAAGAAAATGGAGACTTTTTAAATGTTTAAAGTACCAAAGGTAAACTTATTGAAATACATACACACTGAAGAGGTTGTCAACATTCTGAGACTCTAAAGGAAACGTTCACAATCTCTGTACACAACAGCTCTGGTGATGTTTCTCTCATACTCGTCTCTTGAAAAGAAACTAGTGAATAGCTAGCATTAGGCAATTAAATGTGACTAAAGACAATCACAAAAGCAAAAAGAAATAAAGTATGAAATATCCTGAAGCACACAAATGAGATGTCACAGACAGAATAAAAAAGTAGTGACAGAATCTAATTAGCTCCTTTGTGGAGAAATGACTATTCTTAAAAACTTTTAAATTAGAAAAAAAAAAAGGCTGGTACCAAAAAAACACAAAGAAACAGACAAACAACAACAACAAAAAAAACATTGCTGTTTAATATATGTTAAGAAAAAAGGCAAGAAAAATGCCATTTGGAATCAGTAAGTCAGGTACTAAAGATATTAGGATATGGTTCATAAAATGGTAAACTTAAAAACATACTTTTGACTAAACTGAATATTAGCTACAACAAAATGAAAAGCCAGTGACAGAGACATCCATATCTCTGTCAATATGATAAACATAAATGAGTATAATTTACCTCTTGAAAATAAAGAGTATTTATATTATATCATAACCACAGTGTTGAAGTCTTTTGCAAGAAAAGCACATAAAAGGCATTTTTTTCTTTGACTTTAGGGATATTTTTTAATACAGAGTATAGTTCTGAAAAGTCCTAGAAGTGCACGTTTACCCCGTGAGTAAGACGTAAGAAGTCATTTTAGCATGTGGAATAATTGTCTTCTCTAGTTTAATAACTGGCAAATGATTTTCTCTAAAATATGTAACACAGACAGAGTTCTCAGATATATTAAATTTTAGTAATTTTCATAGCAGTCGAAGAAGAAAGGGATTTTTTAATCTTCTCTACTTAGAAGGCTTGTCCTCAAGTGTCCTCCTCTCCTAATCCCACCTTCCCTCCCACTTCTTCAGGCATGCCCCTCCCTAAGTCCACTGATAGGGGAGGTCCTCCTCTCCTTCCTTCTGATCCTAGTCTATCAGATCTCATCAGGAGTGGCTGCATTGTCATCTTCTGGATTTGAAAATAAAAGGATAGCCATTTGAAAATTTAAAAGTCAAATTTTAACAATCTTTTTATTTCAATCTTTATTTTTTATATTAATTATAGTTTATTCACTTTGTATCCCAGGTAAAGCCCCTCCTTCATTCCCTCCCAATCCCCCCTCCCTCCTTCTCCTCCCATGCCCCTCTCCAAGTCCACTGATAGGGGAGGTCCTCCTCCCCCTCCATCTGATCCTAACCTATCAGGTTTCATCAGGACTGGCTACATTGTCTTCCTCTGTGACCTGTTAAGGCTGCTCCCCCATTAGGGGAAAGTTATCAAAGAGCCAGCCATTGAGTTCATGTCAGAGACAGTCCCTGTTCCCCTTACTAGGACACCCACTTGGACACTGAACTGCCATGGGCTACATCTGTGCAGGGGTTCTAGGTTATCTCCATGAAAGGTCCTTGTTTGGAGTATCAGTCTCAGAAAAGACAGCTGGGCCCAGATTTCTTGGTTCTGTTGTTCTCCTTGTGGAGCAGCTGTCCCCTCCAGGTCTTTCAATCTCCTCCTTCTTTCATAAGATTCCCTGCTCTCTGTCCAAAGTTTGGCCATGAATCAAATTATAACAATGTTGATGTAAAACTGAACAGATTTCAACTTAAAAGTATTGAAGATCAAACTGTAATTTCCAAACAGTGAGTTACAACTTAGATAAAGTTATTACATTTATAAAAATATAGCTATCAAGCCAGAGCGAAAGATTGATAGTAGATAAAACAAATGTTTAGTTAGCAGACCTTGAATTTATCCATCAGATTTCAGAATCCATGTGCTCTTTAGAATTCTTAGGTACTGGTTTTGCTTTAATTTGTTACATGGTAGAATGACACTCCTGAAAAAAAAAATCTACTACTACTTTATTTCTTCTATCATTTGGACTAAAATTTTTTTTTTCAATGCAGTTTATTCAGGAACATTGAACAATCCTCGGACCCCGGGGAAAGCCAGCCCACAGCTTAAATAGCCTCTGGGTAGCCAACCCAGGCGTGCCACGGGGGCAATGCAGATAGGTCCACATACATGGAAGCAAGCCAGATCCTCAGCCTTAGCCAAATGTGGAGTTGTTCCTGACAGAGAGCACTCACCATCGGGAAGGTGGAAGGCGGAAACCAGCTCCATCTTTAAGGCATAGCATTCCGCAGCTCTCTACAGTTCCCCCTTTTTGTTTTAGACGCATCAGGCAAGAGTAGAGGTCTGATCTCTGATATTAGAAATAAATTGGGACTTTGTACAGATGTTCATTTAGGTGTCATCCACCCAAAGAGCATCAGACCCGTCTGATACCTTTTTCTCAGAGGCGGGACCTGGGGCATCAACCCGCATGAAATCAGACATGCTCTTCTCTGGGTCCAAAGCGGCTGACCCTGAGTGCAGTGCTTAGCCTCGCATCCTGAGCGTATCATTTTAGCTTTTTATGGTATCCAACCATGCTTGGGGAGACTGTCCTGCTTCAATGGCTGTAAAGGCCTGAATGATCATGGCTGCATCACACTGTTGTGAGACTCTAATCTTGCATATATACCACAGGCAAACCAAGGAGACCAACACCAGAAGGCCTGCTAACACTCCCATGCCCGCCCATTCCTTCAGATGATTCATGGCTGCAGCAATCCATGTTGATAATCCTGTGGCTAGTCCTGGACTAAAAATTTTAATAGGGGAATTTAAAGCCAGATAAATACAGAAGAAACTGTTAGCATAACATATAATTGAAAATGTATAAAAGATACATAATAAAATTCAGGCATCTTGAAAACAGAACAAAGACTACCCAACAAGAGAAATCAAGAATACTGCAAGTAATTTCTTAAAGCCAATTAAAGACTCCAAAGTTTCAAAGCTTCCTTCCTCCCTCTGTGTGTGTGTTTGTTTGTGTATGCGTGTGTTAGTGTGTGTGTCCATCCTTCAAACAAAGAAAACAAGTAACAACAAAAGATGTCAAAGCGGGGAATAAAAAAGACCATCAATACATATCCAGTTTTCACTCTAAAAATTCATGGTGACTAAGGCTGATGCATATCATACCTCTATATGAGTATTATATTTTTAAAGCTTAACAAGTGTTTTCAGCTTTTGTTTCCTGATTTTAATCTACTTCTTCCCACCTCACTGGGTTGTGGTCACCAGAGTAACTCTTAGAGGAGACAAAATAAATAACATCTTAGGAACAACAAAATGCAAGCCCAGGGGGGAAAAAAAACAGAACAGCAAAATCCTATCAGCTCTCATCTACAGAATATTAGCAGAGCAAAAAAAGAAACATGGGAAGAAGGCTTGAGCATGGGTACCGCCTTTTCATCATCCTTAGCTAGTGGATCTCAAAGAGAAACATCTGCTAAAATACAGCAAAACTGAGAGAGTTGGGGAGCTGCTGGATTCGTCTCCTATTGAGTTCAGGCTTTTTTAAACAACTTAGATCCTCTGCTACCAATTCTTCACATGATTAATGTCACCATGGTAGAATGTCACCTTCTAAACCAACAGTAATCTAAATTTCAGAATAATTATGAATGCTCCTGAGAATAGAGAGTAGCATTGAGGTACTTGTACAGTGACAGAGAAAATTATGGCACAGTTTTACAAAGAAATAAGAAAATATAATCATGAATTACAAAGAAACATGTAGTATACCTGAAGGAGACTCTTTATGAAAGTCCATTAGAGCGTCATTGGAAACTATGCAGGTCAACTTAAGTGTCTGACAGTAAACAATTAAATTATGTAGGGGGCTGAGGAGTCTCTGAGCAAAGGCCTGAACAGATATGAATTGTTGATATGGGCACAGTCATAACAACATGATTGATCGATGTGTGCAAAAGCTAGCAACTGTGGCTTCCTTCCACTTTCCAGTGTCTACAGCTAGAGACTGCTTGCCTAAAGAGACCAACTGAGAATGGCCAATTCTTTCCCGCTGCTCAGCTAATAACAACACTGGGGCTCGGGTTGCCTGCAGTAGTAGGTGTTATGCCATCAGAGTGAACACATCCCCAACAGACCCCAGCTTTCCTGTGCATGGATCTGTGTGCCTATCCTTTCTTCATTTCCTCACTGGTCCTCCTCAGGGTTCCAGGACCCAAGCAGCATGCCAAAATTGTTATAGGTGGGCTATGGAAGATAATACAGATACAAATGCATTATTATTAAGAAAAAAACACTTTCCTGGTATATGGAAATTGCTGCTGAACTAAGAGGATGAATAAAATATAAAATTATATACTGTCATAATTCTCAGTGTGTAATTTAAATCTAAAATAATTACAACATTTAAATAAGTAAGCAAAACAATAAATGTTACTTTTGTTGTTGTTGCAATTTTCTGCAATTTTAAACACAAAATAGGAGCCAGGCACCTATACTGAATGTGAGACTCTGACTTCATGTCTCATTTGATTTCCTTGTTCCCAGGACAGCAGAGCAGAACAGTCACCAGCCCTGAGCCTTGACCACAGACTCTCTATTCGCTAGCCATGGTACATTAAGCAACTTGTTTAAGCTCTCTCTGCCCCTATTGCCTCTACTACAAAATGGGATAGTTGTGGTATCAAAAACGACTATTGATGCAGAGAAAGTGCAGTAACTTCTTCTACAAAAGCATGTAGCACAAACTTCAAGTTAGACATCCTGAGAGAGTGAACTGTTGCTTTTGCTGTTGGGCTTTGTGAATGATACATCACCCATACAGAGCAAAACATGGCAAATGTGGAATCATCCTTGAACTAAATCAGCTTGCAACCTAATGAGAGGACCAGACTGCATCTGTCTTTTGGATTCCTTTTGAATTGAATATTTGCAGCAGTTAATGCATACAATCTTTTCTGTGAGTATTGAATGGGTAATTTTAGGAGCAGGCAAATTGAGTTATTTAGAATTAGAATGTTTTTGTTTTCTTCTTAGAAATGTCTTAAGGGCAAGATAAATACTGAGCCCATGAAGCTGACTGATGATGTTCAGACAAGATGCTGAAGTATCTGAAGGCCCCATTTTTTTTGACATATGTTCCTGTATTTTGTTGTCATTTTAACAGACTTAGTATCCCTTATCCAAGTTTTCATTGGCTAGAATTGCCAAACTGTCTCCATCAGTAGACTCTGGAGTTCTACTATACATTCTATGTGTAAGCATTTAGAATCACAGTCAGTCATTGCATATGAGAATATAACATTTTATACACTCTTTTACTCTTCAGTAATCCAGTACATGTACCGATACACATGCTAAAGTGAGAAGCGTTAGCCCATGAGGCTTCCATACGCCACAAAGATCTACAGGTAACTAAGAAGTGCTGAAAGTAGAAGAAATACCTTTTCCAGGGAAAAGCAAACTGATTGGTTATCTAGTGCCAAATAGTCAGCCCTGAAAACATACATATGGGTAGCAATTCATAGACTGAGCTGCTTATAGTTGGGGATTTTTATGTATACACATTTACATAGTATAAATATATACATATATGCATGTAATAATAATTGATGAAAAATGTCATAAAGATGAAAGAGAGCAAAGAGGGGTTATATAGGAGTTTGGGGGGATAAAAGGGAAGAGAGAAATGTAACTACATTATAATCTCAAAACTAAAATTTTTAATATAGGAATTAAAGTGTAAGATTTTGTGTTTTCATCCCAGCATTTTTTGTTAGTTCAATTATATTTTTATGCAAGAAAAATTAATATACCCAGAGAACAATTACTCTAATTTAAAATGATCAAAACAGATTCTAATCTTTTTCTCCCTTCCCCTAAATTTTTCATCTTTCTCTGCCATCATAAATCTGAGACTTGAGAAGACAAAAGATGCAAAACATGCCTGTGCAATGATTGGTGGAATCTCTGGTCTTTTAACAAACTCGGTTAATGAGCATCTATTCCAAGATGTAGAGAACAGAAGAAAAAAAAAAAAAACCACCAGTTTTATTGCCAAAAAAGAAAGAAAACTTCAGAAAGAAAAACAAAACGGAGTGAGTCCAGAGTATGTTCTAGAGAGATTAGTTCCAATGAGGAAGCACTCGTCCAATTGCAACTGGTTATAACTGTAGTTTCAAAAGCAGAGATAGCCTCAGAAAATCTGTATTCTATTACCACATAACTTCCAGAGGGTCAAAACTACATGGAAGACTATGGAAGAATGAAGACAAATGAAAAGACAGAGTTTGGAAAAACAACAACAACAAACAACAGACAATTACAATCATGCCTGAAAATGGCTAAGTCCATAAAATGTGGGCCATGCCAGCATGGAGACGTAAGGTCTGCTCTCCAGGATTTGTGTAAATTATGTGAAACAGTCAGCCATTGTTGCATACATCTGTAACCCTAATGCAAAGGAGCACACAAGCAGATCCTTGGAGTTCGCTGGTGCTGTGTGAGAGAGTTTCCCGGGAAGAAACCACACATAAACACACACATGTTCATATGCCCTAGACAAGGAGCCCAGAAGTCTGACTTGGAATTTTATTGGGGTTACTTAAAGGGGTATGAATGAGGGGTTACTAACAGGAGCAGAAATTACCCAAAAGTGGCTGCATCATCAAAGTGTCCTCAGCATGAGAAACAGCTACCAACCTGGGAAACCTGGGGCACATTGCCTAGCCTGCAGGCAGCTAGGTTGAAATGTGTCATTTTTAGGTTGCTCTCTGCTTCTTTCAGGCTGCTAGGAAAGGCTTATTTGAGAATCTTCTTTGCAAGTTAGCTTGTTCGTTCAAGAGTGAGTCTCAGCAGTCTTTACTGTTTACTCTTGGATAAGATGAGGCCTATTAAACCTGATTAGTTTCAGGGATTTTCCAAAGTTATACTGAGTTGTGTATTTCCTATTTTTTTCTTTTCTTTATTTTTATTTTTATTATCAGTTACATTTTATTAACTCTGTATCCCAGCTGTATCCTGCTCCCTCATTCTCTCCCAATCCCACTCTCCCTCCCTTATCTGCTCCCTGCCCCTTTCCAAGTTCACTTATTGGGGAAGACCTCCGCCCCTTTCATCTAACCCTGTTTTATCAGGTATCTTCAGGACTGGCTGCAAAGTCCTCCTCTGTGGCCTAGCAGGACTGCTCCTCCTTTGGGGGGGTGGGGAGGTCAAAGAGCCTGCCATTGGGTTCATGTCAGTAATAGTCCCTGTTCCCCTTACTAGGGAAACCCATTTGGTTACTGAGCTACCACGGGCTTCATCCGAGCAGAGGTTCTAGGTTATATCCATACATGGTCTTGGTGGAGTATCAGTCTCATAAAAGACCCCTGTGCCCAGATATATTTGGTCCTTGTTTAGCTCCTATCCTCTCCACATCATACTAACTCCCCCTTCTTTCATATGATTCCTTGCACTCTGCTGAAGGTTTGGTTATGAGTCTTAGTATCTGCCATTTGCCTACAAATTTCATGTGGTATTTTTACACAATGGAATAGTACTCAGCAATCAAAAATGAGGAAATCATGAAATTTGCAGGCAAATGGTGGGATCTAGAAAAGATCATTCTGAGTGAGATATCCCAGAAGGAGAAAGACACACATGGTATATATTCACTTATATAGACCTATAAGATATGATAAACATAATGAAATCTATACACCTAAAGAAGATAAACAAGAAAGGAGACCTGGGGTAAGATGATCAATCCTCACTTAGAAAGACAAATGGGATGGGCATTGGACGTAGGTGAAAACAAGTAACAGGACAGGAACCTACCGCAGAGGGCCCCTGAAAGACTCTACCTAGCAGTGTATTTCCTATTTTAAGGAGCTTTCCTGTCAGATGGAGTGTGTATGTCTTGGAGGAAATTAATACTAAATTAATACTAAACTAAACTAATAATTGGCCAGGCAGGCTACTCAATTAATGAGATAGAGACAATGAGAGATGCCAAAATACACACAAAAAGAGTGGATGACACCTGAGAAGTAACACCAAAGTTGTCCTCTGCACTCTACATGTACACACATGCAGCTCCCCCCCAACTACCAACTTCAAACTCCAAACCACTAAACTGATTTCTTACCCACTGATTACAGTCTTGGGGTCTGTTGACCACATGGGTGCTCCCCAAATCTTGTCTTTTCAGATGTCAAGAAGCCATTTTAAATAGTCTCCTAAAGCAGAAGAAAGGGTAGACTCCTGCTGAATCTGTAGCTGGGCAACTACACAGACGAAAGTCCTTCCCTACACTGAAAACTCTGGAAACCCAAAGCCAAGGACAGAAAACAATTCTGTAAACCATGTCCTACAGAATGCTATAAGATACAGGGGAAATGTTTGAGTCAACTGTGCAATGTGTGACAATGTTTAATCTCATCTGAGGTATAGACTTCAGTGAGGTGCAATACTACATCAAAGGAGGGATGAGCAGAGGCAGGGCTCTAAGGTGCTAGTGTTTAAGGAACACCAGGGAAGAGGCTGCCTGCAGATACCTAGTGGCTGACAGACAACTCTAGATACAGTACTCACTGCCAAGCTCATGCAGGACACACTCTGGTTGTAGGACAAACAAGACAAAAATCAACACAAAAAGCATAACACCATGAAAGGTCTATTGTCATCAAAAGACACATACTCAAGTAGCCAGAAAATGAAAAGAACCACAAATAGCCATTAAAGAAAAGAGAGCCTCTTCGGCAATGGCACTGAGAAAACTATATATTGATTTGCAAACTAATGAAACTACATTTCTCTCTCTCATCCTGAACAAAAATCAAATCAAACTGGGTCAGATATCTTGATGAATGAATGACCTGAAAATCTGAAAATGTTATAGGAAAGAAATGTAAGGAAAACATTATAAAATATAAATGTACTCAAAAGCCTTTTGAAGAGGACTCTAATCCTTCAGAAGATAGTGATTAAAATTGACACATTATCTCACAAAATTTAAAGCTTCAAGTGGGTTTGGATTGTAATAGGGTTAAGGTGTTGTTTCTTTACATTGTGCTGGGAATGTAAACTATCTCAGTAGCTAAATAATAGCCCATGTGATCATGACTCCAGGATCAGTTTCTTTGAACCACTCAGAGAGTAGAATATTAGCAGCAGAGTAACCACTGATGGCTACTCCACCACAGCCAATTCAAAGCAGTTGATTGTCCCTAACTGATCCGTAGTTCTGTAGTAGCACATCTTTTGTGGCCTCCCCTTCCTCTCTGTCACCATCTCAACTCATCAAGTAGACCTTTTCCTCCAAGCTTCCTTCCCACTACTCATTCCACTTTCTCAGCCCCCAACTCCACCAAGCAGTCCTGGGAGCCTGCAGGCAACACCAGCCAGAGAATCATGTAAGCTAACTGAAGATTTTTGTGTCTTCCTTCTTTCATGAAAATCCAATTCCCTACTCTCATCCCCAACTTTATAACAGATATCTTTTTTTTTTAAGATTCTTGCTTTTATTATAATTCAAATTGTTCTTGATGCAGCCTGTCCTCACTGTCTGTCCCCAGTCTCCAGCGGAGCAAACAGATCTTTTCCTATAGCCTTCCTGACCACCTCATCCCATTTTCTCCACCTCCAACTCCCACAAGCATTCCCTAGAGACCTTCCAGCCAAGCTAGACAGGGAAGCAGTGGGCTATCTCCAGATTTTGATTTTTCTTCCTCTTAGTGGCAGACCACAGGCTGCAGCCTCCTCTCTCTCCCTCCTGTCCTGATCTCCAGTAGATAATACAGATCTTCCATTTTCATTTTTATTTTATTTATTTATTTTACATCCCAAGGGTGCCCCTTCCTCGTCTCCAATTCTCCCTCCCCCTTTCCCTATCCCTTTGTCCCCAGAAAAAGGGTTTCTCCTTCTCTCCAAATCAACCCTTCCCAGCACATTAAGTCACATCAAGACTGAGCATATCCTCATCCACTGAGGCCTTGCAGGGTAAAGTAAGAGTAATCCAAATACAAGTAATAGAGTCCATGTTAGAAACAGCACCCCCAAGACAAACTCACCAGAAGACCCACATGAAGACCAAGCCACCCATTGGCCACATATGTGCAGGGGGCCTGGGTCCAGAGCATGCATGCTCCTTAGTTGATGTCTCAGTCTCTTTAAGCCTCATTGGGTCTGTGTTAGTAGTCTCTGTTGGTCTTCTTGTGGGTTACTGTCCCCTCAAGGTCCTTCCATTTTCCCACACACACTTCCACAAGACCCCCAGAGCTCCTCCCATGCTTAGCCTAAAGTCCCAGCATCTGTCTCAATCTGCTGCTGGGTGGGACCTCCCAGACCACAGTAATGTTGGGTTCCTATGGGCAGGCATCGTGAATAGTGTCAGGGGCTGGCTCTCCACCGTGGGGAGGGTCTCGGGTGCGGCAAATCATTGGTTGGACATTCCCTCAATTTCTGTTCCCTCTTTATTCCTGCACTTCCTGTAGGCAGGGTAATTTTTGGATCTAGGGTTTGGGGGTTGGGTTGTTGTTCTCCTCCCTCCACTGACTCCTGCTCATCTAGAAGGTGACTACTCCAGTCTCCATGTCTCCCACTGCTAGGAGTCTCAGCTACAGTAACACTCATATCCTCCCAGGCATTTACCCTGCTGCAGACCTCCAACTTGTCAAAGAGGTGACTCCCCAAGTTTCCCTCCTCTCTCCCAACCCTCTCAGCAACCCCTGCAGTTGTTCCTCCCACATCCAATCCATACCCTTGTATCCTTCCCCATTCTTTCTCCCTCCCAGCTCCCTGTCATCATCCACTTCTGCTGTCTATTCTATCTCCTCTTCTGAGTGATATTCCAGCACGCTACCTTGGGCCCTCCTTGTTATTAAGCTTCTTTTGATCCGTGGCTTGTAGCATGGTTATCCTATACTATAGGTCTAATATCCGCTTATAAGTGAATACATGCCATGTGTGTCTTTCTGGGTCGTCTAGAAGAAACCTGAAAAGAAATACTGTACCTAAGCATTTAGGTTGGTAGTTAAAATTCTACCAACAAAAAGAATGCCAAGGACAACATAGATGCAAAGAATTCTACCAGGCTTTCAAAGAAAAGTTAGTGTCAATATTCCTCAAATCATTCCATAAAATAGAAAGAGAAGAAACATTGCTCAATTTGTTTTTTTTTATTGTTTATTATTATTAGTTACATTTTATTAACTCTGTATCCCAGCTGTATCCTGCTCTCTTATTCCTTCCCAACCCCGCCCTCCCTCCCTCTTCTCCTCCCTGCCCCTTTCCAAGTCCACTGATAGGGGAGGACCTCCTCCCCTTTTGTCTGGCCCTGTTTTATCAGGTATCTTCAGGACTGGCTGCAAAGTCCTCCTCTGTGGCCTAGCAAGACTGCTCCTCCCTTGGGGGGTGGGGAGGTCAAAGAGCCTGCCATTGAGTTCCTGTCAGAGATAGTTCCTGTTCCCTTTACTATGGGAAACCAATTGGTTATTGAGCTACCATGAGCTTCGTCTGAGCGAAGGATCTAGGTTATATCCGTACATGGTCCTTGGTTGGAGAAACAGTTTCAGAAAAAAACCCTGTGCCCAGATATATTTGGTCCTTGTGGGGCTCCTATCCTTTCCATGTCATACTAGCTCCCCTTCTGCCGAAGGTTTGGTTATGAGTCTTAGTATCTCTTTTTGAAACATTGCTTAGTAGAGTCTTTCAGATGTCTTCAATTTGTTTTATAAGTTCACAATTAGCCTGATACACAAAGTACCCAAAGGACTGAAAATGAAAGAGAATTAAAGACAAATTTTTCTTATAAACACAGATGCAAAAATTCTCTACAATCTATTTGTGAATCAAATCCAAGAATACATCATCCACTTGGATCAAGTACGCTTCATCTTAGAGATTCAGGTATGGCCCAGTACCTGAAAATGAATAAATTTAATCCACTATGCCAAATAAAAGAAAGAAAAAACACCATATGATCATCTCATAAGATGCAGAAAAGGCCTTTGACAAAATCCAATGTTCTTTCACTATAAAAGTCATGGCAAGATTAGGAATACGAGGGACATATTTTAACAAAATAAAGGCAGTTTACAGCAATCCCATATCAAACATAAAATTAAATGAAGAGAAACTCAAAACCATTCTACTAAAATCAGGAATAAGACAAAATTGTCCCATCTCTCCATACCTATTCAATATAGTACTTGAAATCTTAGCTAGGTCAATAAGACAACTGAAGGATAGAATAAGATACAAATTTAAAAAGAGGAAGACAAAATATCTTTATTGACAGATCATATGATCATATACATAGTGACCCTAAAAATTTCATAAGGAAATTCCTACAGCTGATAAACACTTTCAGCAAAGTGGCTGGATGCAAAATTGACTTACAAAAATCAATAGCCCTCCTTTATACAAATGGCCTGAGGACTGAGAAAGGAATCATGAAAACATTTCACAATTGCCTTAAATAATATAAAATATCTTGGAGTATTTCAAACCAAGTATGATTAACACATCAAGCCATTCAAGAAAGTAATTGAAGAAGATATCAGAGGACAGAAAGATAGCTCATGGATCTATAGGATTAACATGGTAAAAATGGCCATCCTATCAAAAGCAATCTACAAATTCAGTGTGCTCCTCATCCAAATTCTAACAAAATTATTCAAAGATCCTTAAAGGATAATTTTCAGCTTCCTATGGAAACAAAAAAACCCAGGGTAGTTAATCCTGAAATGTAAAAGAACTGCTGGAGGTATCTCTATTCCTGATCTCAAGTTGTACTACAGAGCAAGGAGACAGAAAGAAAACACATCCATTGCTGGTGGGAGTGAAAACTTGTATAGCCACTATGGAAATCAGTTCATTAGAAAGATGGAAATTGATTCAGCTATACTACTCTTGGGCATATACCCAAAAAATGCTTCATCATATCACTAATATACTTGCTCAACCTTTTTCATTGCTTCTCTGTTCATAATAGAAATTAGAAACAATCTAGATGTCTCTCAACAAATGAATAAGGAAAATGAGGTACAATGGGAAAATGCAATGGAGAAAACTCAGTTGTTCTTAAAAAAAATGAAATCATGAAATTTGCAGGTTAATAGATAAAACTAGAAAAAAAATTATCCTAAGTGACGTAATTCAGGCCCACCAGAAAGACAGATAGGTAAGTATTCATTTACATGTGGATATTAGCTGTTAAGTCAATGATAACAAGCTACAATTCATAGATCCACAGGGATTAAAGGAGTCGTATTTCCTGAAAAGGGGAGATGGAATAGATAGTTATAGGTAGATGGCAGGGAACATGGGGACTAGAATACACAAACACATATACATCTATATAGAGACATACATACAAACGTACATACATACATACATGAAGCTTATCTAACTAAAATCACCAAACAGTGGGGAAGGGAAAGTCCCCAAAGTGGCCATTTCTTGTCACCAAATGAGCTTCCAATATCAGTATTGTGTTACACCTAACTGAGTTGTTGGCTTAAAGGGTCCTATGAGAATCCCCAAGCAATCCAGGCTGTTTTTAAGACTGCAGGTTTCTCCCTCTCTGAAAAAAAAAAAATGATGGCACAGGCCTATCACTGAAGACAACACCTACATGATTTATTGAACTTGGAGACATCGAGCTGGTTCTTGTATAGCTTCTTCACGCCTCTGGCCTGGTGTCTTTGGTACAGGAAGGCACTCTTCATTCTGTCAAAGGAAAAGCATAAATACCAACTTAGCTCCAAAACCTTTGATCTACAGTGCTGTCCTGCCTGCGAATATGCTAGGACAATGACACAAGGCTTACGGGAGTAACTAACCAATATCTGATTTGATCCAATGCCCATGCCAAGAAATGGAAGCCATACCCAAAGCTGCTTGGGTATCCAAGGACCTAAGCCTGAATAGCCCAGAAATCTAGTACAAAACTAGATACTGTTCTACTAATAGAATGCAAGAATAAAATGACTCCTCATAATATTCTGCTAAACTCATGCACCAATGCCTTGCTCGGCCATCATCAGAGAAGCCTCTTTCTGCAATAACTGGGTACAAATACATAGACCAACATCCAGACAAGATTCAGAGAGTGAGAGGTCTTGGAACACTCAGCCCTTAGTGGGATGCCACCATCAAATGCTTTCCTCTGGGCTCTTTGCAGAAGAGGAAGCAGAAAAGAACCAGAGAGGATAGAGGACACCAAGTTAGGAAGGCTTTCTAAATCAACAGGATTGACAGTCATATACACTTACAGAGAGTGGGCCAGCATGCATGGGGCTTGCAGGAATCTGCACCAGGTCCTTTGAATATATGTTATGGCTTCCAGTTTGGTGTGGGAGGGGTTGAAGGGAAAGAAAGGAAGGATGAAGATGGTATAAATGCAGTACTCACATATGAAATTCTCAAAACTCTTTCATAAGTAAAAGTGTACAAGTGCACAGCTGTTGGGCTACTTCATGTAAGCACAGGTGCCAGGCCAGCTTCCGTGTAGCCCTTCATGTGTGTAACCATGCTGAAACCATTTCTATGTGATCTTCCCCTGAATGCCCATGCCAGGCCTGCCTCACGCAGGAGTGGGAAGTCAGGGATGTTCTCTACTTGGGCCCATAGCTTACACCAAGTTTCTACCTCATGGAACTGTATAGTTTAATTCAGTGTTCTTCCTGTGTACCAGGTCTCTGAGTGAAGCTCCTTTGGCCTCCATCTCCACTCCTCCTTCCTCTCCCCACTCTCCTACTCCTCATCCCCTCTCCTCTCTCCCACCCCTGGTTATGATCTTGAACTCTCTAGCACTCCTAGCAGGAGGCTTCTAAAAACAGTTTCCGGTGATCATCAAGGGCAGCTTGTCTTCGTGCTGCCCCATATCCCTCCCTCTGCTGCTTCCGGTTGCTGTATGCAGCTTCCTTTTCCAATCATTACCAACCTCCATTGTTTGTGCAGCTCTTAAAACTATCTGTTACTAAAAGTACAGTGTGAATTTGCTGAGGCATCTTAGGCAGTGGCCCCAACCTCCTGCAGTTACACTCATGGAAACTGGGAGGAATGCATCTACGAATTTGGGTTAAGCCTTCCAGAAGAAAATCATTCTATCATTCTCTCTCTCTCTTTCTCCTTCTTTCTCTCTCCTTCTCTCTATCTCTCTGTCTATCTCTTTCTCTCTGTCTGTTTGTCTCTTTCTCTATGTCTGTTTCTGTCGTCTCTGTTTCTTTCTCTCCTGTCTCTGTCTCTGTCTCTCTCCTCTCTTTCTCTCCACATCCCTCCCTCTTGTTATATTTCTGAAAGTTTCCTTTTTTTGCTACTGGGACTATTGTGAAATCCCATCACGCTCTCTGTGTTGCTGCTGCTCTCCAGCTCTCCCCAGCTCACTCACTGCAGAGTGTATCCATTCCTGCCTGGGTGCCATCTGCCATCTTCTGTGATAGAGGACATTACGTTTACGTTTAGAGGACAAATTTACTGTTCTAGGCTTCTAAAAAAAATAAAAAAAAATAAAAATAAAAACTTTTTTAAAACTGTATCATCCATGACAATGTTGCTCCTACATTCAATGTGCCTGAGATGGACCACTTCCTGGTGCAGTTGCCATAATCTTAAAGAAAAAAAAAAAATGTGATTCTTACAAACTATTTCACTGCCTCGGCTATTCTTACAAGGTAATGGGTTCACAAGGTTAAATGGGCTAATTGCTAAGTTCTGCTTTTGTATGAAATGCTTCCATGCTTGGATGGCTCAGGCACCTGCTGGACACCGGTTACAAAACCAAGCAGGTAATGACTTAATTTGGCTCCCCAAAATTATAACTTGGTGGGGTTTGTCTTTATAATCCTTTGGCTAACAATATCTGGGGTCTTATCTGGAGAACTCCCTCTGGTTTGGTCTTGGCCAGTCTCTTTTTAATAAAAAGCCTTTAATTTACTAAAAACAAAAGTTGAGTCAGACTGGTAAAGCTCTCAATGACATCAGACTCACAACACTTCTCCTCTCATTATGCTTTCACAATTAAGTATATAATTTTATGAAGTTAAACATCTAAAATAAGATATTTTAGTGGCTTCAAAAGAGATTAGTATTCCTACTCAGACCTCGGACACCACCACTGCTAGTTCTAGAACTGACGCAGGATGTTCCAACGAGGGGTTAAGGCTTCTCATAATATTTCCTATAAGCCCACACCTGTTTGTCTATATCCCCCATTTTTATTCATTATTAGCCAGATAGAGCCAAGTAATTGTGGTAATGATACTTGCTTTTTTGCCCAATGCTGGAATGCTAGTAAAGTTAGGTATGCCCTGGTTACTCACATGCCTCACTGGGTGCCTGTGCCCATTGATGCCCCTCACGCTATGACTCTCTTCAGACAGAAAAGGGATCTTGGAACTACAGCCACCATTGTTACTACCATCTCATTGACGGCTGTTGGAGCTACCACCAGGGCATTAGCCATGAGTCATACTGGGCAGACTGCTCAGACCCTGAACAGTCATTTAGCCAATGTAGCTCATGCCTTAGTTGTACATAAAGGAATTAATGCTCAACTAAAAGGAAGCTTGATGGTGTTCAATCAGAGGATTGACCTCTTGCAGGAGCAAATTGATACCCTATGGCAAATCACTCAACCTGGCTGTCAATGAAAGTATGCTGGACTTTGTGTCACTAGCATACAACATGAGAATTTTTCCTGTGCTGCAAATCTGTCTAAACAATTGTCGAGCTATATTTTAGGTAATTGGACTGGAGAATTCGATACTACGATGGAGCAGCTGAGAGTGGCCATTGTCACAGTAAATTCTACCGGAGTGGACGCAGGACTAGCCACAGGATTATCAACATGGATTGCTGCAGCCATGAATCATCTGAAGGAATGGGCGGGCATGGGAGTGTTAGCAGGCCTTCTGGTGTTGGTCTCCTTGGT
Organism: Meriones unguiculatus; assembly: GCF_030254825.1. NCBI lineage: Eukaryota > Metazoa > Chordata > Mammalia > Rodentia > Muridae > Meriones > Meriones unguiculatus. Next base: position 54,007,701 of record NC_083363.1, on the reverse strand, counting down.
TTGCCTGTGGTATATATGCAAGATTAGAGTCTCACAACAGTGTGATGCAGCCATGATCATTCAGGCCTTACAGCCATTGAAGCAGGACATTCTCCCCAAGCATGGTTGGATACCATAAAAAGCCAAAATGTTATGCTCAGGATGCGAGGCTAAGCACTGCACTCAGGGTCAGCCACTTTCGACCCAGAGAAGAGCATGTCTGATTGCATGCGGGTTGATGCCCCAGGTCCCGCCTCTGAGAAAAAGGTATCAGACGGGTCTGATGCTCTTTGGGTGGATGACACCTAAATGAACATCTGTACAAAGTCCCAATTTATTTCTAATATCAGAGATCAGACCTTTACTCTTGCCTGATGCATCTAAAACAAAAAGGGGGAACTGTAGAGAGCTGCGGAATGCTATGCCTTAAAGATGGAGCTGGTTTCCGCCTTCCACCTTCCCGATGGTGAGTGCTCTCTGTCACGAACAACTCCACATTTGGCTAAGGCCGAGGATCTGGCTTGCTTCCATGTATGTGGACCTATCTGCATTGCCCCCGTGGCACGCCTGGGTTGGCTACCCAGAGGCTATTTAAGCTGTGGGCTGGCTTTCCCCGGGGTCCGAGGATTGTTCAATGTTCCTGAATAAACTGCATTGAAAAAAAAAAAAGAGATTAGTATTGAGTTGTGTATATATATATATATATATATATATATATATATATTGACACTTTTGGTATGCTATATTGTGGATTGGGTGATAAACTAACTCCATGCAATTCAAATATAACCCAAGATTTAGGAAGCTCTAGCACTAGAAAGAGGATAGGGTAAGAGGACTTTTCAAGAAGCCATGAGTCTCTCTTTGATCACCTCCCTCTGGGGGGGAGCAGCCTTACCAAGCCATAGTAGAGGACAATGCAGCCACTTTTGATGTGAACTGACAGACTAAGATCAGAAAAGAGAGGAGAACCTCCCCTATTAGTGGACTTGGGGAGTGGCATGCAAGCAGAGGGAGGAGGGAGGGTGGGATTGGGAGGGGAGGAGGGAGGGGCTTAGGGGGGGATGCAGAATGAATAAAGTGTAATTGATGAAAAATTTAAAAAAAAGGGAAAAAAATAAATAAATTTTAAAATTTACTGTGACAATGGCCACTCTCAGCTGCTCCATCGTAGTATCGAATTCTCCAGTCAAATTACCTAAAATATAGCTCGACAATTGTTTAGACAGATTTGCAGCACAGGAAAAATTCTCATGTTATATGCTAGTGACTCAAAGTCCAGCATATTTTCATTGACAGCCAAGTTGAGCGATTTGCCATAGGGTATCAATTTGCTCCTGCACGAGGTCAATCCTCTGATTGAACACCATCAAGCTTCCTTTTAGTAGAGCATTAATTCCTTTATGTACAACTAAGGCATGAGCTACATTGGCTAAATGACTGTTCAGGGTCTGAGCAGTCTGCCCAGTATGACTCATGGCTAATGCCCTGGTGGTAGCTCCAACAGCCGCCAATGAGATGGTAGTAACAATGGTGGCTGTAGTTCCAAGATCCCTTTTCTGTCTGAAGAGAGTCATAGCATGAGGGGCATCAATGGGCACAGGCACCCAGTGAGGCATGCGAGTAACCAGGGCATACCTAAATTTACTAGCATTCCAGCATTGGGCAAAAAAGCAAGTATCATTACCACAATTACTTGGCTCTATCTGGCTAATAATGAATAAAAATGGGGGATATAGACAAACAGGTGTGGGCTTATAGGAAATATTATGAGAAGCCTTAACCCCTCGTTGGAACATCCTGCGTCAGTTCTAGAACTAGCAGTGGTGGTGTCCGAGGTCTGAGTAGGTTCAGGAGACCATTGCCCCCAGGGGTGAGACATGCTCCATGCCAATTGACTAACTCCATGTTTTCCTCCACTTTTGAAAGTCATTTAAGGTTCTTAAATTATTTTTCCCTTTTTTTTTAAATTTTTCATCAATTACACTTTATTCATTCTGCATCCCCCCATAAGCCCCTCCTTCCTCCCCTCCCAATCCCACCCTCCCTCCTCCCTCTGCTTGCATGCCACTCCCCAAGTCCACTAATAGGGGAGGTTCTCCTCTCCTTTCTGATCTTAGTCTGTCAGTTCACATCAAAAGTGGCTGTATTGTCCTCTACTATGGCCTGGTAAGGCTGCTCCCCCCCAGAGGGAGGTGATCAAAGAGCAGGCCAATCAGATTATGTCAGAGGCAGTCCCTCTTCACATTACTCAGGATGCGAGGCTAAGCACTGCACTCAGGGTCAGCCACTTTCGACCCAGAGAAGAGCAAGTCTGATTGCATGCGGGTTGATGCCCCAGGTCCCGCCTCTGAGAAAAAGGTATCAGGCGGGTCTGATGCTCTTTGGGTAGATGACACCTAAATGAACATCGGTACAAAGTCCCAATTTATTTCTAATATCAGAGATCAGACCTCTACTCTTGCCTGATGCGTCCAAAACAAAAAGGGGGAATGCTATGCCTTAAAGATGGAGCTGGTTTCCGCCTTCCACCTTCCCGATGGTGAGTGCTCTCCGTCACGAACAATTCTACATTTGGATAAGGCTGAGGATCTGGCTTGCTTCCATGTATGTGGACCTATCTGCATTGCCCACGAGGCACGCTGGGGTTGGCTACCCAGAGGCTATTTAAGCTGTGGGCTGGCTTTCCCCAGGGTCCGAGGATTGTTCAAGGTTCCTGAATAAACTGTATTGAAAAAAAAAAAAACTATGGGTAGAAGCAATAGAGGAGAACTCCCCCTTTCAGTGGACTAGGAGAAAGGGATGTGGGGAAAATGGAGGGAGAATGGCAGTAGAGGGAGTTGGGGGAGGGTTCTTCAATTGGGATATATAATGAATAAATTGTGAAGAAAAAAATTAAAACAAAACAAAAAAAAGAAGCCATGAGTCGCACTAAAAGGCAAGCTATGTCAAGTTGAAAAGGGGAATTAGAACTGTTATTTTCTTAATGGCCGTTTTGGGATTAAAGTGATAAACCACCCATTCTATTTGCTATTATTCATATTCCAAGTTTCCAGTCAGGGATAAAATTGTCACTAAAATGTACGCTGTACTCAGGTAACTCCTGAATTTGGGCTGAATTTGGGCTGGCTCACACTTTTTTTTCCTCTCTTGAGATGAAAAGAGCGTTTGACTCTACATACGAATAAAGGAAGTAGTTATTTTCTAACTGACTAATTATTAATTATTTTTGAGGATTGTCTTGTGGGAGCATTGTTAGCTAAAAATACATTTCAAGACTACCACTTATTTATGTTTTGCCTCCTTGTAGAGCTTTCTCAGTGACTGCAAGAGCTGTTCCCATAAGATCTCAAAATAAGTGCCTGAATAAAAAAACTATAGTATAAGCATAGCAATAAAGAATATATTTAATTTCAAGTGCTACTATAAAGACTGTTGCAAATGGCATGACAAGGTCCCTTTATTATCCTGCATTTCATTACATGGCCTTCTTAACAGTCCACCTGAGAGCAGAGCTAGGCTGACGTCATCCTTCTGACCATTTCACTCTGTTAGAGAAGAAGAGCATTGCCTGACATTGTAAACTTGTTCTACCTCCTTGCAGTGTCCCCACCGTGTCTCCACTGTGACTTCCTTTGAAACAAAGAACAAAGAAGTATCGGCAGCATAAATTGGATACACTCAAATCTAACATCAGGTTTCTCCAGCCTCACACAAGTCTGGGAACACGCTGCTGCAGTTTGGCGTCTCCTCTGCAGCGCTCAGTGGAGGCCCATGGGGAAAGGTTTCACTCAGATATCTGCCATTGCTGACACAGGTAAGCACTAGGAAGTCTCTCTCCTCTCTCTCTCTCTCTCTCTCTCTCTCTCTCTCTCTCTCTCTCTCTCTCTCCTAGATTTCAACATTCCACTAAAGATTAGTTGAAATTTTTAATGTTAAATTTTTGTTATGACTATAATCTGAAAAGTATACACAAAAAAAAGTGCCATGATTCCACACTGCAATTTGTTGCTGGGGAGAGCCAAATACAAGGTGACACTGAGCTTCGAGGGATGTCAGAGTAGAAGCTCATCTTTGCAGAAGCAACGTGTCTTGATGATAGGGAGTTGTTTGTTATATTTCAATACTACCATTTTGGAGACATTCAAAAGGGCAATTAATAAAAGTAGAATGATGCAATATGACACTGTATGTTCATTTTTATGAACCTCAAGTAGAAGAACTTAAACTAAGCAAATGACTGCATCTCCAATGAGACCAAAGGTGGACCTCACTTTGGAAAGGTACAAGGTCAGCACATGAGGAATTATAGATATTTTATATCTTGACCCACGATGTTAATGTTAATACCCGTGTGTGTGTGTGTGTTTGTCTGTGTGTGTGTCTGTGTGTGTGTCTGTGTCTGTGTGTTTTCAGCTCTCAGTGATTTGTTGAAGTTTTATGAGTACAACTTTCCTGTAATACGTAGTGAGAGAGATAATAAAGAACATGATATTATTGTCTTTCTGGGTCTGGATTATACTTAACCTAGGATTTTCTAGTTTCATCCATTTACCTAAAATTTTCATCATTATGTTTTTCTTTTCAGCTAAGTAAAATTCTATTCTATGTATGTACCACATTTTCTTTATCTAGTCATCGGTTGAAGGATATTCGGGTTGTTTCCATTTTCTAACTATTGTGAATAGTACATCAACAAAGATTACTAGGAACGTATTTGTAGAATACAATGCAGGTCCTCTTGGTGTGCTAAGATAAGGTATAGCCAGGTCATAGTTTATCTTTCTGAGGCTTCTCTACACCGACCTCCATAGTGACTGCACCAGTTTGCTATCCCACCAACAGTGAATGATAGTTCCCCCTTGCTTACACCCTTGCCAGCATTTGCTGTCAATCATTTTCTTGATCTTACTCGATCAAACTTGGGTAAAACAAAATCTCAAAGTAGTATTAATTTGAATATCTCTAATTGCTAAGGTCAATCTTCTTTTTCTTCTGTGCTACTGAAATCTTAACCCCTCTCCCCATTTGTACTGCTTAGGTAATGCTTCAAGAAATTCAACAATGGCTCTCATTTCATTGAGGTTTCTGGCTGTTCTTGGATTAGATCATAATTTCCAAAGTCAGTTGCCAGGTTTAAATTTTTAAGAGAATGGATTTATTATCCTAAACACAATGTATAAATTAGTGTACATGAATAGTTAACTTTTTTGCAAGGCATAGATTTAGAATGGTTAGTATGCTAGGCAAGTGCTCTCCCACTAAGCCATATGTGCAGTCCACAAATTGATCAATTCTCCCCTCATTAGATGTAACAACGTGCGATACTTTTCTTTCTGTGTGTGGCCTATATCACCCGACATCATTTCCTCCAATGCCATACATTTTGTTAATATGACAAACTCATATTATTTCAGATGAATATTATTCCATTGTGAAAATATTATACATTTTCATCCATTGCAGTTATTTCATATTGTTACTTTACATTTTTAATTAATTTTTTATTTTTATATTAATTACAGTTTATTCATTTTGTATCCCAGCTATAGCACCCTTTCTCCTCCGCTTCCAATTCCAACCTCCCTCCCTCATCTCCTCTTATGCTCCTTTCCAAGTCCACTGATAGGGGAGGTCCTCCTCCCCTTCCATCTGACCCTAGCTTATCTGGTCTCATCAGAACTGGCTGCATTGTTCTCCTCTGTGACTTGGAAAGGCTGCTCCTCCATCCGGAGAAGGCAGTCAAAGAGCTAGCCACTGAGTTAACATCAGAGACAGTCCCTATTCCCCTTACTTGGGAACCCACTTGGATACTGAGCTGCCATGAGCTACATCTGAGCAGGGGTTTACTTTTTAAAGAAATGTTTTAATAAAATAGATTCAGAATTCACTAAGATGAATGACAGAGGGAACATTTCTACTTTACTCCTGTAGATTATGTCTGATTTCATAGAAAATGGATACTAAAAATGCTGTGTAACAAAAACTTGAGCTATAATATTACAGTCTCACACTCAGAAATTATCAAGGCAGGATAACAATATTAAAAGACTTAGAACTTTAAACTCCATAAATAATTTATAGCACACATACTTTTAATATGGTATATTCATGGAAATACTCTTCTTTCTTATATCAAATGTAGGCATCACTAATTGACCCAGGAATATCTTTTTGCTCAGTCTATGTGTGCACTCATAAATTTACTCATACTGTTCTAAGATAATTCTAGGGCACACCTGTGATGGCAGCACTTGGGACCCTGAGATAGAATGAGTTCAGCACCACCCATTAGACTGTCTTCTCTGATGTAAGCTATTGGCCTCTGGTTTACAGCCACACCTGTCTCCCTGTCTCCATGTCCCAGAGATAAGGGCAGAGAAGTGGGGGCTGGCGGGAGGAAGAGATCACATTTCAAGCATTAATCAAGATAGATTTGCCACTCTTGATATGGATTTTCCTAGCTCATATTAAGAGCTTTCAGTCTTTGGTCAGCTTCTGATTGCTACGTTATTTATCTTTATATGAACAAAAGTTTTATCACTAATCAAGTGATAGGCATTTTTGTTTTTAACCAGTAAGATGGTTTAATGCTTAAGAACTGCATTTTGATACACAATAAAACCATTTAAAATGTTACTATTTTAATATTAGTCTATATAAAAACCCTAAAAATAAGAGATGAGGGGAGAGAGTTGGTGTGACTTAAAAAATAGTAGGCATCAAATATATCTGGGCACAGGGTCTTTTCTGAGACTGACATTCAACCAAGGACCATGTATGGATATAACCTAGAACCTCCACTCAGATGTAGCCTGTGGTAGCTCAGTAACCAATTGGTTTCCCAAAGTGAGGGGAACAGGGACTATTTCTAACAGAAACTCAATGACTGGCTCTTTGGTCTCCCCACCCCCGAAGGGAGGAGCAGTCCTGTTAGGCCACAGAGGAGGGCTTTGCAGCCAGTCCTGAAGATACCTGATAAAACAGGATCAGATGAATGGGGAGGAGGTCCCCCCTATCAGTGGACTTGGAAAGGGGCACAGTGGAGATGAGGGAGGGAGGGAGGGAGGGACTGGGAGGGAATGAGGGATCGGGACACGGCTGGGATACAGAGTTAATAAAATGTAACTGATAAAAAAAAAATAAAATAAAATAAAAGATAAAAAAAAATAGTAGGCATCCATCTGGTTATTTCAAACATCCTAAATGTTAGTTATTTCTCTCCCATCCCCCCTCCACCCCCTCCTATCAGTCTTCCAGCTTAAACCTCCTCACTTTCCCCATACCCTTTCATATCACATGTGTTCTTTTATTCTCATCTCTGAAGATCTTTTCAACTCTTCAACAATAGCCACATTATAGAGCTTTTCTTCCTTCCTTCCTTCCTTTCTTTCTTCTTTCTTACTTTCTTTATTTATTTTCTTGTTGTTTTCATTCTATGAAACTCCAAGTTAAATACAAATCTAAATATCCAAAGCTAAGATTTACATGTCAGTGAGAACATTAAACATTTGTCATTCTGCATCTGGGTCAACTCACTCAGTATATTTTTTTCTTCCATTTCACCCATTTACTTTACAATTTAGTAATTTCTTTTTTCCTCAGAGCTGCATAAAATTAATTACATCTTCAATTAAGCAATTGATGGATGCCTAGGTTGTTTCCATGCCTGGCTATTGTGAATAGAGCATGTGCTTCTGTAATAAAACATAGTCCTTGGAATATGTGTCCAGGAGTTGCACAGCTGGATCACACATCTATGTTTCTGAGAATTCTCAACATTGATTTCCACAGTGCCTGTGTCAGTTTGCTCTCCTGCCAACAGGGCATGAGTGTCCCCTTAATTCTTGACAGCGTTTGCTGTCTATCTTCTCCTTAACCTCTGCCAACTTGACCGGGGTAAGATAAAAATCTCAAGTAAGTCTTAATTTTCATTGCTCTGATAACTAATGATACTAAACACATTTTAATTTTTTTTTTTTGCCATTTGTAGTTCTTGTGAGCAGAAGTCTACTTTTTAATGAGTCTGTTTATTCTCTTGGTGTTTAGTTTCTTTTAGTTCTTTGTATATTCTAGCCACTAACCTGCCAGTAATATATCTGGTAACAATTTTTCCTTCCCCCTCTCCCCAGTGTGGAGGATCATTCTCACTTGTAAAGTTTCAGAAATCACACACTTTTTCAAAAAGTTCTTACCTGGGCACATGTCTTAAAGCAGACTTCCTACTCGTTCTTCTAAAGGTTTCAGTGCTTAGGTCTAACACTGAGAATCCTTGATCCATTTGTATGCAAAAAGAGGAATAAAGATCTAGTAATATTCTTCTTAACATAGATGTCCAGTTTCCCTAGCACCACCCATTAGACTGTCTTCTCTGATGTAAGCTATTGGCCTCTTTGTCAAAGCTAGGTTGGCTTTCAGTGTGTGGACTTGTACATGAGCCCTCAGTTCTCTTTCATCAATCATTGTTTCTGGTTGGTGTTCTTTGTTTTTGACGGTACAATGCTGTTTTTACTACTGTGGCTCTACAGTATAATTTGAAATCAAATATGGTAATATTTCCTGCAGTGATTTTATTGTTCAGCATCCTCTTGGCTATCCTGGATCTCTTCAGCTTCCATATGAAATTTAAGCTTGAATTTTTTCAGTTTCTATGAAGGGTTGCATGAAATGTTGATAAGGATTACATTGAATTTGTAGGTAAATTTTGGTAGACGGCCATTTTTACAATATTAGTCCTACCAACCCATGTGCACTGAAGATCTCTATCTTTTGGTGCCTTCTTTAGCCTCTTCTTTTATTTCTTTTTTATTAACAATTCAGAGTTTTCTTAACGTACAACTTTAATTTCCTCCTTTAGGTTTAATCCTGGGGGCAGGAGGCAGTGGTGACTATTGTGTAAAGGGTTGTTTCATTGTTTTAACTCTTTGTCTTTGGCATACAAATATGAGAAGGCTACTGATTTGGATAAGTTAATTTATAACCTACCACTTCAATTAAAGTTGTTAGCTCTAGGAGTTTTCTGGTGGAATCTTTGTGGTCTCTCATGACATCCACAAGCAACGATGTTTTGACTTCTTCATTTCCTATTCTTTTTAGTTTCTTCTCTTTCTTTTTTTACCTAGGACTTCAAGCACTTTATTGAATAGAAATGCTGAAAGTGGGCGCCCTTCTTTTCTTTTTCTCCACCCAACATAATGTTATCAGTTTATCATACGTAGCCTTTATTTTTTTGAGATATGTTCCCTCATGACCTACTTTCCATAGTTATCATTAAGGAATGTTGGATTTTGTTCAAAGCCTTATGTATCAAGTGAAATTATCAAGTGATTACTATCTTTGTACACTTTATTTGGTGAATTACATTTACTAATTTAAGTATCAGTAAATACCCCTGCATCTGTAGACTGAAACCAGCATGTTTGTGATGAAAAATCTTTTAGATGTGTTCTTGAATTTGGTTTTTAATTTATTATTATTATTATTTATTACAATTTATTTGATTTGTATCCCAGCTGTGGCCCCCTCCCATGTTTCATCCTAATCTCACCTTCCCTCCCTCTTACCCCCTATGCCCTAGTCTACTGCTAGGGGAGGTCCTCCTCCCCTTCCCTCTGACCCTAGCCTATCAGGTCTCATCAGGACTGGTTGCATTGTCTTCCTCTGTGGTCTGGCAAGGTTGCATCTCCCCAGGTAGAGGCAGTCAGAAATCCTGCCACTGAGTTCATGGCAGAGACAGCCCCTGCTCTCCTTACAAGGGTACCCACTTGGAGACTGATTCTATGGGCTACATCTGAGCTGGGGGTTTAGGTCCTCTCCATACATGGTCCTTGGTTGGGGTATCAGTCTCTTCAGAGACCGTGGGGCACAGGGATTCTTTTTTTTTTTTTTTTTTTTTTTTTTTTTTTGGCTCTGTTGGTCTCCTTTGAGAGCTCCTATCCCCTCCAGGTCTTTCTATCTCCCCCATCTTTCATAAAATTCCATGCATTCTGCCCAAAGTTTGTCTATGAGTCTCAGCCTCTGTTTCTATATCTCAATCGGAAGAGTCTTTTAGAGGTCTCTGCAGTAGGCTCCTGTCCTTTTCCCTGTTTTCTCCCTCTTCTGATGGCTACTGCATTTGCCCTACTGAATGAGTACTAAGCATCTTCCCTAGGGTCTTCCTTGTAGTTTAGCTTTTTTAGGAGTATAGATTTTAGTATGTTTATCTTATTTTACATGGCTAATACCTATTTATAAATGAGTATATACTATGTCTGTCTTTCTGGATACCTAACTCAAGGTGATCTTTTTTAGTTCCCACCATTTGCCTACAAATTTCCTGATTTCCTTGTTTTTAATTGCTGAGTGGTATTCCGTTGTATAGATGTACCACAGTTTCTGTATCTGTTCCTCCATTGAGGGACATGTAGGTTGTTTCCAGATTCTAGCTATTATGAATAGAGCTGCTATGAACATGGTTGAGCAAATGTCCTCCTTGTTGTATAGTTAAGCATATTTTGGATATATGCCTAGGAGTGGTATTGAGATAGCACTATTCTTAGTTTTTTGAGAAAAAGCTTGATTTATTTCCAAAATGGTTGAGAATTTTTGTGTTTATGTTTATTGACCTAACTATAGGTCAATCAGGTAGATTGACTTATAATTATCATTTTTTTTGTTAGATCTAAATGCTGTTTTGATATCAAAGTGATACTGGCTTCCTAAAAAGAGTTTGGAATTGTGCCATCTTTTTTGATTTTATGTAATAATTTGAGTGGGATTGGTGTTAGTGCTTCTTTGATGATTTTTTAGAATTCTGAGTTAAATTCATCTGGACCTGACTTGTTTTTTACTTGGGAAAGTTAATTACCACTTCTATTTCACAGGCTGTCTTAGATCTGTTAAACTCATTTCCTTTATCTGTTTTTAACTTTTTTAACTTTAGTAAGTCAAATGCCTCTAGAAAAGCATCCATTTCTTTTAGAGTTTTTCAATTCAGTGTAATATAAGTTTGTAAAGTGTGTTCTATGATTTTCTAATTTCCCCTGGGACTGTTGTAAGGTTTCAATTTTCATCTCTAATTTTACTAACTTGGTTCTTTTCACTTTCTATTGGTTAATTTGACTATATGTCATTTCCTTAACCTTTTAAAAACACCTAATTTACTTCAGTGGTTCTTTAGTATTTGTTTGTTTGTTTTTCATTTGTATTTCATTAATTTCTACTCTCTGATTGCCATTATTTGTCTTTGTCTATTACTTCTGAAATTGGCTTGTTCTTATTTTTCAATGCCTTAATGTTCATCTCAAGGATACTGATTTGAGATATCTCTAATTTTTTTTAATTTAGAATTCTAATGTTCTCACTTAGGATTGCCTTCATTATAGCTCGTGGATTTGCATATGCTGTTTTCATTTCATAGAATTATAGAAAATTTTAAATTTCCTTCTTGATTTATTCAATGATCTATTCGTCTTTCAATAGAGTGTTGTTAAAAAGACTGTATATTTTCTGTATCCTTTCTACTATTAATTTCTAGCTTTATCCCGTTGTGCTCAGATAGAATACAGGATGCTGTTTCAATTTTCGTCTATTTCTTGAGACTTAGTGTTCTAAGATGTAATCTGCTTTATAGAAAGTTCAGTAGTTTGCAAAGAAGTATGTCTAGTCTTTGGTGTTTGGGTAAAATGTTCTATAGATATCGGTTAGGTCCATTTGACATATGTTATGATCTTTAATTCAAGCATGCCTTTGTTTTTACTTATTATGCAGTTAATATTTTCAAAGGTGATAATAGGGTATGGAAGCCACACAATATTGCTGTGTGGGGTCACTTTGTTACTTTCAATCTAGTAGTATTTGCTTTATTAAATTGGATGAGCATGTGTGTGTATGTATACATATATGTAGGAATATATTTAGTAATGTCCTCTTCATGAGTTATTCCTTTAATCAGAATGAAGTAACTCTCTTTATCATTTCTGACAAGAACTTATTAGAAGTCTATTATATCAAATGTTTGAATAGCAACAACTACTTGTTTCTTGTATCCATTTCTTTTGAATACCTTTTAAATACCCTTCTTTCATCCTTTTTTTCATTTAAGATAGTATTTATCATCAATGATAAGGTATGTTTCTTTTTTCATTTTACTATTATTGTTATTATTATTTCAATGTATTCGGGTAGTATCCCAGTTATAGCCCCCTCCCTCATCGCCTCCCAGTCTCACCCTCCCTCCGTCTTCCTCTCCTATCTCTCTTCCCTTGTCCACAGATAGGGGAAGTCCTCCTCACTATTGTCTGCTTTTAGTTTAACGGGTCCCATCAGGACCACCCACTTAGAGACTGAGCTTCTGTGGGCTACATCTGAGCAGGGAGTTTAGATCCTCTCTACGGATGATCTTTCATTGATGCATCAGTGTACCCTAAGCCTAGATGTTTTGGCTTTCTTGGTCTCCCTGTGGGGCTCCTGTCCCCTCCAGGTTTTTATATCTTCCCCTTCTTCCATAGACTCCCTGAACTCTGCCCAAAGTTTGGCTGTGAGTTTCTGCATCTACTTTCATCTCCTGTAGGTGGAGTTTATTATAGAACATCTGTGGTAGGCTCCAGTCCTATTCCCTCTCTTCCACAGCTTCCAGTGTCTATTCTGTTTTCCCTTTTCAACAAGAATGAAGCATCTGGCCAAGGTCCTGCTTGTCATTTAGCTACTTTAGGCCTGTAGATTTTAGTATGTTTATCCTATATTTTAAGGCTGATATCCACTTGTAAGTGAGTATATCCCATGTATGTATTCTGCTTCTGATTACCTCACTCTGGATGAGCTTTTCTAGTTACATGCATTTGCCTGCAAATTTCATGATTTCTTTGTTTTTAATTGTTGAGTAGTATTCCATCGTGAAAATGTACCATGATTTCTGTAATATTCTTTGGTTGGAGAACATCTAGGTTATTTCCAGATTCTGTATTACAAATAAAGCTGCTATGAACAAAATTGAGCAAATGTCCTTTTTGTATGGTTGAGCATCTTTTGGGTATATATCCAGGAGTGGTATAGCTGGGTCTTGCGGTAGCACTATTCCAAGTTTTCTGAGAAAATATCAGATTGTCAGAAATAGTCCCTGTTCTCCTTACTAGGGTAACCCACTTGGATACTGAGCTACCATGGGCTACATCTGAGCAGGGGTTCTTACATGTATATATCTATACATGATCCTTCGTTGGAGACACAGTCTCATAAAAGACCCCTGTGCCCAGATATATTTGGTCCTTGTGGAGCTCCTGTTTTCTCCAGATCATACTAACTCTCCCTTCTTTCATATGATTCCTTGCACTCTGCTGAAGGTTTGGTTATGAGTCTTAGTATCTGCTTAAATACACTGCTAGATAGAGTCTTTCAGAGGCCCTCTGTGATAGGCTCCTGTCCTGTTTCTTGTTTTCTCCTACATACAACATCCATTCCATTTGTCTGTCTAAGTAAGGGCTGATCATCTTACCCAGGGTCCTCTTTCTTGTTTATCATCTTTAGGTGTATAGATTTCTGTACTGAATAGAAGACCCAGAAATAAACCCACACACCTATGAATATTTGATTTTTGACAATGAAGCCAAAACCATTCAATGGATAAAAGAATCTTCAACAAATGGTGCTGGTCCAACTGGATGCCTATATGCAGAAAAATGAAAATAGATCCATATTGATCACCCTGCAGAAAATTAAAGTGCAAGTGTTTCAAAGACCTTAACATAAACCAGATACACTAAATCATTAGAAGAAAACTAAATCGGTTAGAAGAAAAAGTGGGGAAAAGCGTTGAACTCATTTGCCCAGGAGACAACTTCCTGAACAGAACACCAACAGCACAAGCTTTAAGGTCAACAATCAATAAATGGGACCTTATGAAACTGAAAAGCTTCTGTAAAACAAAAGACACTGTCATCAGAACACAACGACAGCCTACAGACTGGGAAAGGATCTTCACCCATCCTATATCTGACAAAGAGCTGATATGCAGACTATATAAAGAACTAAAGAAGTTAAAAAACAATAAAACAAGCAATCCAATTAAAAAGTGGGGTATGGAGCTAAACAGAGAATTCTCTGCAGAGGAATATTGAATAGCAGAGAAACACTTAAAGAAATGCTCAACATCCTTAGCCATCAGAGAGATGCAAATCAAAATGACCCTGAGATTTCACCTTACACCTATCAAAATGCCTAAGAACAAAACCTCAAGTGACAACACATACTGAAGAGGTTGTGGAGAAAGGGGAACCTTTCTCCATTGCTGGTGGGAATGTAAACTTGCACAACCACTTTGGAAATCAATCTGGTGCCTTCTCAGACAGTTAGGAATAGCACTTCCTCAAGATCCAGCTAGACCACTCCTAGGCATATATCCAAAAGATGCTCAACCATACAACAAGGACATTTGCTCAACTATGTTTGTAGCAGCTTTATTCGTAATGGCCAGAGCCTGGAAAAAAAAAAAAAAAAAAAACAGATGTCCATCAACGGAGGAATGGATACAGAAACTGTGGTACTTTTACACAATGGAATACTACTCAGCAACTAAAAACAAGGAAATCATGAAATTTGTAGGCAAATGGTGGGATCTAGAAAAGATCATCCTGAGTGAGGTATCCCAGAAGGAGAAAGACACACATGGTATATACTCACTTGTAAGTGGGTACTAGACCTATAAGATAGGATAAACATACTGAAAGCCAATATTTTATTGAGCATTTTTGCATCAATGTCCATAAGAGAAATTATTCTGAAATTCTCTTTTTGGTTGGGTCTTTGTGTGGTTTAGGTATCAAGGGGACTGTGGCCTCTTAGAATGAGGTTGGTAGCGTTCCTTCTTTTTCTGTTTTGTAAAATATCAAAAGGTCCAAACAACTGGGAAGCGTGGAGCTCTGTAACAATGACTATACTAAGTAATTTGAAGATAAGAAATATCTGCAGAGAAGAGACAGAAGCTGAGTGGAAAGAAGAGGTAATGAACCGAATAGCTACAGTAGGAAAGGAAACCTGAGTGGAGAAACAAGAAAATAAGATCACTACCTCAATATCGTTTGAGTGTTTTGTCTTCTTGGTTTTGGTTGGGGCTGTGTTCCATGTTGATTTTTACCTGTCCTGTTTTTCTCTTGTGGTCTCCAGGACTGTGGTAAACTTTGCTCAGCCACATTTGCTAAGTTTCCAAAAAGGTTTGGGGTGGCTACTGTCCGTACTAGGCCCAAAGCATATGTCAGAGTTTAGACATAGCCCCTGCCACAGGCACAACTTTTGTCAATTTCCTGTTGTCAACATTTTATCCCAGTTTATCTCTCTATGGAGAAAACCATGCCACAGGGGGGAGGCCACACCTGACACTGCCTGGAGGGCCACAACTCAGAGTCCGGATAGACTAGAGACCTAGGATAGAACCAAACATGACCCCCCAAAAAGGTAGTCAATGAAATGGTCCTTAATGACATGCAGCTATCATAGACTTCTGCCTAGCCCAATTATCATCCGAGGAGTGTGACCCAGCAACTGATCGAAACAGATGCAGAGACCCAAATCCAATATTAGGCAGAGCTCAGAGAATTGTTTCTTGTTTTAGAGGTCAGTGATAAGGTAGGATGTATGAACCCTCTAGAGTTATTAGTACATTTATTTTCATATTAATACATTTATTTGCATAATTTTTACCTATCAGTGGGGGCCATTACTCAGAAGAAATTCAAACTTTTTTTTTGGTCAGTCTTCATTTTTTCTAGGACAAAGAATTAAATGTCTAAGTTATATAGACTCTGAGAACATACAGATCAATAGATTTAGATTTGTAACACTCACTCCGCAGTTAGCAAAAATAAATAAATAAATAAACTTGAACACTTAGATACCCTCTCCTGACTTAACAACTATCCACTTCAAGCCTTTGAGTCAGCGAATTGGCTCAAATAAATAGAAAACAAGAGCTTTATAGTCATCCAAAGATATATAGCAATAAATACAAATAAATAAGACAGCTTAACCTGTCTGAAGTCAGGCAAGTAAAGATTTACAGTCCTACATTGCTTATTCAGGTAAATAGTTTCAGGTAAGTAATCTTTCTAAACCTCAGCTGTAGCTCTTTCAAAAGTTAGGAGACATATTTTATCATATGCTGCTGCTTTTTATCCCATAAACACTTCTAAAATTAAGCTCACTCCACCTACTCTTGCTGTCACTTTGGTAACTATCATTTCTTCACTCACTGGCCTGTGGAACCCTTTAGTCATCAATGCGCTGGGAAATGGCACGTATACACATACACAATTTAAAATTTACATTTAATTTAAAACACTACATAATGACTATCTCTTTCGGTGATCTATGTGCTTCTAGCTATGAGCATTAATATGACATTGCTAAACATGGGAATGGGGAAAGATTAAGCCAATCAGCTCTGCAGCCTGTAAAGTCCTGATGCTACTAACCAGACAGAGTCCCTACCTAATGCCTCACCTCAGGTAAAAACCAGTTTAGTCTTATGAGGTATGGCTTTTGATAAAACATTGACAGCCTCTCTCCATTCGGTAGTGACATTTCCATGTCCCAGATTTCCAAGCCAATATATATATATATATATATATATATATATATATATATATATCACAGAGGACATAAAATTTATCATGAGAAATACTAAATGTTTATTTTATATTATCTTCAGTATAAGATAAATGTCACACTGTCAACAAAATCCATTGACTTGTTTCCATCAATTAAGAGTAACAAATGTCATTTCAATATCTTATAAAAAAGGAATAAATTAATTGATTATAGCTCAATAAAATGATTCATGATATTATTTTAGGAAATTAAAACATAATACTGATGGAGCTTAACAAACTATCGAGTATACAGAAAGCAATCAATAAAGGATTTTAATGATTACAATGATCTTCTATAAAGTTTCTAGCTCAGAACTGCCTCAATATAAAACAAACAACTGGAAAATAGGACTGGAAAAACTTCCATGCTCATGTTCATATGACTTGGAGTTTTTGCTGTGAGAGAATCTCACACTTAGTAGCAATGCATATTTCTCATTAAATCTGACTCCTGGTGTGGTAAATCAGGACCTAAATGTGCCAGGAAATAAGAAACTACAGTGTTGAACTCTAGATATTAATTTCTAAGAGTCAAAGAATATGGCTTCCATATATATGCCTTCATTCCTACCCTTACACGGAGAGGTGGAGAAGGGTGGAGTCAGGAAGAGAAATTTACACATCCGAACATGAACTGAAAAACCCCAGAAAATAACTGGACAGTGTTTAAAGAGGGTTGGGACAAGGGAGTAAAGATCACATGATGTTCTTGGTCAACCAGTTCGGTACCCCACAACTTACACTGCCCACCTACTCCCCCCCCCCGTGTTCCCTTTCTTTAATTATATGGAAGCAAAAAAGAAATATTAAAGAAGTAAATTGCTCCCTGTTCCGTTCTCTAGTCATAACTGTTTTGAGAACTAATATTAGGAGTTTAATATATATGCTAGATATTTGCCCCAAAAGACATACTATCTCTTTTGACACTACTGTGTGCCAAAAAAGGCTGAACTCCAGTCAGCACCACTGAGATTCCTTGTCTTCTAGCCTCTGTTTGAGTTTGGCATGGGAAAGATAAAGAATAAATTTGAAATCAAGGAGAAAATAAACTATAGCTTTAGCTTCCTTTCTGATACTCCATGGTTTGGCAATGGGTTTATTAAAAAGCTCCAATTCCTGTCCAGTAGCCTTTTTCTGCAGTTACATGCATTAATATACAGCATGGTGTTGGCATGGCAACAGACACATAGATCACTTTAACAGAGAGCCCAGAAATAAAATAGCACATATCCAGCCAAGAAATATATATATAAATATCCAAAGCACATACTAAAGAAAGGACCGCCTCTTCAACAAACTGGAATGTAGAAACTGGATGTCCACATGTACAACACTAAAACTTGATTCTCATTTCTCCATCTGAAAAAAAAATCAAATCAAAATGGAGCAATGACATTAATGTAAAACCTGAAACTGTAAAACTATTACAGGAAATCAGGGTGAAAGACAAAATATTATTACAGGAAGTCTCTTAGGGATAGGTCTCCAAAATGTACAGCAAACAAAAACAAGAACTAACAAATTGGATTACATTACATTAAAAATTATACAAACTCCTGTAAATCACAGGAGAAAAAAATAACATTGTGAAGAAACATCCTAGAAAATGGACAAAACTGCCAGACATTCCTCTAACAGAAAATTAATACCCAAAAGTATAAATTATTCATAAAATCCTAGCAAAAGAATAAGAAACCCAAGTAAACAGTGAGTAAATGATCTGAATAAATATTTCTTAAATACAAATGGCCAATAAGCATTAAAAAAGCTCAATAGTGTTTGTCCCAGGGTAAAGGCAAATAAATATGTGAATGAGCTAGTGTCAGATGGAAGGGGAGGAGGACCTCCCCTATCAGTGGACTTGGAAAGGGGCAGATAGGAGATGAAGGAGGGAGGGTGAGATTGAAAGGGAATGAGGAAGCAGGCTACAGCTGGGATACAAAGTTAATATTTTTAAAAAAATAAAAAAAAGAATTAAAAAAAAGAAATTCTCTCTTGTCCTACCTGAGTATTATCAAATACATATGTTAACAGATGTTGGCAAGGGTGTGAAGAAGAAAAAGTCCCTTAAATACTTTGAGACTATCTATCAGTTCACTCAGTATCAAGAGCAGTATGGAGTTTCCTCAAGTAGGTAAAAATGAAGTAGCCAGTGTTGCAGTTATTCCATTCCTGGGCATATGTCTGAAGGAAATGATGTCACCATACAACGAGATACCTATATATTGGTACTTACTATGGTACTATCCACAGTAGCTAAATTATGAAATAAGGCTAGATGCCCATCCTCAATAAATGTTTAAAGAAAATACTGTATCTTCATACCTAATGAGATATTATTCAGCCATCAATGAGGGAAACCAATGATTTTTGCAAAGGAAGAAAGGAAATGAAGGAAGAAGGAAGAGATGAGAGAGGGAAAGAACAACGGGAAAAGAAAGGCAGAGGTGAAGGAAGTGAAGGAATAGAAAAAAAACTAATAAGTAGAAGAGACATGAGCAGAGTTGGAAAAGGTACTAGGGAAAAAAGGAAGATAAGAAATTGCAAAGCTATTAAGTGTTGGTCGAATACATAGATATATAGATATATATTGTATGCAATGTATTATATTATACATTATAAATATACATATAGGGAGAGATGTGTAGATATATTACATATATAGATATATAAGTCTATACTATATAAATAAATAAATACATATATATTTATAGAGAAAGATATATAAATACTTATAGCTTCGCAATTCCTTTTTATGTTTATTTTTTCCCCTAGTGCCTTCCCTACCTTTGGTGATAATGCCTCCTATACATAATATAAATACAGATATGTATATATATTCATCAACACTTATAGCTTTGCAAATCCCATAATATATAGATCTATATCTATAGATAGAGAATTTAATGCAGAGATCTATATTCATGCATGCATCACATTTAATAGCATTAATTTGTACAATTTATAATTAAAATTTAAAGTGAGTCTTATTGGAATACAACAGCATTCAGAAATAGAAGCCTTGGTCTAGCGAAATGATGTAAGTAGTTTAATGTATTTTAATGCAGAGGTTATATACAAGGATGTGCACACATTTGAAGGAAGATTCTCACTGAACTGACATTCCACTGTAGAGAGTTATGTCAACTAAATGTTTCTTCTCTGTCACAAAAAGTGAATGGAATGGATCTCCCATGAGTGTACCCATGGATTTTCCCAGCTATGCTTTAAATGGTTTACCAAAATTTATTGAGGTCTCTGGCATTCGATTGTAAACAGAGCAAACCAAGGGCCTCCTGCCAAATTTCCTTTATATACAGCCCAGGCTATAATTCACAGAGACAGCTGATGGATCTGTGGCTGGTGCTCACTTGTCTAAAAGCAGAAAATTTACACTTGACATAATCATAGACGGTGTCACCAGCGGGAAGTAGATGGTTAGTGAACTCGGCAGAGGTGAGCTCTCTCACACACACAGGAAGGGGGTGATGGTAAACATGCTAACACTTATTCTCTTTCTGAAATAACAGAAAGAGATAAAAGGGGTGCAGAAAAACTGATTTGTAGAAAAATGTCCCATGTGAGCTGAATGATTATGCCTTATCATCATGATGGTGATAATTTCAATGACAGAGAAAGAAGCTTCCCGAGAGAATGATGTATGGCACGAAGTGAGCAGTTGTCAATGTTTATCATGAACCCTAGAGACTTGGGTCCTTGAGGAAAAATTATTTCTTCATTTAATGCAAACACTGAAATAAGGACAATCTCCAAAGTGTGCCTAAATTGAGTCAACTATCCACTGCCTCTGTTCAAACAAAACAGACCCTCACTGTAAATCATGTACACTATTCCTAGATTAAAGAATTTGAAGATATAGGGAAAATGTCCTCACACTGCATTTGTATATATCAAATTTATCTGTGGTTCACTATTTGGCAGAAACTCCAATCCGTGCATGTAGGGTCACATGACCTTCTCAGGATAACTCAATGCTCACAGAAAATAGCCTGTATCCTTTCTAGTAAGAGTTAATGGGCTTCCTCTTTTTCTCCCTCATTCTTGCAGTGATTGGGAAAGCTCCTGTTCCAGAGGGCCCAGAGCAGAACAACTGCCTGACCCACAGAAGACCTTGTCTGAAAGCAATACAAACTCTTCCCGTGCTGATTTATTAAGATGCTGAGGTCAGCTTATTACTGTGGCATCAATCTAGACCAGCAGTACTCAACCTGTGAGTCACAACGCCTTTGGCAAACATTTATCTCCAAAAATATTTACATTGTGATTTGTAACAGTAGAAAAATGACAGTTATAAAGTAGCAACAAAAATAATTTTATGGTTGGGGGTCACCACAACATGGGGAACTGTATTAAAGTTTGAGAACCACTGAAATGGACAGCTTTCCTGACTCCCTCTTGACTAACAAGTTGGGTAAATAGTTTTACAACCTGTCCATAAAAATAACTGTAATTATTAACCTAAAGGGGATATTAAGACATATATTTGACCATCAAAATCGGTTATTATTGTTATCTGAAGTGCTAAAAAATTAAAAATAATGCAAAAAAATCCAGTCTACTTAGAAAAAAAAAATTATCTCTTACAAGCAAAACATTCAAAAGCCAATAAAAATTATAAATGGAAAAAACATGAAAATAAAAGGTTGGAAAAGTGTATTTATTGGTAACTCAGCTAGTTAAGAGCTTATCCTCGTAGAAAACATCTGGGAATAAGAAATGTAGAACTCTTCATGGACTCAGGACTGGGTCT
This sequence comes from Meriones unguiculatus, assembly GCF_030254825.1. Lineage (NCBI taxonomy): Eukaryota > Metazoa > Chordata > Mammalia > Rodentia > Muridae > Meriones > Meriones unguiculatus. The sequence goes on along the minus strand of NC_083363.1, from coordinate 53,986,332 downwards.
TCTGTTCCTCAATGCTTAGTATGTTATATTTACTCACAAGAGGCCCATGTTGACTCAGTGGGGTAAGTCCAAACTACTATTTTCACTTTCCAGGCATTTTGTGATGAAATTTTCCAAACCATGCCTAAGTTTATTTCACCACCTTTTTTCCTGTAAACATTGCAGATCCCCAAGGTTGGTTAATGATTAAGTAGAAGTAAAGAGCAGAGCGTGCACCTACTGTCCTCCTTTCATAAAACCAGGCACTAATAGCCTCCACCCTTATAAAAAACATTAAACTCGTGGAGAGGACAGGAGCTCCACAAGAAGAGCAAGAGATCCAAAAAGTCTGGGCACAGGGGTCTTTTCTGAGACTGATACTTCAACCAAGGACCATTCATGGAGATGGCCTGGAACCCCTGCACAGATGTAGTCTATGGCAGTTCAGTATCCAAGTGGCCTCCATAGTAATAGGGAAAGGGATTGTCTCTGACATAATCTGATTGGCCTGCTCTTTGATCACCCCCCCACCCCACCCCCGAGGTGGGAGCAGCCTTACCAGGCCACAGAGGAAGACAATGCAGCCACTCCTGATGAGACCTGATAGACTAGGATCAGAGGGAAGGAGAGGAGGACTTTCCCTATCAGTGGACTGGGAAAGGGACATGGGTGGGGAAGCAGGAGGGTGGGATTGGGAGGGGAGGAGGGAGGGAAATATAGGGGATACAAAGTGAATAAACTGTAATTAATAGAAATAAAAATAATTTAAAAATATTAAACTCTTCTCTTTCCCCCACAGATCCAGCTACAAAACTATCTCAATTTTCAGCATCCATCTCAGAATCAAGGACATCTAGACAACTTGAATTAGTCTAGCAGCCATAGATAAAGAGTTATGTTATCCATGTTCAGCCCTCATCTACAGTGTAACCACTGTATTTTTTATAAAATTATTTTTATAAAACCATGTTTGTTTCTCAGTTTCTCTCTTAACCTGGATATCGCATAAATAAGTGAGATTGCTTTGTATTTTTTTAATAATAAGTTTCACAACACAATAACTGAGCAGTTATAACTCTATTCTTAGCCTTCTAAGATAATTTGGCTTCTTCCCAGTGTGCAACCCAAAGAGACTTGTACTTTGTAGCTTCCTTGCTGAGCTATCTCTCCTGGTGTCTCCTGGATATCTGCCTATAGCTGAATCCTCTACTTCCTTTTCTAACTCCTTCTACCCTGACTAGCAGGAAGTCCATCACTGTTCTCTCCCCTCAGCAATTGGCTGTGAGCTGCTTTATTGGGGAGCAGAGTTTACAGAACCCTGAGAGAGGAGAGTCTCGGAACAAGGATTATGATCAGATACGGGGATGGGTACAGAAATCAGTGCTTGAATTACACAATAACCTTAGGCCTACAGGAGGAAACAAATGAACACATGGAAACTTCTGGCACAGAAAAGAGCACCACTGGGAAATAACACTAATCCTGCCCTACTGGAAAAGGGGAGGAAAGCCCCTAGTCCTTTCTGCAGAATGCCTGGCTAGCCAACTAGAAACTTCTAGTGCCTCGCTCCCAAAGCGTTGGATCCACTGCTCTCCAGGGGCTCTTGCTCGGGCTTTGACATACACCAGTGTCTGCCATATGTTGGTACTTAGTCCAGAGACCTTAGATTGTAAAATACTAGCTATACTGAGGATAGCTGTTTGAGCGTGTGTGTGTGTGTGTGTTTGTGTGTGTGTGTGTGTTGTTGTGTGTACCTATGTCTAGCACGATAATTCTTTTTGAAATGTCTCAGACTTCTTAATACTTATCCTTGAGTTTTTACCCTGTGCTGTTGCCTCAGAAAGGCTCTGGACATGATTTTAACATCTGAGAACTCTGTGTTTTCCATTTCAAGCTCAGTCCTTTGCTTCAGTAGGAAACATTACCATTGGCTCCTAATTTTAAAGCATGTTTTGATGGGAGCTCTGTGACTGCCAGGGACAGGGGAAGAGTTAGAGTTGAAATTGGGCAAATGATTTAAATAATATGAGAAAGCCACAAAAACTTTGACAAAGGCATTGTTCTTACCTTAATTTGCTTCTGTTTTTTTTTTTTTATTTTTTTATTATCAGTTACATTTTATTAACTCTGTATCCCAGCCGTGTCCCCGCTCCCTCATTCCCTCCCAGTCCCTCCCTCCCTCCCTCATCTCCACCGTGCCCCTTTCCAAGTCCACTGATAGGGGGGGACCTCCTCCCCATTCATCTGATCCTGTTTTATCAGGTATCTTCAGGACTGACTGCAAAGCCCTCTTCTGTGGCCTAACTTTTTGGGCACCAAATGAACATTGAAATTACTTTCATTCCTATAAAATTATGCAATGGGAACAAATTGCTCTATTTTGTCCATAAAACTTATTTATGTCACCAAAATCCAAAGATGTTTCTAAAATCAGTAACTATCACTATAATCACTATATCACTATCACTATAATCAGTAAGTACCACTATAAATTAAATTCATCCCAGTTAGGTAAATATAAATGATTATAATTTTTCCATTTCACAACCAATAAAGCCAGTGAGAAGGGAAAACAGAATCATGAGCTTAGTCTAACCTTTCTGGAGAAACCAATATGATTGCATTCATAATGCATTTATATCTTTTCCAGTGAAATTTTAAAATAACAACTCCAAAGTACCTGTATCTTAGCAACCCTATCTCCTATTCCCACAACTATGAACATCACCAAATACAGCTACATGTTTAATTAAAAGTGGCAGTAAAAGGTGATGGCAAGTGACTTATGTGCTCGTGATTGCTTCAGGTTCCTTCATAACGCATTTGTGCAAGTGTTTACACTCAAATCACACAATACATACACATTTCAGCTAGAGATTTTTCTAAACCAGAGTGTGTGTCTTGAGGGGGGAAAAAGCTAAAATTATTTTAAAATAGGGTGACTAACTCTTCTTTAAAAGTACTGTCTGAATAAGATACTAAATTCATCGTATTGACTCACATTCTTAAACTTTTGGCGAAATTAGCCAAATTAAATGGCTGTGTTTGTGTCTCATGGAGTGATGAGGTGCACACTAAAGTTTACAGAGCATGTGTTGACTTTGTTTAAAGTGAACGGTGCCTTATTAGGGGTTCTTTAGAGAAACAGAACAAATAGAGTGAGTATATATTATACAAAGGGTGGGTATCTAGATGGCTTAAACAACAAAATCCATCCACATGCTGGAGGAGCTGAGAACCCGGCTGGTTCCTAGCCCTTGAAACTGGATGACACACAAGTCTCAATCTGGTACTACGTGCCTGGAATATATTCTTGGAAAGTTGCTGTTCACCACGCTCTTAGAACCCAAAGAATCTGACATCTGATGTCAGTAAGAATGGCAATAGCAGTAGAGACAGCCACACTAGCCAGAAAGAGGTGAAGGCAGTCAATAATACAATGTGGCTTCTTTCTCAAACACCTTGATATGTGGCTACCACTGAGAGCTGTTCCCACTCCAGGTGAAGGTCCTTGCTGACTGGCAGAGAGATGGCTCAGCAGTTAAGAGCACTTGCTACTCTTTCAGAGGACCTGCTTTGATTCATGGCACTCACATCGTAGCTTGCAATCATCTGTAATTACAGTTCCAGGGAATCCAATATCTTTTTCCGGACTCTTTCAGGCATGCATGTAGCACACAGTCATATATGCAGGCAGGCAAAGTGCCCATACATAAAATAAAATAATAAAATAAAATATTCTTTCTGGAAATGCCCAGTAAAGGTATGTGTTTTGATTGAGTCCAGGTACAATGAGTTTGATAATCAAAATTAAATATCATAAGTTACAAATTTTGAATGTTCAGCCTTGAAAAAAAATGCTCATATCATGCCCCTCCGAGGCTCAGGGAACATAATGGAAGAAGCAGAAAGCATGTAGGAGCCAGAGGTGTGGGTAGTGTTGTGAAATGCTGACTTCCAGGCATGCCGTAGGCAGTGTTCCCTTAAGTTCACAGTAACTGTTCTTACCTGAAGATTTGTGAAATGTCAGGCTTGCTCTACCCCTCCTTGAGGATTTATAAACAGTTAGTGTTTGATGAGGAAAGGGAGACGGTTTCTTCAGGGTTCTTACCTTTGGTAAGGTACGTACAGTCCAGACACCCCTTTTGCATTCTCCTACAAACAATGGAACTCATTGGCTCATCAACAAGAATTTTTCAAGAAACGTGGAAGAATGGAAACGTAGAAGTGGAACAACATATACATTGGATCCTGACTTTAAACTGCCCTTACCAGAAAAGAAAAAAAAGAAGGAAGGAAGAAGGGGGAGGGAGGGAAGTAGGAAAAAAGGAAGGAGAGAGGGAAAGAAAGAAGGAACAAATGAAGGAACGAAGGAATGAAGGAATGGAACGAAGGAATCTTACCACACTGAAAAATAAAAAAATGCAATAAATAAAACAAAATTAGTTTCTCTGAGATATATGAATAATGATGCATTATTTTGTCAAACAGCCACAATAAAGTACAACCACTTGGTTCTGGTAGCAGAGGTACCACCTCAGCGCTGGTGATGTTGGGAGTGAGCAAAAGAAACTTATTCTTTTTTTTTCTTTATTAATTACACTTTATTCACTTTGTATCCACCCTGTGGTTTTCTCCCTCCTCCTGTCCCAATCCCTCCCTTCTTCCACCCTCTGCATGCATGCCCCTCCCCAAGTCCACTGATGGGGGAGGACTTCTTTTCTTCTGATCCTAGTCAATTAGGTCTCATCAGGAGTGGCTGCCTGCATTGTCTTCTTCTGTGGTCTGGTAATGCTGCTTCCCCCTCAGGGGGAGGTAATTAAAGAGCAGGCCAATCAGTTCATGTCAGAGACAGCCTCTGTTCCTATTACAATGGGACCCACTTGGATACTGAACTGCCATGGGCTACATCTGTGCAGGGGTCTTAGGTTATCTCCATGCATAGTCCTTGGTTGGAGTATCAATCTCGGGAAAGACCCCTGTGATCAGATTTTTTGGTTCTGTTGCTCTCCTTCTGGAGCTCCTGTCCTTTCCAGATGTTACTGTTTCCCACTTCTTTCCTAAGATTCCCTGCACTCTGCCCAAAGGTTGCCCATAAGTCTCAGCATCTGCATTGATAGTCTGCAGGGCAGAGCTTTTCAAAGGTCCTCTGTGTCAGGCTCTTGACTTATTCCCAGTAATCAAATTAAAAAATGGGGTACAGAGCTAAACAGAGAATTCTCTGCAGAGGAATATCGAATGGTAGAGAAACACTTAAAGAAATGTTCAACCTCATTAGCCATCAGGGAAATGCAAATCAAAACAACCCTGAGATTTCACCTTACACCCATCAGAATGGCTAAGATAAAAAACTCAAGAGACAACACATGCTGGAGAAGTTGTGGAGAAAGGGGAAACCTCCTCCACTGATGGTGGGAATGTAAACTTGTACAACCACTCTGGAAAACAATCTGGCGCTTTCTCAGACAACTAGAAATAGCGCTTCCTCAAGATCTAGCTATGCCACTCCTAGGCATATATCCAAAAGATTCTCAAGTACACAATAAGGACATTTGTTCAACCATGTTTGTAGCAGCCTTATTTGTAATAGCCAGAATCTGGAAACAGCCCAGATGCCCCTCAGTGGAGGAATGGATGCACAAATTGTGGTACATCTACACAATGGAATATTACTCAGCAATAAAAAACAAGGAAATCATGAAATTTGCAGGTAAATGGTGGGATCTGGAAAAGATCATCCTGAGTGAGCTATCCCAGAAGCAGAAAGATACACACGGTATATACTCACTCATATAGACATATAATATAAGATAAACCTACTAAAATCTGTACACCTAAAGAAACTAATCAAGAGGGAGGACTCTTGCTAAAATGCTCAATTCCTATCCAGAAAGGCAAAGAGGCTGGACATCAGAAGAAGAAACTTATTCTAAGTACGATCATTTCATTTTCAGACTCTATAGGACAAAACTAAGATTAAGATCCCACGTCTTAGAGGAATTGGGGCTTCCCAACAGCTGAACAGCTTCTGTTGTAAGGAAACAGTTGTCTGAGTCTAGACATCTTGGGGCAACTTTTCCATATTGCTGGCAGGGTCAAGCAAGTTCATGTCCCCAGGCCCAGAAACCTACTGTTATCCTGATTGATGGAAACACCTTTGCTCAAACCCTTATGTCAAAATATGATTGACCAATGCTACAGCCAACCCTGCTCCCCCTTGCTCTATGGTTCTATCTTTTAAATATGCAATACAGCTTCTCCTCAGGTACACAGTTCAGATGTCAGGCTGACCTGAGCTCACTAACAATGCATTTGTAAGCTTACATCTCTGAGTGAGTTTCCTAGGCTTCTTTCCTGAGCCCAACTGCAACAGCATCAAGTCTTTCTGGGGATTGTGATGTGAATCTTTACTTTCCCTTTCTCCTCAAATTGAGAGGTTTTCTGATGATCCTTGGTTTTCCTACCTGGTAGCGGAAGCCCTCTGCTCGCTCTTATCTTCACATGTGTCCTCCCTGTCTTTGTGTTTCTGTCTTTGCTTTCATAAGGAAAATGGCCCTTTAAGATTGGGAGACCACCTAATGCCTTTGTCTCACCATTTTTTTTTTCATCCCTGCAAAGACACTTGCTATTTCCAAACATAATCATATTCTGAGGTCCTGGTGATTAGGAATTCAACTTATGCCTTTGAAGGGGAGACAACGCTGCTGATAATATATTCATGTCTACGATAGACTTTAAACATGTCCACACTGTGCATATCAAACGAATGCCACACTGCACATTTTTACCTCAAAATGTTTCCTATAAACTCCCATTCTGCTTGTAGTCATCACTAAAGAATCTGGATAACGTGCCACCGTCAGTTACCATATATTACAGAAAAGCCATGACCTACCTGAACTGTAGTTACCTTTTCACTGAAAATAACGGGATTCATTAGACTGAATCCCTATGTTAAACACACATGTTCTCACACACATGCTGACATGTGCACACACGCATATACACACACAGTTATCTCAACTGAAAACAAGTATGCAGATGCTATTATAAGTCAAACATTATGCAAACAACTTATTGGAGATTTTAAAGTTTCCTAAATTTGAAATTATCAACACAACCCCCTCAGGCACCAACCATACCATGTATCATTTCAAAACTACTGTCTACATATAGAGATACAGACAGATTTGTTCCCTTTCTACATAGGAAGGTTATATTTCCACACTCTAGACACTTCCTTATATGTCACTTGGTGTGTGTGTGTGTGTGTGTGTGTGTGTGTGTGTGTGTGTGTAGCAGCTATTATGGGTATCTATACAAAGCCTTTACAGTATTCTAGATTAGATATGTAAAATTAATGCAAGTGTCTATATTAAGAACTTTATTTTTTATTTCTTCATTTATTACAATTCACTTTATCTCTCAGTTGTAGCTCCCTCTCCTGTCCCCTCCTAATCCCACCCTCCCTCTCTCTTCTCCTCCCTTGCCGCTCCCCCAATCCACTGATAGGGGCAGTCCTCCTCCCCTTCCATCTGACCCTAGCCTATCAGGTCTCATCAGGACTGGTTGCATTATCTTCCTCTGTGGCCTGGCAAGGCTGCTTCCCCCTCAGGGGGAGGTGATCAAAAAGCCCATCACTGAGTTCATGTCAGACACAGCCCCTGTTCCCCTTACTAGGGAATCCACTTGAAGACTGGGCTGTTCAGGGGTTTTAGGTTATCTCCATGCACAGTTCTTGGATGAAGTATCAGTCTCAGGGGGAAAAAAAAAAGAATAAAAATAATAAAAAGAAAAATTCCAAAAAAAAAAGAACTTTCTTTAAAGCCCTAAATAGCTTAATTATCTTAAATGGTATTATTATTTATTAACAATAGTTAAGAATATAATTGTGTTCTATATCTCACAATGGTTTTATGATAATTGGCTTTAAGCAACTAGTTTGACTTTAAAATCACAGACATTGCAGCCAGTCCTGATGAGACCTGATAGGCTAGGGTCAGAGGGAAGGGAAGGAGGACTCCCCTATCAGTGGACTTGGGGAGGGACATGGGAGGAGATGAGAGAAAGAAGGTGGGTTGGGAGGGCACAAGAGAGGGGGGCTACAGCTGGGATACAAAGTGAATAAACTATAATTAATTAAAAAATAAATAATAATAATTTTTTAAAAGCATAAATCACAGTAGTATTAAAAAAGAACCCCATGGTGATGTCACCTTGACCAGAATTGATGAACCTGCCTTCTGAAAAACAACTGCATCAAAGTCAGAATGCACTGAAACAAGGGAGAGGCTGCAGCATGGTGTGGACTGAGCAGAATTGGGAATGAAGATCTTGTCACGCAGACTAGTGCACGTCAGCTTAGACATACACAAGGCCCGATCCATAGGTGACACAGCAGGTTACTCCTAAGGACAGGGTATTCCATGTGGGTCTGATCATCCCTGAGGACCTTGTAGGTCCTCAAAGTTGTCTTGCTCAGTCTTTGCCTTCAGTCATCCTACCTCGTTAACCACGGAAATCACTTCTGAGATAAGACATTTCCGGTGACATCCGCTCGTACGGTAAACAGTAAGTATTGTTATCACAGGACTTTACTAAAAGGAAAATAGCTGTGTCCAGAGACATCAGAGCAGCACTGATAAAGATGAACACTCTCTTCGCTGCAACTGTTTAATGCACCTTGTTCACTCGATCTCATGTGCCTTCTGACAGAAATAGATGTAATGCCTATTAATTGAGACGGATGGCTGTCTAAAGACAGCCCTTATATTTTCCAAATAGTATGGAGCTAAGAAACAGATTACAACTTGGTATTTTTCCTACCAGTATGTCCAGCTTCAATAATCAGAATATATGCAATAACCAGAATACTAACACAGGATCTGGAGCAGCATGAAAACACACAGTGGAATTTGATGATTGGTTCTACACTTTGAATTAGGGTGTAAATATAACAAATGCTAACTTTAGACTGCAAACAGACAAACCTAATCTGCTTTTATTGTATAGCCATGCACATGACATAAATGTCTAGCCTTCTTTTTAACCAACTCAGGACTTTTTCAGTTAAATTTCAAATGCCTCCTCCCATGCACAGAGATTCACCTAAATTCTTGGCCTATGCTGCCATGAGCTCAATAGGCCTGATATATTTGTCTTTTATGTTTTTCTTGTTGTTAATTTTTTCAATTGTAATTTAATCATAAAGTTTCTCCCTATCTTTTTCTTCCTCTAAGTCCTCCTATATACTCCTCCCTACTCTGTTTTAAATTCATGGCCTCTGTTCTCATTGTCATTAGACATGCACACATATGTGTGTATACATACACAAATATGTATATATTATATACAAGCATATATATAAATACATATAGATTACTAAATGTAGCCTGTCGAGTGCACATGATAATACTTGTGTGTACATTTTCCAGACTGGTCCTCTACAACTGCACTCTGGGTTGGCTAGGATCAGAGGGAAGGGGAGGAGGACCTCCCCTCTCAGTGGACTTGGGGAGGGACATGGGAGAAGATGAGAGAAGGAAGGTGGGTTGGGAGGGCACAAGAGAGGGGGCTACAGCTGGGATACAAAGTGAATAAACTATATAATTAATTAAAAAATAAATAATAATAATTTTTTAAAAGCATAACTCACAGTAGTATTAAAAAAGAACCCCATGGTGATGTCCCTTGACCAGAATTGATGAACCTGCCTTCTGAAAAACAACTGCATCAAAGTCAGAACGCATGGAAACAAGGAAGAGGCTGCAGCCTCTGAGTTCCTTTCTTCCCGTAAGATACACAACTATTTGATTTTTTTTTTAACAATTTTAGAACTAAACATTTTGTTAGAGAATAACCTATTTTATGACTGGTGACCTTTGTGCTTTAATATCAGCAAAGACTGAAAAAAGATTCTCCAAACCAGGCACAGCTTCCCTCAAGGCTCATGAAACAAATTGTATTAAAAGAAAAATGTTGCTTCTGCTTTGGCGTGCACTGTGGTACACTGTATGCAGTGGCTGAGGGTCATGCAATATCGCAGTATTTCCCCATTTCCCAGCCTCTCTTACCGCTAGTTATTTCAGCTTGTTGGTCATTTTAAGAGGAGACGGTTTGTCTCTCTATTGGTTTCCATGTCAGGAGGGATGGGCAGAAGTGATTCTGGCACCTGAGTAGAAAGCAGGTTACATTTAGCCAGGAAGTAAAACTTTTGCTTCCTGTAAGCAGATAACCATATGTTTCCAACTTCCGTGTCCCAAGGAAATGAGAGGATAAGCAAGAGGGTAAAGCAGTGATCACAGCGCCATGAACTTGATTTTTCAAGTTCACAGCAGACTGTATGGGACAACCAACTTCATCAAGTAGAATCTAAACATCTTAATTACCGGAATTTCTCTTGCCCTGAATTCCTTTTTCTCTGTGCTGTTTTAAATGATCAAGTTTAATTCAAATTCAATTACCTTTGAGAACTGAGATTAAGGCATGTATATACACAAACCATCTCCCCATGGTACTTTTCTCCTTCCACATTACTTGAAATTTAACTTTCTACCTAGCACTTTATAATGTAATTTTCATTTTATCTCTTAATCCTTACTATGTTTGAGATATTTGGTAAATAATTTTTATATAAAATATAATCATCATGCTAATATTGCACTCTTTTCTCTGGCTCACTATGTGTTTTCATTTGTGTTATTTATTATTCACATATTACATTCCAGCTTTCTAAAAATAATATCCGGTTTTACTCTTTTACTGCCACACCTTCTTGGCCACCTTGGGCTCCCTTCTCTGGGGGCCTGAATGAGAATCATTCCACATGAGCACCTGTGTTTGAACATTTGATTGTCAACTGGTGGTTCCATTTGGGAAGGTTTTAGAAGCTTTAGGAGGTGAGACACGAATGGAAGAAGTATGTTTTCTGGTTTTACAGCCTTGCCCCTTCTTTCTGTTCTCTCTCAGCTTCCTCGGTATGAATGAAAATATGGTCAGCCTGCTCCCTGCCCCCGCTGCCATGCCTTCCCCGCCGTGATGGGCTCCATCTCTGAAACCAGAAGTCCGTACATACTTCTTTTCCTAAGTTGCTTTTGTCAGAAATTTTATCATAGCAAGGAAAGAACTAGCTAATATACCAGGCTTAGTAGCACATACATGCAGCAAACTGAGACACATGAAGATAGCAAGTTCGAGGTTTATCTAAGAACATTGTGAGTTCGAGACCAGCCTGAGCAATCCAACAAGTGTTTGTCTAATTTTTCAGTTATGTGTACATGTGGATGTGTAGATATATGCATGTGAGATCAAGTACCCCTGGGGGCCAGGAGGAGTTGTAGTATACCCCAAGATCTGGAATTACAGTTTGTGGGCCACACTGTGTAGCTACCAGGAACCAATCTTTTGTCTTTTAAAAGAGCAGTGTATAGTCTCAGTGACCCATGAGCCATCCCACTAACCCCAAAATAAAAAAGTAGGTATAGTTCAGTGGTAATGTATTTGCCCTAGGTTCAATTCCCAGTACTGGCGGTGGGAGTAGGGGGTGGGGTGGGGGTATCTAAAACTTTAGATAGGTTATATACACCAGCTTTAAATGATACATTTCCTTAAATTTGCTTATAAATGAACACATTTCATTTTTTAGGAGACACCACCCCACACATAGCCCAAGATCCTTTCTGGACCCAGATTTAGGCACAAACAGCATCCAAACACCTGTTTTCACTGAGAGATCCCTTATTAATTGGGAAACCAAAGTTAAGGTGGCTGATTTCCAACTCAGGCAGAAAATGCAGCAAATGACCGAGCAGGTGCAACTTTTAAGAAACTGTGTGTGGGGTGGGCTAGGAGGCGGTAGTATATTTTGATTGGGCATTTTAATTGGATGAGCCAAAGGGGGATAGCTGGACCTTGTTAGTCAGCCTCAGGAGGAGGAAGTGGCCTAATAAGGAAATAGACCTCCATGGATAGCTTTAGGAATGTTGTTGGGCATTGGTCTGGTACTTTAATGTTAATTATTTTGCTCCTTGAGGCCTGCTTGCTATCTTTTATGAGCAGACATTCGTGTACCCCAGGATGATGTTTGTAATTTTACCTAAGAAATTAGTCTTGATTGGCTGAATAAAAGGCCTACATCTGGGAAGGGCAGGAGGAAGGTTCTCAGGCTTTGGGGACCTAAGGATCACAGAAGGGAGAGAGTCGTGATGGGATCGGTAAAGAACTGTGTGGCCTGGACAAAATTGACTCTGAAGATCTGCACGGAGGGAAGAGGCCCAGATGGAGAGCATAAGCAAGTATTTATGGAACTATGGGTGGGAAGTAGCCCAGATGGAAATGGTTAAAGCAGATGGCATGGGGTGGGATCTTGGAGATAACAAGATAGCCTTGATGGAAATATCTGCACAGCCCCAGGTAAAATAAGGCTTATTCTAAAATACAAGAGTTGTCTGTGTCTTTTATTGATGATGATAGCAGGTTAGATAATACTGCCATAATAATTATAGGCTATTTAATAATGTTTTAAACATGTTTTTTTTTTTAGCAGGGCAGAGGGAATTGGGGAGAAGGACAAGGCCTGTCAGAGCCATGCTTACCATGTTTAAAGAGACCAGAGTCTCTTTATCTTTATCTTTAATTCACATGAGTTTAAGCATAAAACCAACTATGTATCAGAGACATTTCTAGGAAATATTTGCCTTTGCTTGTGTATGTGCATATGCATATTTGCATATGCATATTTGCATATGCATATTTGCATATGCCTATATCGCGAAGTATGTACATGTGCATGAGAATGTAGGTGATTGCAGTGTGTGAATGTGTACATGCGGAAGCCAGAGGCTGACCTCAGGTGTCTTCCTCAGTCACCCACTGAACGCACCTACATGAATGCAAAGCTCACTAATTAAGCTACCAATCTGGGGTTGATAGGAAGTCCTCCCTGTCTCCTGCTTCTGACCACTTGAATTGCTATGGCTGCCACATCTACCCAGCATTTATGTGGGTGCTAAGGAGTCAAACTCTGTCCCTCGTGGTGGCCGGTCTCCCCAGCCCCAAAGGAACATTTGTCAAGAAAGAGCACTAACAGGAAGAAAGAGCAGTAACAGGAAATGTATTTTACAAGTGTAGCTTGGAAAAATCAAAAGTAGTAGTATTCATTTTAAAGCACTAAGAATGACAGAGGGGGCTGGAGGAAGAGTTCAGTAAATGAAGCATTTTCCATGCAGGTGCAAGGACCCAAGTTCAGATCCTTATTAACCACATAAAAGCTGGACAGGTGTGTTAGTTAAACTAGCTGGAATCAGAGAGCTCTGAGTTCAGCAAGAGGCCTCAAATACAGAATGTGCCTGAGGTCAACTTTGGGCTTGTATAATTATGCATACTTTAACACATGGACTGTGAGACACCTTCCTTCTAGCAAGGGAATGTACATTGTACATTGTATTCCTCTAATAATGAAAACTCCATCAAGGGTTCTCTTTTGCCTCTTGCTGGTTACAGGTCTACCAGAATTACCACATAACCGAGTTGAGCAATTGAGTTCACTGCTTTTCCTATAAAATTCCAGATATCTTTACTATCAAATTCATGACATTTAATGGGATAATAATGTATAGTAATAAAATATTTTCTATCCAGTCCAATAATGATCATCACATATGACCTGAAGTAGTTAGGCCTTGAAAAGCAGATCAATATGTAAGGTGATGACTTTCCTTTTCATTTCCCAAGAGAGAAGTAAACTTTCTTTGGGAATCATGTATTAAAATCTAAGACTGCTGAAAGACCGTGTCTGTCCTCATTTTTCAGTATCTTCCTAGCCCACAACACCTGCCTATACAATCACCTTGATATCACCCATCTTCTGCTTTCTTGCTGGTCTGGTTTGATCATTGGTAAATATTTTCTCATTCTTTATGCAAATTCAAAGCATGCTCATTGATTCTCAACCTGTGGGTCACAACCACTTTCACTGGGGTTACCTAAGACCATAAGAAAACACAGATACTTATGTATGATCCATAGCAGTACCAAATTTACAGTTATAAACTAGCAACAATAATAATTTTCTTTGGGGGTGACCACAACAGGAGGAACTGTAGTAAAGGGCCGAAGTATTAGGAAGGTTGAGAATCATTGCCCTATGACCTATAGCACTTCATTCACTTTTCAGTAGAATAAAGCTAAAATTCTCGCCCAACATTCTTACTTGAGATTTTCTTGCACTGAGAAGTCCAGTCTGATGCTATGAAAACAACAGAGAATTCCTGAGACTAGTCAAAAATAGAATATTTATTTTTTCAATTTTCCATTAAGCATCAATCCATTCAAGAGATAATTTATTCTTTTTTTATTTATGCAATATAGTTCATTTCTGGTGTGCCAGGCATGAATTACCACAGCCATTTCAAAGAATGTTTCCTGGCTGAAACCTGAAGTCAAATGTCAAGATGCAGACATGTTGTGCTTCCTGAGGTGGCTCAGAAGAGACCCTGCTCTCCGCTTTTCCTTCAGATTGTTAGTTCCTGGGTACTACCCTGTGGGCACCTCAGCCCTGTCTCTGTCTTCACAGTCACATTGACTGTTCCTCTTCTGCTTGTCAATATCTCTCTGACTCACTCCAATAAAGACACATTTAGGAGTAGCCTAGGTAGTTCAGAATAAAATTATTTTCTCAACATCCTTAAGTTCAGCACTTCTTTTCTTTTTCATGAAGACGTATTAATGTTTTCCAAAAAGAAAATGATACTCACATCACTCAGGCTCTTGACTATGACCACATATATAGTAACATTCACAGGGTCCAGGGACTAAAACATGACACTAGCTTTAAGGGTCTGCATTCAGCCCACCGGTCACCCACAGACTTGAATATCAACAATTATTTTCAGACAATGAGTGTTAGAAAAGTGTCCAGCCTTATGTCAGTTAAAAATAATAAACATTTAAAATAAAATTGTCCTGGCTAATATTGACCATTGACCTGACAGGATCTCGAATCATCCATGAAACAAGCTTCTGGGCAAAACCTTGAGGGATTATCTAGTAGGTGAGTCTTTGGATGTGCCTACAAGGGATTTTCTTAACTAGGTTGTTTTGTTTCGTTTTCTGTTTTCAAGACAGGTTTTTCTCTGTAGCCCTGGCAGTCCTGGAACTTATATTGTATGCCAAGATGGACTTAAACTTACAGAAATCTGCCTTCCTCCACCTCTACCTTCAGAGAACTGGAATTAAAGGGGCACACCACTACACACAGCTCTTGACTAGGTTAATTGAAGTGGAAAGACAAACATTTCCATCCAAACTACAACCTCCAACACCTTGAGATAAAAATTTTCTATAATTAAAACAAAATATTTCTAAATGAGCTTATTTGATTTTTCTACTTTGAATGTTCTCCTTTTGGACTCCTTTAATTTAGTTTTTAACTCCTGTTTTTTTTATGCTTAATTAATCTGATTTTTTATCTTCTGTTTGGTTTTAGAAAACAAGTTAGCATAAATTAAAAATGGAGTTTTCATTTCTCCATATTGAATACATTCAATAAAGTGCTTTCCAAGCAAGCATGAGGACCCAAACCCAGATTCTTGTCATTCTCATATATATATATATATATATATATATATATATATATATATATATATATCCATGCATGGTCCTTGGTTGGAGAATCAGTCTCAGACAAGACCCCTGGGCCCAGATATATTTGGCCCTTGTGGAGCTCCTGTCCTCTCCAGGTCTAACTAACTCCCTCTTCTTTCATATGATCCCCTGCACTCTGCCTAAAGTTTGGTTATGAGTCTCAGCATCTGCTTTGGTACACTGCTAGATAGAGTCTTTCAGAGGCCCTCTATGGTAGGCTCCTGTCCTGTTTCTTGTTTTCTCCTTCTTCCAATGTCCATCCCATTTGTCTTTCTGAGTGAGGACTGATCATCTTATCCTGGGTCCTCCTCCTTGTTTAGCTTCCTTAGGTGTAAAGATTTTAGTATGTTTATCCTATCTTATAAGTCTAGGACCATGCATGGATATAACCTAGAACTCCTGCACGGACGTAGCCCATGGCAGCTCAGTATCCAAGTGGGCTTCCTAGTAAGGGGAACAGGAACATGTCTCTGACATGAATTCAGTGGCTGGCTCTTTGACCTTCCCACCCCGTGTGGGAGGAACAACCTAGCTAGGCCACAGAGGAGGATATTGCAGCCAGTCCTGGTGAAACCTGATAAACTAGGGTCAGATGGAAGGGGAGGAGGACCTCCCCTATCAGTGGACTTAGAGAGGGGCAGGGAGGAGACAAAGGAGGGAGGGTGGGATTGGGAGAGAATGAGGGAGTGGGATATAGCTGGGATATAAAGTAAATAAACTGTAATTAATGGTAAAAATTAAAAATAAAAAGCAATAAGCCACTGTGCTTGTAAAGCCACAGCTGAGAAAAGAGAAAGCTGAGACTGGGGAATTCCTAGGGGTCACTGGCCAGACAGATTAGGTAACTGAGCAAGAGATAAGGTAATAAAAAACAGGTTGACAAACTACTGAGGAGGACATCCGATGTCACCATCTGAGCAACACACACGTACACACACATGCACACATACTGTGCAGACAGTTCCTTGGGCAGAAGATGCTGGTTCTATATAAGACGAAGAAAGGGAACTGAACAGCAGCTCAATTTATCACATGTTGTTTACAGAGATGTCTGCAAAACAAATTCTCAGTTTGTAGCTTTCAGTAGTGTTCAGGCTCTGGCCCCAGCTCTGCTATTTCTTTTTCACTGTTTTCTGAATATTTGCTGTTCCAGTACACCAGCCTCTTAGCTGACTGTACACACAAGCATGTGTCTATGCCAAAATCAGCCCTCCCCTGAAGAGGGTAACTATAGAAGTTGTTACCCTCCAACTTGGCCCTATTCCAATTCTAAAAGGAAATCCTCTATTCATAATAATCTAATTTCATCTTTAAAAAAAAAAGAATGCTTGCATTCTGAAAGAAATAAACTGAGACACACAACCTGTTTGTAGACTTATTTTCACTTATTTGTTTGTTTGTTTTATTTCTGTGTGGTGCTGAGAATCAACACCAGGACTTTGTGCATGCTAGTAAAGCACTCCAGCACTGAGCTACATGCTGAGCTATAAAGTGCATGGCTTCTTATCCTTTTACTCTCTTTTCCTTGGGGAAAGGAGAGGAGATGTGTTAAAGCCAAAGCAATAAAACGCCAAGGTCCCTGTCCAATTGCCTGAACAACTAAACCTCTGGATACAAACACTAATGGCATTCAGTACCAAAAAAAAAAAAAAAAAAAATCTCCGCAATGCCCTTGGCAAGGTGTCCTTGACAGAGCATGATCTCAGTAAATAGAACCCTGATCTATGAGGCATGGCACCTGAGAGTATAAAACAGAGGTGTCTGTAATTAAATCATCTGTGCTCTGAAGTAATAGGTGTCCTTCTTCACAAGGAGATGTCACCTGCTCTGGCAGGAACAGAAGGACCTGCAGAGCTGCCCTTGACATCTCCCATCTCTACCTTGTAACTCAATAACTGTTTGTTCTTCTTTCTGCTACCATGTAATGAAGTTTGATGCTGATTAGGAGACCACCTGATCCTTGTGTTAACCATCATCTAGCTTCTATTTGACTTGACCAGTGGTCTTTCTGTAGCTTCCAATGCCCTAGGAGAAAGTATCAATAACTTTTGTCAGGTGTAATGTTCTTAATCATATCTCTTCCTTGCTCAAGTATCACTAAGTACTACCTGACTCCAGCATCCTGATCCTGAAAACTTAAGTGCAGCTTTGTAACAGTCACTGAGTTTATGCAACATGGAAAATGACAACAGTAGTCCCACCTTGGAATATTTCAGCATTTCAAAATTTATTGAAAAGTTTCAGTAACAAATTAAGCCTGAAAGATATAATAATAAAACATTAAAAAGAACAAAGTTAGCTTCAAATGTATCCATTTTCTTTACTGGGGAAACAGCTAATCACTCCCTTTACCATAAAAATGTCTGCTTCGAGTTAAGGATTTCAAGAAAATCACAAAAGTACTACAAATGATGCAAAACTTAACTTATCAGTTTAGTCACAAATTAAATGAGTTTTAGTGATCATCAGGGACCATAGCTTTCTTCATAATAAAACAGTGTAGTGGTTGATAGGACAAGTCACAGACTAGAAAATAACATTTGAAACCCATCCTTGAGACAGAATTCCAAGAGATAGGTAGGTAGATGGGAAAGTATGGAAGTAGGAAAGTTGGTAAGTAGGTGACAGAAGACAGACATTGAACTTATGTTTACAGGGTTATCAAAAGTTTCAGATTCTTATAGTATCAAGATTTGGTGAAGATATAAAGGGGAAATAAATACTCAAGTATTTCTGGTGGAAGCATAAATTGGAAATTAATTGTGGAAAATAATTTGACATTATATAATAAAAACATGTGTGTTCTGTCATACTAAGTAATACCTCTTCTGTTGATATGCTCAGAAATGATGTTACCATGACATGGAAGGTAAAGAATTACAAATAATCCACTATACATTTTGCTAATGTATATATATATATGTGTGTGTGTATGTGTGTGTGTGTGTGTAATATTGATATACAAAACTTCTCAAAAACAAGAGACTTCTTTGAAGAATATCTTAGTAAAAATAAAATAAAATACAACATTAGGGAGAAGAAAAAGCTTAATTTGTGATAAATACTTAAGTTAGGCATCATTTAAAACTGAAGACTCAGGCTGCTTTTCACTAAGATTGGCCCGGGACACAATGCCACCCTGATTCTCCATGTCCTCCATTAAAATCTCACCCACTCCCATGGTTTTAAGCATCACCTTCATGGTGATGGTCATGAACAACACTTTTTTCTTCTCTTAACAGTTAATGAACACATCTGAGGGTCATGTGGGTAAATCTAAAGTTGGGTTTCTCTACTGTAGATAGTTGGGTTTGTTTTTCTTTCTTCTTCTTTTTTTTTTACTGTCTACATTTCCTGTCTATTTATGTTACCCAAAGCAGAAGTTTGTACATCATCAGTAAACTACTAAACCTTACTTTCTAGTTGTTTGCTAAAATTCTCCTCTGTCTTCTGCTTAACAAACATGGAAATGTCAGGAAGGAAAATAGAGACATCCTTGCCTGCATAATTGCAGTCAAGGCATGAGTGTGTTATACTACAGTTCCCTCTCATTCATTCTTTCTATTAGCCTCATAATCCCTCTGTCATACTCTATTAGAATAATCTACCCAATATCATATCATCTTCCTGCTTTACATCTTCACTGGTTTCAACCTCTAGATAATGGATATCATAGACATTGCTTTTCTGCATTCTCTTCTGTTGCTATAAATTCATTTGCCATGACTTTGCTTCTTTTTATGCTAAAATCGAGAGTCTTGCTGTTATGCCTGGAATACACTTCTCCATATTTCTTTACTACTAATAGGTGCTTACATTCGTCTTCTTAGAAAACTCTTTTTTTTGTGAACCAATGAGTTTTATTAGGGTTACTTACAAGAGTATGGGTGAGGGGTTACTTACAAGAACAGAAATTAGTCAAAGACACCTGCATCACCAAAGCCTACCCCAGTATGAGTGACACCTCACAAAATCTGAAAACCTGGAGCACATTGCACAGCTGAAGGCAGCTCAACAGGTTGGAGAGTATCCTTTCCAGTTGGTTCACTCCACCTGAGCCTTTCCCAGGCATCTTAGGTGGCCTTTGTTTCTTGCAGGCAGCTGTTGTCTCAGTTTTCCTTTCTGCTTGGCTTGTCTGAGAGTGACTCTTGGTAGCCTTTACATACTCTTGTGAAGGAAGTAGCCTGGTGAATCTGGTCAGTTTCAGGGACTTCCTGAAGCTATTTTGAGTTGGCTATTTCTTATCTTAAGGAGCATCCCTGCAGGATGGAATGTTTCAATCTTGGAGAAAACTGCTAACACATATGCCGTAACATGTGTGTGGAGATCCGAGGACAATCTTGGGGACTCATTTCTCTCTTTCTACTATATGGGTCCAGGGGATGGAACTCAGGTCATCAAGCTTGGAATTAAGTACCTTTACACACTGACTCATCTCATCAGCCCTCAGTTGTTTCCTGTTTTCTCTCTTCTGATAATGCCTTTCATATTCCAACCTCAAGTCCTGTGTGAAGAAAATACCCACATGTTCATCACCATGTCAGCTCTCTCTACACAACTCTGTTCTTTTATCTGGTTGTTTTTCTGACAGGTCCTGTTGAATGTTTCAAATGTTTCTACCTGTCCAAAACTCACCTTATGATCTTTTTCCATAAGCCTGATTTTTTTTCTTTTACTCTATCGTTTCAAATTATAATTGGCAGACTGAAGCATCAGATATTAGCAGACTTGGGAATCATTAGAAATTTAACTTCATGGGCTTCAACGCTGATCTACTTTTTTTTAATTTTTTTATTAATTACACTTTATTCATTTTTTTATCCCCCCCATAAGCCCCTCCCTCCTCCCCTCCCGGTCCCACCCTCCCTCCTCTTTCTGCATGCATGCCACTCTCCAAGTCCACTGATAGGGGAGGTTCTCCACTCCTTTCTGATCTTAGTCTATCAGTGCACATCAAAAGTGGCTGCATTGTCCTCTACTGTGGCCTGGTAAGGCTGCTCCCCGCTCAGGGGGAGGTGATCAAAGAGCAGGCCAGTCAGACTATGTCAGAGGCAGTCCCTCTTCCCATTACTATGTAACCCACTTGGACACTGAACTGCCATGGGCTACATCTGTGCAGGGGTTCTAGGTTATCTCCATGAATAGTCCTTGGTTGGAGTATGAGTCTCTGGGAAGATCCCTGTGTTCAAATTTTCTTGTTCTGTTGCTCTCCTTGTGGAGTTCCTGTCCTCTCCAGCTCTTACTATTAACCACTTCTTACATAAAATTCCATTCACTCTGCCCAAAAGTTGCCCATCAGGCACAGCATCTTCATTGATAGTCTGTAGGGCAGAGGCTTTCAGAGGCCCTCTATGGTAGGTTCCTAGTTTGTTTCCTGTTTTCTTCTTCTGTAGTCCTCTGTAGAAGGTTCCTAGGTTGTTTTCCTGTTTTCTTCTTCTTCTGATATCTACCCTCTTTGACTTTCAGGATGGGGATTGACCGTTTTAGTAAGGGTCCTCTCTCTTGCTTAGTTTCTTTAGATGCACAGATTTTAGTGGGTTTGTCCTATGTTGTATGTCTATATGAGTGAGTATATACCTTGTGTGTCTTTTTGCTTCTGTGACAACTCACTCAGGATGATCCTTTCCAGGTCCCACAATTTACCTGCAAATTTCATGATTTCCTTATTTTTCATTGCTGAGTAATATTCCATTGTGTAGATGTACCACAATTTCTGCATCCATTCTTCAGTTGAGGGGCATCTGGGTTGTTTCCAGCTTCTGGCTATTACAAATAAAGCTGCTACAAACATGGTTGAGATAATGTCCTTTTTGTGTACTTGAGCCTCTTTTGGATATATGCCCAGGAGTGGTATGGCTGGATCTTGGGGAAGTGCTATTCCTAGTTGTTTGAGAGAGCGCCAGATTGATTTCCAGAGTAGTTGTACAAGTTTACATTCCCACCAGCAGTGGAGGAGGGTTCCCCTTTCTCCACAACCTCTCCAGCATGTGTTGTCACTTGAGTTTTTGATCTTGGCCATTCTGATGGGTGTAAGGTGAAATCTCAGGGTTGTTTTGATTCACATTTCCCTAATGGCTAATGAGGTTGAGCATTTCTTTAAGTGCTTCTCTGACATTCGATATTCCTCTACAGAGAATTCTCTGTTTAGCTCTGTTCCCCAATTTTTAAGTGGATTACTTGGTTTGCTGCTTTTCAGCTTCTTTAGTTCTTTCTATATACTGGATATGAGTCCTCTGTCAGATAAAGGGTTGGTGAAGAGTCTTTCCCAATCTGTAGGCAGTTGCTTTGTTTTGATGATGGTGTCCTTTGCTTTGCAGAAGCTTTTCAGTTTCATGAGGTCCCATTTATTGATTGTTGCTCTTAGAGCCTGTGCTGTTGGTGTCCTGTTCAGGAAGTTTTCTCCTGTACCAATGAGTTCTAGGGTATTCCCCACTTTTTTTCTCGCCGGTTTAATGTGTCTGGTTTTATGTTGAGGTCTTTGATCCACTTGGACTTCAGTTTTGTGCAGGGTGATAAGTATGGATCTATTTTCATTTTTCTACATGTAGACATCCAGTTAGACCAGCACCATTTGTTGAAGATGCTATCTTTTTTTCATTGTATGGTTTTGGCATCTTTGTCAAAGATCAGGTGTCCTAAAGTGTGTGGGTTTATTTCTGGATCCTCTATTCAGTTCCATTGATCCACCATTCTGTTTCTATGCCAGTACCATACAGTTTTTAAAACTGTTGCTCTATAGTACAACTTAAGATCAGGGATGGAGATACCTCCAGAAGATCTTTTATTGTAGAGGATTGTTTTAGCAATTCTGGGTTTCTTGTTATTCCATATGAACTTGAGAATTTTTCTTTCCAGGTCTGTAAAGAATTGTGTTGGTAATTTGAAGAGAATTGCATTGAATCTATAGATTGCTTTTGGTAAGATGGCCATTTTTACTATGTTAATCCTGCCAAGCCATGAGCATGGGAGATCTTTCCATCTTCTCATATCTTCTTCTAATTCTTTCTTCAGAGACTTGAAATTTTTTTCATACAAGTCTTTGACTTCCTTGGTTAGGATTACTCCGAGGTACCTTATGTCATTTGTGGCTATTGTGAAGGGTGTTGTTTCCCTAATTTCTTTCTCAGCCCTTTTGTCTTTTGTATACAGGAGAGCTTCTGATTTTTTTGAGTTAATTTTGTATCCGGCCACTTTGCTGAAGGTGTTTATCAGCTGTAGGAGTTCCCTGGTAGAGTTTTTGGTGTCACTCACGTTTACTATCATATCATCTGCAAATAGTGGTAATTTGACTTCTTCCTTTCCAATTTGTATCCCCTTGATCTCCTCCAACTGTCTTATTGCTCTAGCAAGGACTTCCATAACTATGTTGAAGAGATATGGAGAGAGTGGGCAGCCTTGTTTTGTCCCTGATTTTAGTGGGATTGCTTTAAGTTTCTATCCTTTCAGTTTGATGTTGGCTATAGGCTTGCTGTATATCGCCTTTACTATGTTTAGATATGTGCCTTGTATCCCTGATCTCTCCAATACTTTAAACATGAATGGATGTTGCATTTTGTCAAATGCTTTTTCAGCATCTAGAGTGATCATCATGCTGACTTCTTCTTTCAGTTTGTTAATATGGTGGATCACATTGATGGATTTCCGTATATTGAACCACCCCTGCATACCTGGGATGAAGCCTACTTGGTCATGGTGGATGATATCTTTGATGTGTTCTTGTATTCGGTTTGCGAATATTTTGTTGAGTATTTTTGCATCAATGTTCATAAGGGAGATTGGCCTGAAGTTCTCTTTTTTTGTTGGGTCTTTATGAGGTTTAGGTACCAAGGTGATTGTGGCTTCATAGAATGAATTTGGTAATGTTGCTTCTGTTTCGATTTTGTGGAATAGTTTGAAGAGAATTGGAGTTAGCTCTTTTTTGAATGTCTGGTAGAATTCTGTGCTGAAACCATCATGTCCTGGGCTTTTTTTTGGATGGGAGACTTTCGATAACTGCTTCTATTTCCTTGGGGGATATAGGACTATTTAATTGATTTACCTGGTCCTGATTTAGCTTTGGTAAGTGGAATCGATCAAGAAAATTGTCCATTTCATTTAAATTTTCAAATTTTGTTGTGTATAGACTTTTGAAGTAAGTCCTAATGATTGTTTGGATTTCCTCAGTGTCTGTAGTTATGTCCCCCTTTTCATTTCTGATTTTGTTGATTTGGATGGTGTGTCTCTGCCTTTTAGTTAGCTTGGCTAAGGGTTTGTCTATCTTGTTGATTTTCTCAAAGAACCAGTTCTTTGTTTCATTGATTCTTTGAATTGTTTTATTTGTTTCTAATTTATTGATTTCAGCCCTGAGTTTGATTATTTCCAGCCGTCTACTCCTTTTTGGTGTGTCTGCTTCTTCTTTTTCTAGAGTTTTTAAGTGAGCCATTAAGTTGCTTGAATGTGCTGTCTCAAATTTCTTCTTGAAGGCACTTAGTGCTATGAACTTTCCTCTTAGCACTGCCTTTATTGTGTCCCACAACTTTGGGTATGTTGTGTCTTCATTTTCATTGAGTTTGAGGAAGATTTTAATTTCTTTCTTTATTTCTTCCCTGACCCAGCTGTCATTTAGTAGCAAGTTGTTCAGTTTCCATGTATGTGTAGGCTTTTTGCTATTTCTATTGTTACTGAGGTACAGCTTTATTCCATGGTGATCAGACAGGATACAAGGGATTATATCAATCTTCTTGTATCTGTTGAGGCTTGCTTTGTGACCAACTATGTGGTCTGTTTTGGAGAAGGTTCCATGAGGTGCTGAGAAGAAGGTAAATTCTTTTGTGTTTGGGTGTAAGGTTCTGTAAATGTCTGTTAGGTCCATTTGATTCATGACTTCTGTTAGAGATATTGTTTCTTTGTTTAATTTCTGTTTAGTTGACCTGTCCTTTGTTGAGAGTGGGGTATTGAAGTCTCCCACTATTAGTGTGTGGGGATCTATGTGTGGTTTAAGTTTTATCAATGTTTCTTTCACAAATGTGGGTGCCCTTGTATTTGGAGCATAGATGTTCCATCCTTTACCCTCAGGTAATGTCTATCTTTGTGACTTAGGTGTGTTTCTTGTATACAACAGATTGCTGGGTTTTGTTTACGCATCCATTCTGTTAGTCTGTGTCTTTTTTTTTTTTTTTTTTTTTTGGAGATTTAAGTCCATTGATATTGAGAGAGATTAATGACCAGTGGCTGTTAGATCCTTTGAATTTGATGTTGGCTGTGGTCATACGGTTGTGTGCTTGGTTGCTTTTTGTTTTACTGTAGTGGGGTTATTTATTTCCTGTGTTTTCTTGAATGTGGCTAGTTTTCTTGGGTTGTATTTTCCCTTCTAGTGTCTTCTGTAATGCTGGATTTGTTTGTAGGTATTGTTGAAATTTGTTTTTGCCATTGAATATCTTGTTTTCTCCATCTATGAGGACTGAGAATTTTGCGGGGTATAGTAGCCTGGGCTGACATCTATGTTCTCTTAGGGTCTGCATGATATCTGTCCAGGCCCTTCTGGCTTTCATAGTCTCTGTTGAAAAGTCAGGTGTGATTCTAATGGGTTTGCCATTATATGTTACTTGGCCTTTTTCTCTTGCAGCTTTTAGAGTTTTTTTCTTTGTTCTGTATACTTATGGTTTTGATTATTATTTGGTAGGAGGATTTTCTTTTCCGGTCTAATTTATTGGGTGTTCTATAGGCTTCTTGTATTCTTATTGGCATCTACTTTAAGTTGGGGAAATTTTCTGCAATGATTTTGTTGAAAATATTTTCTGGGCCTTGGTGCAGGGAATCTTCTTTTTCCTCTATTCCTATTATTCTTAGATTTTGTCTTTCTATGTTGTCTTGAATTTCTTGGACGGTCTGTGTCAGGAATTTTTTAGATTTAACATTTTTTTTGACAGATACATCTATTTCTTCCATTGTATCTTCCACACCTGAGATTTTTTCTTTCATTTCTTGTAGCCTATTGGTTATGCTAACCTCTGTAGTTCCTGCTTTCTTCCCTAAGTTCTTTCTCTCCACAATTTCTTCCATTTGTGTTTTTTTTTTTAATTTTTCCAATTCTATCTTCAGGTCTTGAGCTATTTTGTTGGTTTCCTTCACCTGTCTGACTGTATTTTCATGTTTTTCTGTCAATTCCTTCAGCTGTTTGTTTGAATCCACTGTTTCTTTTATTTCATTCAGTGATTTAAGCATTTCCTCTCTAAAGGCCACAGACTGTTTGGCTGCAGCTTCCTCTATTTCTTTTCCTATTTTATTTGTTTCCTCTGTTATCTTCTTCATGAGCATAGATGTTAGGTCATCTCCTTGAATTTCAATTATGCTGGGGTGTCTAGGGCTATTTGCCCCTTTATAACTGGGTTCTGGAGATGCCATATTGCTCTGGCTTTTGTTGGTTGAACTTTTACGCTGTCCTCTACCCATTGGGCTATCTTAGTTGTTTGAAGTTAATTTCTGGTTGTTCCTGGACTCTTGTAGTGGAGAGAATCCCTTTGGCTGGAAGATGGTTTTTCCTGAAGGAAACCTTCTCAGCTTTTTGGGTATAGTCACTGTATGGCCGGTGTTTTTCAGGAGTTGCTACAGCTCACCTCAGGCATAGAGACCTGGGTGGTAACTGTGGTCCTGATTAGTCAAGAGGGCTCTCCTCTCACCGGGAGAAGTCCTGGAGACAGCTGCTCTCCTTCCGGGTTTCTTGCTGTAAATTTAGTGATCACCTGCTGTAACCTGTGTGACCCGTGGTTTGGTCGGTTTTGTTAGGGATAATTGGTTGCCCCTTGGAGCAGTATCTGGGGGTTGATCTCAGGGTTCCTGGTCTTTTGTAGGTCTGAGGTTGGGGCTCTGTGCCCCAGAACCCAAGAGGTAATTTGTGGCAGGTGAGTACTGCTCTCCTGGTAACAGCAGGCTATCTGGGGCACAGCAGTTCCCTGGGTTGGGCCAGTCTGTGGGACCTTTTCCAGGGATATACTGGGTTGCCTAAGTCCATCCCCTTTGCTTCGTTCCTTGTTCCTTGTGAGGGTTTCTCCAGACAGTGACTCTAAGACTCTGGTGTCTTGGGGCACACAGTTCTGTCTGTAAGGAGTAGTTGAATGTCACTACTTTCTTCTAGTATGGATCTAGCTACATATGTTTCAATCAATAGACTTTTCATGTTTCATTTTACATGTTTACATTCCTGTAAAGTATAATATATTAAAATACATAAACTATAATTCATCTTCTTTTTCCCCTCTGTACAAAGCACGGGTTGCTATATAGTGTATTCCTCACAAATATTGGTTTAACTGGATGGTGGAGATGGGGGCAATTCGAATTATTACCTGAGGAATAGCCTCACTCTGTTTACATATAGCTCATTAGAGCCTTCAGCTTAGAATTTATGTTCTGATTTGTCTTCATGTCCTGAGCTATGGAGAGGGAATTATTGCATTGCATTCCAAAGCAGGTGTTTTAAATCTTTGATTGGAAAATTCACTTCTTGAATACGTTTGTTTTAGAAAACAGAGGTCCCCACTGACTAAGACTAAAAGATGCTGTGACTTCTCCTGAATGTAAACCATTAACTTTCTCTTGGATATAAAATTATAGCATATTAAAATTTGATTACTTCATGCTGACAATTGAGAAGCAACTTACATTAAATTTCACATTATGTGTTTATGACTATAGAAACTGAGTAAAACTAGAATTGGAAACTGGATGTATTTGAACTGCAGAGAATAATGAGGTTGGAAATAAAATGGTATACAGTTCAAATCTTTTCATCTGATTATTACTAATTATATGACTTTGGGGAAGTTATTCAATTTTCTGAGATGAGTTTCTCCATCTGCAAAGGAAATACTTATTGAAAATTGAAAAATTGTTCTGAGATATCTTATATGAAATTTTATTATTCAGTGCCAAATAATCTAATCTTATACTAACTCTTATATGATTAATAGGGGACATTTGCTATGTTGAGTAGGTGGTCCACAGGAAGATGCCCAGCTTTTCTTCATTAAGAGGACTTAACTACCAAGTATTGAGTCTATTCAGCAAAGGCATTAATTATATTAAATGGATACCCCAAAAAGGTAAAACCACATAAGCTGATGCTTAAAGAAACCCAGGTGCAAGCATCCAGGGCCTTTCTCAGTAGAGTCAAAAGATAAGCTTCATTCATTCCGCAACTGCAATGTGTGCGATCCATTACCCTCAAGAATTCACTAGAAATCTAGTCTCTAATATTTCAAAGTACAGGCTGGTGACTGAAGACACAAAACACCTCTAATGAGTCAAATGTTCAGAATTAGCCATGTTCTTCAGATAGTATGCCACACCTATCCTCTGGAAAATGAACTCAAGTTCTTAGACTCCAGTCAAGGGCCAACCCATCAAATAACCAAACCTTCTAAATGATAATTATATCATATTACACAAATACCACAAGTGCTTCATAGAACTTGTAAAGTTGATTTTAAATGTTTTATAGAAGATACAATATAGCTGTGAAGAAAAACTAGAAAGTGAACAAACTGGTATTCAAAAAATCTATGAAGTATGCAAAGAAACATGAAAGAACAGCCAGAACTAAACAAACTCCGATATAGAGAGGATATTACTATCTGATCGAACTAGAATTCTCTGAGCTTGAACTAGAATTATCCATGAAGTAGAAAATGATGACATTATCACAAAAAATATTAGTGATTTTTTAAAAATTTTTCACCAAAATAAATAAATTTTGGACTTTCAAATATATTTCTGGAATATAGAACGTATTTCCAGCTTGAAAAGAAGGAATCCAATATCTCTCTTATGATCCAGTTAAAGAGATAACTGTAACATTTGCCCAAGATTTTTTCCCCTTTTGCAGCATAGAAACCTGAAAGAACAGGTAGAGTGAGATGGGCAATTGGCTCAGCGGCAGAGCACATGCCTAGCATGCATGAAGCTCAAGGTTCAATCCAAGTACCACATACACAGAAAAGGACAGATAGAGGACCAGGGGTTCCCTGTGGATGAGGTAACCTAAGAACTCTAAGTTCTGCTTTGGGGAATCTTACCAATACATAAAAGATGGAAAACTAGATTTTCTAATTACTCAGAGCCATGCACAACTTAATTTCATCTGTATTAAAAATATCAGCAACATTCCACATATTATTTTCCTGTAGGAAAATGAGATATTATGTACAAATTTTGAACTTTTAAAAGTCATCGGTAGACGACCTAGAAAGACAGTTGAGTAGTTAAAAGTACTGGCTGC
Organism: Meriones unguiculatus; assembly: GCF_030254825.1. Lineage (NCBI taxonomy): Eukaryota > Metazoa > Chordata > Mammalia > Rodentia > Muridae > Meriones > Meriones unguiculatus. The sequence continues at coordinate 53,957,456 of NC_083363.1, read as the reverse complement.
TTTTCCGGAAAATGTAGATGACTGTGACTCCAGTTCTAGGGATCTATCTATATGCTCCTTCTGGCTTTCATGTCCACCAGGCATTCACACGGTGCACAGACCATGCAGGCAAACCTTCATTCACATAAAATGATAAATGATTTTTTAAAAGTCTTTCCATAGAGTAAAAATTTGATATTTTGCATTTTCAAAGCATCCTGTGGATACCTCAGATGAGTTTTTAGCACCTGCAGTGTGAGAGCTTGAAGATTTCCAAGAACAAAATCACAACACAACACATAGGCTTTATAAATGCTTAAACTTAATCAAAATAGCATTCTTCTAATAAGTACCTTCTGTTAAATTCACCATGTGTGGTTAAGGAAAGTGTGATTATACGGGCAGCTGGGCTTCCATGCCAGGGTTACACGGTTCGACACTGCTCATGCTGTGTCTTAAGTTAGAAGTCACTTCATTAAAAGTTTCTAGCCAACACTTTAAGGGCAGTGGAGGAAGCCATGAGTGCGTGAAGGTGAGGGAAGCTGTGCAGGTCACAGGGCCATGGCCATGTCAAGGACATTTGGCTCAGACCCAGAGGGAAATGGCAAAGCCATCCTCCCATCAGCGAGGACCAAAAGGAAATGGCAGACCTTCCTAGGGAGTGAAAGTGTGACTGTCGATAGTGTGTTCAGAAAATGTCCATCTTAGCTTTCTCCCACACAGACCATGTTTGCATCCTGAAGACCACTCCTTCTGGAAACTTCTGCTTCTGCCGAGATGAAGTAATCCTGTCTCCTTAATCCAGCGGCATATGGTAAGCTCTGCCTTCTTTTTCAGGTGTATGTAATAACCATACTTCCTTATTCAGATACATGCAATAAGCTGCCATGGTGCAGAGGTCTCTCCATGAGGGATTCCAGTCCATCTGACCCCACCTATTTTTGTGTGTTTGTCTTTTCTTCATTTCCTCACAACCCTCCAGTCAGGTCTGTCCCTGAAACCATGTAGGTCATGGCAGTGCTAAACATAGCTTTGCTACATAACCTATAATTCAATAAGCAGTCCACTTTCTCAAGCGTGAATATTGGTTTGGTTCACCACAGTGTTTTAAGAATCTATCATGGAACTGAAACCCTTTCCTCAAGCAGACCAACACAATTAAACTGCCACCTGGTTACAGTTAATTACAATCAGAAGACTGTCATCCCCCAGAGCGTGGTATTTGAATACTTACCGACCAAAGAACTATAAGAATGTTCTATAAATGTTCGCTTAGATATATTTTGCCAAATTCCTCATGAATACTGGCAAAGGTTTCAACAAGAAAGCTTCGTACCTTAACACATCCCACCCAGAATCCTCCAAAATAAAAAGGTGCGACTACAACAGGCCGTGATGGTGGTTTATTGCCCAATAAAGTACAAGGTTATAGATTAGTCAATCTGATAAATCCACTGATGGTTTTGTAGTTCTATGATCAGTTTGCAAGAATTTTTATGGCTCAATAAAACACAAGACAGCTTTACAACCCAAGACTAAGCCTGTGATAAAGGGGGAGGGGAGCATCAGCATATTAAAAGAAAATCTTCGAAAGCCACAGAAAGATGTTTCTGCACATTAAATTCACAAACACACCCAGAATCAAAACCACTGCAAACTGCAGGCAGAAAGAATTTCTTTTCCAAAGTATGAAATATAAAAAACTGATATTCATTATCATGAAGCCAATGGGGTATCTGAGCCTAAAGGCCACCAGAGAGCAAACCATTAACTAAATCCTACAGTAACACCATGATGTTAATGGCATTTGATCATATTCTGATTCATATACAATTTAAAATCAGATCCTATAATGGATAATTAAGAGATTAAGTAGTAAACCATATTTTTCTCTTATGAATCAGAATTTATTTCATTGAGAGAGGTGAAAGGATTTGAGAATTGTTAGGATGTTTCCTAGGTGGAGAGAAGAAAAAGAAAGACACAAAGAAGAAGACAGATGACAGGCTACAGCCTCCTTCTACAAATGCCCATTAAATTTTGGGGTGACAGTTTTAACACTATGCCCATTAATTTCCAAATGTATGTGAAATTTTGTAATATATATTTATCTTTATAGTAAATACAAAAAGGTTTAAAATGTTGTGGTTTTATTTCCATTTTTGTTTTTGTTTTTTTTTCTTTTTTTTCTGAGACAAGATATTGCTATGTGGCCCAAGTTGGCCTTGAACTCATTGTGTAATCCATGCTAGCTCTGAATCACAATCCTCCTGCCTCTGCCTCCTGCCTCTGCCTTCTGCCTTCTGGAATTACCAGTGTGCAGCACCATGCCTGGCTGGGAGATGGCATTAAAAAAAAATTCTTTTCAAAATTAAGATTTTTAAGAAAAGAATTCGTACACTATTGATCTGGCTATTTCAGTGAAAAGAAAACCTGAGGAGATAGATCTCTTTAGCATTACTTAGGTCAAACCTGAGGTAAGAAAGTGTTGTTTGCACGTTACTTAGATTATGAAATTTATCTTGATAACTCTCCTTTAAAGTAAGTGACTCTGAAGAAAGAATGCCTCAGGGAAAGTTATTGCACTAAATAATAGAAGTTCTACACTGTGGGCATCGATCTTACCAAATAAAAGTAAGTCAACTGGGGGGGGAGGAGCCAAGAACTCACCACCTGGAGGAAGAACTGTTCCTGAATTTTCATTCCTGTTAGAAAGTTCAGCTTGCCTGCTTTTGTTTTTTAATTTTATTTTTTATTTTTTTAGATTAATTACAGTTTATTCACGTTGCATCCCAGCTGTAGCACCGTCCCTCATTCCCTCCCAATCCCACCCTCTCTCCCTCATCTCCTTCCATGCTCCTCCCCAAGCCCACTGATAGGGGAGGTCCTCCTCCCCTTCCACCCTAGTTTATAAGGTATCATAAGGACTGACTGCATTGTCTTCCTCTGTGGCCTGGTAAGGCTGCTTCGCCCTCACGGGGAGGTGATCAAAGAGCCAGCCACTGAGTTCATGTCAGAGACAGTCCCTGCTCCCCTTACTAGGGAACCCACTTGGAGACTGAGCTGCCATGGGCTACATCTGTGCAGGGGTTCTAGTTAATCTCCATGCATGGTCCTTGGATGACGTATCAGTCTCAGAAAAGACCCCTGTGCCCAGATAATTTGGTTCTGTTGCTCTCCTTGTGGAGCTCCTGTCCTCTCCAGGTCTTTCTCTCCCTTCTTTCATAAGATTCCCTGCACTCTGCCCAAAGTTTGGCTATGAGTCTCAGCATCTGCTTTGATACACTGCTGGGTAGAGTCTTTCAGAGGACCTCTGTAATAGGCTTCTGTCCTGTTTCTTGTTTTCTCCCTCTTCCAATGTCCATCCTGTTTGCCTTTCTGAATGAGGACTGATCATCTTACCAGGGTCATCCTTCTTGCTTTGCTTCTTTAGGTGTACAGATTTTAGTATGTTTATCCTATATTATATGTCTAATACCAACTTATAAGTGGTATATATCATGTGTGTCTTTCTGCTTCTGGGAAATCAATCTGGCCCTTTCTCTGACAACTAGGAATAGTGCTTTCCCAAGATCCAGCTATACCACTCCTAGACATATATCCAAAATATGCACAAGTACACAACAAGGACATTTGCTCAACCATGTTTGTAGCAGCTTTAGCTTTATTTGTAATAGCCAGAAGCTGGAAACAACCCAGATGCCCCTCAATGGAGGAATGGATACAGAAATTGCGGTGCATTTACACAATGAAATACTACCCAGCAGTTAAAAACAAGGAAATCATGAAATTTTCAGGCAAATGGTGAGATCTAGAAAAGATCATCCTGAGTGAGGTATCCCAGAAGGAGAAAGCCTGCCTGCTTTTAAGATCACCACTCTTATCCATTGAGTTAGACGGGATTGCTTTCTTTTTTTTAGAGTGCATAGTTGAGTTTATGTTTTTACTTTAAATCCAGCTTCTAAAAATATCATAAATTAACTCATCAGAAACAGTTCAAACTGGAAAATTTTGACGTTGTTTGTAGAACTGATTTTATACCTAATTTTTTCTTGCACGTGTCCATTAGACAAAACATATAATGTTTTGCAAGGCATCCAGCACCATGGGGGGTCTACATCTCTACCTATTTTCACTTTTTTCTCACTGGACATCAAATTAATTCTCCTCAATACTTTTTACAGTGAAGCCTTCTTCCCAGTTTGGCCACAAGGAGTAAATCTCTTTTTTTTTTCCTTTTCCTGCCAGTTAATGAAGGAATTTAATGTTTCTGAAAATAGTCTTGTTAACTTATGACCAAAATGGATAACTCTGGCCTTTGCAAGCTCTCGTGCCAGGATTGAGCTCATCCATAACACGAATTCTGAATACATGTCAGTAGTCTCAACTGGATGCATTGCTTTCAGAAAATAAGAAACAGAAACATTGATTTTTAACTCTGATGCCTTGCAAACAAGCATCCCCCAATCACAGTAACTAATACAGTTAGTTCACAAAACAAACTCAAGATGCTATGTTCTTATGTCTCATGCTTCTAGATGATAAATCTACTTTCAAAATTCTCAACAACAACAAAAAATAATGAAAAGAGGGCTTCGTCTATGTTCTGCCTAATATCTCTATTAAATCAACACTGTGCTTCATAATATGGTTGTCACATCATTTTACAAAGCAATTTTCAGATTTCTGCATTAAACATTTATCATTCATTATTAATTCTGTAGTCTTCAATCCTAATTTTCATTATCTTGAAAGGTCCTCAATTGAAAAACAGAATTAATAAGGAGTATATAAATTACTGAAAACCAAGGCCAATGCTGACATAAGGTAAAATGTATATATTAAAATAGCCATATGTATCAACTGTGGCTAAACTGTAGTCTTTTCCTTACAAATAGTTAAATAGGGGCTGAAGAGACAGCTCAGAGTAGGTGCAATTGCTGCCTTTGCAGAGGACCTAGATTTAGTTCCCAGCACCCACATGGATGCATACAGCTATCTGTAATTCTAATTGCAAGAACCTGATTTGCCCTCTGAGGCCACCAGGTATGCAGATGGCACACACGTATTCATTCAGACAAATAGTCATATAGAGAGACTAAAAGAAATATATCTTCAAGAAAACAGATCATTGATAACTGTATTTCTCTCCTCTTTCTCTCTCCATGTATTCCTCTCTGTGTCCCTGTCAAGACACAGAGAGGTATAGGTAGTTAGAAAGATAAACAGAGAGAGATAAAAAGATACCTATATGATATAGATAGATAGATAGATAGATAGACATGATAATATACATACACATATATGTTTTCATGTACATATATGTGCATATAGTATTGTGTGACAGTGTTTTGAGAGATGACTGATGGAATTAGATTGTCACTCTAAAATATCTTTTTATTTTCTAATTCTATGTTTATTGCCTTTATTCTTTCATTTGCATGCCATAATGGCATAATGATAAGAAAAAGTAGTAAGTTTCATATCACCCCAGAGTTAAGACTCAGTTATATACCTGAATGTTGGAGTGTTGGAGTGGTTCTTATGGTCTCACACAGACTTACTTGGATTTTAGTTCTGGTTTAATTGTGTAACTTCAGTTGTACTAAAATATAGGCTGGTTCACACTTAATAGCCCCCGCTGCTAGGAGTTTCAGCTAAGGTGAAACCAATAGACTTCCTGGAGCCTCCCTTATCCCAGGTTTCTGGCAAGTCCCGAGACACCCCCTACCTCGAATTTCTATTCTCTCACATAGTCCTCTCTACCCCTGCACACCTACCAATGCTCTCTCCCAGTTCCCTCCATCCATCCACCTCCAATGCCTATTTTATGTCCCCTTCTGAGTGAAATTCAAGCATCCTCTCTTGGGCCTTCCTTGTAACTTAGCTTCTTTGGGTCTATGGATTGTAGCATGGTTATCCCTTATTTTATGGTAAATATCCACTTAAAACTGAGTACATACCATGAATGTCTTTTGCGGTTTGGGTTACCATACTCAGGATGATATTTTCTAGTTCCATCCATTTTTCTGCAAATTCCAACATGCCCTTTTTAATAATCGTGTAAAACAGCATATTTTCCTTATCCATTCTTCAGTTGAGGGACATCTAAGTTGTGTCCAGTTTCTGGTTATTAAGAATAAAGCTTCTATGAACAAAGTTGACCAAGTGTCCTTGTGGTATGGTGGGGCATCTTTTGGGTATATGTCCAGGAGTGGTATAGCTGGATATAGAACTATCACCAATTTTCTGAGAAACAGTTAGATTGATTTCCAAAGTGATTGTATAAATTTTCACTAGCAATAGAGCAGTGTTCCCCTTTCTCCACATCCTCGCCAGCATGTGCTGTCCCTTAAATTCTTGATCTTAGCCATCCTGACAGGTCTAAGTGGGAATCTCAGTTGTTTTATTTGCATTTCCCTAGTGACTAAGTATGATGAGCATTTAAGTGTTTCTCAGCCATTTAAGATTCCTCTGTTGAGAATTCTCTTTTTAGCTCTGTACTCCATTTTTTTAAATTTGGGTTATTTGGTTTGTACATGTCTAGTTTGTTGAGTTCTATATATTTTGAATATTAGCACTTTGTTGGAGGTAGGGTTAGTGAAGATCTTTTTCCCAGTCTATAGGCTATCGTTTTGTTCCATTGACAGTGCCCTTTGCCTTACCAAAGTTTTTCATGAGGTCCAATTTATGAATTGCTGATCTTAGTGCCTGAGCTGTTGGTGTTCTGTTCAAGAAGTTATCTCTTCTCCCAATGATTTCAAGGCTATTCCACCTCCTAAAACTAGGCAGGACTTCCAGTAGAGGGGTAATGTCACAAACCCACAGACAAAATCTTTGAACCAAAATTTGTCCTGCATGTAAGATATGCAGGGACAAAGATGGAGCCAAGACTGAGGGAATGGCCAACCAAAGACTGGCCTACTTGAGCTCCATCTCAGGGGAAAGAACCAATCCCTGACAATATTAATGTTTCTCTGCTATGCTTGTAGACATAGCATATCTGAGCATAACTCCTCTGAGTGGTTTCACCAGCATCTGATGGAAACAAATATAGAGACCCATAGCCAAATATAGAGACCCATTAAACAGAGTTCAGGGAGTTCAATGGAAGAGCTGGGGGAAGGATTGAGGGAGCCAGAGGAGTTAAGGTTTCCATAAGAAAACCGATAGAGCCTGAGCCCACATGGGGCTCACAGAAATTCAACCACCAACCAAATAGCATGCATGGACTGGTCTTAAGTCCCTGAACATATGTAGCTCAAGTGCAGCTTGATCTTAAAGCAGATTTCCCAACAACTGGAAAGGGTACCCTCTCCGACCCTGATGCCTCCCTATGGATCTTGTCCCCCAAACTGGGCTGCTTTGTCTGGCCTCAATGAGAGAGGATGCCCCTGGTCCTGAAGTGACCTAATATGCCAGGTGGGTTGGTACTCATGGTCCTCCCATTTTCTGAGAAGAAAAAAAGAAAGTGATGGGGGAGGAGTGTGAGGGGAGGATTGGGAGAAAGGGAATATGCAATCAGGATGTAACATGAATAAATAAATAAATTTAAAATATACATACAGGCTGCTTTCTTAGCAACAAAATGAAATATGTGCTTTTATTCTCTGCTGGTTGAAAACGGGCTAGTGTGGTAGCACATATCTGCAACCCCAGCACTTGAGAAGTAGAGGCAGGAGAATAGAAACTCAAGAACAGCTTCAAACTAGAGAGTTCAAGACCAGTCTGGGCTGCATGACACTTTGCCACAAAACAACAAAATAAAACACATGAATGGGGAGGTGATAAAGCACATTTTACTGTTTTAGATAGGGCACAAATATTAGGAGAAATAGACCTCACCCCTTTCCTCATGTTTTTGACTCTACGGTGTTTTTGAAGTGGAAGAAATTGATAAGGAGACAAGGGAATTTACAGAGCCTGGTCTTTTGTGGTGCATGGTTGGGTGGTTAGGTGGTTAGATGACAGGGAACAGGAAGCCTACACGTCAGCCATCAGGTGCAGCTGGTGAGGCTGTTGTCACAGACAAGGCTTTAAGAATAAGGAAAGAATATGGCATATATACAGAGAAGAGCTGTTTGGCCTAATCCAGCAGTTCTCAACCTATGGGTCATGACAATCCTCTATCTGAAAAATTATTTACATTATGATTCATAACAGTAGCAAAATTACAGTTATAAAGTAGTCTAACAGCTTGGTCTGGTGCCTTGTATTTGATTGTTCATTAATCTGTTGCCCCAAGTCTGCTTGCTGTCTCTTAGGAGCATATTCTCACATACACCTGTCCTTGTTGTGTAAACCTTGCTCCACCCAATTTAAAGTAGATTGGTTAATTTAAAAAAAAAATGCCTACACCCCTGAGCAAGGCAGACTTTAAGGAGGCGTGGCCACCGTTCCCACACTTGGAAGAGAGAAGGATCTTGGGAAGAAGGAGAGAGGGAGGAAGCAGGGAGCTGATATAGGTTAGCAAGGAGAGGAGCACATGGCCAGCGTGGATGGAGGAAAACAGCCCAGATGAAGAACATTAGCAAATATTTTGAGATTATGGATGGGAAGTAGCCCAGGTAGAAACTATTAGAGCAGATGGCATGGGATGGGGGCTCAGGAGGTAAGGGTAGCTTAGGAGATAATATCCACCTTGCCCCAGGTAAAGCAAGGCCATTCTGAAATCTATCTGCTCTCTGTGTCTTTTACTGGTTGTGACAGCAGGTTAGATAATAATAATGTTATTATCTAGTCTGCTTTAATAATTAGATGTCTAATAATAAACATTATTAGACCATATTTTTAAATTATCAACAACAAAGAAGCAATAAAAATTATTCTACATTTGGGGGTCACCACAACATGAGGGACTGTATTAAGGATTACAGCTTTACAAAGGCTGGGAAGCACTGTCTAAGCCTTTAATGAGAATGAAATGGAAATTCCAAGGCTGGAAATTTGAGGGCAGTCAGACGCTGTGTACAGAACAATGACTCTGAGGTCCCGTATAGGCAGGGGCAGCTGTCAACTGCCTTCACAGTACATACAGACAGTTGAGGCCACAAGAGCATTAAGGCAGTAATAACTCTGGCAAGTGAGGCTAACTAGCCAATAAAAGCAAGAGAGAGAATATCTACAGTCTCTTTTGTATTCAGAAAGGTGAAAAATTCATGGGATCCAAATTTGAATATAGAAAGTCTTACCATGTTTTGTGGATAATAACTGGTAAAACCTAAGCACAGGAATTACATGTCTCTAGACTTTGTTTTCTTTTCTTTTATCTTTAATTTTAATTTAATTTTATTGAAAAAAGTTTTTTTCTCACATATTATATACTGCTTATGGTTTCCCCTTCCTTTATTCCTCCCAGTTCTTTCTCAACTCCCCTCCCATTTGGATTCACTCTCCTCTGTCTCTCATCAGGAATCAAACAAGTTTCTAAGGGAATATTACACACACACACACACACACACACACACACACACACATAATTAAAAACTAACACATTAAGATTGAACAAAACAAACAGAAGGAAATGAGCTCATGGGAAGGCACAAGAAAGAGAGAACCGTTGTCCCAGAAGCAAAAAGACACACACGGTATATACTCACTCACATAAACATACAACATAGGATAAACCCACTAAAATCGGTACATCTAAACAAAGTAAGCAAAAGAGAGGACCCTAACTAAAACACTCAATCCCCATCCTGAAAGGCAAAGAGGATGGACATCAGAAGAAGAAGAAAACAGGAAACAATCTAGGAACCTGCCACAGAGGGCCTCTGAAAGCCTCTGCCCTGCAGACTATCAAAGCAGATGCTGAGCCTGATGGGCAACTGTCGGGCAGAGTGAATGGAATTTTATGTGAGAAGTGGGAAATAGCAAGAGCTGGAGAGGACAGGAACTCCACAAGGAGAGCAACCGAACAAGAAAATTTGAACACAGGGAACTTCCCAGAGACTCATACTCCAACCAAGGACTATTCATGGAGATAACCTAGAACCCCTGCACAGAAGAAGACAATGCAGCCATTCCTGATGTGATCTGATAGACTAAGATCAGAAGGAAGGAGAGGAGGACCTCCCCTATCAGTGGACGTGGGGAGGAGCATGCATGCAGAAAGAGGAGGTAGGGTGGGAGCGGGAGGGGGAGAAGGGAGGGGCTTATGGGGGGATACAAAATGAATAAAGTGTAATTAATAATAATAATAATAAAAGAAAATACAGAGAACAAATGGCATGTTTACACAAACTTGACACAAGTAATGCTTAGAATAAACATCACAATACAGTGTCCAGATTGAAAACAGATAGCGAGGTAAAGAAATCAGGATTTGAATGATCAAGCGTTAATTGCATACATTCCACAAGGACATTATATCAATATTCTACCACGTGTGGAATGTGTGGAATCATCTGATGAATGGATAGTGAAACTGAGGTAAATATGCACAATGGAAAATCATTCAGCTATAAAGGAAATGAAATCATGAAATTTGCAGGTAGATGGATGGAAGTGGAAAAAAATTATACTGAGTACAATCACCCAGGCTCGAAAAGACAAACATCATATGTTCCTTCCTCTAAAAGAATCCTGGCTTCAAATCTTGTCTGTATTTAACATGGAGTACACATTGCTCTAGGGAGAGGGAAATGAGAGGCCAGGGAAAGCTTAAACTAAAGAGGAATGCATGAAAAAAAAAAAAAAGAGAGAACCACTCATACCCAAACTCAGGAATCCCATACAAACATTAAACACTAAATCCCATAAACACTAAACCATAGTATATGCACAAAGGACCTGGGAGAGACCCCGGCAGGCTTTCCATGAAGCTTCAGTCTCTGTGAGTTCATATGAAGTTTGATCATTGTCTTAGAGCTTTATAGCTATGAAGTGACATCATGACCACAGCAACTCTTATAAAGGAAAACATTCCATAGGGGCTGCCTTACCCACAGTTCAGAGGTTTAGTCCATTATTGTCATGGCAGGAAGCATGGTGGCTCGCAGACAGACGTGGTCCTGGAGAGGCAGCTGAGAATTTTACAACTGCATCCACAGGTGGGAGTTGTGACATTAGCATTGGAGAGCTCAAAGCCTGCCCCCAGTGACATGCCTTCTCCAACAAGGCCACACCTGACACTAGTGAGCCAAGCATTCAAACACAAGAGTCTATGGGGACTTTTCCTATCCAAACCACCAGAGTCGTGTTGATTTAAAGGAACTTGTTTTCTTGGTGTCCTCCATCCCCTAAGGCTCCAACACTCCTTCTACTTTCTCTTCCACAGGGTTCCCTGAGCTCTGAAAGGAGTGATTTGATGGAAACATCTCAGTTACGGTTGCGTTCTCTTTCTTTTCCACCCTTATGTTCAAAAATGTGCTCTATATCATACCGCTCCCAACTAAGGGTTGAATTTATTCCGCAAAGCATGTGTGATGTCCAATTGAATGTGAGTGAGAGAAAAAAAATCATAACCCCACAAACTTGCTGTCTTCCTTAGTGTGCGCTATGAGCCTGGCAGGTGTTCTCCATCTTGAAGAAAATATCACTGCATGCCTGTTAACCACAGAGAACTGCAAGCTTAGGCAGGCATGCTCTTCTGCCAGAAAACGTGGTAGTCCCAACATTTCAAATCTAAGCTTCCAGCTTGGAGAGTATTCCCACATAAAACAGAACATTCAGTGATATATTTTAATAGATGAATCTTGCTATTAACGGCATTAAGCAATTCAGAACGGTTTAACAAAAAGCTCCACCTAGGGGGCACCTTTTCTCAACAGTTTCCTCATAAAAACAAACACACACTTCCACCACTCTTTCAGTTATTGAAGGCATCACACGTGGGCCTACTCCCTTATGAACAGCTTGTTCAAACATGAGCAAGGAATCTTCAGGAAGAAAATGGAAATATGTGATTTTTATCAAGATACTAGCACTCACACAATGAAGATAAATTTCAAAAGCAGCGATCTTGTCTCATGGTAATTGTGGGGCCTCTCAACTTCCCATCGTGTCTATCCTGTAAATCTTAATATTCATGAAACATAAGCCACATGTCAGTCTGATAAAACTGGGTTCTTTCCCAATTTTCTTAGCCTACTTATGCATGTGCCAAATTCTGAAAAATAGTGTCATTGCTACTCAGGCATTTTTCTTGACGTGTTTAGAATCTCATTAGGACATATTCTTGGGCTCCTGCATGGCAGGAACAAGGTTACACTCCGAAATGGATTAAATATTTGTTTCCTCCCCTGAAGTTTGTATTGACAGTCTAAACCCTAGCATGGTTGGCTTAGAAGGTGTGATTTTGGAATGCGATTAACTCATAAAGGCAGAGCTTTCATGACTAGAATTAGTGCCCTTTTGAAAGAGATCTTAAATCTGCAGGTAGCATAACCTTGGACTTCTCAGCCTCTGGACTGTGAGAAATAAATTCTGCTCTTTGTAAGTCACGAAGTCTATACCGCTTTGTTACAGCAATCTAAATGGAACAAGACCTGTTGTATTTGCCTTTGAATTTTTAACTGTTTGAAAAAAAAATGTCCAAAATAAATTTCTCTTTTGCTGAAGTCTACTAAAAAATACATAAATAAGACACACAACAACCACATTATAGCAGGACTCTTATTATGCTCCAAGAAGACGACAACAGTGAAATAGGGAAAATAAGTATGTGTCTCTAAAAATGTATGTAATAAAGATTAAACACAACCAGTAGGAAAAGAAGACAGGATTTGAAGTCCTATCTGTTAAGTTTTATCATTAATCTGCCAGTGTTCACTCGAGAAACACTGAATGGATGCAGCCACAGTAGCACCTTTACAGAACGGCCACTGTGACAAAGAACAATGTCTCCTGCTCACCTGAACGGCTAATTCTGCTAAGTGCCCTGTGTGTTTCTCGAGACAGCTATCGGATGGGAGCTATTGACCGTCAGCACAGCAGTCTTGAAACTGAGTCATAAGTTTGGCTTTTCTATTTTCCATCTCAATTCCGAAAACCTCTTCTGCTGCCTCCCTAAAGTTCTCTTCTACCATCCACTTGTAGCTAGGCCCTAGTCTTAGATTTTGCTTTTAGGAAAACGCATGCAGATACATGTGTATTGCCAGGGCCTTCTGCTTCCCAGGGAGACTGATTCTGAAAGAATTGTATTGATTTAAGGATAAGTTTAATGTTCATACTTCTGAAGGATGTTTGGTTATTTGTTGCAAAAACACAATATTCCATAGCTGAAATCTATTTTAATAAAGAAAATGTTGAGATGGCAGGGTAGTGGCCTGCAAATATCGCAAGTAGCTTTTGAGGTTTCCACCACACATTTGGTCCCAAGTTCCTCCTCTACAAGGACAGGAGACTACAGTCTACCAACTTCTTCATCCCTGAAACCAAAATGTAATTACAGTCTCTTTACTAAGCAAAGAATGCCTAATGAGACCATCAGAATAACCTCAGCTAATCCAAACTGGACTGTTAAAGTGATTATGTTCGTCCTTTAAGATTATTTAATGACTCCTTGTTCACAGACCATAACAATAGGACTTATAACTAATTAGTAAACACTTAAGGAAATTTTTGTCACCCACTGTACGGTATTCCCACTGACATCACCTAAGAGAATTTCTTTCGAGGGCTATAAACAGCACAATGACATGATATGCTGAAGTTAAGCATGAGAAAAATCTAAATTTTCTAGGCAGCATATTTTGCCTGTATAGGAATTTTTGCTGATTACTGAGATAAGAAGATGAATACTGAAAATACTCTTCCTGAAAACATTGCATTTTAAGGATTGTTCCCTCTGGGAGTTCTAAAGCAGCTCATATTTGGATAGAGGGAAAGTGTGGGGAATCATTAAACTCATTCTCGCTGTCTGTTCCCCCAGTGTCTCTTCAGTGTGTCATAAGCAACCAGGAAGTTCCATCTGCCTTGAATGAGCCTTGTTCCCAGGGGTCACAATGATGATGGGCTAGATACCCTACAATGGTTTCCTTTAGCCCCCCTGTTTCCAAGATAAACCTGAAAAAATACTTTAAACCTATTGAATGTTAAAAATTATGGGTTTTTTTTCCATTTTAAAAGCTGGTTCTCTCACATTATTTCTGTAACACAGTTATGATATTTTTTTCATTGTGAGTTAAACTCCTGAAATGACCGTGTCTATTACAGAGAGATGTCAAAATTCATGGAGCTAAGCATGTGACAAACATCTCCACCAAGATACTCACCCCCATTGCAACACGTGCTAGAGGGATAAGTGTTGGCTCTGCCACCTCACCTTTCCTTTTCTTCTTCTCTTCTTTATCTTGCGTCAAGTCCTCTGATGAAAAAGGGATATCTCTACCCTAAGTTCTTTTAAAACTTCAGAAAATCTCTGTATCTCCCTTGTCATTATCTGTCTTAATATTGAGAGGTCTAATTATCCCAAAAGCTCCTAAGCTCCCCCCCCCCCCCGCCCATGGCCCCAATCTTTTTTGCTAACCTGACTCTATGACAGGCTTCATTTTCAACTTTGCGTGCGTAGGGGGCCTGAGTTTCTGTTTCTCAGAATATAGAAAAACAATTCCTGGGGGGGAAAAAATGCAGTTTGCAGGCAGCCAATCAGCTTAAAGATCAACACATGAGCTTGAACCACACACAATGATTCAGCAGAAGCACTTAGCCACTCTAGAAATTTCCTAAGTATTTGCCCAATCCTGAGTCCTCCCCACCCTACTCCCCACCATAACTCCTGAGTGACTACCAACCCATCAAATTAAAAGTTAGCTCACCCGCTCCAGAAGTCTACCTGTTTGACTTTAAATAGAGCCTGCAGGCTCACTTTACAAACATCGCCGTTTTGAAAGAGGTGGCAATCCCTGCGTGCTGGAATTTCTGTAGAATAAATCCTAGCTTTTGCTATTCCTCGAGCCTGGGATCTTTCTTCAGTGGCTCTCAGACCCTTACAATATACTAGAACTGTTATTACCAAAAAAAAAAAAACAAAAACAAAACACAAAAAAAATCCCCACAAATATTATTTGGTTCAGGCCGGTGGGAGGACAGTAACCCTAATGTCAGAGTGTAGGCAATTCATATCCTATTTAGGGCCTTATTTAGATTACCAAGTCATCTTAGCACTGTGTCCTCAAATACAAGAAAGAGCAAAGTCTGTTGTCTCTTCCTCTTCTTGTGAAGGCAATAATCTATGTGTAGGCTTTCTCTGGGTTTATTCTCATTGCTGTGAAATATAGCTGACAAGAAAAGAAAAAAACAAACAAACAAACAAAAAACTCGGGAAAAGCATTTATTTTAGCTCAAAATTCCAGGTCGTAGTCCGTCATTTTGGAGAAGCCAAGGAGAGAATTTGAAGCAACCATTTACATCACATCCACAGTCAAAGGCAGAGAAAACTAATAAATGCTTGTGTGCCTGTTGCTCGAGTAGCTTCTCCTCCTCTTACATATTATAGGGCCCCAGACTAGGGGATGGTGCCACCCACTTTCCCTCCCTCACCTGGGGCAATCAAGATGATCCCACACACACATCTCCACAGGTTGCTCTGTCTAGACCTTCGCTCACTGAGACTCCGGCTCCCAGGGGAGTCTAGCTTCTGTCAGGTTAACCACATAACTAACCATCCCAGGAGTACTGTCCTCGTGATGCGGTTCACCGCAGCCTAACCTCCAGTCCCCATTTCAGAAAGCATCACATTAAGGGCTAGGGCCTAAACCTAGGACCTGGAGGCAATAGCTTTACCCTGAGCCCTCAATATTTATATTCTTTTGTCTGTGCAAGACGCTACATTTCATCCCAAACTAACCTGGAATTTCAACTCCAGCATCAACCTCAAAATTAAAGCTCCCGTTTCCGGTGGCGGCGCCGTGCGGTGAGGAGCTGGTGTTCATACTCGCAGCCATGCGGTCCAAAGGTCCCTTGCAGTCCGTGCAGGTCTTCGGACATAAGAAGACTGCGTGGCGCCCTGCAAGCGGGGAAACGGGCTCATCAAGGCGAACGGACATCCGCTGGAGACAGTACAAGTGTCTGGAGCCTGTTCTGCTTCTGAGCAAGGAGCGATTTGCTGGTGTGGACATCCGGGTCGGTGGGAAGGGTGGTGGCCATGAGGCCCGAATTTATGCTATCCCGACAGTCTATCTCCAAAGCCCTGGTGGCTTATTACCAAAAGTATGTGATGAAGCCTCTAAGAAGGAGATCAAAGACATCCTCATCCAGTATGATCGGACCCTGCTTGTAGCTGATCCCCGTCTCTGTGAGTCCAAAAAGTTTGGGGGTCCTGGTGCCCGTGCTCGTTACGGGAAATCCTACGGATAAGCCCATCTCAAGAGTCAGGGTTAACTTTGTAATAAACATCCTAGGATTAAAAAAAAAAAAAAGTAAAGCTCAAGGAGCTTGTGTAATGTAATCCAAATCAAATCTGCATAAGATCTGAGGTAAGATTCATCAGGAGGTGAATCTGCTCTGTAGCTGTGAGCCGGTCAAATTATACTTCTTAAACACAGTGATGGGCGGGGCTTAGAATGCACAATCCCTTCCTAAAAAGAAGAGGTCACAAGGAAGAAAGGGACAAACAGGTACTCGGCAAGTCCAAAACCTAGCAAGCGGAATAGCATTTGATTTAATATTTAATTATTCAAGAATAATTCTTTTCAGTTTGATTCTCTTCCATCTACTAGGATGAAAGCCCACCTTCAAGGTGTATCTCCAGCCTCTGTCAAACCTCTGTGCCTGATGGTGGGGATAACACACCACAGGCTATGAACAGCTGCCACCCAGCTGTTAAAATCCAGGCAAGGTCCACCATCCAGGAACAGCCCTCAGGATCTTAGAATGCCATTCAGGGACATTCTCTGTCTTGATAAATTGTGCATGTTTGTACCCAGATATCTCTATGATCTGGTCTTATAGGGCGTAAAATACCTGGTATCCTTCCTCCTTTTCATTCCGTGTGATCCATTCTGTTCAGCCTGGCAATGTTTCTGCTTAGGGTGGCCGCTTCATTGAAGTACCATTCAACTAAACTCAGGTTTAGTGGTTGCTTACCAACACCCAGGCTCTTGTCATCAGAACAGGCATTTGATTTTGTGATAGGGATACAAAAGGCCTATCCAAGATTTAAGTATTGAGGTTTCATTGTTTTGTTTTTGTTTGTTTTATTTGGTAAATACCAGAAAACTGGTATTTACTTACCAGTTCCTTCTTTGATTCTATTCTCTTCTCATTTGCATTCCGAAGAAAACAAGCTGCTCTTTCAGGGACATTTTAAAGAAGTTCCTTCAGCTAAAAATCCATCTGTGCTCCTCACAGTCCCCAAAAATGATAGAAAAACCCATGGTACTTTAACAAGGATTGCCTGGTTTCCATTGTCTAATAGTCTGCTCAGCTCTGAGTCATCATGAGAATGTTCTCTGCTTCCATAATGCTGTCAACAACCAACTCATGTTTAGTTCTATGTTCTCTAACAGAAGAAGGCCTCTTTCTGTACAGTCTGCAAGACCCATCATGGTCCCTTTGTGGTGATCGTGGCTTTTGCTGGAATTCACATGAAATTTCTTTTCGCCAAAACGACTTCCACATTTTCAGGTATTTGTCACTAAAGTACCCCACCTCTTGCTTTCAAAGTTTGTTTTATTCAGGAGTCCAGAGATAAATCGAACTAACTGGCTGTATATAGGTTTGATAGATAACAACATTAGAAATAGATTATAAGGATTTTATCCATGGAAAAGCCCAGTGCCTGGGAAGATAAAAAGAAGTCTAGTCTGAGTCTAAAAGTTAAAACAATATATATAACATATATATATATGAAAATCCATACTGTAAATTTCAGTCCATGACAGAAAGGCCAGTGTCACAGACTAAAGATGGTCATGCCTGAGGAGAAAGTTCTTTCTTTGTCTTCAGAGACTTTTGGCAGACTAGATGAGGACTACTCTCTCTGGGAAGAGCAAATGACTTCCCTATCTACTAACTGAAATATACCCTCGTAAAAATGCACACATGCATACGTGCTCACACACACAAATATTTTTTTAATTTTTATTTATTTATTATTTATTACAATTTATTCACTTTATTTACTGGCTGTTGCTCTCCCTCATCTCCCCCAGTTCCACCTTCCTTCCCTCTTCTCATCTTATGCCCCTCCCCTAGTCCACTGATAGAGGAGGTCCTCCTCCCCTTGGGCATTAAAATTAACTATCAACATTATCTACCAACAGTAGAAACATCAACTTCAATTTTTTTTGATTTATCGCTGAGACAAAGATGTTACATTTGGCCTCATGCTGTCACAAGTATGACTTCGCTGCCGGGCACTGATTCCTATCACCTCCTGACATGAAATATGTAGTTTTATGTTTAATTAATTGATTATTTTCCTACCTCCTGTTCGATTAACTGAATTATTAGTATTCAACCATTTCATATATTCTTTTTTTTTGTCGGGGAACAAGGCCACCGGCTTTCAATTTTATTATATAATGTTTTGCTTTTGGAATGTAGAAAATGATAAGACTTTTTCTCATTTCCTGACAGTGAGACAGAGCCAGGTAAGATAGGGGTCCACTTCTAAGAGAATTCTACCAGTGGTAAGGACACAGACACCTAAACTCCTAGGGCAGAGCTCAGCCATGGCTGCTGCCTTATACAAGGCATGGAAAGAAAATGACCCAAACAAGTCACAGAGAGTGTTAGGAGAAATAAGACCCATTTTTAACAGTCTTCTCATGAGCAGGAGAATTAAGACTTCATTTTCCAAGCTGAAGCAAACCTGCCTTCATTTTCTTTTTTTTTTTTTCATATATTCTTTTATTTTAATTAAAAGATTACCTGTGAAAATTCAATCACTTGCTTATTCTTTCATCTAAGTAAATCCTAAAATGATTTTAAACTCTCCACATAAAATTACAACTAAAACACCATTTAAATAAAATGATGAGAAGTAAAGGAACTCAGGCATTTCACACTTGTTGAATTCTAATTTTACACTCTGGAGACACATGCCTTTTAAGAGTTGCCCGAAAACCTAAAAACAATGTTCTTCCTGTGATCATATACCCAGCAGATGGCAATGAATACTTTGAAGTTTTTTTTTTTTTCCTTGAGGATTCTAGTCTTTGGGTTAAGATATTTTTAACAACTCTTAGTAGATGAAATAAAGCTTCAGACTCTAGTTTGTCTTGGAAATTAAGGTCACCAAGAAAATGAAAACGCTCACATCTGTGAAGTTTCTGAGGCAGGTGACTACCTCTCCATTAGAAGAATGAAGCCCTTACATGTTCTAGGTGAGAGAAAATATAGAAAGAGATGAAGGGGAAGATCTGCGATCCTCACAGCTCTCCCTAAGACTAAGAACTCATACCCCTATACCTACATATGTTAAGTAGAAAAAGCACATGAGACTGCTGTGCAAACTTCAAATGGCAGAATAGTAAATAACCTCATATTTGTTAGAAACGAATTTGTCAATTACAAATGTGTTTAAATATGTTTAAAATAATTGAGAAGAGCATGTCTGATTGCATGCGGGTTGATGCCCCAGGTCCCGCCTCTGAGAAAAAGGTATCGGACGGGTCTGATGCTCTTTGGGTGGATGACACCTAAATGAACATCGGTACAAAGTCCCAATTTCTTTCTAATATCAGAGATCAGACCTCTACTCTTGCCTGATGCGTCTAAAACAAAAAGGGGGAACTGTAGAGAGCTGCGTAATGCCGCGCCTTAAAGATGGAGCTGGTTTCTGCCTTCCACCTTCCGGATGATGAGTGCTCTCTGTCACAAACAACCCCATATTTGGCTAAGGCTGAGGATCTGGCTTGCTTCCATGTATGTGGACCTATCTGCATTGCCCACATGGCACACTGGGGTTGGCTACCCAGAGGCTATTTAAGCTGTGGGCTGGCTTTCCCCAGGGTCAGAAGATTGTTCAAGTTTCCTGAATAAACTGCATTGAGGAAAAAAAAAATAATAATAATAATAATAATAATAATAATAATTTTTTTTCTTTTTGAGATACGCACAATAGCATACATCTGGATGCATACCAAGTACTTGATAAGTGAAGGGAGTTAGGATTGTGAGTTTGAGGCTATCTTAGGCTACTTAGTGAAATACTTATCTAAAATATGTCATCTCTGAAAATTACCCATTCTAGAGTAATGGCTGCCCCTGTAAGTGTGACTTAGGAGGACTTCCAGAAAAAGAATTCAAAAGAATAATTGAAAACGTGTTCAAAGAACTCAAAGAAAATATGAGAGTACTCAAAGAATTGAATAAAATACAAAAGTTAATTTGAGATATAAAAGCACATATCGGTAAAGATATATAATTGCTAAAGAGAAGACAAAGCACAATAATGCTGTGAAAAAAAAACAAAAACAAACAAACAAACAAACAAAAACACCTCAACAAGCCAAATAAAAGGCTCAGTGCAAAGCATCTGCCATACAATGAAGCATGTGGAAAACAGAGTATCAGGGTTGGAAGACAAGGTATAACAATTGAATCACTCAGTAAAAGTCAGTGGAAAAAGAATTAAAAATAACATGAACAGGACATGGGAGAGCTTAGTAAATCATAAAAAGACAAAATCCATAACTTATGGGCATATAAAAATTATATCAAGGGCAGGACCTGGGCCATCAACCCGCATGCAATCAGACATGCTCTTCTCTGGGTCCAAAGCGGCTGACCCTGAGTGCAGTGCTTAGCCTCGCATCCTGAGCGTATCATTTTAGCTTTTTATGGTATCCAACCATGCTTGGGGAGAATGTCCTGCTTCAATGGCTGTAAAGGCCTGAATGATCATGGCTGCATCACACTGTTGTGAGACTCTAATCTTGCATATATACCACAGGCAAACCAAGGAGACCAACACCAGAAGGCCTGCTAACGCTCCCATGCCCGCCCATTCCTTCAGATGATTCATGGCTGCAGCAATCCATGTTGATAATCCTGTGGCTAGTCCTGCGTCCACTCTGGTAGAATTTACTGTGACAATGGCCACTCTCAACTGCTCCATCATAGTATCGAATTCTCCAGTCCAATTACCTAAAATATAGCTCGACAATTGTTTAGACAGATTTGCAGCACAGGAAAAATTCTCATGTTGTATGCTAGTGACACAAAGTCCAGCATACTTTCATTGACAGCCAGGTTGAGCGATTTGCCATAGAGTATCAATTTGCTCCTGCAAGAGGTCAATCCTCTGATTGAACACCATCAAGCTTCCTTTTAGTTGAGCATTAATTCCTTTATGTACAACTAAGGCATGAGCTACATTGGCTAAATGATTATTCAGGGTCTGAGCAGTCTGCCCAGTATGACTCATGGCTAATGCCCTGGTGGTAGCTCCAACAGCCGCCAATGAGATGGTAGTAACAATGGTGGCTGTAGTTCCAAGATTCCTTTTCTGTCTGAAGAGAGTCATAGCATGAGGGGCATCAATGGGCACAGGCACCCAGTGAGGCATGCGAGTAACCAGGGCATACCTAAATTTACTAGCATTCCAGCATTGGGCAAAAAAGCAAGTATCATTACCACAATTACTTGGCTCTATCTGGCTAATAATAAATAAAAATGGGGGATATAGACAAACAGGTGTGGGCTTATAGGAAATATTATGAGAAGCCTTAACCCCTCGTTGGAACATCCTGCATCAGTTCTAGAACTAGCAGTGGTGGTGTCCGAGGTCTGAGTAGGTTCAGGAGACCATTGCCCCCAGGGACGAGACGTGCTCCATGCCAATTGACTAACTCCATGTTTTCCTCCACTTTTGAAAGTCATTTAAGGTTCTTAAATTATTTTTTCCCTTCTTTTTTAAATTTTTCATCAATTACACTTTATTCATTCTGCATCCCCCCATAAGTCCCTCCCTCCTCCCCTCCCAATCCCACCCTCCCTCCTCCCTCCTCCCTCTGCTTGCATGCCACTCCCCAAGTCCACTAATAGGGGAGGTTCTCCTCTCCTTTCTGATCTTAGTCTGTCAGTTCACATCAAAAGTGGCTGTATTGTCCTCTACTATGGCCTGGGAAGGCTGCTCCCCCCCAGAGGGAGGTGATCAAAGAGCAGGCCAATCAGATTATGTCAGAGGCAGTCCCTCTTCACATTACTCAGGATGCGAGGCTAAGCACTGCACTCAGGGTCAGCCACTTTCGACCCAGAGAAGAGCAAGTCTGATTGCATGCGGGTTGATGCCCCAGGTCCCACCTCTGAGAAAAGGGTATCAGGCGGGTCTGATGCTCTTTGGGTGGATGACACCCAAATGAACATCGGTACAAAGTCCCAATTTATTTCTAATATCAGAGATCAGACCTCTACTCTTGCCTGATGCGTCTAAAACAAAAAGGGGGAACTGTAGAGAGCTGCGGAATGCTATGCCTTAAAGATGGAGCTGGTTTCCGCCTTCCACCTTCCCGATGGTGAGTGCTCTCTGTCACGAACAATTCCACATTTGGCTAAGGCTGAGGATCTGGCTTGCTTCCATGTATGTGGACCTATCTGCATTGCCCACGTGGCACGCCTGGGTTGGCTACCCAGAGGCTATTTAAGCTGTGGGCTGGCTTCCCCCAGGGTCCGAGGATTGTTCAAGGTTCCTGAATAAACTGCATTGAAAAAAAAAAAAAAAGAATAAATATTCCTTTAAAAAGTATACATTTAAATACTTAAATGATCTTAGAAACAAGTGAACTAGTCAAAACTACATAAGAAATTAAAATTAATGAATAATATAGATTATTTATGGTTGTTTCACAAGTTGTATCTCATATCGATCTTTCATCTTTAACAGTATCTACATCATGAGCAGACAGATTTTAGAAACCTAATTTCTTACAGTAAGATTATTTTTCTAGAGATACGTCACATCCTTCAATAAATATAATAGAAACTTTTTTCTATTTTTTGGAAAGTCATTTATCATCTGTTGTGTTCAGAGACAAAGAACTACAGCAGGACTGTGGTATGATCCCTTAATTTATATTAGCATAGAGAATAATAACTACACATAGGAGCTGATATGATAGAAGACATATTTTGGAAAGTGAGATAATAATAAAATCATTATTAATGTAGAAATAGGTCTTGGAAATGTTGGAGAAATTCTGATTAAAATCTCAGTTCAAACAATATTAGACCAAAACTAAAAAAACTACTTAAGAAAATGAGAAATGGAGAAAAAATTACGTGGCTATGTGGAAGCTATAACAACATACACTATCTCTGAAATATTCCTGTGATTACTAATCTCTGAAGATGTTTTCACAGTTAGAGAACAACACTGGAAAATGATAAAACATCATCATTTAAATTCAAAGAGACACAATCCAGCTAAGGGTTGAAAAAGTTACGAGACCATTTTTAATGTACAGAAATCATGTTTATTTTTTTTAATCTTACCCCAATTTGGGGAGGCACAATCTTTTGAATCTAAGAAACAAAAAGTCTTATTCCCAAGTTAGAAATATCTGATGTAAATTGTAGAACTGATTGTATTAAAAATAATAAATAATTTTACAAAGAAAAAAAATTATATCAAACACAAAGAAATATTTTCAGTAAAATCAAACAAGAAAATTTCCCAAATAAGTAGAAAAATATTCCCATCTACATGCAAGAGTCCAGTGAACATCAAATAGAAATGACCAGGAAAAAAAAAAACTAAACTGCCAACATATTATAGGTGAAACACTGAAATCAGAGACTAATGAAAGGATATTAAAAAGGATATTAAAAAAGAAAAGGTCTACATCACATGTATAATCAAGACCATCAAGATAAGAATTGATTCTCTGATAGAATTTTTTAAAACCAGAAACACCTGGAAAGATGTAGTTCAAATTAAAAAGACAACAATGGTCAACCCAGACTCTTTTCCCAGAAAAACTATTTCCTATAATAATTTAAGGAGAAAAACAATTTCTATAATAAAAACACTAAAGGAAATTTTTAGTTAATTTATTTATTTATTCACTTTACATCCAAATCTTCGCCCCCTCCCTTCTTTCCTCCAGGTGTGACCCTCACCCCTCCTGCCCTAATCCTCAGAAAAGGGGAATACCCACTTACCCACCCACCCCAGTTCATCAAATCACGTCAGTACTGAGCTCTTCCTTTTCCCCTGAGGCTAAATGGTAAAAACTAAAATATCTGTGTATATTTGTGCTTGACAAAAGGTATAATAGCTGCAGAGAAAGTGACTAGTGAAGACAAAGGCAGAAGTGAGCACAATGGAGTGACTTAAAATGAATCACATGAGGCAAATGAAGTGTCCGCGTCTATCTTGATAGACTTTACTGACTGAAGAAAAAGAATGGCTTCGTTTCTTACACTGTGGCATTAAGCATGATGACCTTGTCAAACTAATTTATTCTATATGGCAAGCAGTGACTATCCCACCATTATTATCGTCACAAACAAAAAAAGTTTGGGAACATCGGCCATACGTCAGTCTATGCTCAATCATTTATGGATCCGATACCAATTCTGCTGTGTCCTAGGTTTTTAGCTCTTTGACCTTGTTCAAACTTACAGAACTCTAACTGAATCATGAGTTTGCAGTGGTGAGAAAAACAACTTGTCGGATTCACAAAGGTTTGAGAAATCTAAATATGTGGGGATAGTTCCAAGTGTACTCTATTAGATGGATACCTTCCTGAGAAAAATGTTGTAGCTCAGTGTTGTACAGAGTTGTAGCTCAGTCCCAACATAGCTGCACTTTCTCATACAAAGTGTCTATCTCATTTGTTCTCCGTGACCCCATCTGATCAGAGCACACTGAATGGTAGGAGTGGAGATGCTAAAATCTTCACAATATGAATAAAATGGAAAGAGTCTAAACACTGGATAATTGATCTCTCAAATCTGAATAACAAATCTGTTTTTGGGGTCACAGCTCATTCATGCAGCCAAGTTGAGGTGACCGCACAGTATCTCTCTGCTAATGGATGTTTAATGAATCTTTCCAACAAATATGATAGTTTGCATGTATTCATGGTAACTATCATTCACATCTTTTTCTGCAAGTTCATGAGGTATTTAATCTATCATGACTAAAAACAGGAAAAGAAGTGATGCTTAGCAAACTGTGTAACAAAAAGTAATAATAGTTATGCAAAAAATTGTCTTTAAATTCTAAAGGTTGCTATGAGAAAATATTTACTTAACAAATTGTGAACATCTTCAGATTGTTTTTGATCAACTTTAGATTAATAAATATAAAATAATCAGAAGGAAAATATTTAATACTTAGAGCTATGATTATGCTCAAAGGTATGGGAAAAAATTATAATCTCAGCATTATTGTTGAAGAAAATGTCAATAAGATGACCTAAAAATAGGAATTTCAAGCACCCCAGATTATCAGTTTTCGTTACAAAATTATGTGTGTGTGTGAAGCATGTGTGCACATGTATGTGTGTCAGGTGAGCATAGCATCCCAGGAGTACAGAAAAGTCATCATATCTCTTTGAGCTAGAGTTACAGGTGCTGGTTCTCTTGTTAGCAGTGCTGGGAGTCAAACCCGTGACTTCTGGAAGAAGAGCAAGCACTCTAAACCACTGAGCCATATATCCACCCTCATAAGCATTTAATATAATTTTACGTGAGGAATGATTAGTAGCACAAATCCAGGGAGAAAAGAAAATGACAGAGTTGGTGAGTATAGTTATCTTCACTTAATAAAGTTTAGTGTCAGATTAAAGATGTCGAAAGAAGAACACCATTTCTCAAAAAATTCAGTTCAAATTTTCAAAAACCAAGAAATATTGTCAAATATTATTTTTGGACTGTGATTCCATGAAATATAAGAATCATACTAAATGATGTTGGTACCTATGTCCTATCATTGTTTTCAGCTAATTAGATGTTATGCATTAAGTTTTAGTACCTAAAAACAAAGGACCATAAGGAATAGAAATCTATGAAAGGTGATGCACGACATCGTATAAAATCAGAATCATGCTGAGAATGGTGAAAGCTTAATGCCTTGGCTGGCGCTCTCATGAATAAGTTTCATGAATTTTAGAGAAAATGTGACTTTTCTAACATTTAGTTGCTTAAAATCCCATTGTCTGCTTTCTCGCCTTCCTGAGATAACCCCCAGAAAAATCTGAAAGAAAAAAAAAATTCTGTGGAATATTGTCATTCATTGTCATCATTTTCATTAAATTCCCAGGGTTTAGGGAGGTTTGAAAAACATCTGGCTATATTATGGTTGAGTGTAATGTCAACTTACCACTAGAGTAGGGGGCTTCAACTGAAGAACTGACTTGATTGATGTGAGGAGACTCAGAGCAATGTGGCTGTCACCTTTAAAAGGTGTAGTCCATTTAAAAGGTTCTTGCAGAGGAAAGAAAATTGCTCACTTTTCCTTGCTAGGCTTCCCCTCTTCCCTAGATTTGATTTACCCTGTTGCTGTTCCTATTGCTTATTCCTTCGCTGATATTAGAACCAACGTCTCCCTTCCATTTTGGACTAAGGAACAGCAGCTTCCCCAGAACGTTTCAGGTTATCAGTGCCAAACGGAGACCGCTAAGACACCCAGCCTTGTGGACTGAGAAATGACTGAGTTGTCAGTCCCTACAGTGAGAGGTAGGCGCTGTGGGAATATTCCAGCAGATGAGATACCCAGCCTGAAGAACCAACCAACTCCTGGGTTCTCAGCCTTTCAGGTGTTCTCAGCCTTTCATATATTTATTAATTCAGTATATGTATGTATATATATATATATATATCCTTTTATGTATTATTTCTGTTCCCCTAGACAACCCTGAATAATATAAGCTACACATACCAAAATAAACATTTCCCAATTCTATCCAAAGTCTTAAATGGAATGAACTTCCAATTGAAAAGAAATTCTGTGTTAGTCAAATTTCTAGTGCTGTAATAAACACACAAGCTGAATCAACTTGAAAGAGAAAGGGTTCATCCTAACTAGTGATTCCACAGTTTCCAGTCAGAGTTGCTTGTCCCTGTTGCTCTAAGTCTGCGGTAGCCCAGTGCATCATAGCAGAAACC
Organism: Meriones unguiculatus; assembly: GCF_030254825.1. NCBI lineage: Eukaryota > Metazoa > Chordata > Mammalia > Rodentia > Muridae > Meriones > Meriones unguiculatus. Next base: position 53,930,474 of record NC_083363.1, on the reverse strand, counting down.
TGTCACAGATGAGGCCTATTCACGATGGATGAACGGAAAGGAAAAAGGAAGCAAAGGCCACTTCTCCATACTTTCTTTAGGGCACAGTGCCTATGCCCTAAGTCCCTTGCACTGGGGTCTATTGCAAGGCCCCCTCACCTCCCTATCACACTACCAAGGAGGGAAGCTAAGCCTTTACCCATGAGCCTTTGGGAGACACTGAAATACAAAGTACAGCATCTGCCTAAATCAATGCCATTTCTTATTATTTTGCTCAGAGAACTGTAATACCACATTAAGGTGTTTTGCTTAAGAACATAAAATATTCATGAATAGTTAAGTTTCTACAAAGGACAGTTTCCCAAGTTATGTGAAATTAACGTCTATGAGTTTAAAATAAACTATAATTTACTTTCTTAAGTAGTTACTATGGGGCTAATAATTTAGACTTAATTATGTTTGCTGCATTTTAATTGCATGTCTGGTTTAGCATTTTGGCCATAGCATTTTGTCATTTGTTAGAAAGGAAGTTTTCGTTACGCCAAAAACTCACCAAGGGAATTCCTTACGTGCTAACCACCTCCAGTCCCATGCATAGACCATGGGCTTCAACCAAATATCACATGGAACTTTCACTTCAGCCCTGCAAGTTCGCTGCAGAGATGCTAACACTGAAGAGGCCTCCAGTTACTGTTGGATAGTTTATAGAAAGCGCAGGAGCAGAGACAGACATGCCAAAATTCAGTCGCCAGCCAGGACAAACTATCAAGCTTCATGGGAGAAAGGAGTGATGCAGAAGTCACTGGAAGCTCTACTCTGACACACCCGCAAGCACACACCACACACACGTACACACGCCAAACCACACACGTACACCAGAAAAAGAGAGAGGGAGGAAGGAAGGGAGGGAGGGAAGAAGAAAGGGAAGGGGAAAGAAAGACAATGCTTCTTTTTCTTTTTTTTAATAGAATTGTATTTTTCAAAAAAAAAAGAAAAGAAAAATTGTTATCTATCTGAAAAAAACACTTTCTATGTACTATAAGAGTGATTTTTTTTGCTTTTATATTTTTACAGATCACCACCATATTAATTCTCTATAGCGGCAAACATTGTACTTTATCCAACTAAATCTCGTATTTTGACAAATATTTTAAGAACTCAATTACCTTAGCACATGTGGATTTTTTTTTTCAGTTTTCAATACCATAATAAATATAAACACTTCTTCAGAGACTACTTAAGAGCAGGCACAAATTTTCAAAGACTTTTACTCATTTGCTTTATCATCAAAATTGTACTCATACAAGCCTTTTCTATAAGATATTAAGGAAAAATTGAAACCTCTGAGAAATGCTGACATTTTTTAGTATTTACATAACATTTTAAAAATAAAACATGTTTCAAGTTTCAAATTCAAATTTCCATTTCCATTTTGTTTTTCTATCTGAATGAAACAGCCTCATAAAATCAATAACTGAAAGTCTGATGAGACAAATTTAATTGAATGTGTGGTAAATATGCCGTCTCAAAGAAAAACAGACTTTAAACTATATATACCTTAAAAAAATAGTCTCACTGTTGTTTTCCTGGTTAGCCTCTGACTCAGGGTTTCTATTGTTGTGAAGAGTCTCTTGTTGCTGTTTTGTCTCATTTATTATTATTAATATTATTATTATTATCATGATTATAATTATTTACGATTTATTCAATTTTGTATCACAGTTATAACCCCTTCTCTCAACTCCTCCCAATCCCATCATCCCTGCCTCTCTCCCCCACATCTGTCCCCCATAGTCCACTGATAAGGGAGGTCCTTCTCCCCTACTATCTGATCCTAGCCTATCAGTTCTCATCATAACTGCCTAGATCCTCTTCCTCTGAAGGCTGACTAGATTCCTCCGTGAGAGGGAAGTGACCAAAGACCAGGCAACCCAGTTCCTGTCAGAGACTGCTCCTTCTCCTGTTACTAGGATCCAGATTTTTAGGCTTTGTTGGTCTCCTTGTGGAGCTCCTTTCTCCTCTGGGTCTTTCTATATCCCTCTTCTTCCGTAAAACTCCCCTTTACTCTGCCCAAAGTTTGGCTGTGAGTCTCTGCCTCTGCTGGTTGGAGCCTTTCAGAGGTCATCTGTTGTAAGCTCTCATCCTGTTCCCTCTCTTTTACCACTTCCAGTGTCTATCCTGTTTGCCCTTCTGAATGAGAATTAAGCATCTTCCCTAGGGTAAAGTGTTATTGATCACTCCAAAATTTTATAATTAACATCACTTCATGAAGCTGGAGAAATAACTCAGTGGAAAAAAAAAATAAAGACACATACTATGCCTTTAATTCCAGCACTTAGGAGACAAAAACAGGTTCAAGGCCAGTTTGGTCTACATAGAAAGTTCCAAAGCCATAACTATGTACAGAAACTCTGCCTCAAAACACAAAGGAGGAGGAAGAGAAGGAGGAGGAAAACGAAGAGAAGAATGCCCAAGTTATTACTCATGTCATGCAGACCAATGTGCTAGGCAAATCCTGCTCTTGATTTGGTGATTCTTGCCATTCATTTTTTATTCTTACAAACAATTGTGCATTTTCATTTTTTATTGTGTCCCATATATTCTGCAGTCAGACCTGAGTATTCACAAAAATAATGTATCTTTTTTTCCAGCTGTATTAAAATTAGGCATTTACCGTCCTCTACCCTTGGAGATAGAAACCAAGTTATATTTATTCTACTTCACTACCTAAATAATCACTTTTTGATGAGTAAATAAAATATAGTGAATTTTCTGAATTATAAGACAATCGAAGGGTAAATATAGCAAAGCACCATGATTACACACAAAGAAATTTTAACTGTGGCAGGCCCCCTATTCTTCCTTAAAAATCATTCTCATATGAGGGCAGACTCTGGCATGTGGGAAACACGAAAGGCTAGAGATGTGACATAGCTCAGCATAAGAGCTGGGCATGTAGACCTGGGTCTTCAGATCCAGACAGTAAATCAACTAGAATCATTCCCACTGATACATATGTGAATAAGATACCTGTCACGAACGATACGATAGTAAACACAAAGTGACACTAAAAATTCGACCTGGGAACTACAGCCAATAAACACTATCAGCAGAGTACTTAGATACAAAACTAACTCACAAATATCAGTAGCCTTCCTAGATACAAAATGGATTAAGAAATAAATCAGGAGAAGTAACCTTTCACAAAAGCCTCAAAAAATGTAAAATATTTTGAGGTAACTCTAACCAAGATTGTATGATTAAGAACTTCAGTCGTTGAAGAAAGAAACTGAAGATGTCAGAAGATGGAAAGATCATCCATGCTCATGGATCAGTAGGATTAACACAGTAAAAATGGCCATCCTGCCAAAAGCAACCTACAGATTTAATGCAATCCCCATCAAAATTATAACACAATTCTGCAAAGTTCTTGAAACGACAGTCCTCTGCTTCATATGGAAACACACACAACACAACAACAACACAGGTTAGCTAAAACAGTCCTGAGCAATAAAAGCTGCTGAAAGTCTCACGGTTCCTAATTTCAAGCTATACTACAAAGCTATAGTAATAAAATAACATGGTATTGACATAGAAATAGACATGTTTATCAGTGAAATAGAACTGAAGACCCAGACATAAATTTGCACATCTACGGATTTTTGATGAAGAAGCCAGAAACACACACTGGGGGAAAAAACAAAAAACAAACAAACAAAAACACCAGCATCTTCAACAAATGGTGCCGGTCAACTTGAATGCTTGCGTGTAGATAAATGTAAATAGATTCGTACTTCTTAACCTGCACAAAGATCAATTCCAAATGGATCAAAGATCTCAACAAAAGACCAGATAATAGTAGACCTGACAAAAGAGAAAGTGGTAATAAGCTAGAGCATTGACACAGGAGAGAGCTTCCTGAACAGAATGCCAACAGCTCAGGCTCTAAGATTAATAATTAATAAAATGGGACCTCATGAAGCTGAAAAGCTTCTGTATGGCAAAGGATACCATCCTTCAGACAAGGTGGCAGCCTACAGAATGTGAAAAGATTTTTACCAACTCTATATCTTATAGAGGACTAATATCCAAAATATATACAGAGCTCAAACTTGATATCAAAGAACCAAATAACCCAATTTTAAAATGGTGAACAGATATAAACAGAGAATTCTCAAAAGAGAAAACTCAAATGACTTAAGGAAATGTTCAACATCCTTAGCCATCAGGGAAATGCAAATCAAAACTACTATGAAATTCAATCTTATACCTGTCAGAATGGCTAAGCTCAATAGCAAAAGGAAAGCTCATGCTGACCAATGATGTTGAGCAAAGGGAACACTCTTTCATTGCTGGTGGGAGTGCAAACTTGTACAGCCATTATGAAAATCAATATATGACAGTTCCTCAGAAAGTTGGAAATTGATCTACCTCAGGATCCAGCTATACCATCCTTGAGTATATACACAAAGGACATTTTATCTTACCACAAAGACACTTACTCAACCAAGTTCATTGCTGCCTTATTGATAATAGCCAAAGGAAAAATTGGAAACCACATAGATGTCCTTCAACAAAAGAATGGATAAAGAAAATGTTGTACATTTACACAACGGAATGCTATTCAGCTTTATAACAATGACATCATGGATAAGTCAGATACAGAAATATAAATATGGTATGTCTTCACTTATATGTAGATATTAGCCTTAAATAAACAATAACCGAGACCAAATCCACAGACCCAGAGAGGTTAGGTATAGAGGAAGGGACCATGGGGGACATGTGGAATTCCCTTGGAGGGGGAAGTACAGTAAATTACATATGTGGACTGGGGGAGGAGCCTGCTGGAGATGGGAGATTTAGTGGAGGGAAGGAATGCAAGCAAAGATAACTAAAATTAGAGGCTTTAGAGAGGTGGTTTGGTATGCTATCAGTGACGTGGAAGTGCAGTGGAAACTTCCTAAAATGTATGAAGTCAACCCTAATAAAGTCTCTGAAGTATGAGGGAGGACAGGTTCCCAACTGGCCATTTCTTGTCACCAAACAAAGCTTCTATTACCGGGACTGGTTTATATTAGCCAAAGGGGTCACATTGAAATCCCCAAACCACCCAAGCATTGCCAAGACCATAGGTTGCCCTTCACAAAGTGACAGCAGGACCCCATTGATGGAGAGAACACACAACTCATTGAATACAGAGAAGTCAAGCTGGCACCCACAGAAAACCTCCACCTCCATGTTCCAGTATCTTTGGTACAGGAAGGTACTCTCCTTGCTATGAAAATCAAAACTCAGCCACAAAATCTTTGATCTACAGTCTGTCCTGCCTGTAAAATATGCTACAGCAATGGTGACACAAAGCTTGTGTAGTAGATTTAACTTAAGGCTCACTCCACAAAATGGAATTAATACCAACACTGCTCAGGTGATGCGGAACCAGAGACCTAGGGCAAATCCAAATACTACTGGTCTAAAAAATGTAACAATAAAATGACTCCTAATAATATTCTGTTTGACTCATGGATTGGTGCCTTATTCAGCTTTAATCAGAGAGGCTTCCTTCTGAAGTAGATAGAAACAAATAAAGAGTCCCACAGCCAGGCATTACAGAAAGAGAGAGAGAGACAGAAAGAGAGAGTAAGAGAGAGAGATATGGTAAGGTAGATCATGGAACACAGCTCTAAGTGAGATGTTGCCATCCAATCCTTCCACCCCGAGCTGAGGGAACCCCACAGAAGAGGAGGCAGAAAGAATGTGGAGAAGGTTGAGCACCAGGAGAGCAAGGCCCTTTTAATCAACTAAGCAATGCTCAAATAAACTCACAGAGGCTGAAGCAGCAAGCATGGGTCTCTGTGTAGATGTCATAGCTTTTGGTTTAGTATTCTTATGGAATTCCTGAATGTGTGAACAAGTAGGTCTATGATTTTTTTTTTTTGTGCCTTCTCTGGGGCTCTTCTGTCCGTTGGTTTGTCTTGTACAACTTCAATGTGACAGTTTTATTATCTTATTTTACTAACTAGCAGTGTTTTCAAAGCAAAGACTCATGACCAAACCTTTGGCAGAGTACAGGGAATCATAAGAAAGAAGGGGAGTTAGTCTGATGGGGAAAGGATAGGAGCTCCACAAGGACCAAATATATCTGGGCACAGGGTCTTTTCTGAGACTGACATTCAACCAAGGACCATGTATGGATATAACCTAGAACCTCCACTCAGATGTAGCCTGTGGTAGCTCAGTAACCAATTGGTTTCCCAAAGTGAGGGGAACAAGGACTATTTCTAACAGGAACTCAATGACTGGCTCTTTGGTCTCCCCACCCCCGAAGGGAGGAGCAGTCCTGTTAGGCCACAGAGGAGGGCTTTGCAGCCAGTCCTGAAGATACCTGATAAAACAGGATCAGATGAATGGGGAGGAGGTCCCCCCTATCAGTGGACTTGGAAAGGGGCACGGTGGAGATGAGGGAGGGAGGGAGGGACTGGGAGGGAATGAGGGATCGGGACACGGCTGGGATACAGAGTTAATAAAATGTAACTGATAAAAAAAATGATAATAATAAAATTAAAAAAAGAAACCTAAAAAAAAATCTTTTAAGATAACTGCCACCAGATGGCGCCAAATACAACTCCTCTCTGCCACGGGAGCACGCTCAACTCAGAACTCAAGGTTTATTTTATAGACTCTAGGTTATCAAATGGGTTCATCGCATCAATCTTTGCAATATGCTTCCTGACTGTTGAGTATAACAACACTCAGGGACACAAGTAAATTCTTGACATAAGATGTTTCATGTATTTTATGTTTTGAAAGCCAACACAAGAAAGGCTTCTTCCAAAGTGTGCCACAAAATGAAGCTGAGATAGTTCTTGGGGGACTCTGGATTCCCTCGCTTCAAGACTGACATTCAGAAATGATGTAGTAGAAAACCTTGAGAATTCTTAGAGAAAAGTCAGATCTTTTTAAATCACAACAATTAACATTTTCCAGCGCTAATAAAATTATCAAAAGATACGAGGATTTAGAGACAGGGAGCCACCTAAGGCCTAACAGAGTAGCAAGCCCCACATCCTGTAGCTCCAACATTTCCCTGAGTCTGTTGAAAGAGAGGCCACGTTCACTGAAATATTTGATCAGGAAGACGTTTGAAAATAGTAGTTTATTGACTTTGCGATAAGAGGGTTAGGAGAAACTGTTCTTGTCGCATATTTACACAAGACAGAAAAAAAATTCATTAACCTTTTTCTACTTTTCAGTCTTCCCATTTAAAATTCTTCTTCCAGCCTTGCTATTTAATTTCTTCTTTTTTTCTTCCAAGAAATGCCTGCTTTGTGTTGAAGTTTCAGTGCTTCTTTAACTTGCTTACCCCAGTCCACAAAGAGTTATTAGGGCCTTTAAATAGCAAGGAGGTTCATCTGTTCTTAGGGCCTTGAACAGCAAGGAGGTCATCTGTTCTTCATCCAGGCCTTGTCATGCTTTGTTCCCTTCAAAAAGGTGTTTACCAGAGTATTTGCTTTAAAACTCTCACAGCTACAAAATCTGTAACAAAGGAAAAATGCTGATGTGTAACATGCATTCCATTCATTTGCTGCCATATATTAATATATTTATTAATAAGTATTTATTAATAAGTATTTATTAATATATTTGTTAGGTTTGGCCTGGTGCTATGTATTTTAATGTTAACTAAAGGCTCCCAAGATCTTGTCCCTGCTCAGATGGGCACATTCTCTCATTCACCTGTCCTTGCTGTGTAAACCTTGTTCTACCTAATTGAAAGTTGATTGGTTAATTTAAAAAAAAAAAAAGCAGAAGCAGAAAGATGCACACGGTATATACTCACTCATATAGACATATAATATAGGATGAACCTACTAAAATCTGTACACCTAGAGAAACTAATCAAGAGGGAAGACTCTTGATAAAATGCTCAATTCCTATCCAGAAAGGCAAAGAGGATGGACATCAGAAAAAGGAGAAAAGAGGGAACAAGTCAGGAGCCTGACACAGAGGGCCTCTGAAAGGCTCTGCCCTGCAGACTATCAATGCAGATGCTGAGACTTATGGGCAACCTTTGGGCAGAGTGCAGGTAATCTTGGGAAAGAAGTGGGAAACGGTAAGATCTGGAGAGGACAAGAACTCCATAAGGAGAGCAACAGAACCAAAAAATCTGAGCACAGGGGTCTTTCCTGAGACTGACACTCCAATCAAGGACTATTCATGGAGATAACTTAAGACCCCTGCACAGATGTAGCTCATGGCAGTTCAGTATCCAAGTGGGTTCCATTGTAATAGAAACAGGGACTGTCTCTGACATGAACTGATTGGCCTGCTCTTTAATTACCTCCCCCTGAAGGTGAAGCATGAGGAAGAAGGGAGAAAGAGGAGGAGAAGGAAACAGAATGGCATCATGGGTTGGCATGGGAAAGGAGCACATGGCTGGATCAGCATGGATGGAGGAGGTGGAGAACATTAATAAATATTTTGGGACTATGGATGGGAGGTAGCTCGAGATTGGGTCTGGAAGGTAAAGTAAGTTTGCAAGGTTAGTCTCTGCAATGTCCTGGGTAAAAGCTATTTTATAAAATACAACAGGTGTATGTGTCTCTACTTGATTGACAGTGGGTTACATAACACCACCGTAATAATTATAGCCTAATAATAAACATTTACTGGGCCATACCTTTTAAATTTACCACAACATATACTGTACATTACACACCACATATACTTATTTAGCAAATAAGTATGTATTATCAAGCATACATAATAACACCTACTTCAGTATATATGCCTATATACGCTGGAAAAACTTCAAACATTTTTGTGTATATATGAATTCTTTGACACTTTAACTTGAAAGTAAAGCAATGACACTAGGCCGATTTTAGTATTAGGAAGAAACTGAAAGACACAATACACATGTCTATTTCACACAGGTGTAAGCATGACGTTCCAGGCCCTGCTTTTGAACACCTTACCAGCATTAACTCATTGGAACCAGAGGCTCAAACATCTAACCCTCAGTATCAAAAAGCAGAGCTGGGCTCCCCTCACCTGCTGATTTGATCATTTGGTGTGTGAATCCGGAGCCTTACTAAGTCCAGTGGCAGCCCCTTCTCAAGCCCTCTCTTTATGAACTTTAGCCTCCTAGACTCTGCTCATCCATCGCCACTTTTCCTTGGAGTCCCATAGTTTAAGGACTGTTGTGTCCAAGAGCTTAACCCTTTGACCCAGTTTCCTCTGTTTACACTCGCTCTCTTAGAACTCTCATTTATTAACTCAAACAAATATGACCTCCTACTTACGTCCAAAGAATAAACTTTTCCTCTGGTCCTCAGCCTCATTCAGTTTCCTCCTCAACGTCTCAAATTAGCTTGATTGGTAGCAAAGTCTTTAATAATAATGGATTCAAAACTGAGCTTTTCATCTTTTCCATATTTCTGAGTCTTGCCCAGTCTCCCCATCTCAGTGAAGGCACCATTGTTCTGCAGGCCACCCCTCCCAATAACTATGGAACCAATCTGGCTGGCTCCTTGTCACGTGACTCATTTCATCTATCAGGATGAAATGGCTGTAGTTTCAAAGTATTCAGATTTCTAACTCCTTCAAAATTCATCCCGACTCCATCCACTTCTCACCTGGATTATTACGATAGCTCTCACAGTGTAATCTTTTTCTTCCTTCCTTCCTTCCTTCCTTCCTTCCTTCTTTTTTTCTTTCTCTACACTTCTATTTCACTCTGTTGTCAAGTTGGCACCCGTGGTGATTTCTTACAAATAAGAGTCACACTCCTCCAGAGACAAAAATTCAAAGTCTCTGTTACCACCCTAACCTCCTCCTCTGTCCCTCAAGCTACACCGACATGTACCTTGCACACACACATCTTTCTGCCTCAGGACCTTGTCATTGGAAGACCCCTTGCCCAGCACTGTCCTCTTTCTGATGCCAGCACTCCCTGTCTGGCCTTCAGTGTCTCTCATCTATCAGCATAGCGATGGGCATTAACTCCTGGTCCCTCCTCCTTTACCCACTCTAGCTTCTCATGGCATGTACATCTTCTGCCCCACTGCTTAATCTATTAAGTCTTTCAGTTCATCTCTGCTCTGGTAGAACACAAGCAATGATTTTTCCTGTAAGCAATGATTTGGGATTCAGCAAAAATCCTTTGAAGTTGCAACAATAATTTAAAATGTTGATTTTTCTGTTGTCTATTATTTCATGACCATCTTCAAGAAGTCTTAAAAAGGAACAGAAATGAACACTTGGACCAACTCTGAGCTGGGCATGAGAGAGTCATTTATATGACAATATAGGTTTTTATGAAGGAAAGAAATATTCTTGTAAAAACTTCTCTTCTGAGCTGGGTTTACAAGCTACTTTTCCTCTGTTGTTCCTTCAGCTGTTCCTCTTCCTCCTCCTCCTCTTCATTCTGTTCCTTCTCCTAAAATGTCAACCCTATATACATGAAAGAAAGTATCTTCTATATTTGGAGCACAATCCACTACTTATTTTGATTGCTTTCATGGTGGCTGTGAATGTTTAATTTAGTAGCATCAAGTGACTGGTTGTGTACGTTTACAATACCATGACAGTTCTAGCCACATGAGTCATCCATATGCATTTTAAACTCCCTTTACTAAAATGACTGCAGCATACTTCTGAAATATCCAAAGCCTGAAAAGTTGATTTCTAAGTCAATATACAAGTCATTAAGGAATGCTGTCCTTGTTGAAGTCTGAAATTTGAAAGTCAACTAGCAGCAGTGAGAGCGGATGAGAAAGCACATAATTTGCTCAGTGACAGTCCAACTGAGAGTGTGTGGTAGCTAAACCCAGTCATGCAAGCACTTGGTGCACAGCAGAGACAATGTGTGCAAATTAAAACTATTTTAATCAATACAATGAGATAGTCTCGTATATTCAAAAGTCAATTTCCCTGAAGAATCATTAAGCATAATAGACACACGACTTTGCCATTAAAGAACAATACACATGAGCTTTGTTGAATGTGTATTTCATAAGATGTGGCCCCAAAACCTTATAAAATAAAAAGAGAAAAATAATTTAATAATGTAGTGGATAATCATATACATTGTGTAAAAGAGTGTAAATGTCATTACACAATGAATAAACCCAAGTCACTCGCACGCCAAATCAATTAAGAAAGAAAGTGACTAAGGAGATGGAATGGAGGAGAGGACTTCTCGGGATAGGTTTGAAAATGCAGCCCAGAGAGCTGACAAGCTGTGCTCGAAGCCTCCCTGGTACAGTGCGGAGCTCCTTCTATATCTCAGTGGTCTTGATGGCGGAGCAGAGAGAAGCCGCAGACCTGATGGCCTGCATGCTCGGAGCTTAGGAGCAGGAGAAATCTAATGAGGTTGGCAACCCACACCTCACCTTGGTCTTCTGCTTTTTCCTCGGTACGTTTACCCCTAAAAGAGTGTGTCTTCAGCTTCCTCGTGGAGCAACACTTTTTAGTCTCTGAGCATCTGGCTCTCAAATAACTCCCTTCTTCGGTTATCTATGTTCAATCCTTTTCCAATTGTATCAAGACGTGTAAAAGTCTTTCTACGTTTTAGTGCTAGACCTATTTGGGGGGTGGGGAGAATTAATTCAAGTGATGCTGACTTTGTAACACTAGTCAATAAATTTGTTTTAATTAGGTTATTGCCAACTTAACACAGACACAGATGAAACCATTCTCAACATCATGGCTTTCTTTTCACTCCTTCCTGAGAATGTAGAGTGACCTAAAAACAATATATGTTAGGAATCATATTGCTTTAAATGCCAGGTTGGTACCATTGGCATGATTAATAAATGTCCAAATGAATTTTCTGCTATCTATGATTTTATTCTCAAGAGCTGAGTTCTTTATTCTCACAAGGAACCTTAGTAGAACAAAGGTTATGTAACAGAAATATAATCCAGGTGAATTTTAGGCCAAAAAGAATTAATACAAAATTAATATCCATTATTTCTAAGTCTATAGCATGAAAATGCCCATAGTGCTTCTATACTGTGTTGAGACACATTTTTTATGAAAAAGCAGAAGTCTTGGATCTTAGATAATTTAACCAGATAAATTTGCACATTACAAGACTTAAAACTAGAAACCATATTATTAACTGTGAAACTATGTAATTAGTTTCTTTATGAGTCTTCAATTTTTTGCTAGATAAAATTAAAACTGCCAGTGAAAATTGAGGCCATTATGAACATGACAGGTCATTTGTTGAGAAAAAGGTTATGTAGAAATAGCATTTGATAATTTGTTGGAAATATTAGCATATAGATGGCAATAGAATGCAAAAAACATCAAAAGAATTTTAATCAAAAGTATTTTGCAACATAAGTCAAATAAGTTTTTTTCTAAATGTACTTATGTTCTTAGCAGTAATGGCAGACATAACCTCATTAAATATATTTGTCTAAAAACAAGTTTATGAGATATTTACAATTCTATTCTTTTCTTAAAATCATAGAATTATAAAACAAATAGATATAGAATCTACCACAAAGACTGAAAAATAACCCATTTCCCCACATAAATTTAAAAGAAACTAACAGCTTAATTAAACACTCTTAATGATACCGAACTTTCTAAATTATAGAGGCTATGCAAATTGGTAAGTCTGGCTACTTGGTCCGTATCTGTCCTTGGAAATAGGGTTCCAACCATTATCCAAACCCTCTGATTTAACACAGTGAATGACAGATCCCGTTGGAAGAAAAGACTAAGTCTGCACTATGGGAAGGTGCTGCCCAGCTCTGGGATGGACACACCCTACCTCGCTCGTCAATGGCTCAGCACCACCTGTCTCTTCTGAAGCTGCAGGCAGAGACAGGAAGATGGTAGTTACCGAACCGCCATACTTCCCGACACTGTTCATGTGAAAAACAGCTGATATGTTTGTATGAAAGCTTCGGAAGTCTGTAATAGATCTCAGTCCAAGAATGTAAACAGTGTTATCCATGAAATGATAACATTTATCCTGAGATTCTCAGATGACAGCACAAAAATTCACTCAGAAGGCACCAATAACTTCCTAGTATAAAAACAGACGATGATTGCCCCTGTGAAAATCTTGTTTTGAGAAGTAATGTGGCTCATCTTATACTTCTGTAAGTAACGTTGATTAACTACTGACTACTGACATTTACGTTTCAAATACTGAACACTCAAGTCTCACTATGTATAAATGCTCACAGCTAAAATGTATGTTAACTTGTGTTGTAGCTATTTTAGTTATTCATGATTGCTTTGATCTGTCTAGAATTTGCCTGCGCTAGTCAACTAAATTTTGAAGTTGTAAATTATTTAAGGATCATATGAAAACATGTTGCCTTTAAAAAATTGTTCTGTTCCTTCTTTCACTGTAACATTTCATTTAGAAACATAGTCACTCAGAATAAGCTACCGTTGCAGCCTTCGTGACCACTTGTGTCATGGCCACCTATGTGTCCAAGTTCCTATCAATGACCTGTGAAAGGAAAGGGAGCGAGCAATTCCACCGGCATTCACCTGTAAGAAAATGGCATTTTTCTTCTCCTTCTTTCCTTTCCTTCGCTCTACAGAAACACCAGTGATGATGGTGAGACCTGCATTTTGGGAACAGAAGAGGAATCCTGTCAGCCAATGACCTGACTTCAAATCTTGAAACCAACCCATCAGCGTTTCTCTGCGTAACTAACTTAAAGAGCCTTTGTCATCACCATTTGCTGCAAGTCACCTGTACTGTCTCAGGAGCTGTTCGTTTTCATTATTCTGAATGTCTAACTGGTATAGGAAACAAAAAAACAAACAAAAACCTCTATCAGTTGTCCTTTACTTTAGAGGCTACACATTTATATTCCATTCTCATGCTATGACTGTGCCATGTTTCTTAACGAGGCTATTGTAGCCCCTCAAAATTTTGAGACTTTCTAAAGGAAACAAATGAGATTGTATTTAAAGCAAAAATACCCCCTGGATCTGTGGCTGTTAAGTCGTTGCTTGTAATGTTTAGTGCATCATAGAATGGTATAATAAAACAGACAAATATTTCTGCATGAATTATGCATAAGGAGAAAAAAAAAGAAAGGAAAAGTGAGCAACAATTGCCTTTGGGTTAAGAACTGTTAGTAAGTGTTGCTGAGCTGAAGGGATCAAGTGCTCTGCTGTAAAGCCCTTGAGCCTTATTGATGCCCCACATCAAATGCATCTTAAGGAAAAAGAGACATCTGGTGTCAAAGACAAGAAACCTCTGCAGCTCCCTAGAGAATAGTGAGCTTCGCCTTGACTGAGATTCCCATCGTTTCTTACCCACAAGGCATCTTGAGCCGTGAACACTTGGAAGATATTAAACTAATGATTAAAATATATTTGTTAAAGAAGTATTACTTCTTTAAAGATGAAAGTCAAATTTTATTTTAGAAACTAACAGATATGCAAATAAGACATGGTAGGAAGCAGAGGAAAACTCATTTGTATATGGCGTTCTCGGCAGAGGCGATATTCTTATTCTTTCTGTAACCGCCGTTTATTAAATTACAGAAACATTCCCAAACAGCTGCTTACATAGCCCAGCAATCACTTACCGGAATCTGAAGTCAATTCAAGGAAAAGGCTTTGACCGCTTAGATAACTTAGAGAAAATGATCAATATCTTCAAAATTCTTATATGGTATAAAGAGCGTTATTATAGTTTTCAAGAAGTTTGTCTATGTCCTAGCAGCTACAGGACACACTAGAATTTGTGGGGCTATTTTCTGAGGATTAAACATTCCCTCGGGAAACTCACAAGAAAGTGATAAGAATCAGAACTCCATCCCTGTGGTTATATAAGCACTAAACAATTCCTAAGGGGAGGCAGGCTCCTTACTGGAGCTCCCTGAAAGTGTGCAGAGAATTTTAGTTCCATGGCTTTTATGAGTCATCACTCAAGGTCGCGTGGGACTTCTCAGTGATACATTTGTTTGGGAGTTAACAATGCTTCTGTAAGTAAGCTCAATAAACTCATTAGCTCTCCAGGCTGGACGTTGGTAGAATCATCTCTTTACTCTGTTGTCAGTGTCATATCTGGGGCAAATAGACATTTTTCTATTTGAAACCAATTGGCAATCAGAGAAGAACTCTACAGAACCTAAAATGAGATCTGAAGGACTGGTTGCCAAGCCCCTTCTGTGGCTGATAACATGTGAAACTGAGAATGACCTGTTTGAGGGTAAAACATTGGCAGGAGCAATACCAGTTTGGCTATACCACTCATGCTCTATGGGATGGTATGCCTCTTTGTGATGGCAGGTGTGTTTCCCCTACTTGGGGAGATAAGACAGTGAAACATCTTTGGGGCAATTTTCAGGGTGCCTCTCTTCTCCTATGTGGTATGAATTATTTACCCTCTTGATGAGTGCACCCCCATACATACATAGATAATCCTTAATATGGTCACTAGACTACAGCATATACTGGTATCTATGGTAGAATGCAGCCTCTGGACATAGCACAGTGGGACATGGCTGTAAGCAGGCTGTTACAGGTATAGGGCTTCTAGTGTGAACAAGAAGACCACAACTAAGACTGAACTCCCACCCCACCCTCCAAATAACTCTGTCATTTAAGGGAGGAATTACAAAAGGAAAGAGACTTATAGATTCTGTTCTCTGATTTTTCAGGAAAAGATTCAAAAACAGCTTGTCATTTCTCACAAGTAACAGGACAAATGAGAAAAAAAAAGTAAAATCTAAGTATCCTTTTTAGGACTCAAACGTAGAACAGATTAGAAGCAACAGACAATAAGAAGAGAAAGAAGAAGGGAGATGTGACAGAAGATAGCCTCAAGTATAATCTTTACTAAAGAGGCAGGTAAATCCATGAATTTGAGGGCCCTGTAATGATCTGGAGAAGAAACTATAATATCATGGAATATTCTGCATTAGAATACCTTGAATTAGAAGAAACTTAAATGAAAACTGAAAAGCCTCTCACAGACTTTCCTATGAGGCTGTGTGATAACCAAGTAGATAAAATCAATTCATGCTCTGGAAGAACTGAGTGATCTAATTACACATTCACCTTGAGACCAAGCTGTGTTATCTGAGATGACACAAAGGAAATCAGTTTCTAATGGAGTACCTCAGTGGTCCCTTACAGACACTTGGCTATAGATGACTGAGGTCCCATGAATATCAAGCCCTGGAAGACAACAAAAGAAGAGTAGAAAAAAGAAATTGAAGAATTGAAGAATTTATCATAAGAGAGATGGTGTTTGGTGCCCAGTTTATCAGACCAGCTTTGACTGTGTTCACAGAAGAGCCAATGAATAAGTTGACTCATCAGAATCCTCAGTACTGTCATGAACTTTACAAGGTAGGAAAGGCTCTGCTGGATCTCAATGAGCTTCACTGATGTGCAGTTGAGTCCATAAGGTACATAAGAGTGGATGAAAGTCAGAGGAAGCAAATGGTGGGACCCATCGATGCCTTCTGAAAGCAAACGCGGCAAGACATGTCAAGCTAGAGTTCTTATGGTAAAGACAAATGTTGTCTTTGCTTGTGAGTCTCTGGAAGCATCAAAGCCTGAGCCACAGTGTACCAGAGGAATGAAATAATCAGTGAGTGATAGAGCAGAAGGTTGTCATAGTGGCAGTTTCCCAAGGGCCCTCAGGCTACACTGCATACATTTCACCCTCTTGGGAAAGTATATTGAACAGCTACAGAATATCTGATCAACCCGATGCCTTTCCAGCAGCCAGGTGTGATCAATGTGGAAACAGCAGTTGTGGCACCAGTCCAGAAGCCTAGTAGACACAGGAAGTATTAGCTCGAGCAGTAGTGCTGCTGGTGAGAGTATAGCCTTCATATTGCTCTGAGGGCGGGCAGGCAGAATGGCAAAAACAGCCTAAGTCCCAAAGAGGAAGGGAGATGCGTACTGACCCCACAAAGGCACCCTAGTATATAAGGTCAGATGGTTTGTGGAGAATGAGGATTATAGACAACTAGAACAGGTAGTACCTTTTCTGTCAATGCCCGTTTGTCTTTTGACAGATAGAAGGAATGGTATCCTTACAGTTTGCATCACAAATTTTAAGATCGGGTGTGATGGTGCTTGCCTTTAATCCCAGCACCCAGAAGGCAGAGGCATGTAAATCTCAGAGTTCCAGGTCTGGTCTACAAGTTCCAGGACTACACAGAAAAATTATGTCTCAAAAAAAAAAAAAAAACCAAAAAAAAAAAAAAAAAAAAAAACGAACAAACAAAAAAACAACGACAAAACAAAACAAAAAAAAAAAAAAAACACTTTTTCAAGTAGTCCATTTAGTGTTGAACTCAAAATCCACTTGACACCTGTTTGGAACAAATATGTGTGGGGATCCTTCTCAGATTGCCCACCATCTGTTAAAAAAAAATGGCTGCCTTATATAATGCTAACCTTTGAGTGTCATAGATTTACAAAAGCATTTGGAAGAACAGTAGAAATATTTAAAGTTTTAATGAAGGATAGAAAAATAAAACACTTCCAGGAGATAGAAGGCTGTTGCATTCTGTTTTTTTAATAGCTAAGCATGTCTTTCACCTACTTCACAGAAACACACGAACACTCCAGTCAGAGAAGCAGGTGGGCTAGCTGCAGATCTTCTCCTCTCTTGTCTCCTCCAAATCTAGTCTTCCAGTCTCATTCCCAGCTCTGTATCAGAAATCCTGCTGTGGCCTCTCCTCACTCAAAAACAGATCCTAGTGAAACGCTCTACGTTTCTGACTATTGTGGTCTCCCTCTTAGCCTATCTCCATTTCTAAAGTGTCAGCTCTCAATACCAAGAAACACATTTTACCTGGAACTCCTTAGTGGTCACTCCTAAGAGGGTCACAGAAAAATTCCCTACCAGGCCACACACAGTCACCACACTCTCCTAAGAACCTGAAACAGAGATTGGCTTGAAATTCTCTTTCTTTGTTGAGTCTTTCTGAGGTTTAGGTACCAAGGTGACTGTGGCTTCATAGAATGAGTTTGGTAGTGTTCCTTCTGTTTCTATTTTGTGGAAGAGTTTGAAGAGTATTGGTGTTGGCTCTTCTTTGAAGGTCTGGTAGAATTCTGTGCTGAAACCATCTGGCCCTGGGCTTTTTTTGTAAGGTAGACTTTTGATGACAGCTTCTATTTCCTTAGGGGATATAAGACTATTTAATTGATTTACCTGGTTTTGATTCAGCTTTGGCATGTGGAATCGGTGGGATAATAAAAGTAAATGACTAGTGTTAAATTACACTCGACAATGAACTACATGGATGGTTGGATGGCTATGGATAATTAACTTACAATTTGAATATGCAAACATCCTTGGTTTACAATTAGAGTCATTGATTTAAAAAAAAACAGGCAAGAACTAAGGAAGAAGCTTTTTGCTCATCACATTTCTACCCTTTTCCCTCTCTATAGGTAACAAAAACTTCATCTACCCATTCTCAGCTTCATTATATCTCAAACTATAAACAAGCAGAAGAACTTCCCACTGTGTACTCACTACTCCCTTCTGAGCCAATAGGTTTGATTTCTCTGTTCTCCTCTACACTGCTCTCTGAAGGAAATACTCGCAATTATGCCTGAGCTGCCTCCACTACTTCAAAACATGCTTTATTCTCAGGATCTGAAAGGACTTGGGGGAGGGAAAGAATATGATTAAAATAAGACTATCAGTGGACTTAGGGTGGGGCATGCATGCAGGGGGGGGGAGGAAGGAAAGGATTGGGACAGGAGGAGGGAGGGAACCACAGGGGGATACAAAGTGAATAATGTATAGTTAATAAAGAATCAAAAAATTAAAAAAAAATTAAAAAAAGAACCTGAAAGGGCCACAGAAACCAAGGAAAAAACTCTAGCCAGCAAAGACAAGACTAGATATCAGCACCTAGAATTACAGTCATCCCAAACCGGGATGCCTTGACATCAGCATAAAAATGCAATCAGTAACAGGCAGGCCAGTATGTCTCCACCACAGCCCAGCAACCCTAATACAGTCACACTGAGGAAGGCCACATAGTTGAAGCATGTGACCAGGACATTAACACATCTTGGAATATGATAGATATCTTTAATTAGGAAATGAATAAATAAAATGTGAAAATACGAACAAAGGCTGAAAGGAAATAAATAAAATAGTCCAAGACCTGAAAGTAAGATCTAATCAATAAAGAAAATCCAATGTGAGCAAAATCTGGAAACCAAAAACTTAGGAACTTGAACAGGAACCTCAGGGGAAGCCTCATAAACAGAATAGATATATGGAAGAGAGACTCTTCACCATTGAAAACACAATAGAAGAAATGGATACCTCAATCAAAGAAAATGTTAAATCTATAAAAATCCAGGCACAAAATAGCAACAAAAATCATAGAAGAAAATTTTTCTAACCTAAGGAAGGATATGCCTATAAACATACAAGAAGCATACAGAACACCAAATAGACTGGGCGAAAAAAAAAATCCCACTGACACATAATAATAAAAACACTAACTGTACAAAGCATAGAAAGAGAGGCACCCAGAGGCTCACCTACAACAACAAAGTAACAGAAATCAGCAAACACTGTTCAGTGGTCTCAATTCTCTAACAAGACACAGACTAACAGAATGGGTGCAAAAAACAAGATTTATCCTTCTGCTGCATCTGAAACTCATATCTCAACATCAAGAATAGACATCACCTCAAGTTAAAAGAATGGAAAAAGATATTTCAAGTAAATTGACCTAAGAAACAAGATGGTATGGCCATTTTAACATTGAACAAAATAGACTTGGAACCAATCCTAATCAGAAGAGAGAGGAACAAGTGCTACATACTTATCAGAGAAAAAAGAAATCCACTAAGAGGACACTATAATTCTTAATATTTATGCACCAAACACAGAGGCACCTTTAATTGCAAACAATGATGTCTAGTTAAGGGGAAAAAAATGACAAATCAGGGAAATATTTGACAGAATGAGTCAGAAATAGGATGTCCCCAACTCTCATGAGAACAGAGAGGAAAGAAAAGCTACTTAAGAGCAGTTCAGAGAGAGAAAGAGACAGAGACAGAGAGAGCAAGGGAGTTCCTGGAGACAGTACAATAGAGTTCAGGAACACAGTACAGTTCAGTGTGAAAGGATTAAATTAGCAGAACTAATTCTATGTTGTTTCTTAGACTCCATCTAAGGTCAGCTTGTTCCTGGAGTACCTTGGTTTCCACCCTTAAAGTTCTGAGGAAAAAAATCACAGAATGTTCTCAGCACTTGCAACTAGACACAGCAACTGAGGCAGACCAATTGAGAGACCAAAAGATTAAAAATTAGCAGCTATTATTAATTAAGGCCTGAACTAGATGGGTGGAGAAGTCTAGTAATGCCCTGAGGGGAAGGACCGCCTTACTGCATTCTTTCCCACCCACTAGAGATAACAGTTGCTAGGAAACTGGCCCATCCCCCTAAGGAAGGACACCAGGTAATTATGGTCAGGGGACTTTCTTATAGCCAATCAATTCAAAATGTAGCATTTTGACCAATAGATGCTTGCCAGGAATCACCCCTGCCTTGGGCATGCTGGGATGGACCAGAATCGTTAAATCACCCAACTAACCTGGGCACAGGGTGCTCTGCTCCCATCGCTTTGGCGGTAGGGGGTGTGGGCCCAAGCTGCAGCTTGTAATTTATAATAAAAAGAACCTCATGTATTTACAGTGGAGTCTGTTTATTCCTGTTCTTTTGGGGTTCGTGAACTGGGCAGAAGACAATAAAGATGGGATCGGTTAAAAAAACATAAGTTGTTCCCAGGGTCACAGGGTTCTTGGCAAGCTGTTCCTCTCTGTGATTTAGCCAGGTGCTGTTAACCAACTAGGCCAAAGTTCACTTCATTCATCTACCTTTTGTCTAATCATGTAATGCTAAGGCTTGGAGGTCCCTGCTTGAGGTTTATCCCTTTAAAAACCCTGTTCCCCTGGAGCTGGCTGTTGCTCTCCCAACCTGCTATGTCAGGTGGAATTACAACCCAAGCTCAAGCTTGAATAAAGACCCTTGTGTGTTTTCCATTGGACTCGTGTTCCTGGTCTCTTGGGGGTCTCGTGACCTAGGCATAACATTTGGGGGCTCGTCTGGGATTTCCCCAGCCCTCCAGGTCCCTTGTGCCTTGTCCCTTGTGTCTCTGTGCAGTGTCTATGTTTGTGTTTACTCTCAGTTCTGAAAAGCCTCGAGGTGTCTGTACAAGCAGCAAGACATAGCTAGGAGCGGACACACTTCAGAGTCACAGCCGTGGGGGTCAAGGGAGATTTCGCTGGCCCTGGAGTGGATGACGAATCACACACCTCAGTTTTGGTGGATGTGGAATCCCTGTCAGTTGGAGAGATTTTTGGTGGAAGAGGAATCTCACCGTTACTCTCCTCTCTGGGTTGCTTTCAGTGGCAGGTATCTGAGAGTCCAAGCTTTTGAATTTATTTCTGTTTACAGACACGGAGCAGCTACTTTGTTCGAGTCTGCCTTTCTATTTTGTTCCTTGCGTTTGTGTGTCTTTGTTTGTGACTGTGGGACTGTGATGGACACTATGGGACAGACTGCTTCTAACTCCCTAGACTTAACTCTTGCCCATTTCTGGAGAGCCCTGGTCTGCCAATGCTTTGGTCTCTGCCACAGCTCCAGTCTCTGTGGTGAAGGGAGTCAGGTTGCTTGGAATGCAGCCCACCCACGGAGATGCTTCTGTTCAAGCAGGCAGCTCTTAAGGGGGCAACAGCAGCTTCTCAGGTAAGAAAGCTGCAAGCCTCTATGGTCATAAGAATTGGATTCAACAGGCAGCAAGATGTTTCTCCTTTTAAATTACAGCTAAAAGAAGTAAAAATAAGTTTTGTAATTTTGTCTGTCTGTTTTGAATATATAAGTTTACTATGTTTCGTATATCTTGGTTACTGATTGTTGGTTACTAGGTATGTTAAGAGTTTACATAATTTTTGTCCTATCTCAAAAACCAGGCTTATAAAAAATAAGGTTTGAAACTCTGTTTATATTAGATATTAAAGCGGCACCTCCATGTGTTGGCATGCAAGAGTTTTTCTTGCTGGCAGCCAACATTTATAACATCAAAATAATACACTTGGTATTGATTTTAGAGGCACTGAATTCTTTGAACTGATAAAATTTGGTTTTGACTTTTAAAATTATGGTTATGCTTTGTGACTTCACTCCTAAAAAGGGTACTTTATTTTGATATTGCAAAAACAGGTTTTGGAAAATGTTCAAATGTTTAAGGCTATGAAACATTTTAAAGTTTATCAGGTATTTTAAATAATGACCTTGGGCAGTCTAACAAAGAACTTGGAACAGTGTCTCAACCCTTCAGGGAGAGGACAAAACACCTTGGTATTTGTTTTATTAATTTTACCAAATGAAACTAAGGCATAATGTTTGAGCCAGTTAAGAAAACTGCAGTTTTTGGCAATGTAGCATGTCAGGATAGTAAAAACCCACGGAATGACTCAGTAAAGAAATAATGAGAAGGATTTTGATGGAAGTTTTTATGTTGTCTGAAAACCAAGGGAAAAAATGTTTGGCTAAACCAGAAGAACAGAGCTAGGAAAAGCCTTACCTGAAAGTATATAGAATGCTATGGAAGGTCAGAGTGTGTATGGAAAGCCAGAGGGTTTATGAACTGTATTTGCTTTGGTTTCTCATACCTGCAAATATGATTTGAGAAAGAACTGTAAAATACGCTGTTCTTCATTTAAAAGGCTGGTGATTCTTCAATGCAAAATGTTTGTTTATGCTCTTTAATGAGGACTGCAGCTCCATGTTAGCAGAGGGTTATACAGGGTTGTTTTCAAGTCATTGTTCACCATTATATGAAATATATGCTTGGCCGCCAGTCCCTTAATAAGTGATTTAATGCTATTTCTTTCTTGCCTGTAGATTTGGCCAGAATAGTCCATCTTTGCTGAGGGCTGCCAGCTGTGTTTAGGCATCTGTTTAGTGCTAAGTAAAACTTTTGTCCCTTAAGTAAATATTAATAACCCACAACACTGAAGACTGCAGTTGGTTACAAGATTGAGCTTTACTTAGTCTCTTGTTTATGTTTTCAAGGTTAAGTCTAGGATGGGTAACTACAAAGTTTGCCTATGTAAGATCTACTTGAAATAGATATGGTTCTAAAACACTATTCTTGGCAATACATCAGAATTAGAGATTGTAGCATTCTGTTTTACAGGCTGCAGTTTAGGGCCAATAACAAAGGATAGGCAAAGAGTAACTCAGATGCTGACCCTCAAGCTTATCAGAGATCTGTGGAATAAGGCATTTTAACATGTGTAAGTTTATTATGACAGAGAGTCCCAAAATCCTGGCAGTAGCTCCCCAAAGTCTCCGAGATTTGGGCACAACGTGACTCTGGATTGTGGTATGCAAAACAGTGGGCAAGACTGCCCCAACTGGCCCACTGATAGGCCCAGCCTAAACTGTGGACAAAGCTATGGACACCTGAAGAGTCATTGTTTCACATTGCTGAAGACAAGGTGGGGTCAATCTCTCATATTCTTTTTTCCACAAAAATAGTCTCTCATCTTCTGAGCCTGATAGCCAGGCTGCCTCTGCTCATGATGCCATGAGACCACAGGAACCAGGGACAACTGCCAGGTAGTAGACTGAGTAGTCGTCACTAGTCATTTTGATTGGTACATTTATTTGGCTTATATTTATCCTTCTCAGGTCTCTGATCACATTGACGGCTAAGCTAATCTAAGGGTAGCTTTGCAGCTAAAGAGCAGACAGTTAGATCCACTGTCAGCCCATTGCTCAATTCATTAGCTATTCAGAACTACTAGGGACTAGATCTCTTATTTAGAAAGGCAAAGAGGTTTGCCTTGCTCACAGGCTTCATGTTAATTTCCTGTGTCTTATGTTCAATAACTGAAAAATGTAAGGTCTGAGGATATGAAAGTTTAAATTATAAGAATCTAAAAAGTATTGTTTATAAGTCTAGGAAAATGTTTCAAAGTTGGTAAAAGATTGGAGGGTCTAGATAGATGTTTTAAGTTATATGAATATAAATTGTAATAATATAAGAAAATAATTTAAGGCATGTTAAAAATGGGAGATATTTCAGATTTCTCCCCCTGCTATTGTTGTGTTTATTTTGTTATAAGATTTCGAAGTTCAGAATTATGACACTGATCAATAGAGTTCTGATAAGCTGATGGAGCACCAACTGCTTATTAATTAGTCACAAGCTTGAGGTTTTAATTTCCTTTTGGTTGTCTTCTGGAGACAGACTTAAAGGTGCTTCCCATCATGCTAAAAACATTTGTCTCATGTGTATATCTGACCCAAAAAGACCTAGCTCTTTTACTAGGTCTTAGGTAGGCATAAGTCTACTTCTGCTGTATTGTAGACACCTATTAACTGCTTTTTCTAAAGTATGGATCTCAATATGATGGTGATATTAATATACTTCCTTTTGTAAACTAAAATTCATATGAGTTTCAGGAAATCAAAAAGTCAGTAGACCTGGATCTGCCATAGCTCAAATGGACCCCAGATGAGGTTTTCCCTTGGTCTTGGGGTTTCTCACTTTCCCTAATTACTAGACAAATTTTAACTTCTGTCTCTAGTCTGAATTTTTCTCAGCAGATTTTCATCTGGCTGACAGATTATTTGGGGATCAGCTATGGACTGCAAGCTGAAATCTGGTCTTGCTGGAAGCTGACATGATTGCTCCCTGCCTCTTCAGATGGATAAACAAACCAAACACTTCTGAGGACTGAGCCATTACCCAGCCTTTGGCTGGCATTTCAGCCTTCCTAGTCCCTGATGCCGAGTCCTGTTGTAGCACTGAAGTAATTTCAGAAAAAGAGGCCTTCAGCCCTTAATAACACTTAATAAGCTAAAATGATATATTAATAGTGCCCCTCTTCTCACAACAGCGCAATGCAGCCATGACCATTCAGGCCTTTTCAGCCATTGAAGCAGGACAGTCTACCCAAGCATGGTTGGCTACCATAAAAAGCCAAAATGTTATGCTCAGGATGCGAGGCTAAGCACTGCACTCAGGGTCAGCCACTTTGGACTCAGAGAAGAGCATGTCTGATTGCATGCGGGTTGATGCCCCAGGTCCCGCCTCTGAGAAAAAGGTATCAGACGGGTCTGATGCTCTTTGGGTGGATGACACCTAAATGAACATCAGTACAAAGTCCCAATTTATTTCTAATATCAGAGATCAGACCTCTACTCTTGCCTGATGCGTCTAAAACAAAAAGGGGGAACTGTAGAGAGCTGCGGAATGCCACGCCTGAAAGATGGAGCTGGTTTCCACCTTCCACCTTCTCGATGGTGAGTGCTCTCTGTCACAAACAACTCCACATTTGGCTAAGGCTGAGGATCTGGCTTGCTTCCATGTATGTGGACCTATCTGCATTGCCCACGTGGCATGCTGAGGTTGGCTACCCAGAGGCTTTTAAAGTGGGCTGGCTTTACCCAGGGTCAGATGATTGTTTAAGGTTCCTGAATAAACTGCATTGAAAAAAAATAGTGCCCCTCAATGTAAGGTTAAATAATTTGAACATGACTGGAAGACTTGAGCCATTATCCTCTTAAAAAGGGGGGAATGAGAGGTCCAAAATTTGAAATGTAATTCTTGGTGCAACATGACTGTGGTCCTGGGTACAAGTTTAGAAAAAGAAGTGGGCAAGCTGAGACAGACCAACCCTGCTGTAGAAAAGTAACCAGGCTTGCACTTGAGAGATACTATTGCTTAGCAACCAGACCAGAGAGCCAGCAGTCCCCCACCCAGATAGTCCTGCCCAATCAGCATGTAACAGGACACTCCAGGCACTGCTCATAATCAGGAGATTGGAAGAGAGGCAAAAATGTTTAAAAACCCTAAATAAAATAGTTTTGGTGAAAAAACTCTAAGCCTACAGAAGCCAGTTTCAATCAGTCAGCTTGGAGAGTCCTTTTGAGCCAGAAGAGCTGAGTTGAACCAGCCAGCCAGAATTCAGCAGTAAGTGTTAGAGGCTGAAAATATTCTAGGTTAGCAGACAGAGGCCAGAAGCCAAAGCCTTCAAGGTCCGGGTTTGCAGAATACTAGATAGCATGGGAGCTAGAAGCATCCAGGCCTGGGGATGGTTAAACAGAAAATCTCTGGGCTCAGCCCAAGCCATGTATCTGTAAAGCTTGGCTAGGACTCTCATCTCAGATCTGATCTGAGGAAATAAAAAAACAGCATTTACACGACCTCGCATTATAAACCAAAAGGAACTAACAAATCCTTGTAGGAAAGTTCACCAAATCACAAAAGAATACGCCTTCTCAGAGCTTCATGGAACTCCTTTCAAATCTGATCACATACTCTGATACCTATAAAGACTCAACAAATCAAAGAAAATTAAAATAATTCCATACATCCTATCTGACCATTACGGGTTAAAGTTGAATATCAGCAACAGAAATAACACAAAACTTTAAAACTCATGAAAACACTACTGAATGAAAAAAAAATGAGTCAAGGCAGAAATTAGGAAAGAAAGTAAAACCTTTCTAGAATTGAATAACAATGAAAACAACATACAGAAAACAACATACACAAACCAAGTTGCACAATGAAGATGCTTTTAAGAGGCAAGTCCATAGCACCAAATGCCTATATGAAACAATGAATCACATATAGTGACTTAATAGCATGCCTGAAAGCTCTAGAACAAAAGAAGAAATAACACTTGAAGAAATAATCAAACTCAGATCTGAAATCAATAAAATTGAAACAGATAAACAAACAAACATAACTAGAAAAATAATCAGTGAAACAAAGAGTTGGTTCTTTGAGAAAAATCACTACTAACAAATATGCAAATCCTTAGCCGAATATACTAAAATGCAGACAGGAGATCCAAATAAACGAATTCAGAGATGAAAATAATGAAAGGAGGGGGTCTTAACAACAAAGACAAAGGAATTTCAGAATTATACGAATACACTTTAAAAAACAATTGTACTCACATTCAGAGAAAGATGATCCACATTAACAAAATTAGAGACGAAAGGGGAGACATAACAACAAAGACCAAGACCAGAGGTCATAAGGACATACTTTAAAAACCTATAGTACACCAAACTAGAAAATTTTAACAGAAATGGCTGGTGTTCTCAATAGACATCACTTACCAAAATTAAATTAACTTTAAATTTAACTAGCTAAATAAACTATTTAAACAGACCTATAACCCCTAGTTAAATAGAAGCAGTACTTAAAAGTCTACCACCCAAAAAACCCCCAGGGCCAGACAGAATTCTCCCAGTCTTTCAAAGAAAAGTTAATGCCAACACTTACCAAATTATTCCATAAAATAGAAACCAGAAGGAACATTGTATAATTCGTTTTATAAGGCTACAGTTAACCTGACACCTAAACCACACAAAAACCCAAAGAAAGAGAATTACAGACTAATTTTCTTTATGAACAGTGCAAAAGTTCTCAATAAAATGCATGCAAAACAAATCCAATAACATCAAAAAGATTGCCCATGATGATCAAGTAGGCTTCATGCCAAAGATCCAGGGATGGATCAACATAAATAAATCAATAAATGTGATCAACCATATAAACAAAATGAAAGACATGAACCACATGGTCATCTCATTAGAAAGACCTGGAGGGGACAGGAGCTCCACAAAGAGACCAACAGAGCCAAAGGGGGGGGGGGGAAGAGGGGAGAAAAAATAAAACTGGTCCCAGGGGGACCTGCAGAAACTGATACTCCAACTACGGACCATGCATGGAGAAGACCTAGACCCCCTGCTAAGATGAAGTCCATAGGCTCCTCAGTCTCCAAGTGGGTTCCCTAGTAAGGGAAACAGGGGCTGTCTCCTACATGAACTCAGTGTCCGGCTCTTTGAGCACCTCTCCCTAGAGGAGTGCAGTCTTGCCAAGCCACAGAGGAAGATGATGCAGCCAGTCTTGATGAGACCTGATAGGCTAGGGTCAGATAAAAGATGAAGAGGTCCTCTGCTATCAGAATGACTACAGAAAGGGCATAGGGGGAGAAGGACAATGGGTGGGATTGGGAGGAGACAGCTTGGATACAAAATGAATAAACTGTAATAAATAATAAGTAATTAATTAATTTTAAAAACATTTAAGACATTGGAAAAGAAGATACCAGAAGATGGGAAGATTGCCCATGCTGATGAATTAGTGGAATTAATGTAATGAAGAGGCATCCTGCCAAAAGCAATCTATAGATTCAATGTGATACCCATCAAAATCCCAACAAATTCTTCTGCTTCAAATGCAAACACATAAAAACCAGGATAACCAAAGATTCCTAAGTAATAAAAGAACTGCTAGAAGAATCACTATCCCTGCCCTCAAATTGTACTACATAACTGTAGTAATAAAAACAGTATGGATTATCACAAAAACAAATTGATTAATAGAATCAAACAATGAATATTTGATTCAAACAAAGAATGTATCTACACACCTATGGAAGCTGAATTTTGACTTTAAAAAAGCCATAAATACATACTGGGAAACAGATAATTAATGTCATCACCAAATGCCGCAGGTCCAACTGGATGACTGAGACTCACAGCCAAACATTGAGAGGAGCATAGGGAGCCTTATGGAAGAGTAGGGATAAGGATAGAAGTTCCTGGAGGGGACAGTAGCTCCACAGAAATACCAACAGAACCAACTAACAAGGGCCCAGGGGAGCTTGGGGAGACTGTACCAACCAAGGACCATGCATGGACTGGTTCTAGGCTCCTTATACATATGTACCAGATGGGCAACTTGGTCTTCACGTGGTTTTCCTCGTAAGGGGAGCCGGGGCTGACTTTGATATGAACTCAGTTGCCTCCGTTTGATCACTTCCCCCTGGCAGAGCTGCCTTTGCAGGCCACCATGGAAGAGGACATGCTCAGTCCTGATATGATTTGATGTCCTAAGATGGGTTGGGGATGGATCCCCTTTTTTGAGGAGTAGGAAAGGGTGGAGAGGGGGAAGAGGGACGCGGGGTGGAACTGGGTGGAGAGGAGGGAGGAGGCTGTGTTCAGGATGTAACGTGAATAAATAAATAAATTTAATTAAAAAAATCATCTTCTAGTCGTCAATTGGATGTCTTAATATCTTAAAGCTACACTCAGCTAAACATACATATTTGAATCAGAATGCAGTTAGTGAAATGAAAAGCCAGTTTTCTAGATTAAATCATAAAACCCTGAGTACTGTTCCTAATGTTCTAAAATATTCCACAAGGAGGCTACCTGGATCTAACCTAGTTAGGTGTTTCTCAAACATTCCTGTAAGGACTTAACTTCTCATTCATAAGCAAGTGATAGTCTGGTTAAACACAGGCAATATAATTTAATTCATTACAAGAAACAGATGCTCAAGGCAGCAAAAATTAAAATCAAACACTTCAAACAGCTAAAATTTTATGACCGAACTTATTATTTATACTTCCCCAAAGTAACAATAAAACTGTAATGTTTCTGATCTCTTTGGGGAAATGCAAATAGTTTACTCAAATAAATTCCTATAAAATCCATTAATGCAGCACTAATATAATATAAAGTACCATTCATTTCCAGAGGGGGAAACATAGACAAAATTGCTACCGCATTTATACTGCATAGCATAAACATATGAAGAACACCCATGTGTGCACATTTATGAACAAAAGAAAATTTTGGTAGCAGCATGGCATGAGTTTTTAGTGAGCACAAAGGTCAGCTCCTTAGAGGGACCCATCAGTTTGGGAGCTTTCAGCACATCCTGAGTGTAACTGCTGAACACCTTCTCTAAAGGTTCGCTTAAGTTAGAAAACTCTGGAACCAATGTTCATATCCTACTCATGCTGTTTCAAAAAGTATTTCTCTCCAGTGACATAAAAAACTGCTGAACCCCCAAACTCATTTCTGCTGCCTCACCTACTTGCCCTGATAAATATTGTCAACAGAAGAGTTTGAGGAGGACAGTGTGGGATCCATGAGATTCTCTCTCAACAAAACAGGTCAAAACGATCACAAAATAAAGACAATGAAAATGTCCTTTTCTCTATCAATTCAGCCATGTCAGAATATGTAAGCCAACAGGGAAAAGAATACCAATTAAATGGTAGGCAACGTAGTCCCAGTCAAATGAATTGTTCTTTCCATGATAGGTAACAATCTGAGCCTCAGCTGTTGTGTGAGTTCCAAAGACTCAGAGGCTTTGGTTGTGAAGTTCTCACTGTAGTTGTATCTCAAGCAGATGCTACATCCACCAAGAACTAGGGATACACAGCAGCCAAGGGCTACACAAAGCCATTGTATCACTGCTGCTAAAAGAGGAGAAGCAAGAAGAGATATTCAACCGGAGTGTAAATGGGTATGGGAGCACAGTGTTCTTGCTTGATCACGGGAAATAGGTTCACAGAGGGGGAGGGTAGGAGGAGCTGCAGTGAAAATAATAGTGGCTGCTATTTGTATTCCCTTTGCAGATTAACAGTGGTATGCCAAATTATCCGCCTCTCCAAGCCACATCAGAAATTGCTGCATTTGTAGAAGGCTGAAACGTTACACTGGATAATGAAAAATACATCCTGTGTCACTCATATCATTCATTTGACTGGGATTGTGTTGCCTACCATTTAATTGGTGTTCCTTTCCCTTTTGGTTTACGTGTTCTGACATGCTGAATTGATAGAGAAAAGGAAATTTCCATTGTCCATATTTTGTGGTTGTTTGGACGTGTTTTGTTGAAACAGAATCCCATGTATCCTAGGCTAGCCTGACCAAATGCTTATGTGGCCAAGGCTGTATTTGAACACTGACTTTTTTTTCATAGTGTTTTTAGACAGATTTTTTTTTCTTTATGATATTATGCCACACTAATTTTCTACGAAGGTGTCAAAAAATAAACTGGAGCAGAGTTTATTTTGGGGAAGTCAGTCTGTTCAATAAATGGTGATGACAAAATTGAATACATACCTATAGAAGAATAAAATTAGATCTGTATCACTCAGCCTGCACCAAAAAAAAAAAAAAATCAATTCAGAATGAATTAAAAGACCTGACTTTAAAACACTGAAACTGCTAAAGGAAATACACTTCAAGATATAAATATAGGCAAGAACTTTCTGAATGGGACTTTAATAATACTCAAAAAAAGCCCCAGGAATTAACAAATGGGACTATGGGGAATGAAAATGTTTCTGCAAAGCAAGACTAGCTATCAGCAGAACAAACTGAAAGAATGCAGAGTGGAAGAAGAGCTTTGTAAGCTATACTTTAATCAGAAGTTTAGCATCTAGAATGCATAAAGAATTGCAGACCTGGAGAGAGAGCTCAGCCATTAACAGCGAGGCTCAAACAACAACAGAAAAAGAATTTTTTTAAAAATGCATAACAAACAAACGAAACTACCTCTCGACAAATGAGCTAATTAAACAGTTCTCAAAAGAAGGAATACAAATTGTCAATAGTCTTTATAAGAGTGTTTAACACCCTCAATTATCAAGAAAATGCAAATTAAAACTGCTCTGAGGTTCTATTTCATCCCAGCCAGGACGCCATCATCAAGAAAAGAGAAAACAACAAATGTGGTTGAGGCTGAAGTAAAAGGTGAATGTCCATTCGCTGCTGATGGAAGTGAACATGGGTGTTTTCTTGGATAATTTGATATAAGTTAAATCATCTTTAGAGGACAGCACTTACTTGGTTTTATTTATCAAATCCTATTTCACGTATTCTTTCTGTCGTCACATACAACTGTTTTGACAAACTTCAAGAATACTTGCCAATATAAAGTCTTATAAATCCAGTATGTATTTTGCTGTAAATAAGCTACATATTTCATGGTCTTCTATTGTAGAACATATCAAGCCACGCATGGTGTTACATGCCTTTGATCTTGGCACCTGGGAGGCAGAGGCAGGTAGATCTCTGTGAGCAGAGAGCCACCTTGATCTATACAGTGAGCTCCAGGTCAATGGAGACTACGTGATAAATAGCACTGTCTCAAAGCACATTTATATATTTGTGTGGGGGTGGGGTGTGTGGGAGGATGTTTGTGTGTGAACTCTTTTATTAGTCCACCAATTCAATATCAGCTAAGAAACAGTATTTAGTGTGTGCGGTAACTTATTTAAAGGACATGTGGTTTGACTGGAGGAGTAAGACACGACTGCACCAACACTCAATTCATGAGCAGTAAAATTAATTGAGAAACAAGGAAGGTGTCTAAGGCCACAGATAATTTGCAGTACATGCTATAGTAACTCTCTTCCTTCTAAGAACCATTTGTTTTCATAGCAGAGTCACTGGGCTTTTTTACTGACATTTTAATAAAACAATTTCTTAAGTAATTAATTTTATATAACATTATATTTAGTCTCTTTAATTCCTCATCTCATTACATCTTGTTCCTTAACTGGCTGCATCAGTTTTTCATAGCTATTTACTATCAATGAGCCGAATTTTTCTCATTTACTCCTAGGAAGCTAAAAACTTTGAATTTACTTTTCTCCAAGTGGCTGTAATCACTTTTCACTCAACATGACAGAATGTTCTTTCTTTAATAGGGGCTATATTTTTGAAATTTTGGTTATTGTTCTACAGTTATAAAACTTTTCTTCCTTGAATCATGTTTTTCTTTTAAGATCATTTCATAAAAGAAATTTTAATTTTTTGATTTGAAATAGTGTAAATACAGTGTAAACCTACAGCAGGATAAAGCTGCAGGACAACACTTTTTCTGAAGCTTTTTTTTTTTTTTTTTTGCTTGTTCATTTTAACATGAAATGAAAAACTAGTGAGGGCCCCAAAACTGAACCTGCAATTTCCCAGGATCCTCTAATATCCAAAGAGCAATTAAGTGAGGAATAAGTTATTTTAATTTAAGACGGTCCTTTCTGGATACAATTGCTTGCCTTTTTACAATTCCACAAATGAACTGAAATGAAAACATAATTATGTCACTGGAAAAAACTAAACCCAGGGCTGGTGGGCCAGGCTGAATTTGCTCACCGGTGCCTACCCAGTGGGAAAATAGAACTAACCCACTAAAGCTGTCCTCCAACCAATAACCCCATGTGTGCCAGAGCTTACACATGTGCACACAAATAAATAATAACAAATGAACAAATAAATAAATAAATAATAAGATGGAGCTTACTCTACAAACAGCAAATAGTAGAGAATCTTGAAACTGGACCCTGAAAATCTGTATTTGATTCAGACAAATCTCTAAATTACTAAATAAATTAGCTCATTTATTCTGTACTTACAATTATTTTCCATGTTAGCCATTCAGCTGAATGGCTAAAATTCAGGTTTTGGATCAAACAGGATACATAGTGGATTCTTTAACCCAAACTAGTGAATTGCTATAGAGCTGAAAACTGACCAAAGCTCTCATCACAGTTAGATAACTCACTTCAGTGTTTTAATGGCCAATATAATACGATTGTAAGATCATTATGGGTGCCTTCTTGGATCATTTGATATAAGTTGAGTTCCCTTTAAAGGGAAGTACTGACTTGATTTTATTTATTAATTCCCATTTCACTTATTGAGGGGAAGTTGTTGAGATGGGAGGGAAATTCTAAGAATAAATCATGGCTCATCCCAGGTGTTATGTTATCCTGTCATGTAATCTGTACAAGGACCCATGCTACTCTGTCATGTGACCTGTAATGTCCTGTCATGTGACTAACAGCAGACTTCTCCATCCTATACTTACCTGGATCTCAGCCCATTCTGGTGCTTTTGAATTGTTTTGTTTTTATCCTGCAGTTACATTTGATGTTATTTCCATAATTGTTTTAACTTGGGTTCCAACATGACCATGAGATAAAAACTCTCACTGCAAAATCATCATCAAAAAAAAAAAGAAGGAAAGAAAGAAAGAAAGAAAGAAAGAAAGAAAGAAATTCTACAATCACCAGCGAAATAGGCTTCTACATAAACCCATGATGCATTATCTGAAGTTAATTGAAGTGGGAAGACCCCAGAGTGGGTGACACCATCCCAAGTTGGGATCTTGAACTGCATAAGAACAAGAAATCTTGCTGAGCACATCACTCTGCTTCTTGTCAGCAAATGTAACATCACCAAAAGACTTAAGCTCCCACTGCCAAGTCTTTTTTCATTACCGTGGAACCTTTCTCCCTTAACTTGCTTTTGTGACAGCAGCAGGAAAAGGAACTAAGAGCCTGAAGAAGAACACTTCAGACAGGCTAATAGCTAGGATGGAATAGCTAATAGCTAGGAAGCAGTTACATGTCAGACCTATACTAAACACGTAAACACCCCCGTGCTTTTCTTTTCCCTACAGGGTAGGAACTTGGTATCTCTGTCATACAGGTGAGGAAACTGATGAAGCTCACCCTGCTAACAAGAGCAATGGATCCTACTGGAGAGATGCTGCAACAGTCAAGAGCTCTCGCTGCTCTCCTAGGGGACTCGTGTATAGTTCCTAACACCCATGTCAGATGTCAGATGGCTCACAGCTGCCTATAGCTCTGGTTCCAGGTGATTCAATGCTGCTTTCCAGCCTACACACACACACACACACACACAGAGAGAGAGAGAGAGACAGAGACAGAGACAGAGAGAGAGACAGAGAGAGAGAGAATAAATAAAAATGTCAATACCTACTTTTAAGGAGTAAGAGCTCAGATATGATGATTTTGCACTGAACTTTATAAAGATCCTAAATGTTGCCCTTTATTATTTGTTTATTATTTGTGGTTCATAGCTGGTTTTTGAGATTAACCACATCCAACAGTTAAACTATCTTATTAGCTATGCTTTCCTTTAGACTTGCTTCCACTCCATCCCATTGGCGCTTGTTAAAGGGGCTATTTTGGTCTTACTGTTAACAGCTCCTTTTCTCTCCCATTTTCTTGATAACTCAACACTAACTCACTTTGTGAAAGAACCCTCTGCCTGTCCAAAGAAGGAGCAAAAAAGAGCAAAGTGTAACTTGTAAAATGCAAGTATAATTTCATTGTGGAAACAAAAGAGGATATTCTCATCCAGTGCAGGACTCAGCACGGTCTGGCTACAAGGCAGTTATGCAAAGACAAGCATGTGCTCAAATCCCGGACTCCATGTGTTCAAATCCCAGTTTCGATACTCAATTCACCAAAACACACACATTACACTGCATTGTTCTTTTGATATTGTTTGGAGGTTTAGGTGAGATAATAAGAGACAAGCATCTAGAACCATGTAAATATTATAAACCATCACTGAAAAGTGAGAAAGACTGGAAACTGATCTCTACCCAGGGTAGCACAAACAAAGCATAAGCACGGAAAATCTATGCTTTGTGAGTGACCCAGAGGTCTCAATCCTTTATTCTTCTGTTGCCACTGAGTTTCTGTCATGTCTATGCATTTGTCATAAATCTAACTCATGTCCTTCTTTGAAAACATATTCTCTTTCTTAATCAACTGTCCTTTCTACCATTAAAACAAAACAGTAACCTAACATGGTAAGACTGTAGTTTGTAATGTACTAACTTTGACAGTATATTTAAAAACAAACAAGTTGTTTACATTATCTAACTCTCAGTTATTGGTACAAACAGTAACAACTCAACAGCTCTCCGATGTGTCTGAGGGGTGGCTTGCATACCTTTCCTTATCTGTCTACACATGTCTACACATAATATTGCACCATTATGTGTAGACTACAAGTTCCCAGTAACGACTGCCCAACAGACAAAATCTGACAATCTTTCCTCCCGGCAATCTTCCTGTGCTCAGGCCACTCTCAAACAGAGTGAAAACTTGTTCAAATATCAAGAGCCCGGTATGGTTTAGTTTATGTTTATATTCATAACTGAAAAGTGGGGGTATGTGGGTGAGGAGTTCAAGACCAGCCTCACCTCTCTAGCTAATCTGAGGCTAGCCTGAGCTTCAAGAGATAAAAATATAGATAGATCAATAGGTAGATGATAGATAGAAGATAGATAGATAGATAGATAGATAGATAGATAGATAGATAGATAGATAGATAGATGGTAGGTAATGCATAAGCAACCTACCTCAGAATCCAATTGTACTGGACTTACACCATAGTGTATAACTTAAGGCTTTATAATCTTTTATGGTATTCATCCTTGCTTTTGTAGGATACTGATGATAACGACTCATTCTCAAACTTGAGTAAAGCAAAACTCCATTGAGAAGATCTTAGCTTGTAGTCTGGTCTCTAAAAATTATTGTGCTCCTCAGGGTCAGCCGCTTTCGACCCAGAGAAGAGCAAGTCTGATTGCATGCGGGTTGATGCCCCAGGTCCCGCCTCTGAGAAAAAGGTATCGGACGGGTCTGATGCTCTTTGGGTGGATGACACCTAAATGAACATCAGTACAAAGTCCCAATTTATTTCTAATATCAGAGATCAGACCTCTACTCTTGCCTGATGCATCTAAAACAAAAAGGGGGAACTGTAGAGAGCTGCGGAATGCCGCGCCTGAAAGATGGAGCTGGTTTCCACCTTCCACCTTCTCGATGGTGAGTGCTCTCTGTCACAAACAACTCCACATTTGGCTAAGGCTGAGGATCTGGCTTGCTTCCATGTATGTGGACCTATCTGCATTGCCCACGTGGCACGCTGGGGTTGGCTACCCAGAGGCTATTTAAGCTGTGGGCTGGCTTTCCCCAGGGTCAGATGATTGTTCAAGGTTCCTGAATAAACTGCATTGAAAAAAAAAAATCACTAAAGTATTTTGCAACACACACAAAAAAAAAATTATTGTGCTCAAAATTACCAGCTAACTACACTTCAATTCTTTCATGGTCAAATTTCCTTGAAGACCCTTTCATTCTAATAAATACATGTTTAAGCTATCTATACTTGGGAGTTAAACAGGACCACTAGAAAAACAAAGTGAAATAATTACCAAATAATCTGTCTAACACATTTTTCCAAGGCTTTCTTATACTTGAGCCTAAAAGTTGCTCACAGTTTTTATTATAACACATTAATTAGGATGTAACGTGCTGTCTCAACATATGCATGCAGTGTTCAGTAATCAAATCCAGTCCTTACATTCTTGTTTGGAGCCCTATGTACCTGTATTCCAGATTCATAAAATGCATAGTAGTTTTTGTAAACTGCACTCACTCACTGTTTGAAAGCATACTTACTACTTTTCCTTGTTGGGGCCAGCTTCAAACTAAAGGTGAAAATAAGAAATTCTCTACTAAAATAGAAAGGAGGTTAGAGTGAAGTTCGTTCACTCTGAAGTTAAAGGGTGTGATAAGGAGGGGAGGAATATGAAAATAATTTTTTTTGTCAGATGAACATTTCTTGAAGTATTCTTCCTTGTTCTTTTCTAACTGGCTGAGCGTTCCACTGCGCTGCTGTTGGTGTCACCTAGGATGTCATGAGGATGGCAAGGGGTTGGCTACCCAGAGGCTATTTAAGCTGTGGGCTGGCTTTCCCCAGGGTCAGATGATTGTTCAAGGTTCCTGAATAAGCTGCATTGAAAAAAAAAATCACTAAAGTATTTTGCAACACACACACACACAAAAAAAAAAAATTATTGTGCTCAAAATTACCAGCTAACTACACTTCAATTCTTTCATGGTCAAATTTCCTTGAAGACCCTTTCATTCTAATAAATACATGTCATACAGAGCCATACACACTGCAGCCTGCCAGCTATGTAGTACCCAGAATCTCCTTAATGGTTCCCGAGTGGTCTCTGGCTAAAGACCAGTGCCACACCTGCCAAGCAGTGTTTACAATCTCATCCAAGTGGTATGCCCTCTGAGTTTACTGTTCTTCTGCTGCTCCCTGACTCTTGCTGGCTCCTTCAGGGTTTACGTGATCATGACAGAGGCAGAAATTGCAAACTCAGCCTGAATCTGTCTGTTCTGAAAGTCAGTCTCACTGTCATCCTCAGAACCTCCCGTCATGTGTTGCCTTTGTAATGTCATAACCGTCACCTTTTAGAGAAAGGTCCAGGAGATGAATCTTGGTGACAGAGGTAGATTTGGCCCCAATATCACCTCCACTGTACCTCAAGTACATGGCTCTGACCTCATGAGGCCAAGCATGGGTGGTATGGTGGAGGTGAATGGTATCAGATAAACCTGGATTTTGGATGACCAAAGCTGCCCATTAGTCTCCCCCAAGCCAAAAGACCTGAAAATAATTATTAAAGGGTAAATTCAATAATGATCACATTAAAGGTGGGGAAAATGTCAGTAGCTTTCACATGGCCAAGAAGATCGCAGGCATCTCCCTAGTAGAGTGAGGATGGTTATTGTGATGATAATCTTGACTGTCAACTTAGTAGGATAATGTCTGTCTTCTTTTCTCTTTCTATTGCTGTGAGGAAACATCTAGACAAAAGCATGAGTCTACTTCAGCTCACAGTTCAACAGAGTCTGTCATAGTGGGGAAGGCACAGCAAGAGGAGCTCACATTAAGTTTACAGTTGGAAAAGACAGCAAGCAAAGGCCTGGGTGCTAATGTAGCAGTCTAATTTCCCCATTTCCTGCAATTCAGAGCACCAGTCCTGGGAACGTTGCCAACAACAGAGGGTGGGTATTTCCCACCTCAGTCAATGTAATCAAGACAATCCCATACAGACACGCCTAAAAGCTCTTCCCCCTGACCCTGGATCCGTGGAGTTGATAATTAACGCCAACCATCCTAACTGTCATGAAAGGGAATCTGTAGGTGTGTCTGTGAGGGATTATCTAGATTAGGTATATTGTTACTTGTTACTGAGTGGGAGAGCTGTGCACGAGACTGAGTGAAGAAGACAAAGCCAGCTGAGCGCAAGCTTTCATCATTTTCTGCTTCCTCGCTGCAGACCAGATGTGACCAGCTGCCTCTCCCTCCTGTAACCATATCTTCTCTGCCCTGGTGGGCTGTAACTTCAACTGTGAGCCAAAATGAGTGCTTTCTTCGTTAAGTTGCCTTTTTAAGTAAGGAAATAACTGCAGCAACTATGCATTATTATCTTTACTAAAATATTCAAGTTCAGTAGAGAAAGGAGTTAGTCTACAGAACAGCAGTGCAGAAATACTCCTGCCACAGTGATTCCTATTATGTTAATGCCAATAAATTTGCAGATCTGTAAGTCGAATTCTCATCTGGAGTAGTTGCAGAATGTTCCTAGTTTGCTTGTTAATTGAAGGATAAAAATAAAATATTTCATGTGTATTTTTAATATTTGTATGAAAAACCTAATTTTATTCTTTCAAAAACTATCTATTAGCTCCAGGTAAAAAATTAAATTGGTTGACTAAATTATTTCATTTGCTGCAGTGGGAGAAGAGGTCAAGAAAGACTTTGTGCAGCTACTAATACAAAGAATAATAATGAAAATAATAATGAGATGATGAGAAGAAAACAATTAGAATGAGATGGAACTGCAGGCATGAAAGCTCATGAATGAGAAGTAGCATTTCATTGTTCAACAATAAGAAAGTCAGAAGGAGGGGAGCTCAGACACAGCTAAGATGTCAGTAACGTGGGTTGAAGACAAATAATCGAAACAAAGTAAGTGTGATTCAGGATTATAAGGTAAATAACAAGAATATCATGACAGCACAGAGGAATGGCATGAAATTTTATAAGAAAATTAAGACTGTTTGGAGGAGTTAGAATTGGGATGAATCTTTAAAAAATTAATGAACATCATGAGTTTGGAGAGACGATAATGCCCCAGGTGTTCTTGTGGAGTGTTCTTGTTCAGTTCTCAGAACCCACATCAGGAACACAACCCTGTAGGACTCCAACTCCCTCTCCTGGGCCCCACGGGCACCTGGGAGCAAATGCACAAGCCCACCCACAGACACATCAGAAGGTAATTAAAAGTAAAATATTCTCATTGGTCTGAATGGGAAAAACAGAAAAAGCAACTGAAGCAGAGGAGAAAATGCATATGGAAGGATGTAAACCTAACTTGTCAGCGAACTAAAAATACTTCTGTAATGCCGGATTGCAAAGGCTAGTGAACTTTTAACTAGGAAGAAAATGTTTAAAATAATTAAGCCGTGTCAAGGTCTTCAGGTTGAGAAATCCACATGACAAAATAAATCTTCCTCTTGCCAATATTGATTGCATCACACAGTGATTCAACATATTACTTTGAATTACCTGTCTTTTTAAAAATTCTGTCAGTATGAAATGGAGGGTAAAGAAAGCAGAAATAAAGCAGAAAGACATTTCTCCCAATGTATTCACTAGAGGCTTCTGTTTTTATTTGTTCAACCTAAAGTGCATTTATTCATTTTTTTCTATATATTTATTGAGAACCCATAATTGTTTGTATTAAAGTGTTCTTTCTTTTATGGAACATTGGCGATAGTCACTAATAAGATTTTAATATCTTTCTTGGTCAATTAATAATTTCTTATCTCACCTCATTATTCACTTTTTATACTATTTTTTTCAGGGAAGTCCATAAATCAGAGAACTGGACAAGATGTTCATGGAGTTATCCTTTGGGCACTAGAGTCTGGAGGTAACCACTAGCATTTCCAGTTTCTCGTGTCCTAGAACAAAACACACGGACAGAGACAAACACTCCATACAAATAGCATGCATTTCCAAAGCATATAAGGCCAGAGATGGAAAAGCCCAACAGTCCTATGCTGCCACTGAGGTCCTCGTCCCTTACTGGTCCTTAGCACGCACCCACTTTCTCACACATTTACAAGCAGTGATTGCTCCGCAGTTGTTCTGTTACTTGTTGGCCTTCGTCGGGAAGGTTTCTGGCCTTCCTCTCTGCCAACTCATTTGTTTCACATGCTACCCCGAGAGCCTCACTGTCCTCCGTGACAAGAACGTTTTCCAAGGAGGTCATTTGGTCAGTTCCTTCGGAGCTCTGATATTGACTTTTGATCTCTTATCTTTCTGGCATTCTCTACATGCTAGAAGAAACCAAGGAAGCTGAAGTTCATTGCCTATAACTAGGAAATATTAGGAAAACAAGCAATGCCAGTACTCACAGTGAGAGAGATAATTTTGGACCCATCTTTGTTTTATATTAATTCTCACTGATTTTTTACTCATGGTATTCCTACTAACCCACAGCAGCCCCATATCCTCTGACCTAAAGAAATAGAACAACTTGGGTGGGTATACACCTTGTTTCAATACCTTAGGGATTATGTCCTAGTAAATTCAACTGCACTGAATCCGGATAAAATAAGTGAGATGTGTTGTTCATAAGGATGTGTTTTTCACCCGTCTCTAATTAAAAGAAGCTTGAAAACTGTGATCTCTATCTTTTATGGGAACAAAACATTATACTTAGCTTTCACAGGCAAAATGACTCTGCAACGACCCGCAGACCTACACTCAAATTATTTGAAATACCAAAATAGAAAGAAATTCAATGTGTTTAAGTGAAAAATAAAGATGAACCTGGAAACCATACATTCTATAATTTTCATGAGAATTTTTAAATATTTTTATGCTGAGGTGATAAAATTTTAGAGTTAACTTATGTAATTGACAGCTTATTTTGATAAGCACCTGGACTGACTGCATCCTCATTTTTTCTAGTGTCTTAAACTTCTGATAGAGAGGGGCCAAAGGAAAAGCATGACCAGAGCATGGAGTTCATGCCAGCTCACAGGCCTCTCAAAATATTCTTAATTCAACATGTGGATTAGAAAAGGCTCTTTACTAACTGGAATTCAGATAGCCCCTTTTGTTTAACAATCGGGTTATTTTTAATTGTTTGTCAATTTAATTCCACTGAACACACTAATATAAAATATCACATTATGTGGAATGTGTTCCAAAGCAATTGAGTCAACCAAACCAGGCACAACACAGCTTATCTTTACTTTTGCTTAAGAATAGAGAAGAGAAGGGGGCTGGAGAGATGGCTCAGCGAGTAAGACCACTGGCTGCTCTTCCAGAGGACCTGGTTCAATTCCCAGCAGCCACATGGTAGCACACAAGTGTCTGTAACTCCATTTCCAGGGATCTGACACACTCATACAGACATGCATACAGGCAAAACTCCAATGTACATAAGATAAAAATAAATAAATTATTTTTAAAAAAGAAATAAAAATACATGAACATGTGCCTTCATTGTAGAAAAAAAAAAAAAAACTACATTATTACCTGCAAATGGTGGATGGGAAAAGGTTATGTAGCAGGTATGACTGAAGTGACAATCTTTATAAATACTGTTGAATACAATTGTTACTTTTAGAAAAATGCCAATCCTCTACATATTAAGTAAATTAAAATTAATAAGGATGAAAAATATCAAGGATAAGAAATGGGGAGGGAACTACAACAAAAAACAAAGAATGTAAAACTAAAATAAGCAAATAAATACTAGTGTATTTCTAATGAGTAGAATAACCACAGAGAAAATGGACTCAAGCACCACAACAGAGAACAGGAAGTTTTCTGGGGAGGGCAGGGAAGAGAGTGGGTAGGTTTGGTACCATTTTCCCACAGGTTATTTATTACTACAAAAGAAAAAAAATGCACAGTTGAGAAGTGCGGGCCCGTGCGAGCAGAGTGAGCATCGGAAGTCAGGAACACACAAGCCAGTGTGCCTCAGGATGCACCTGCCCCAGATTGACACAAACACAGCCTTGTGACTTCTTTACCGGGAGCACATCACCTGGCTCTGTTTATCAGGGAGCATTCATGAAACCCAAATTGGGAAAGGTTCAATTTTAAAATGTGAGAGGTGGTGGAGAAAAATCACATTCTGCAAGAATCTTATGTTTTTGAACAATCAAACCTGAGAAATATTCCTTTAAAAAAAAATCAAACAGCCATGACAACTGACTTAACACCTGATGTGTCTAAGCTTTGAGAGTAAAGGTGCACAGATGGAAGCGATGGGTCAGTCAATGAAACTAGAATATTTCAGTGAATTAGCAAAAAATTACCATTGTTAAATTCATTTAAGATGAGTGCTACAATTTGGTTATGGAAGAGAATATTGTTCTCAAGGAGTGAAACTTAAATATTCTGCAGAAAGGGGCAGAATATTCTAGAATTTGTTTTTATTATTATTATTTATTACAATTTATTCACTTTGTATCCCAGCTGTATCTCCCTCTCTCATACACTCCCAATCCTGCCTGGCCTCCTTTTTATCCTCCTATGCCCCTCCTCCAGTCCACTGATAGGAGAGGTTCTCCTCCCTTTTCATCAAGCCCTAGCCTATCAGGTCTCATCCAAACTGGCTGCATCGTCTTCCTCTGTGGCCTGGTAAGGCTTCCCCGCCCCCTCAAGGGGAGGTGATCAAAGAGCCAGCCACAGAGTTCATGTCAAAGACAGTGCCTGTTCCCCTTACTAGGGAACCCACTTGGATACTGAACTGCCATGAGCTACATCTGAGCAGGGGTTCTAGGTTATCTCCATGCATGGTCATTGGTTGAAGTATTATTCTCAGAAAAGACCCCTGTGCCCAGATTCTTTGGTTCTGTTGGTCTCCTTAAGGAGTTCCTGTCCCCTCCAGGCCTTTCTATCTCTCCCTTCTTTCATAAGATTCCCTGAAATCTGCCCAAGATCTTCTGGAAGTATCTCCATCCCTGATCTCAAGCTGTACTATAGAGCAACAGTAATAATAACTGCATGGTACTGGCATAGAAACAGAATGGTGGATCAATGGAATACAAATAGAAGACCCAGAAATAAACCCACACATCTATGGACACCTGATTTTTCACAAAGATGTCAGAACCATACAATGGTAAAAAGATAACATCTTCAACAAATGGTGCTGGTCTAACTGGATGTAAACATAGAGAAAAATGCAAATAGATCCATACTTATCACCTTGCCGAAAACTAAAGTCCAAGTGTATCAAAGACCTTAACATAAAATCAGACACACTGAATGTGTTAGTAGAAAAAGTGGGGAAGAGCCTTGAACTCATTGGCACAAAAGACAACTTCCTGTACAGAACACCAACAGCACAGGCTCTAAGAGCAACCGTCAATAAATGGGACCTCATGAAACTGAAAAGTTTCTGTAAAGAAAAGGACATTGTCATCAAAACAAAACAACAGCCTACAGATTGGGAAAGGATCTTCACCAACCCTATGTCTGACAGAGGGCTAATATCCAATATATAAAGAATATATAAAGAACTAAAGAAGTTAAAAAGCAACAAACCAAGTAATCCAATTTCAAAATGGGGTACAGAGCTAAACAGAATTCTCAATTGAGGAATACCAAATGGCAGAAAAACAGTTAAGGGAATGTTCAACATCCTTAGTATCAGGGAAATGCAAATTAAAATGACCCTGAGATTTTACCTTACAACCATCAGAATGGCTAAGATAAAAAACTCAAGTGACAACACATACTGGAGAGGTTGTGGAGAAAGGGGGACCCTCCTCCATTGCTGGTGGGAGTGCAAACTTGTACAACCACTTTGGAAATCAATCTGGCACTTTTCTTAGACAATTAGGAATCGCACTTACTCAAGATACAGCTGTACCACTCCTAGGCATATACCCAAAATATACTCAAGAACACAAGGACATTTGCTCAACCGTGTTTGTAGCAGCTTTATTCATAATAGCCACAACCTGGAAATAAGCCGGATGTCCCTCAATGGAGGAATGGATACAGAAATTGTGGTACACTTACACAATGGAATACTACTCAGCAATTAAAAACAAGGAAATCATGAAATTTTCAGGCAAATGGTGGGAACTGGAAAAGATCATCCTGAGTGAGGTATCCCAGGAGCAAAAAGACACACGCAGTATATACTCACTTATATAGACATATAATATAGGTAGGATAAACCTACTAAAATCTGTACAACTACAGAAGCCTACTTAGGAGAACCCTGGGTAAGATGCTCAGTCCTCATTCAGAACAGCAAACGGGATAGACATCGGAAGAAGGGGAAAACAGGAAACAGGACAGGAGCCTACCACAGACAGCCTCTGAAAGACTCTACCCAGCAGGGTGTTGAAGCTGCTGAGACT
The DNA here is from genome assembly GCF_030254825.1 of Meriones unguiculatus. Lineage (NCBI taxonomy): Eukaryota > Metazoa > Chordata > Mammalia > Rodentia > Muridae > Meriones > Meriones unguiculatus. Next base: position 53,885,567 of record NC_083363.1, on the reverse strand, counting down.
CAAAGAACTTATTTTTAAATTACAAAGATAAAAATTAGATGGCTGCATTTGTGCATTGACACGGGGATGGGTTCAATTGCATGGACTACCTGTCACTCATACTGTAGTTACTTCCACTGCAGACCTGCTAAGAGTTGGCCTGCTGTTGTGGTTGAGGAGGCCAGCCACTTCACATCAAATTGACCTCAAAGTAAAAATTACACTGGACAGAGTTCAACAAGTAAGGTAGACTTTACCAAAGCCTATTGCAAATATTCTGACCCCTTCTTCCCTAAAATAAAAGGCAGGACATTGTGCCCTAAAATGAGCTGGTGGAAAAAGTGATGACTGATACTAGGGAAATATGGCCAGTCCTGAGTTTGTCTTTTCTTTTGATGGAATTATCTGCATTTGCTCTTTCCTGCACTACTAAAGCTAGACTTTCAATTCTCTTCTTAGCCAAAGCTAATTCCAGGGCCCAAACCCTAGCCACGCATATTCCCTTGTTAAAGGAGGACGTCAGATTTCTGTCATCTAACTCATGCATTTGGAACGCTATTCAGAATATCCGAGCAGTATTTGTGAGAGTTTGTTTTGTATCTGTAGAGTCAGCAGATGATTCTATTAAGTAATATCTCAAGTCCTCAGGATATGACTTAGATGAAGGAGATTCTCTCTCCAGCCTGGGATCGCCGGTGGTGCTTTGAGAGCACAGTCCAGGCTCTACCCAGGGCCAGGGCCTGCAGCACTGAAGCACACAAGAGGTGTAAGCGCTTCTGCAGAGACGTGCCCAAGTGAAAAAGAGGCGCCACCGTCCTTCAAGGGCTGAGCCACCCTTGTGAAGGTTTCCTGAGAAATTCCAAAAGCCAGTATGTGCTAAAGCTCATTGAATTTTCTTTATCTTGCTTTACAAATTATGCCTCTAAACAACCAATTAATTTTTTTTAATTTATTTTTAAATAGATGAAACATGCTTACTTACAGCTGTCAGCATGTGGTGACCTGGAGATTTGTCCATTGACAAATGGACTAAACAGTTGGTTTTAGCCTTTGTTAATTCCACCTTTGTTACCTGTAAATTATTTGTTACAGATTTGACATGACTGGTGGTTTTCATCTTTCATCTGTTGGTTCAATATATAGAATGAAAATGTAAAGTTTTTTAAACGTTCTGTTAATAGGGTTACTTTGGGGGGAAAAACTTTGTAAAATGAATCATTTATTCTTGACAAGGCAGCCACCATCTCTGGGAATATACTTTTTTTAACTGAAAATTGGAAATCATTTCTTTTTGGGGAATACAACTTAGAATTTAATTGACTCTTTACATAGCCTGACAATATAAATTCTGCTTACTGTGTAATCTTGGAGTCTGATGTAAACGAACAGCTCATTGCACAGAACTCTGGCACATGGTTCAGCCAGTTGTACAAGTGTATAAATATGTAACCTTATGTTAACTTTACACTTAACCTTAGATTGATTCATGGTAATCTTGATGTAAAAGTTTTCCACATGTCGCCTTGTCTCTTAAAGTTCCCCCACAAAGCTGCACTGTTATCACCTCCTGACTTGTGTTCTGGATCTTTGACGACTGCTAAGTTTTATTGTGACCGCTTGGATGAGTCCTCCTCTGAGGAACTGTAAATGCTGCCCCTCTCCTCACCCTGTAACAGCCTTGAAGCAGTTAACAAGAGATCGACCCCCAAGCCCACAAAAGCAATCCCCCAGTCCCTAAACTCAGGACCAGAAAGAGTCCAACCATATGTCTCCTATGTATGGGCATCTGATTCCCCCCCGCTTTAGCTCCTCTCCTGGGTCAGTTCTTTCCTCCCTATTATCCTCTTACCCATGCTTTACCCCTGTCTTTTAAATGCTTTACTTAAGAGATTTTACCCTAAACCCAAACAAATTGTTGCACATACACTCTCCCAGTAGCTGACACCCCACCACATCTCCCTTTGCTCCTGTTTACTCTGCAAAAAGTCCTTTTAGACTCTGTGAAGAAACTCTAGTTAAAACATTAGTTCATCCCTTTCTCCCCAGGTCAGATAGAGTTCTTAACGTCAGTCCTCTAATTTTTCCTGTCTCCTTCCTCTGAAGCTGTGTAGCTCCCTGCTCTGTCTGCTAGCTCGTTTTGATGCAGCAGTCATAACAACGGGACTAGTCACTGTCACCAGGAATTAACTCTACACCCACTTCCTCTCACCCACCCATTCCATTTCTCCCACCCTTGTTCCTCCTTATCCCTCAAACTTCCAGGAAAATCTCTCGGTTTTATTCTGTAACCAAATCACCTGCTTACAGACCTCTTCAGGAATGCAGGACTGCAGTCACAAGATCCATATACAACTTCCAGCGGATTAAGACTCTCTACATGACCAGAGGACTCCCTCTTCAATGAACCCATATCTGCCGGCTCCAACAAAGACCCTACTTAGCAAACAGCAACTGTCCCTTCCCTGCCCTGTGTTTCTGTATTCCTTCAGGGTTTAGAATGATAGTTTCCTGCTATACCCCCTTGCTGTGGATAAGCATGTTCCCTCAAGTAACACCAGGCCTCTCTTCTTTCCTCCTTCCATCCCTCTGGTAAGCCAGAAAGTCCACAATTGAAGCTAATGACTTCCCCTTCCCTGGCATCTGTCTGTAGGCTGAGATTTTTCAAAAACCCACTTTATTTAGGGTTCTTAAACTTCCACCTTTCTTCCAACCCACTGACCAGAGGTAGGGAAGAAAAAAGGTTATTAGGAAAAAGGGGTTGTGGACATTTTTAGATGTAGTTCCTTGGGGCGAGTCTACTCTCTGTTGTCCGGATATTAGCACACCAGCCAAATAGCCAACACCAAACAGTAATCAACACAATCAGCAGCAGCAGCATGGTTCAGCAGAAACAGAAAGACTCCACCGAACTGAAAAGAGTCAAGGAAAGCTGCAAGACTCAACCGGAGGGCCAAGAAGTGAGTTGTAGAAAAATGAAGAGTAGTGAAGCAATATCACCCTGTCTGTAGGCCTCTATCTATCCCTTCTCAGAGTCAACACAGGCTGTTTAAAACCTCGCCCACATTTGGGACCGAAACAATAGACACGTTAAAAATAAATAAATCAATAAAACCTTCCACCACATCTATCTGTTTCCAATAGGTCAGCAGGGAGGGGCATGTCCCCCTTAAGAGGCCCTCCCACATCGATGCCTGACTGTTGGCACGTCCGTTCTTATGCAAGCCTACTGCATGCAACTGCAGCTGCTGTGACTTCATGATTACAATGACTGTGTCATCCCTGGAGGTGACATCCCTCTGCGCATATTCTGGTTCTTACATTGCTTCTGTCCCCTTTCTCGGAATATTCCTTTAGCTGGAGCAGCAAGAAGGTCTTTCTTAGGGGTGAGCCCTCAGCCATTACTCATTCTCATCACCATGATGAATCTCGTTCTTCCTGCCATTCCCTACAAAACGAAGCTCCTCTGATTAAGACTGAGAGAAACCCTTTGTCTGTGTGTGTGAACACAGAGATTTAGAAGGCAATTGGATGCAATATGGGTCTGACTAAACAGTACTAAGTATGCCCCACAGCCCATGACTGTTGTGGCCATATTATAAGGAGCAGATTTACGATACCAGGCACGGATTCTCTCCTGCAGAACGGGCCTCAAATCCAATAAGAGAGAGCTTTGTTACTCTCAAAAAAGTCTTGCCACTATTGCACAGGCAAACTGTCTCCACTAGTAGGTTGCTCTAAGTTCATACAATTCACCTCTGGATAACATCATTGATGCTTTTTTTCCCCCTCTAGGACCCTGAATAGCACCTTCAGGAAAGCACCAGGAAAGCCAGCTAGACACTGAAGCTGCCAGCTCAGACCCAGCTTATTTCTCTCTAGCTCCTGTGGTGTCTTCTGTTGGGTTTCAGACCCAGGGCAAGCAACTGAGGTGCATAGCTAACATACCAAAGTAGATCTGGCCTCCAGGTTCTCCCACCATCCCTTAGTCCCTATCTGTTACCAGGAATGGTTGGCATACCCTGCCCCCTACCCTGAACTTTCCAGCCCAGGGGCAGAGCTTTTCTACATAATCCAGACATTTTGGTCCCCTCTCTCTCTGCATTTTCTCTCCTTTTCTTCTTCTTCACTGTCTCCCTCCCGATGTTGACTTCTCTGTCCTTGTTCCTTGGGACCGGTGAACCTGTCCAACAGCTGCATCTAATAGTCCTGCCTTTACGCTTTAATCTGACTTGAATTGCCTCATTTCTTCAGTGGAGAAAACCTATTGAGGGTCTTATCACACCGCTCAAATTGGAAACCAAGAGTAACAGAAAGAAACTATACTCTTTGAGGGTGCTTCTGGGGCCTCCCTAGCCACAAACTAATATCTTACTATCTCATATCTGGTACTGGATTTTTGTTTAATAGCACAGGTGCTGGGTTGACCCATACATATTGTATTTTCTGGCTATGAAAAAAGTGTGTTTTTAATTGTCATCTGAAGCCTGAAATGTGAATGTCACTTCCAAACCTGCCTTTAAAATGAGGCAAGCTGTGGTGGGAAAGGGGATCTTCCTCAACCTACTAGTTGATTAAAGAATGTGGTTTTTTGCAGAAGAAAAAGCAGGCAGCCAGAGCTGGGGGCAGTGTAATGGAGGTTTTGGGTTCCTTAAAAACTCGGTTATGTTATGTAAACATGCTTTTGTTATAATCCCAAGTGTGGGCTCTTAGTTTGTCCACAGCTGATAACTGCCTAGTGCAAGGGCGTGGTTTTTGCCAGCTGGAGTTACTTGAATTCTGAGGACTTTGAGTGGTATAAATATGACAGGCCAGAGGGAGAAGGCACAGTGGTTTGGAGAAGGAGAACAGAAGACTGCTTGCTGCACTTGCTGGTTTGCTGGTTTACTGGTTACCTGGTTTACTGGCTACTGGTAATGACTAAATTGGTACTGACTGATTTGGTGTTGCCCAAAAAAAGAATCCTTTGCAGGGGAAAGAAGTAAAACGTTCTACATTCTCTTTCCCTTCCAACCTTCTTTTTCGACTACCTGGGGTTGCAGGGTTGGAAGCTTTAAGGAACCCCCAAATAAATTAACATTTGAAAAACCAGCACCAGGGTTGGAGAGATGTCTCAGAGGTTAAGAGCACTGGCTGTTCTTCTGTTCTTCCAAAAGTCCTAAGTTCAGTTCCCAGCAACCACATGGTGGTTCACAACCATCTATAATGAGATATGATGCCCTCTTCTGGCCTGAAGGCACACATGCAGACAGAATACTATATAAATAATAAATAAATTAATCTTAAAAAAAGAAAAGTAAAGAAAAACTAGCACCTACAGGCAGGAAGTACCCGGTGCTGGGGTAGAAAGTAGGGGCGGAACTTCCTGGCAGACTGAGAAGCAGGCAGTCCTGGCTATAAGCAGAAGGGAGGTGAAATGGAGCCGGATGGTAGGCAGTGCTAACCACGTGGAGGGGGAAGAGCTGTAGAAGTTAGGTTAAGTTAGGAGCTAGCTGAGAGGCTGCCCCAGCAAAAGACCAACAGCCGTAAACTATGTAGCTCTCCGTGTCTTCACTAAACCTCCAGGAAAGGCCCACGATGTACAGGGCTTCTGTGCTGTTATCCAACCAATTTATTAAATTGAGTTTCAAGTAGTAGGTTTCCAGGTGACTTTCTTATACACCTCTGTTGTTCTTGAAAGGCTTCATAGACAAACCTGATGGGAGATGAAGGGATGAAGAAAAGACAAACACATGCACACACAAACACACAAAACTGCTGGGGCAAGCAGACAGGGCTCTCTGGTGGAAAAGACACAATCTCCTCTGCCTCCGAAGCTCACCACCTGTATCATATCAGTAGAACAGAATGACAATTATACCATTCAGATAAACAAGGAGGCAGGGTTTATGGTAGTATTGGTCAGGGTAACAGGTTTAGCTAATCAGAAGCAGTTTTCAGGCTGTAGTATTTTGTACACAGTATCAACATCCAGACACACCCACAGGAAGGCTTTGCCATCCTTAGGAGCCTCATAGAGTAGGGGAAAAGGAGTGGGGTTGCCGCTTCCCTCTGAGCCTAAGGCTAGCTTTTTGGACATGGTCATGCCTATGTCACCAGGACACATTAACTCAAGGTTTTCTCTGCTTCCCAGATATACCCTTCATTTTGATTAGCTCTTCCACTGAATCTCCAACTGGATCTTTCCTGCTTAAGCCTTTCTAATCCAGTATTCCCATCTCTGCTTTATTTTACCTATGTTCTGTGACCTGTATGCCCTTCAGACAGTTGTCCTCTCCCTGTGATCCCTTTCTAATTTCCTGGCTCCGACAGGCACTGCAGATTAAACCGACATAACTCAGGTTTTAAGCTAAGATCCATACATGACCAAGAGCATGTGCCATCATCATACATTTACCTGAAAATTACATTTTTCCTTTGCAGCCTGAGTAAAATCACAAAGCATGTGTGTGTGTTCCGTTTTCATTATCCACTCATCAGCTAATGGGCACCCAGAATGACTCCATTCCCTAGCTATTGTGAATGGAGCAACGGTGAATATGAATGTTGCAAGCGTCTTTTATGGTAGGATAGGGAGTTCTCTGCGTAGATGCCCAGGAGTGGTATGGTTGGACCATATGGAGGTTCTATTTCTAGTTGGTGAGAAATTTCAAGCCTGCTCTGCAAATGACCACGCGTGTTTGCACTCCCACTGACAGTGCATAATGTTTCCCCTTTTCCCACATCCACACCACCATTTTCAGGCATTTATTTTTTTAATTATAGCAATTCTGACTCATATGAGAATAAATATAAAAGTAGCTTTAATTTGTATTACCCTGTTGGCTAACGATGTTGAAAGTGTTTATTGGTCATTTGTATTTCTTTTCTGTTTTGTTTGTTTTGTTTTGAGAACACTCTGTTCAGGTCAATGGATAATTTTCAATCAGCTTGTTTAATTTTTTTATATATATATTTGATGTCTTGAATTATCTCTTCTAGGTATTAAACCTTCTCCATTTAGATAGCTGGCAAAGATTTTTGTATTTCAATCGCTTGCTTTTTATAAGCCTGCTTATATGGGGTTTTGTTTTTATTTTTGTTTTTGCTTTGGTTGTGTTTTGTTTTGTTTGTTTGTAACAAAACTTTAATCCCAAGGATTTTCACAAACATATTATGAATGACAGCATGACAAAACAAAACAAAACTCTGCATGGTAACTCAAAAGTTCAGCTCTACAATGTACTCTTAAAATGATAGGATACTGGTATCTTGGTCTTTTATTTCCAAATAAAGAATGTTATAACCAGCCATGCAACCCTTTTGGAAAGTGTTGAGAGTTCAGTTCCCACCCTCTACCTGTTGGCTTGCATTTATGGTGGCTTTAAAGGACAGCTTGTTTCACTCACAGCTCCACACCGAATCCCAGCTGCTAGAGAAACTACTACAGCTTCTTTCAGTTTCTGCCAGTTCTTTCTCGACCGTTAGCACACCACGCTTTAACTGGGGAGGATCTAGGTATATTCCAGTCTATGAAAAACTAAAGTTCAAAGCAAATTCAACCTTGCTTAAGGGAACATTGTAAAGTAACAATCCTTGATGTTACATGCCTCAAATGATCCACTAGAAACCACAGAGAATTACGTCTTTCTGTGTGTCACTGTTCCAGGAGACAAAACAAATTTGAACAGCTAAAACATCTTTAAAATGCACCAAGCTTATGAAGTCGCAAACAAAACTTTTATTTCCTGTACATACTCCTCTCAAATGAAGTTATTTCCTGAACGCCTCTTTTTCTGCAAACTGGTCTTCTACATACTTTCATGTGACCTAGATCGGTTACAAGACCTGAAGACGGATTAAGATGGCCTGTGATTTCCCTCACCAGACAGAGACCTTTCTCTTCTTCTATCGCTACAAAGCAACCTGCTCCTGCTTCAAAAGAAGCGTCTCCTTGGACATTTGTGCCCAGGTGGAGGACTCCACCAGTGGGAATCATCTCAAAGGAGATGACCTCAGGGAGGGTGGTGGGCCACAGTTTCGACCTCTTTTTTCACCATTTGACAATTGCACTCTTACATGGAAGCCACATAGTGTTCTTCCATCTAGCTCGTGGACAGCATCAACAGCATCTCAGGGATCCGATCTGATCCTCAAATTCAAGGAAAGTAAAGCCAGGAGGAGGGCTTAGAGCAACCCTCACACTTCAGAGTGGTCCATAATAGCCAAAAGCCTATTCTAATTCAGTCTTGTTCCTATTGCTTCCAAGATTACCTACACAAACCTTTCAGTCCAATGGGCAGGAATCACGATGTGTTTCAAGATCCTGTTTCAAGATGTTGCTGGAAAGGGAACAGGTAACAGAATACACTGACAAGATACAATTTGAGGGGAGGGGCCTATATTCTTGTTTACAAAGTAAGGATATCATTCTGTATTGATTATCTTTCAATAGATATGATAAAACACCATGATCAAGGCAACTTAGAGATGAGTTTATTTTTGATTATGGTTTCAGAGAAATAAGGGTCCAGAACAGAGGTTCAGACATAGTGAAACACACCTTTAATCCTAGCATGCACGAAGGAGACAGAGATAGACTTATCTTCCCAAATTCAAGTCCAGCCTGGTCTTCAAAGAGAGTCCCAGGCCAGCCAGGATAACTTCATGAGACTTTATCAAAGAAAAGCAACAGAAAAAGTTCACAGTGGTGAAGTAAGCAACAGCCAGGGCTATAGGAGCAAGAAGCTGAGAGTTCACATCTTCAAATACAAGCACACAGAGAGAAACCTGAAAGTAGCTAGTGCCTTTTTCTCTTATAGCCCATACCTACTGAAGTACTTATACCTCCTCATTTCACCAAACAAGGCCACCTTGTTTGGGAACCAGCTGTTCAAATGAACAACACCAAGCACTTCTCAGTAGAATCACCACATGTTCTATTATAGCCGAAAAGGCATGCTGGCAAGAACAGGAGCCGGTGGGTCACATTCTAGCTGCAGTCAGGATCAGAGAGTGAAGAGGAAGCAAGGCCAGTATATACATATATAGTCTCAGGATGTTTTTTAATTTTTTTACAATTTATTCTTTGTATATCCCAATTGTAGCCCCCTCCCTCAACTCCTCCCCGTCCCACCCTTCATCCCTCCCCCCCATTCCCTTTTTCTATTTCACTGAAAGAGGGATTTCTCCCCTGCCATCTGCCCCTAGCTTATCAGCTCTCATCAGGACTGCCTGGATCCTCTTCCTCTATGGCCTGGCAAGACTGCATCGTCACAGTGAAGTGATCAAAGGGCAAGCAACCAAGTTCATGACAGAGGCAGACCCAGCTCCCCATACTCTGGAACCCACATGGAGACTGAGCTGCCTATTGGCTATGTCTAAGCATGGGGTTTAGCTCCTCCCCATTCATGGTCCTTGGTTGCATCTGTCTCTGCAGGGCCGCCTGAGGTCATATAATTTTAGCTTTGTTGGTTTCCTTGTGGAGCTACCGTCCCCTCCATGTCCTTCTACCCTCTCATCTTCTTCCATAACACTCCCTGCACTCTTCTCAAAGTTTGGCTGTGAGTCTCAGCATCTGCTTTGATCCCCTGTTGGCTGGAGCCTTTCAGAGTACCCTCTATAGTAGGCCCCCATCCTGTTCCCTCTCTTTCATTACTTCTGGTAGTCTCCAGATTGGTCTTCAGTGACTGTTTGTTTCCAGTGATGCTCCCTCCTAAAGGCCCACAACCTCCCCTAAACAGCACCAGTAGAGGGGACCAAGTGTTCAAAGACTTGAGCCTCTCAGGGGAATTTCACATGTAAGCCAAACCAGTTGTAGACTTTTTACCAGATTTACAATATCAGGCATGTACTGTCTCTGGTGGTATTATATCTTACTAAACTATATCTCCTTTAGCTATTGTTTGTTTGTTTGGTTGGTTGGTTGGTTGGTTGGTTGGTTTTTCCAGGACAGAAAGCCTGGAACTTATAATGGGTGTCCACTGGACTCAGATATCTGTTGGTAATAGTTAGATCGCTTCCATCCAAGAGATATGATTTATGTTCTTAATCTCTTAAAACTTTCCCCTCATTCCAGAGGTACTTGCAAATCTATTCAGCATCCAAACTATTCTTTGCTTTCCATGTCACTTCACTTTCCTCAGGGTAACAACAACAACAAAAAAAAAAAGTCATATAGTCATGTAAAAATTTCACAGCACATCTGTGAGTACAGAAAAATGTTCAGAAGTTGTTGTAGTTACTTTTCTATTTCCATTATGAGACACTAAGACCAAAACAACTTATTAAAGAGAACATTTAGTCGGGGTCTCATGGTTCCAGAGGTTAGAGTCCAACTCCATCACAGTACGGACTGTGAGAGCAGACAGGCAGGCATGCCACTGGAAAAGTAGCTGCGAGCTTACGTCTGGTCCACAGACATGAAGTTAAGACCTAACTGGAGATGGCATGAGCTTCTGAAACCTCAAAATCCACCAGTGACACACCTCCTCCAACAAGGCCATATCTACCTAATTGTCCCAAACAGTTCAGCCAACTAAGGACCAAGCATTAAAATATATTCTTGGATGGAGGCCATTTTCACTCAAACCACCACGTTCCATGCCATGGCCCCTGTAGGCATTTGTGGCCATATCATAATGGAAAATGCATGTAGTTCCCCTAGTCTTTCAGTCTAGGGCCATTTCAAAGGTCAAGTCTCTTGAGGCTCAAATCAATCTCTTAATTGTAACCCCTGTAAAATCAAAAAGCAATTTCTATACACAACAACACACAGTATACATTACCATTTCAAACGGAAGGAAGTGGGGGCATAGGGGGAAATACTGAAGCAAAGCAAGACTGAACCCCATCAGGGGAAACTCCAAGTGCTGTAGCTCTATGTCCAACGTCAAAGGGCTTAGATGGTTCAGCTATTCCAGTTTTTCTAACTATAACACACCTCTCTCTCTTGAGCTGGTTCCACTCCAGATCTGCAGCTTTCCTTGGCAGATCCCTCATAGCTCGTGAACATCCAGCATCTTGTGGTCTCCAACACGATCCAGGAATAACTTTCACAGCCTCGTATGGTGGATTTTCTGAGCCTCCATGATGGACTGCCTTGTCACATTTCTGAGCCTGAGCAACTTTTCTTCACAGTAGAGAAAGACTCTACAATCCTTTTACTTTTGTACCCTCCATGACCCTAAAGCCAGAACCACATGGTCAATGTGTTAAAGTTCTGTTGCCTGCTTAGGAAGAAACCTTGCGCCCTCCTGGAAGTACATTTATATAAAGTTTGATTTGTTGTTGTTGTTGTTGTTTAGGCACAAATATGTCACTATGCCTTTTTTTCTCACAAATTGCAGAATTGGCTGTGTGGGATCTCACAGATCCCTTTATTTCATTTCCCTTATCTCTTTCCATGCAAGGCACAACTCCAACATTGAGTTTACCATGCGCTTTTTCTCCTCAAACTGTACATTTTGAAGGGAAAGCAGGTAGACAATTTTCAGACCTTCACTTTCCTGCCTCTTCTCTAAATCCAATCTCTACCTGACAACCCACAGCTACCACACTCTCCTAAGAACCAGAGAGATCAACAGAATCCAAGGAGCTATGTCCCCATCAGACAAAGTGAAGACTAGATATAAGCACCTAGAATTATCTCAAACCTAGATGCCAGCTTTAAAAAAAAAATATTAATAACAACCAGGACAATATGTCTCCACTAAAGCCAAGAAACCCTACAAGAGTAGACCCTGGGAAATACAATATAGCTGACACATAAGAAAAAGACTTCAAAATAGGCTTCATGGATATGTTTGATATCCTTAAAGAGGAAATAAATAAGTCCATTAAAGAAATCTATGAAAAGACAAACAATGGAATGAAGTGAAGAAAACAGTTCAGTACTTACAAGTGGAAATAGAGTCAATAAAGAAAAAACAAACTGAGAGAAAACTGGGAATGAAGCATTTAGGAACTCAAACAGAAAACTCAGAGGCAAGCCTCACCACCTGAATATGAGAAATGAAAGAATCTCAGTCATTGAAGACGATAGAAGAAATGGATACCTCAGTAAAACAAAATGTTAAATATAAAAAAGTTCAGGCACAATACTTCCAGAAAATCTGGAAAACTATAGAAAGACCAAATCTATGAGCTATGAAAAACAAAAATAGAGGAAGAAGAAAAAAAAGAGGTCAATAGCACAGAAAAATATTTTTGACAAAATTATAGAAAAAAAATTCTCAAAATAATAAAATGTTTCAAGGTATAAGAAACAAACATAACACCAAATAGACAGGACCCTAAATATCCCTCCACACATACTAATCAAAACAATAAATATATAGAAAAGAAAAGACTTTCTGAACAAATACTAATAGCACAGACACTAAAAACAGCGATTAATTGGAATGTCATGAAACTGAAGAGATTTACAGGAAAAGACACTATCATTTGCACAAAGCAGCACGCTACAGAGTGGGAAAATATTTTTACCAACTACAGATCTGATAGATGGCTGATATCCAAAATACATAAAGAACTCAAAAAAAAAAAGAAAAGAAAAGAAAAGAAAAGAAAAGAAAAACCTGGGACAACAAGAAAACAAATAATCCAGTTTTTAAAATGAGGTATGGATTTAAACAGAATTCTCAAAAGAGGAAACTCAAAGGACTGAGAAGCCCTTAAAGAAATGTTTAACATCCTTAGTCATCGGGGACCATAGGTGTAGGTGTAACCTGCCAGAGTTGTTATGTCGAATGGTCATGCTGTCAAATGACCTCCAAAATATGTTTACAACCATAGGTTTGTGTTGCTCTCAATTTTGGTCAGAGGTGTTTCTTTTTGCAGTGTGCAGAATTTTAATTCTATTTTAATTTAATTTAATTTTAATTGACTCAAGGTCAATTGAAATGCCAAGTATAAGTAGCCAAAAGTGTTCAGCTGTGGATTAATTATCTATATTAAGCCACCTGAGGCCCAGGGAACATCATGCAAGTGAGGGAAAAAAGAAAGAAAGAAAGAAAGAAAGAAAGAAAGAAAGAAAGAAAGAAAGAAAGAAAGAAAAAGAAAAGAGACAGTGTTTTAGCTAAGGTTTTATTGCTGTGAAGAGACACCATGACAATGGCAACTCTTATAAAGAAAATCATTTAATTGGGCCTGGTTTATAGTTTCTGAGGTTTAGTCCATTACCATCATGGCAGTAAGTATGCAGGCAGACATGGTGCTGGAGAAGGAGCTGAGAGTTCTACATTTAGATCAGCAGCAGCAAAAGTGAGCTGGCTTGAGCTTCTGAGATCCCAAAGCCCCTCCCCCACCCCCACCCCCCACCCCCACTCCCAGTGAAGCACTTTCTTCAACAAGACCGCAGCTACTCCAACAAGGCCGCACCACCCATAATGCCATTCCCTGTGAGTCAAGCTACCACAGATGGGATGAGGAGGAGAGCAGTGAAACACTGACAGCTAGACATCACAGGGCTGTTGCAGCTATCAGCATGAATTGGGAAAGGACCCCAAGGCCCTACCTTTGGCAGAATTATCAACAACTCATGGTTGCTAAAGGGAGAAGAGTCACTCTCCTTTGAGGTGTGACTGCTAATAGTTTGCCCTTGCCTGAGCAGATGGCCCCACATCCACATGTACATAGGGAGACACTAGGCAGAGTTGGAGAAATATAATGATGAATTGATACGAACAAAATATATAGATGTGTGAAATTTGCAATGATAAATAGAAAGTATTGTTTAATGTTTTGAGTTTTAGCTTGCTATGGTGTGATGAAGATCTGAAAAAGCTGTCTCCGACATGTGGCCTAACCTCGGATAGAGCACCAGGCAGTTTCTCACATGCATGGACAGTGATCCCCAGCAGAAGGGAACTGTGCCCAAAGAGTAACATAGCACACGTAGCATTCTGGAAGGGCAACAAGTGAGCAAAAATGGATTACGAGACTATTTCAAGGATAGAAGTAAGACAGCCTTCTAGGAACTTCATTCAAAATTCCATGGTGAGTTGTCATGACCAGAGATTGAGAGCTGCTGAAATCTTTTTAAAATGTTTTGTTAGCATATATTAGTTATATATAATAACGGGTTTCATTATGACACTTCCATGCATGTATTTAATGTATTTCAATCATAACCACAACCTTATTATCTTCCTCTGCCCCCTCCCACTCTGCCTTATCTGCTTCTAGCCCCCATTCTACCTTCATGTTTTCGTTTTTTTTTTTTTTTTTTTTTTTTTTAATATCATGAGTTTTATTAAAGTTGCTTACAGGGGCCTGAATAAAGGGTTGCTATGGGAGGGAGAGGGATGGCACCATACTTGCGGCTACACCACTAATGAAATGCTTTCGCTCATCCACCAACTGCATAAATGACCTGAGGGAAGGGTAGGGCCTCTTGCACTGTCTCCTATCCACAACAGGATGCTTTTGTGTCCAGTCTTGTATAGACATGACTGCAAATGCAATCATAACTACTGTGAGTTCAAGGGTGCAACTGCCATGTCATGCCTGGAGATCAGTGGTCCGCACAACTCCCACCCCATCTCTTCTTATTACAGTCATCCCATCCCCCCCCTCCATGATATCTCCTAAGCCTTGACAGGGGCCAGAGTATGATATATATGTTCCATTTATGGCAATGTGTTTACAGTCTGTTGAAGTCATTTACCACAAAACTTTCATGTGTAAAAAGAAAGATAACATTTGTTTGCAGTCACAACATGCAAAGAAAAGAAAAATGACTTAGCAATAGGAAGGTCACCTGGGTGCTGAGTTCCTCAGTGAATATGAGTGTGCTGGACTGAAAGACGACAGTGAAGACTCGCAGTGACACACAGATGGCATGAGGTCTCCTGCCTGTATTTTCAACAGGGCTGATTAGCAACAGATAAATATGCCAAGCACCTTCAAATCCTCTCCAACACAAGATGTGGGTAATGAGTAGTTTTCACTCGAAGGAGCCATGAAGAATTAGTCTCTTCAAGCAAATTTGTGGTAGTTGAAAAGTACATGTTTACGATAGAATCGGAACCATACAGAATATTTGCAGCATATGACTGCTGCAGGCATAGTAGGAATTATTGAAAGAGAAGGCAAAAATAACGAGGTGCCCCATACGAATCAATGTGAAGCTATTACAAGAATAGAGTGACAGTGGGAATCAAAGACACAAGGATTTTATATTTTATGTGATCTCTGAGAAGAGCAGAGAAGAAACGATGGACCTAACCCTGGAGGCACTAACTGTGCGCCTGGCCTGAGGCCTGTCACTTGTGTGACTTGTCAGAGGCCAGAGATTGCCACCTCAAAACTCTCCTCTCCTTATTATTAGATCACAATGTTCATGCTCAGGTTTCCAAAATTCTGCAGTTGATTATGTAATTCAAGTGTAACATTGTGAAATGGCAACAGAAATGACGCGTCTGTCTTCGGGTAAGGAGGTGTTCTCCCATTTCTCTCTTCATCAGGGGACACAAGTTGTTGACCCGGTGCTCACACTCTCAGGGCTAGGTTTAAATCCTGTGTTATTAGACTCCTGAGCCTGTGCTCAGACCAACCACTGCACCATGCTATCTCCTCACACCAGAGTCTCGTTTTGGAAGTCACCAGGAGAAATTAGCATACATTGAGCCCTCTCTTAGGCCCACCTTGGAATATTTCAGGGAATTAGTAATGTTTAAAATTATGTTGACATCAAGAAACTGTCAATGCCTGGGGTTTTTGTTTTGTTTTGTTTTTTGTTTGTTTGTTTTTGTTTTTTTTGTTTTTTGTTTGTTTGGGGTTTTTTTGGTTGGTTGGTTGGTTTTGTTGTTTGGTTTTGAGGCAGGAGAAGAGGGAGAGAATGAAGTCAAGCCAGCCATGCACAAAATTGGCATACTAGAAAACTGGTTGGCAGAAAGGAAGTCTGGTTAACCCCAGCCAAGGATAAGCATATCTCGCTAAGAGCTCACTCAAGCACAGGGATACCCTTGAGTGCCTGGAGGTGACCCAAGGCTCATTATAATGCTAAAATGTACAACCCTCAGTGGATTTTAAGGTATTAATGAGATACACAATGCATGAAGCTCTACTTGGAGCTGCATGTGTCAGAGGATGCCTGAGAAAGCATGGGCTGTGCAATGGGCCAAAACTCCAACACTGTGGGCCACAAAAGTCCCCACACTTTGTACAATGGAGCCACTGAGATGCTAAAAAGTCTTTGCTCTGGCCTATTCCCTGCCTTAAAACTGCATCTTTCTCCAACAAAGTGCCCCTGCCTGTACGGTAACTGTGGGCCTCTATTCAACCCTTTGTTTCAGGACTCAGAAACCTGGAAGGTGCCTGGAGGTGCACAGTGTTTTCTGCGTTTAATTCTCCTGACGTTTCAGAGCTATTTACTCACTTTTCTACATAAAAGTAATCACTAGAACCATTAAACAAATGGCTACACAGCAAACAGAAAAGCTAGCCGTGAACTCTTAGCCCAGACTCACATCCCACTGCCTCTGGGAAAATGATCTGGAAATGTGTTATAATTACCCTCTGTTGCGCAGTGATTTCAGAACACGTTGTTCAGAAGGAGCCATGTCTGTTTTCCTGAGAATGTACAGTAATATTGTATCTACTGTGAATCCCTGGTTTGGAACATTATATTTTTAAAATTGAAGAGGCTTTTTCTTCTCCAAATAAAACAGCTGTGCAGTTTGAAACTGATATTACTTCCTCTGCCCTATATTATTTTAGTCATGCTTGACATTTATTGGCAGTACATAAAGCAGCTTAATTTAATGAGATGTGCACAAATCTAAAATAATATACACAGATTACCTGACAAACAGCAGCTATTATATGTGATGTATTTTTATAAGTAGACTGAGTCTTAAAAATTAAAATACCTGACTTTTGACCCAGAATTATACACATATATAAATGTAAATACATCATCAAAGGGAGCATGAGTAATGCACTCTTATTAATATTTCTGATGACTAGTCTTGGTTCTCTCTCTTTCTGCACACACACACAGACGCACACACACACACACAGAGAGAGAGAGAGCTTACTTTTGTGTTGTGTACTCCAGCCCAGCCTAGAGTCTGCCCGACCTTACCCTGACTGTGTACTCTCTAACTGTAAGATTTAGTCTATATCCCACAACCAGAGCCTTACCGCTGAGCCTCACCCTCCATGATCAGGGTGGGACTGTGTGGCACATCCTACGTACCAGCCCAACCTGCTATATGCACATCAGACTCACAGCCAAAAAAGGAGGTCTTCATACAAAAACAATATGAAGTGCCAAGACACTATCCCCCCACACACACTCCAAAACCATCAGTGTGATAGAAATGTTGTCTAATGAGAATTATCTAATGCATTCCAAAACATATAACATTATTGATTGATTAATTAATTAATTAAACCTCATTAAAGAATTCAAGTTTTAAAAAGATACAAACAGCTCAGTGAAGTTAAAGAGAGTAAACTCAAAGAGAGCAAATGACTGATGCCCAAGAAAATAAAACAAAATAAAAAGGTTGAATGGAATGATGAGGACAATCCAAGATTTGAAAACTAACTTCAATTAAGAAATAGAAATGCTGCTCAGGATGCGAGGCTAAGCACTGCACTCAGGGTCAGCCGCTTTGGACCCAGAGAAGAGCATGTCTGATTGCATGCGGGTTGATACCCCAGGTCCCGCCTCTGAGAAAAAGGTATCAGACGGGTCTGATGCTCTTTGGGTGGATGACACCTAAATGAACATCGGAACAAAGTCCCAATTTATTTCTAATATCAGAGATCAGACCTCTACTCTTGCCTGATGCATCTAAAACAAAAAGGGGGAACTGTAGAGAGCTGCGGAATGCTGTGCCTTAAAGATGCATCTGGTTTCCGCCTTCCACCTTCCCGATGGTGAGTGCTCTCTGTAACAAACAACTCCATAATTGGCTAAGGCTGAGGATCTGGCTTGCTTCCATGTATGTGGACCTATCTGCATTGCCCACGTGGCACGCCTGGGTTGGCTACCCAGAGGCTATTTAAGCTGTGGGGTGGCTTGCCCCAGGGTCAGATGATTGTTCAAGGTTCCTGAATAAACTGCATTGAAAAAAAAAAAAAGGATTAAGGAAAGAGGGAGAGAAAGGGAAAAGGGAAGGATTAAGGGATGGGGCATAGCAGGAGGAATGGAGAAAGAATCTCTCTCGTAACTCCAAGTTCTTTCTGTTTTAGAAAGTCTCTACCCAAATACTGTCACACATGAAAGTGGCTCTGCTACAGTCAGGGGATAAGACATTCACACAATCAAAGTAGACATGTTTTTACTAAATAAATTTGATTAATGGCTAAAAAAAAAAAAAAAAAAAAAAAAAAGAGAGAGAGAGAGATAATGGGAAGAGTTTTTTGGCTAGCTACCAACGCCTGGCTAGATTCTGATCTCTTAATACAACCAAGAGATAGTGCGAAGGGTCTTTTGGTTATTTGCCCCTATTTTGCACATTCAATTCATTGAAATATTAAATGTTTTGTCACTTCTTCAGTTACTTGAAATGATGAGAACAGAAATTAAATTCCATCTAAGTGCCAAAAAAAAAAAAGAAATAGAAATGCTGAAGAGAATTCAAGCTGAAATTAAGATGGAATGAAAATGAATTTTTTATGATTGTCACTCATTTTTAAATGTTAATTTAGCAACCCTGATTAATATGACCTATTTCTAACTAATCAAATTTAAGAATTTTTAAACTATAAAACACTATTTTATTAATAAATTATTTATAAATGTAATTATTTCAATCTCTAAATATTAATCTATTTTAAACAAATAACCACGGGAAAAGAGTTCCCCTTTTTCTGTAATACTAATCACATTTTCTTAATGGAAAAATATAGTTTCCAAAGTTTTAAAAAATCACTAAAATAATCCCAGAAACAACAAACGTTATTAGTAGCGAATATGTACATCATTCTTGCTACTATGTGGAGACACGCGAGACTGTACAATCCCACAATGCACAAGATCAGGAGCCTGGTGCCAACCGGTTTGGTATTTGGTGAGGTCTGTTTTCTGCTTATAATGTGGAACCATTTTGCTGTGTCCTCTGAAGGACGAATGCTGTGTCATCACATAATAAAAAAATGATGAATGAGTCAGAGAGTTCTCTGCCACCCTTGCTTTACAAGCATTACTCTCGCACATGAGGGCAAAATCCTCAGGACTTAATCACTTCTTACAAATCCCATTTCTTAAAGCAATCATAACATGGGTTCAGTTCCAACATAAATTTTTGGAGGGATAAAATCATGTCTGTATTTTCATAGTACTTTACAACACTCTACACTAAATTGTTCCTTTGAGAAGTTTTGAAAATTCAAACGTATCAGCTTCAAATTTTTATTCTATGCAAAATATCTTATTTATTTACTTATTTATTTATTTTAGCATCCTAACCACAGTTCCTCCTCCCTTCTCTCCTCCAAATACCCCCACCTTCCTCTTCCCTTCCCCCATTCACTCCTTCTTTGTTTTTATTCAGGAAAGGGAAGGCCTTCCATGGATATCTACCAGCCATGGCATAACAAATTGCAGTAAGACTAGTCACCTCTTCTCCTATTCAGTAAGACTGGACAAGGCAACCCAGAAGTAGTAAATGGTCTCAAAAGTGGGCAACAGAGTCAGAGACAGCCCCTGCTGCCACTGTTAGGAGTCTCACAAGACGGTCAAGCTATAGAACTGTAACTTATGTGCAGAGGGCCTAGGTCAGTCCCATGCAGGCTTACTGATAGTCAGGTCAGTATCTGTGAGGCTTTATGGGCCCAGGTAGTTGACTCTATGTTTTCTTGTGGTGTCCTTGACCCCTCTGGTCCTACAATCCTTTTTCCCCCTTCTCAGCAGGATTCCACAAGCTCCATGTATGTTTGGCTGTTGATCTCTGTACCTGTTTCTATCAGAACTAGGCTAGGCACCAATCTATGAGTATTGCAGAATATTAGTATGAATCATTTCATGGCTTTTTTGCCATTCATATCCGGTTATATTCTAGCTCTTGGGGCTACCCAGCCCCTGGCACTCCAGGAGGGTCAGGGGTGGGCTCCCTCTCGTGGCACAGGTCTCAAGCTGGGCAAGTCACTTGTTAGCCACTCCCACAATTTCTGTACCACCACTTCACTTACCCCAACACATATCATAGGCAAAAGGAATTGTAGGTTCAAGGTTTTGTGTCCTAATCCCTCCACTGGAAATCTTGCCTGGTTACAGGAGATGGCGGGTTCAGGCTCCCTATTTCCCATTTCTGCCTGGCAAGGGACACATTCAGAGATTCCTTGGAGTTTCCATTGCACTAGGTTTTTAGCTTGTCCTAGAGATGCCTCCTTCCAATTCCATATGTCTCTCCCAGTACTCCCTGCTGAGAGAATGCATCACCTGTCAATTAAAAAAAAAAAAAAAAAAACCCTATGGCCAAAAATATATATAGGATATGTGGAATAGAAGGTGAGACATCCAGCAGGCAAAAATGATTCTGGGATAGTGCCAGGTTCTTGAGAGTTGCCCAGGAATATGTGAGGAAGACAAATGCAAGGTACCTAAGCACAGGTATCCAGCCACATGGCAGAACTAAGTACAGAATAAATGGGTTATTTTAAGTTATGAGATAGTCAGAGAAGAGCCTAGCTATATGGCCTAGGTGTTTGTGTAAATATTTTGAGTCTGATGAAACATTATTCTGGAATCTTGAGGCCAGGAGGAAAACCACATCAACAATTCTCTCTCTTTATCTTCCCTCCAACCTATCTCTCTTGTTCCTATCCCCACCCCACCTCCATCCAGATCCTTACTTCTGTCCACCCTCAAGATCTATTCTATTTCCCTTTCTATGTGAAATACTTTAATGTGGGTTCTATCTGAGAATCCTTCCCCAATTCCCAGCCCTGCTCACTTCCACTTTTTAGAAGATTTTATAGTGCCTCTATGTAGTACCTTCCACTGCCATTTCTTCAAACCAGAGTCATGTGTAGCATATGGTTTCTGGGTTTCATCAACAAAGTAAGCTGAACTTCATGATATGTCAACAGTTGGAATTGCATTCATTCTGATGGGTTAAACATGGAGCAGAACAATCCAGTGAAGGAAGCATGGGGTGATTTTCACCAGAAACCATCTGAGACTTCACAAAAACACATTAACTTCCAGGATAATTACACAATTGTTCCACTGTTGGCTATGTGTGTAGTCATGAATTCAGAGAGACCTTAGGAGGGCTTCCTGAGGTCCACACAAACATTAAATACACAGGCTCAAAGCCGACCATATTTCTTTCTTGATTTTTGCAGCATTAACTATATTGATAAGATATCTGTTTGTTACCAACTTTTACATTGTAGACTAGTTTAATTACATGGATTTGCATATTTGATACCTCTTAAAGCTTTCATAAATTGCTATAAATTTGGCATCACAGAAGAAGAAGAGCTGGGCATGGTGGCAGCCAGTTTGAGGCCAGCCTGAGCTACAAAGTGAGCTCACAGAAGAAAAAGAGAGAGGGGAGAGAGAAGAGGATGGGGAAGAGGATAAAGAAGAAGATGAAATAGATTTCTTGGCTGACTGGGATCCATTGTCCTCTGCTAAAATCCAGGTGTCTCCAGGTTCCCACAAGGTCCTTCATGAAGCTCTCCAGAGAATGTACAGCTTGCTCCCTGCAGCTTTGCTCTTGTCATATGACCTCCACTAACTTTGACCACATTCTCGCCCTTTATAAAGGACATACAATTCCCCGGAAAATCTGAGATTAATCACCCCCCTCCCAGGATCTTTAATTTTACCCCACTTGAAAAGTCTCTTTTCTAATGTAAGGTAACAACATCCATTTGTTGTTCAACATCCATTTGAAAAGTCCATTTTGTCATGTAAGGTAACAACATCCATAGAGACTAGACCTGGCCCAGGAGGGACTGCACGTCTGCCTATCCACTAAAGTATTACCAAACCAGTTGCTAGTATTTTATGTCTTAGAAAGTAATTAAACTATAACTAAATTTAGGGGTTCATTTTTACACATCTTGAGAAGCTGCCATTTGATTTTCATGGTGGCACCAAAATTCAAAGTGAGCCTGCTACAGAGACACTGAAGTGCCCACGTTCATCGCTGCACTGTTCACAATATCCAAGTTATTCAATTAGTCCCATTGCCCATCTACAGATGAAAGGGTAGAGAACTGTGTTATGCAGACACAATGGAGTTCTCCTAAGTCACAAAGAAAAACAAATGACATTTCCAGGAAACAGTGGAAACTCAAGGTGTTTAGGACAGGCGAATAATAAAGAAAAATGCCATATTTTTCTCTCACTGAGAAGCTAGGGGTGGGGAAGAAGACAGAAAACTAAAGGTGAAGGACCAGGGATGGAAAAGTGGGAGAGGAGAGGTAGAAGGGTTGAATGTGGTCAGAGTCTGTTAGATACGCTGGTGGAAATGCCACAGTGTAACCCCGCACTTTGCACCAATAAAAAATACCACAGCAGTCACGTTGACAACTAAGTAAAATAATTCCTAAATAAAACATTAACTTATTTCACTGAAGTAAATAAGTCACCAATATTTTTTTAAAGTCATGAAATAAATTTTAGACAGCATTATTTGATGGACCCAAGTATGTCAGCATGATACATAAAAGGGCTTAAAAGGGAATGACATTCACACCATTTTCTTAGGAGCATCTAACAGACATGTAGGAAATTTTTTTTTTAATTTTTAGTTTTATGTTTAAATTGACGTAAAAATTTCATATATTTATTAGTTATCATATATACTGTGTAGTGTAAAATCATAGAGGGCATGTCTTTGTTGGTAAAACATTACAAGCCCTTTCTTGTGGCACACTGATACATTTGTTATCCTAAAAATTGTTATCCTGTTTCTGCCCTCCAAGACACCCGAGAAGAACTCCTTGGTCTTATCCCTGACTCAGAACCCATTCACCAGACTTTTCCCATCTGAGTTCTCAGAAGACAGTGTTAATGTCAGCCTGTGTCAGTAATTTATTCATTTAGTTAATTTTAACTAGTACAGCTGTTGAGACTATGCCCCAGGTCCCTTCCATAATAAGAAAATAACAACTCAAATTGTTTCTCTGATTAAGACGGGAATTCTGTGAGGATTGATCATCTTACCCCGGGTCCCCCTTCTTATTCAGCGTCTTTAGATGTACAGATCTTAGTATGTTTATCCTATCTTATAGGTCTAGTATCCACTTATAAGTGAGTATATACCGTGTGCATCTTTCTGCTTCTGGGATACCTCACTCAGGATGATCTTTCATAGTTCCCACCATTTGCCTGCAAATTTCATGATTTCCTTGTTTTTAATTGCTGGGTGGTATTCCATTGTGTAGATGTACCACAATTTCTGTATCCATTCCTCTATTGAGGGATATCTGGGTTGTTTCCAGATTCTGACTATAACAAATAAAGCTGCTACTAACATGGTTGAGCAAATATCCTTGTGTACTTGAGCATTTTTTGGATACATGCCTAGGAGTGGTATAGATGGATCTTGAGGAAGCACTATTCCTAATTGTCTAAGAAAGCAACAGATTGATTTCCAAAGTGGTTGTACAAGTTTACATTTACCAGCAATGGAGGAGGGTTCCCCTTTCTCCATAACCTCTCCAGCATGATGGCATGAACATTGGAAGTAGGAGAAAACAAGTAAAAGGACAGGAGCCTATCATAGAGGGCCTCTGGAAGACTCTACCTCGCAGTGTATCAAAGCAGATGCGGAGACTCCTAACCAAACCTTCAGCAGAGTGCAGGGAATCATATGATAAAAGGGGGAGTTAGTAAGATCTGGAGAGGACAGGAGTTCCACAAGGAACAAATATATCTGGGCACAGGGGTCTTTTCTGAGACTGATTCCCCAACCAAGGACCATGCATGGATATAACCTAGAACCCCTGCTCAGATGGTGCCCATGGCAGTTCAGTATTCAAGTGGTGCCCATGGCAGTTCAGTATCCAAGTGGGTTCTCTAGTAAGGGGAACAGGGACTGTCTCTGACATGAACTCAATGGCTGGCTCTTTGACCTCCCCACCCCCGAGGGAGGAGAAGCCTTGCTAGGCCACAGAGGAGGACATTGCAGCCAGTTCTGAGGATACCTGATAAGCTAAGATCAGATGGAAGGGGAGGAGAACCTCCCCTATCAATGGACTTAGAGAGGGGCAAGGAAGAGATGAGGGAGGGGGGATGGGACTGGGAGGGAATGAATGAGGGGGCTACAGCTGGGATAAAAAGTAAATAAACTGTAATTAATATAAAAAATAAAAATATAAAAAAGAAGGGAATTCTGGGAGTATATGGGTTAGAGTAACAAGTCAGATAAAGAACTGTGTGAATATTCTACTTAATCTCATCTTTTTTCTCTGGTACTGTCCCAGTACAGGCAGGAAGAAGCCTGTACTGGAAGTTTGACCTGAAGGAAAATACTGCACAGTGAAAGCTCAAATTATAAAGTCACCAGAGTGAATCCAGTCCAGGAACTATGAACTAAAAGTCCTTCTTTATCGTACCTACAGACAATGGTAGAATATGCTCTCTTCCTAGAGAAAAACAAAATGCATCATTATTAAGAAAAATAAATTCCACAGCATTTATGAAGATAGAAAACCGTATTTGGAGTCTTATGCAGTCTAGCATCTGCTTACTACATGAGCCTGACTCTTTGAAAAACAAAAGCATGATATTATGTTAAGTGTTAGCCAATTTAGGCGGCAAACAGCTGATGAAATTTCCTGTGCTGGTTGCTTTTCGTAGGTGGAACTAAGATTTTATTCTGATTAATAATGCATAGTTATAAAAATATTACTTTAACTTGTAAGCTTTATCTGATAAGTATGGGTGGCCGCTGCATTACAAACTAAATGCCAACGAAACCGAGGTCAGAACATGACATCTTTTCTCATGGTTGCAGTGGTGTTAATTGGGCCCAGTAGAAAAGGCAAACATGAAGTCTACATAAGACCCTGAGTATCCTGCTACTAACCACAACCCCCTTGTCTTTCTAACTCCCTCTTCTCCTCTTCCTGACTGTCATCTCCCTAGAACACCCTTCTTGGATTCTGTCAACAAATTTGACCTGTCTTGCAACCTGTTTCTTCCTTGTGACTTCAGGCTAACTCCCTTCTCAAAACCTTGGCTTAAATTTCTCTCACACAAGAGTTAAACTGTTGAACAGTTAAACTGTCCTTTATGAAACTGTACAATGGCCTGCATCTCCCCTTCCCCCACCCCCTCCTACTCTTCTTTGATGTTTGCAGCTTTGAATTTCTTGTACAGTTGATTGAATGAGAGAAGATGGAGCAACTGATTTCTTTTTGGTTGTTGTTTCTCCCAAACTCTATGTGAACAATATGATGGCTCCAGGGTTTGACTATTCTGTTAACTGATGTACTCAAGATTACAAGTTCAATTGTGGACAGAATGACGACAAACTGAGAAAGGGGTCTCCTAAGTATATCTTAATCTTTGTAATAAAAATTTAAATTAGGTGGTTTTTTTAAGCGGATTTGTATAGATTGGCTAAGCTCAGAACCTTAGAAATTAAATGACTCACTCACATCAAGCACTAAGTAAATGTGCTCAAAATCTCAAATATTTTCTTTTTTTTTAATTTTATTTTTTTCTTATCAGTTACATTTTATTAACTCTGTATCCCAGTCATGTCCTGCTCCCTCATTCCCTCCCAGTCCCTCCCTCCCTCCTTCATCTCCACCATGACCCTTTCCAAGTCCACTGATGGGGGGGACCTCCTCCAAATTCATCTGATCCTGTTTTATCAGGTATCTTCAGGACTGGCTGCAAAGCCCTCCTCTGTGGCCTAACAGGACTGCTCCTCCCTTGGGGGATGGAGAGGCCAAAGAGCCAGTCATTGAGTTCCTGTTAGAACTAGTCCTTGTTCCCCTCACTTTGGGAAACCAATTGGTTACTGAGCTACCACAGGCTACATCTGAGTGGAGGTTCCAGGTTATATCCATACATGGTCCTTGGTTGAATGTCAGTCTCAGAAAAGACCCTGTGCCCAGATATATTTGGTCCTTGTGGAGCTCCTATCTTTTCCGCATCAGACTAACTCCCCTTCTTTCTTATGATTCCCTGTACTCTGTCAGAGGTTTGGTCATGAGTCTTTGCTTTGACAACACTGCTAGTTAGAGTCTTTCAGATGCGCTCAGTAGACTCCTGTCATACGTTCAATGCACATCCCATCTGTCTTTCTAAACAAGGATTGATCATCTTACCCCATGTCCACTCTCTTGATTATCTTTTTTAGGTGTATAGATTTCATTATGTTTGTCATATCTTATAGGTCTATATAAGTGAGTATATACCGTGAGTATATACTTTCTCCTTCTGGGATATTTCACTCAGAATGATCTTTTCTAGATCCCACCATTTGTCTGCAAATTTCATGATTTCCTCCTTTTTGATTGCTGAGTAATATTCCATTGTGTAAAAATACCACAATCTCTGTACCCATTCCTCCGTTGATGGACATCTGGGTTGTTTCCAGGTTCTGGCTATTACAAATAAAGCCTTATAAACTGGTTGAGCAAGTATTCCTTTTGTGTACTTGAGCAAACTTTGGGTATATACCTAGCAGTGGTATAGCTGGGTCTTGAGGAAGCGCTATTCCTAATTGTCTTAGAAAGCGCCAGATAGATTTCCAGAGTGGTTGTACCAGTTTACATTCCCACCAGCAGGGGAGGAGGGTTCCCTTTCTCCACAACCTCTCCAGCATGTGTTGTCACTTGAGTTTTTCATCTTGGCCATTCTGATGGGTGTAAGGTGATATCTCAGGGTCATTTTGATTTGCATTTCCCTGATGGCTAATGAGGTTGAGCATTTCTTTAAGTGTTTCTCTACCATTCGATATTCCTCTACAGAGAATTCTCTGTTTAGCTCTGTTTCCCATTTTTTAATTGGATTACTTGGTTTGCTGCTTTTCAGCTTCTTTAATTCTTTGTATATACTGGATATTAGTCCTCTATCAGATAAAGGGTTAGTGAAGATTCTTTCCCAATCTGTAGGCAGTCATTTTGTTTTGATGACAGTGTCCTTCACTTTACAGAAGCTTTTCAGTTTCATGAGGTCCCATTTATTGATTGTTGCTCTTAGAGCCTGTGCTGTTGGTGTTCTGTTCAGGAAGTTGTCTCCTGTGCCAATGAGTTCTAGGCTGTTCCCACTTTTTCTTCTAACAGACTTAGAGTATCTGGTTATGCTGAGGTCTTTGATCCACTTGGACTTCAGTTTTGTGCAGGGTGATAAATATAGATCTATTTTCATTTTTCTGCATGTGGACATCGAGTGGACCAGCACCATTTGTTGAAGATGCTGACTTTTTTCCATTGAATGGTTTTGGCTTCTTTGTCAAAAATCAAGTATTCATAGATATGTGGGTTTATTTCTGGGTCTTCTATGCAGTTCCATTGATCCTCCTTTATGTTTTTATGCCAATACCATGCAGTTTTTACTACTATTGCTCTGTAGTACAACTTGAGATCAGGGATGGAGATACCTCCAGATGATCTGTTGTTGTACAGGATTGTTTTGGAGATTCTGGGTTTTTTTGTTTCTCCATATGAAGCTGAGAATCTTTTTTTCAAGGTCTGTAAAGAATTGAGTTGGTATTTTGATGGGAATTGCATTGAATCTGTAGATTGCTTTTGGCAGTATGGCCATTTTCACAATGTTAATCCTACCAATCCATGAGCACGGGAGATCTTTCCATCTTCTGAGATCTTCTTCAATTTCTTTCTTCAGAGACTTGAAGTTTTTCTCAAACAGGTCTTTCACTTGCTTGGTTAGTGTCACCCCAAGGAACTTTATGTTATTAGTGGCTATTGTGAAGGGTGTTGTTTCCCTAATTTCTTTCTTGGCCGTTTTTTCTTTGGTATACAGGAGGGCTTCTAATTTTTTTGAGTTGATTTTGTATCCTGCCACTTTGCTGAAGGTGTTTATCAGCTGGAGGAGTTCTCTGGTTAAATTTTTGGGTCGCTCATATACTATCATATCATCTGCGAATAGTGACACTTTGACCTCTTCCTTTCCGATTTGTATCCCCTTGATCTCCTTCAACTGTCTTATTTCTCTGGCTAGGACTTCAAGTACTATGTTGAAGAGGCATGGAGAGAGTGGGCAGCCTTGTCTTGTCCCTGATTTCAGTAGGATTGATTTAAGTTTCTCTCCATTGAGTTTGATGTTGGCTATAGGCTTGCTGTATATTGCCTTTACTAGGTTTAGATATGTGCCTTGTATCCCTGATCTCTCCAAGACTTTAAACATGAATAGATGTTGGACTTTGTCAAATGCTTTTTCAGCATCTAAGGAGATAATCATGTGGTTTTTCTCCTTCAGTTTGTTTATGTGGTGGATTACATTGATGGATTTTCATGTGTTGAACTACCCTTGCATGCCTGGGATGAAGCCTACTTGGTCGTGGTGGATGATATCTTTGATGTGTTCTTGGATTCGGTTTGCAAGTATTTTATTGAGTATTTTTGCATCAATGTTCATAAGAGAGATAGGTCTGAAGTTTTCTTTTTTTGTTGGGTCTTTATGTGGTTTAGGTATCAGGGTGACTGTCGCTTCATAGAATGAGTTTGGTAATGTACCTTCTGTTTCTATTTTGTGGAATAGTTTGAGGAGAATTGGTGTTAGCACTTCTTTGAAGGTCTGGTAGAATTCTGCACTGAAACCATCTGGCCCAGGGCTTTTTTTGGAGGGGAGACTGTGAACAACTGCTTCAATTTCCTTGGGGATATAGGGATAATCAGTCTTTCAACCTGATCTTGACTTAATGTTGGAAGATGCAATCTGTCAAGAAAATTGTCCATTTCATTTAGGTTTTCAAATTTTGTGGCATATAGGCTTTTGTAGTATGACCTAATGATTGTTTGAATTTCCTCAGTGTCTGTAGTTATGTCACCCTTTTCATCTCTGATTTTGTTGATTTGGATAGATTCTCTCTGCTTTTTAGTTAGTTTGGCTAAGGGTTTGTCTATCTTGTTGATTTTCTCAAAGAACCAGCTTTTTGTTTCATTGATTTTTTGAATACTTTTATTTGTTTTTAATTGATTGATTTCAGCCCTTAGTTTGATTATTTCCAGTCATCTGCTCCTCTTGGGTGTATCTGCTCCTTTTTTCTAGGGTTTTCAGTTGGGTCATTAAGTTGTTTGTATGTGATGTTACAAATTTCTTCTTGCAGGCACTTAGTGCTATACTTTTCCCCTGAGCACTGCTTTCAATGTGTCCCATAAATTTGGATATGTTGTGCCTTCATTTTCATTGAATTCTAGGAAGTCTTTAATTTCTTTATTTCTTCCTTAACCCAGCTGTCATTGAGTAACAAGTTGTTCAGTTTCCATGTGCGTGTTGGCTTTTTGTTATTTCTGTTGTTGTTGAGGTCCAGCTTTAGTCCATGGTGGTCAGATAGAATACAAGGGATTATTTCAATATTTTTATATCTGTTGAGGCTTGCTTTATGACCAACTATATGGTCTATTTTGGAGAAGGTTCCATGTGGTGCTGAAAAGAAGGTATACTCTTTTGAGTTTGGATGAAAAGATCTGTAGACGTCTATTAGGTCCATTTGATTTAGGGTCTCTGTAAGTGTTTTTTATTTCCCTATTTTTTTCTGTCTAGTTGATCTGTCCCTTGGTGAGAGTGGAGTGTTGAAGTCTCCCACTATTAGGGTATTAGGATCAATGTGTGATTTAAGCTTTAATATTGTTTCATTTATAAATGTGCTCTTGTATTTGGGGCATAGATATTCAAAATTGTGATGTCCTCTTGGTGGATTTTTCCTTTGATGAGAATATAGTGGTCATCCTTATCTTTTTTGATTAACTTGGGTTGAAAGTCTATTTTATTAGATATTAGGATGGCTACTCCAGCTTGTTTTCTGGAACCATTTGCTTGAAAAACATTTTTCCAGCCCTTTACTCTGAGGTAGTGTTTATCTTTGTTGCATAGGTGTGTTTCTTGGATGCAACAGAATGTTGGATCCTGTTTCCACAACCATTCTGTTAGTCTGTGTCTTTTTATTGGGGAGTTGAGTCCGTTGATGTTGATAGAAACTAGTGACCAACAATTGTTACTTACTTTAGATGTGGGGTGTGGGGTTGGTGATGTCACTGAGTTTCATTGCTTGTATTCTTTTGTTTTTGTTGTTGTTGTTGTTGTGTAGTTATCTATCTCCTCTGTTTCCTTAGATGTAGTTGTTTTCTTTGGTTTGGAGTTTCCCTTCTAGTAACTTCTGTAGAGCTGGGTTACTATGTAGATATTGTTTAAATTTGGTTTTGTCTTGGAATATTTTGAATTCTCCGTCTATGTTGATTGAAAGTTTTGCTGGGTATAGTAGTCTGAGTTGGAATCTGTGGTCCCTTAAGGACTGTATGATTTCTGTCCAGGCCCTTCTGGCTTTCATAGTTTATGTTGAAAAATCTGGCGTGATTCTGATAGGTCTACCTTCATATGTTACTTGGCCTTTTTCCCTTGCTGCTTTTAGAATTTTTTCTTTGTTCCGTAGGTTCAGTGTTTTGACTATGATGTGACGTGAAGAATTTCTTTTCTGGTCTAGTCTACTTGGTGTTCTGTAAGCCTCTTGTATGTTTATGGCCATCTCCTTCTTTAAGTTGGGAAAGTTTTCTTCTATAATTGTCTTGAAAATATTTTCCGGACCTTTGGGCCTGATGTCTTCTTTTTCTTCTACTCCTATTATTCTTAGGTTTTGTCTTTTCATGGTGTCCTTGATTTCTTGGATGTTTTGTGTTTGGAACTTTTCTGATTTTATTTTTTCTTTGAGAGACGTGTCAATTTCCGCAAGTGTATCTTCGTCTCCTGAGATTCTTTCTTCCATCTCTTGTATTCTGTTGGTGATGCTTACCTTTTTGGTTCCTGATCTTTTCTCTATGTTCTCCAGCTCCTGGTTTTTCTCTATTTGTGTTTTCTTTATTGATTCTAATTCTGTTTTCATGTCTTGCACCATTTCCTTCATCTGTTTGAATGTGGAGTCCTGCTTTTCAATGACAGCTTCTATTTTTTTGTCCGTTTCCTCTCTATGTATCATTAATTGTGCCTCTACTTCTTTGGGTATAATTGCCTGTATTTCTATGAGAGCTTTGTTTATTTCTTCTTTATTTGCCTTCATTTGTGTGGACATTTCTTTGAGAGCTTTGTGCATTTCTTCTTTCTTTGCCTCAATTTTCGTGGTCATTTCTCTGAGAGCACGATTTGTTTCCTCTTGGTTAGTCTTGATTTCTTTGGCTATTTCTCTGAGGGCTTTGTTCATTTCATCTTTATGGGCCTCTAATAGCTGGAGAAACATAGTTTTGAGGTTGTTTTCTTGTATATCTAGTGAATTGAAGTGTCCATTGTTTTGTGGGGTTGCTGGTGAGGTCATTATGTCCTGATTTTTGTTGGGAGTGTTCTTATGTCTGCCTCTAGACATCTGGTTATTTATAATCCTCACTGTTTGTTCCTCGAGATTGTAGTTCGGGCTATGATTGTCTCTTTCTGTTTTCCGGACTGTTTTTTCAGGAAGATGAGAGAGGTTCACTGGTTTGGAAGTGTGCACTGTGGTTTCAGTTTTGCCTAAGTAAGGAATGTGACGCTGGCGCTATTCAAGTGCGCTTTTAGCGGGCACAGTGTGCATGCGCAGATTCTCTGACTATTGCAGTGGCCTGCAAGCCACTATTACGCAGTTCTGTCTGAGATCCAGGGATTGTTTGCCTGGATTACACTGGTGGACCTACAAGGCAGAGGCTTCAGCGATGGGGTTGCTATCCCAAGAATCCCTATGATGCCCACACTAGGGGTGTGGGTAGCAGGGATCTTGTCTGGTTGCTTCTGTGGAGAGGCCCTGGGTCTGGGGCAAACTCTCCCTAGAAGGCTCACTCACTCTCTTACAGGACCAGTTGGAATACACAGGGGTTCCCCTTGCTCTCTACTCTCTGATTTGGTCCTGTTGCAGGAAATGCACTGGTAGGCTAACAGTCAGCTCTGTGACACTGTGGCTGCAGGACTCAGTGTCCACCTTTCCTGTGTGCTGCCTCTATGTCCTTTCCCTCTGCCAGGAGGGGTTATGTTGACTGGTCCCGGGGTAGCACGGGAAAGAGTTGGGTTGAGTGTTCTCAATCCGAGACCCCAGGCCCAGATCTCTCTGCCAGAAGCAGCCTGGCGGTAGAACCTATGTTTGCTGAGCCCGAGAGAGTACCAGGTAGGGTTGAGTGTCCTCAGATCCAGAGCTTGGGTTTCTCTGCTAGGGGCCACTGGGTGAGCTGGAGAGAGGGTGCTGTGTCCTTGGCAGGCTGCCTCTCTGACCTTCCCCTCTGACCTTCCCCTCCGCTAGGGCCAGCTTATGGAAGTGCTCTCAGGGGAGTGCCAGAAGGGGTTGGGGCTTCTCAGTCCGATCCTGAGCCAGGGTTTCTCTGCCAGGGGTCGGGGAGGGGGGCGCCGATGATAGAACTTGCTGCTAGACCTTATTGCTCTGGACGCAGGAGAATCTCAGAATGTGTAGAATGACCACAGTCCCAGATCCTGCGCTGAAGTTTGTTTGCTAGGAGCCGCCGGCAGCACTGGAGTTCCGGCACTGTGAAGCCACTGTGCGCCCCTCTAACATTCAGCTCCGCCTCGGCAGGGTTATGGCAGCATTTGGGGGAGAGCCTGAAAGGATTGGGTTTCCTCAGCCCCGATCTCGGGTTGGGGTACAGACAATGTGGTCTGTGGCAGATTCTGCTGGACGCCTCCTGCCTCCTCCCAAGAGGGAGCAGGGATTTTGAGCTGGGCGTGCAGCTGCTCTCCGAGGGTGGCGGGAGCTCAGTTGTGATGGCGGCGGGTACCCACGGTCAGCGAGACCTTCCAGGGAAAGACTGGGTGACCCGTGATCAGTCTCGCAACTTTGCTTCCCGTGGGGTTTTTTTGCGACTGGGACTCCCGGTCTCTGGCGCCGTTGTGCCCACGGATCAGCCTGGGAAAGTGATCGGGACATGCAGGCTTACGGCACCAGCCCAGAGACCCAAAGCCCGTGTTACCCGGGTTCTCTTCCAGGTTCTAGCTGGGCAGCTGAGAGTGGATCCCACCGATTCCCATGCCGTGGGAGCCTCCCCTCACCTGGGAAACACGATTGCTGCAGTTTCAGGGCCCAGAGTTCAGTCTCCTGGTCGCTGCACGGAGTGTGATGTCCCGCTTCTCAGACACAGTGTTCTCCCGGCGCCGCCATCTTGGCCCCTCCTCAAATATTTTCAACATATAATGCAATTTCATTTTCTTTCACTCAATAATTATTTCTTGAGTGGTTATGCTGTAAAAGGTATCAAGTTATAAAAATCACAAAGGTGAGTAAAATACGGAAGTGATCCACAAGGAACTTAGCTTTCCTCAATACATTTTTGAATGAGAACATGCAAGAATTGTAGTAGGGTCAATCTGCCCATCCATGTAAACACACAGGTCTCTATGCTTTGCCCTTATCAACCTGTCTGAGGCCCCTTCTATGATTTCTGGCAGTAAGATGTCACAGTAAAAAGCATGTGCTGGCTTACATCTTGTTTCTGAGATCACAAAATAGTCAGTAATCTGCTTTCTGTCTTTTTCTGTATTTGTATTTTAAGGTTGTATCTAATTTTTAGTTTATGTGTATAAGTGTGTGCCTGAGTGTATGTATGTGAGCGCGTGCACGCAGAAGACAGAAGAAGCTGTTGCTTCCCGTAGAACCAAACCTACAGGCGGTTAGATGTTGCCCAATATGGCTGCTGGGAACCAAACCCAGATCCTCTGCAAGAGCAGAAAGTGTTCTTACTATCTGAACCATCTCTCAAGCTCCTGTTTATGTATGTTTTAATTAACACATGGTAATTGCGTACAAAATGCAGCACGGCATGTCAGAACTTCTATACTGCATTTAATAATCAGATCAAAGTAAGTGACATCTCAGACATAAATAATTTCTTTGTGTTGAATGCATTCAAAGTCTTCTCTATTAGCTATTTTGAAATGTGCAAGCAATTGTTCACATTGGCCATATTTAGCCTATTTCATTGTGGAACATGTAGCGTCATTTCTTCTATCCATCTGTACTTCGCTGTCCATTGCCCATCCTTTCTCCATCTGACTCATCTTCAGAACCTTCGTAGGCTCTGGTAACCACTATTCTTTTCTCTACTATTTTGAGGTCAACTTTCGTTTCCACATTTTAGTAGGAATATATGGAATTTGTCTTTCATTTGGCTTACTTAATAACATAGTCTTCCGGCTGCATCCATGTTCCTGCGTGACAGAATTTTATTTTATTTCTCAATGTTATTTTGTGTGTATGGGTGTGTGTATGTCTATGAACCATGTACATGCCTGGTGAGGCTGTCAGATCCTGTGCAACTGGAGTTTACAGGTGGTTGTGAGCTCCCATTGGAGGGCTAGGAATTAAACCCAGATGCCTCTGAAAGAGCAGCCAGTGTTCTAATCCACCATTCTATCTCTACAGACCCAGAAAAAAGTATTTTATTTAGTTTTCTTTTGTGTATATGTACCACATTTTTTTCTCCAATCATTACTTGATAGATACTGTTCATTCTGTGGCCATTGTAAATAATTCTGCAATAAAAACAGGAGTGCAGACGTTTTCCTGACATCTGATTGCATGTCGTTTGATTATATCCTTAGGAGCAGCATTGTTGAATTCTGTGGTAGTTCTAATTCTAGTTTTGTGAGGAACCATCATACTAGTTTTCATAATGATTGTAGTAATTTACATTCTCAGCAGCACTGTATCACATAGAAGTTCAGCCTTCTATGGAACCCCACACTATTTTGTCTTGAAAATATTTTATATCCCATAATTAGGAGATAGTTACATAGTAACAAATGTTTCTACTATCCTTAACCTATTAGTTCTGCTAGGCTTCTATTAAGTAGATTCCCTTTTTTTTTTTTCTATATGTATGTGTATTGAAGAAAATAAGTAAGAATTTAAGCAAATACTTCAGGCCGAAAATCTGGATATTCTCCAGACTAGAATTTATGCTAGAATATTGGCAGGTGCTAATACATTTAGAGAAGGCAGTAGAGCAAAAGATCATTAAATTAAAGCACCAGGTTATTTTTCTCAAAAGAACCATGAGATTCTCCATCAGTACCCATTCCTAGTTTCCTCATACTGGATCATGTCAATGACAGAAGTGGAAGGAAAGGCTGGACTGAGACAATGCTAGAGAACACGTTGTGTCACTGACATGTAATGCTACTTACATTAGATGTAAGAAAATGTTAATGCAGGCTGGAGAGGTGGCTCAGAGGTTGAGAGCTCTAGCTGTTCTTCCGAAGTCCAGAGTTCAATTCCCAGTAACCACATGGTGGCTCACAACCATTTGCGATGAGAGCTGGTGTCCTCTGCTGGTGTGCAGGCACACGTGCAGGCAGAATACTGTCTAAATAATAAATTAATTAATGTAAATTTTTTATAAAAAAGAAAGAAAATGCTAATGCTTTAAGTCTGACTAGGAGTCAGGATCTTGGTTCAGTTTGTGTTCTTCACAGAGCATCCTACTTAATGTACAAGGTAGATGAACTCAAAATGTGCAAATAAAATTGTACATACATGTGTGTGTGCATACACCTATGGTATGTATGTATTATGTGTGTATGTATGTATGTATGTATAATCTCTAGAAAGTGTGGTTGGAAAGGAATAAAAGAATAAAACTGTGTAGCCCTCCTTAGAGCTAGTAACATTGTGGATGAAGTATCAGTACTGGAGAAAGATGAAACAAAAGATGCAGGAATGATCAGGAATCATCATAAAACGGGATGCATAAGTCTCCCAATTCTACTAGGTTATGGTACATTTAACAGGAATGCAGACTAGAGACAAACTGAGGAACGAAAGTATTGTTCAAGCAGGCTGATGTTTGGGGAAGGGGTGTGTGTGTGACAATATTTGAACTATGCTTCAGAACATATTTCTATCCATGTTATTAATCAAAAATAACCAAGACAAACTATGTATGTAAGATGTCACCACTCAAATACATGAGATTATTTTATGCTTTGATATTAGAGATCCAAGGTGGAGAAACATGATACAACTGACAGACAGAGGTTACCTTAGCAACCTCTCCCAGGTGTGAGAGACCTCACCTGTTGGATTATGCATTAGTTTGACTGACAGTTGTCTGGAGAGTCCACCTGGAGAAAGCCTGAACCATCAGCCTAAAAGAATCTGGCCTTTCCTTAGTTTCACAAGTCCTCACACAATAACTGCCTCTTAGATATTGAGAAAAATGCCTGCCACCCAACAACAGCTAAAACACAGCTGCCCTAGGTCCTGCCCTGGCCCCAGTCACGGGAGAATGAACCACAAATCAAAGCTGAGCAACCCCCAGGTCCCACAAAAGAGACATTACTTAAAATTAGGTACTCTCCATAATGAAGAAATGATACAATGTCACAACCTCTCTTCCTGACAGAGGTCTAGTGAGAATCTTACTTCTGTTCTGTTTTCCCAGTGTTACTCGTTTGTTTGTATAGAACACCTGTGGTTCTCACATCCTTACAGATGCTGGGGCCTCGGTGGCCTTCTACGTTAATTCTTCTTAGATGCTCTGCTAGACCCATGGCAATCACCAATATTTTAAAATAGGTTACTAATAGTTTAAGGTTTCTAAAAGGACAGTGGATTGTGACTCCCAAGCAGGTCCTCAGAGTCTGATACACTAAACAAGGAAGACATTCTGCTGTAGCAACATACCTCCTTTGCTGTCCTTTTCTCTTTCTCGAAAGTAGGCTGAGAATAGTAGGAGATAGCTCTTTATCAGCAGATCGTGTGATTTTATTCTATTTATTTTTTGTCATCCGTAATTACAGATTTTATTCAGATAAGATATTCCAGAGTTTTAAAAGTGATGTAGCATGTCAAAACATTCTATTTAAAATTGACTCAAGTTTTATTTTTGTTTTTCTAGAATTTGGAAGGAGGTAAGATGCAAAGGCAACCTAACATATATAAAATTTACATTTGTGGTTATGTTTGCATTTCTGGAATTGGAAATAACAATCCTATAGATGATGGTTTTTTAACACTGGTGATAATTGCAAAGGTTTTTAGATGATTAGCTGTAAGATACTAATAAAATCACACTGAGATTTTAAAAGTAATATAATGAGACTAAAACAAGAAACAAGCCTGATTTTTTTTTCTTACTAGATGGCAATTAAGCCTTATGATTGTTCCAGGCTTGATATTCTTATGATTATCATTTTTTTCTTTGCCATATTCTCTACAAGTATTATCACGCATGAAATTTTTTTCTTTACAATATAAAAACAATATTAGCTTCTTAGCATTGTCCACATGAAGAACATGAAAGACACTTATTTGTCACTAAAGTGAACAAAAAACCTAGCAAAACAGGTGGCCTGGCATTCAAAGCATCAGAGCGGAAAACAGCTCTCCCAGCCTTAAACAATTGTATCTGGCAGATGCAGGGGCCAGAGAACCTCATCCTGAAGCATGTGGGGGTTACCTGGTTGAATGTCGTGTGTACCAAAAGGTAGGTTTTATTACTTTTTCACAAACTTGCTCTCCTCCGTCTCCAAATCTCCTCCTCTTTTCCTATCTGAAAGGGAGTTTCCTAGCATAAGCTTCTCCTCTTCCCTGCACACTCTTTCTCTCCTCAGCTATGGACAATATTATTAGTTGAAATTCCTGTGGAGCCCTACGAACACAAGTCAGTAGAAATTAATGTAACACTTGTCAAAACAGATAACATAATTCTTGTTCCCCATAGGGGGCTGCAGAAAAGTCACGACAGAGGTGTTTTCATAATTGCAGAATTTGAAGGAAAAGCTCTGTTAAGTCAAGCTGAGCAGAGGTCTAAGATGTGGCTGCTGAGGTCTAAGAGGTCTAAGATGCAGCCTGTGAGGTCATTCTACATAACAGCAAATTTAGAAACCACTGGACATATCAAAGCAGAATAGTCCTTACAGACCAAGGACAAGTACCACTCAGTTGCCCTCCTGATCACCTTTCAATACTCCCAAAACCCTGGTCCTGCTCAGACTCTGGCCCAAATCAATCACTTCAGGCTGTCTGGATGAGACCTGCGTGAGCCTCAGGACTTTCGAAAAGCTCCCTAGGTAACCACGTGTGTATCCAGTGTTGAGAACCACTGCCTTGGTGATAGCAACAGTCCATCCGGCCATTTAATTTTCAGCTCCTGGTTCACCTCTCTGTCTTTTGTTGTCTCTGAACGACAATTATAGCGGTGTCCTGTGAATGTAACTACATGATTACCATCTCTGGCTTGAATGTCTAAGCGGCCTGTCTTCTACCTAATCAAAATATTTAACCACATAAAACAAATATAGAAGACAAGCATGCCTTAATTTATTTCACTTATCCCAATCGATATTTAAAGAGTTTAAACATTAAATCATTTTTTAATTAAGTGAGTTTCTATTCCTTCTTTAAAATGTTTTGGTTTTCTTTGGGGGAGACTGAAGAGACAGCCCAACAGTTGAGAGCCCTCACTGCTCTTCCAGGGGACTGGGGTTTGCTTCTCAGAACCCACGTGGCATCTTATAACTGCCTGTAACACTAGTTCTGGGGGATTTTCTTCTGACTTCAGTGAGCACCAAGCACACATGTGGTGCACAGACATACATGAAGATAAAACACAATTGTGATGGTCATTTTTGGTCAACCGGAAAGAAGGAATTTTGTGTCTTTATTAGCTTTTCACTTACTGTGCCATCTCTCCAGCAGAGGAAGAGGGAGAAACTCTTTTTCTTTTTTTTCTATAACTGAGAAAATACCTCCATGAAGACTGGCCTGTAGACAAGAATGTAAGACCGATGGATTAATGATTGATGTGGGAGGACCCCACTCAGTGTGAGTGGCACCATTCCAGGGCAGATGATAGTATAGTATATAAGAGATCAGGCTGAGCAAGCCATGAGGAGCAAGCTGGGAAACAGCACTCCTCCATGGCCTCTGCTTCAGCTCCTACCTCCATGTTTTTCCCTTGAGCTCTTGTTATGGCTTCTCTCAGTGATGGAGTGTGGCCTGGATGTTGTAAGCAGAAATAAGCTTTTCGTTTGGCCCAAAGAAGCCCGTGGTCCAGATGGGGTTAAGGCTGTCTGTCCATTTGCTGACAGCCAAACTTGGTAATATGTAAGGGTTTCCCAGGCGGTCCTGGTATTGAAGTCATGGAGAACAGCTGAGTTAGAAGCCAGGCAAGGCCATTGGTGAAACTGCAGCCTCAGGGGCAGTAGTAGCCTCAGAATTGAAGGAATAACGGAATAACGTGGGGAAATTGAAGCTTGCACCCTGCGGAAGGGCCAGAGTCCCTGAAGAGAACTCAGAAGACTATGTTGGTGAAGATGCAGCCAGGTTGCGGTGGAGACCTCAGAATTTTGGAGATGCCAGTACTGCAGAATGACTACCAGGCACAGAAGCAGCTGCACGATGGAGCCAGCTGATGCGCTGCATATGTCGTGCACAGCAGAGCCTGAGAGAGGAAGCTTCTCCAAGCCCTTTGGAGATCGCGAGTCCCGCTGTTGAACTCTGGTTTGCTTTGTCCTGATTGAAACTGTGCCTAGCTCTTTCCTTTTGTAATAAGTATATCATTCT
The DNA here is from genome assembly GCF_030254825.1 of Meriones unguiculatus. Taxonomy (NCBI): domain Eukaryota; kingdom Metazoa; phylum Chordata; class Mammalia; order Rodentia; family Muridae; genus Meriones; species Meriones unguiculatus. The sequence continues at coordinate 53,845,968 of NC_083363.1, read as the reverse complement.
TATTTTATTTTACAGGAGCCCACTCTTAAAAGTCTTTGGAATTTTGAAGAGATGTGAACTTTTAAAGAGACATTGGATATTTTAAAGAGACTAAAGCCTGTGGGACTTTTACAAGCTGGAGTACCCAAAAAGACAAACAGGATGGACATTGGAAGGAGTAAACAGCAAACAGGACAGTTGCCTACTGCAGAGGGCCTCTGAAAGACTTTACCCAGCAGTGTATAAAAGCAGATGTTGAGAGTCATAGCCAAACTTTGGACAGAGTGCAGCGAATCTTATGAAAGGAGTTAGTAAGCCCAGAAGAGGACAGGAGCTCCACAAGGAGAGCAACAATACCAAAATATCCGGGCCCAGGGGTCTTTGCTGAGACTGATACTCTAACCAAGGACCATTCATGGATATAACCTAGAACCCCTGCTCAGATGTAGCACATGGCAGCTCAGTATCCAATTGGGTTCCATAGTAATGGGAACAGGGACTGTCTCTGACTTGAACTAATCTTTGCTCTTTGATCACCACCCCCTGAGAGGGGAGCAGCCTTACCAGGCCACAGAAGAAGACAATGCAGCCATTCCTGATGAGACCTGATAGACTAGGATCAGAAGGAAGGAGAGGAGGACCTTCCCTATCAGTGGACTTGGAGAGGGGCTTAAGAGGAGAAGAGGGAGGGAGGGTGAGATTGGCAGGGAACCAGGGAAGGGGTTACAGCTGGGATACAAAACAAATAAAATGTATTAAAAAAAAAAAAAAAAAAAAAGCTGGAGTACCCTTGAAGGCCAGCAGTGCCAGACATCCCCTCCCCCAGAACTACAGCTACAATTCGAGTACTGTGAGTTCTTCCCAAAAACTTAACACTCTTAACTGCTGAGCCATCTCTCTATCTCTGTGATTGTCTGTTTCTAACATACTTACACACATCTACATACAAACCCCAAGTCCAGGGCACAGAGTTTAAATAATCTTCATTAAAAGCCTTGCTTACTGTTTGGCTCCCTCCTGAATCAGTGACCTACTCTGCCATTGCACCTATGCAAGAAGCCACTGTAAGACATTCTTACAGAGTTTTAAGGCACCCAGCATGGGCAAGACTCCAACTTCCATATATATATATATATATTTTTTGTATTCTTTTATATGTTTCAGAACAAAATGGATGAAGAGAAAGCAAAGCAGAATTATTAGGAGCCTTGGGCTCCAAATAACTGCCTGTTTTTTGTTTTTTGTGTGAGACTAGACATACCATAGATAAAAGCTCCAAGGTTATTGAAGATTAGAAGTAAAAGTACCAGAATTGGATGTGGCGTGTTTACATCAAACTGTGCTGTTACCCCAGTTGCCAAAGGGCATTGTCAGTAGAGTGGGGATGATTCAGGTTCCTGAGAGAAAATGGGCAGCCAGCAGCTAGCACTGAGAGCAGAGAAGATCGGGGTCAGGCAATCTGCGCTAATGAGGTGATAACAGAATGAAGGGTCCTGTGTCATCGGCACCTACTGGCATTTTTTTTTTCCTGGAGCGGGTTTAAATATACTTTTTGTCTAAAGCCTACCCTCATTCCTGAATTTTCTCCTCTGAATGTGTTTGAACCTGGGCCAGGGTGCTCTCAAATCTCCTCAAGGGTTGAGATGCCGTCCTCTGTTTCTGTCATAAGAACATAAAACATGTGAGCAACAGTCTGGTTATTGGAAAGCAGAGAAAAATTGAAAATTATCTCCAGCTTATGTCTAAGTCAATTTAAATCGGAGGACGGGCTCAAACTGAAGCCGGACAAGCTCATAGTTTTATGAGCCAATTCAAAACTGAGTTTTAAAACAAATTTAGAACCTAAAAGGCAATTTAATTCAAAATTCCTCTAGGCAGAAAACCAATGGGACTGTAAAACAGCAAAATGCAAATAAAAGAGCAGATTCAAGGGTAAAAAATATTTTACAAGTTCCAGTGACAGGACAAAAATTCTATTTAAATATCAGGTAGGAAGAAACTGCTGTTGTATAACGTGAGTGTGTGTATGTGTGCACATGTATATACCATTTTTTTAAACAGGAAAGAAATAGGAATTAGCAGATTCTGAGAGAGTTTTAGGCCTGCCAGTCCCTCAGCCCTGAGTGAGACATGCTACTACTAGGATCTTTTGTATACCTTTCAAAGGAAAGCATGGTAAAGTTGACCCTTCAACTCTAGTCTGAAGGGCCTAAGCATTTCACTATCTCATAAGTAAATTGCTTTAAAATCAAATTTCTTCCTTATAACTTCCTGTCCCTACAAGGGACTACAGTCAGCCTAAGCCTGCCCTGCAGAGACGCGATGTCAGTAATATAACATGAGAAGGCAGCATGTATCTAAGAGTTTCAAGGTTGGTAAAATATTCCAAAATTATCTCTTTCTAAAGCCATTCCACGTACTGTTTTAATTAAAGATGATGAAACTAAGCAACTAGCTCCAACAAGGAAGATTATTTGTCCTAATATTCACTGAGTAACCATCATTCCATTTCTTCCTTCCTACCACATCCTTATTCTCGCTGATTCCATTTCCCACCATCTTGCCTCCTCATTTCAGCAACATTTCTATTAGCCCTCATTTTCTTATGAGTTTGTGATTCATAAAATGTCTTACTTTCCAGTAATGTTTACTCCTTTCCTTCCTCGGATTCTAATATTTAACATTCCAGCAACTACTTCAGTTACTCTCGGAATTGGTAACAGGACTCAGCCTTACCAGAAATGACACGCTTACAGGCACATTGTCTAACTTCATGGCAACTACACAGTTTAAAAGTGAATAAAGACTCCCGATTCCCCACACCGTTCACAGAAGCTGAAAGGTGAGTCCCGTAGTGAGTCTTCATTGATCTGGAGTAAAGCGCAGAGAAGCTTGCCGCGTGATTCGGCTGTAAACACCATTGATTTACTGCATTATACAGAGAGCCTCGCCGTGAGACGCTTACTCGCCAAGCAAGACCGTGAAGCAATCTGAGTCACCTGATGGGAAGCTCCGGCGAAATGCTTCCCGGTGGGTATTATTAGGTACCCAAACTTAAATCGGTATTAATTCCTGGTCATTTCTTCAAGAGAAGTCCTTCCGCAGCCTTAGCTCACCACGCAGCCTTCCAGGCCCACGGACAACGGCGAGCTGGTGCGAAGAAATCGCAAGAAAAGATTCTCAAAAGACCGTGCGCCAGCTTCTGGGATGTGTTGAAGATTTTTTTTTTCCCTCAACAACTAAAAGGGTGGTGTTGTTAGTGTAAGTAACGTGTCAAATCCAAGGAGGAAATGATGCTGTGACTCACCGTTAGTGCGCATACATTTTAAGACAGGCTGCATTTCATGAACACCTTGAGAACCCTTTGAATTCTTTAATTTGCCCACGTTTTGCCTTCTACTTCTAAAAGCCTACCCATCATTATTTGATCTAAAGGGCTACACGCGCTAGCACAAAATAAATTATTATTCTAGAGGCGTTTCTGTCACATTCAGTAGAAAATATATACCAGCTTTGTCAGGATTTTCCAAATCTGAAGTTGTTTGGACAAAGCCTTAATGTTATAAAAATGTGTGAGGTTTCCGGTTCTAAACAGCATTGTTAACTTTGTGTTTTCATTCTAAATTTAATTATAGATATACTTCTTTGGGAGATATTTTTATTTAAAAGGTTATCACAAGTCTGTTATGATTTAGAAACCTACTTTCCTAGAAATCTAATAAAATAAACTTTTTAGAAAATGTCGGTGTCAAACATAATTTTGCTATATGCTACAATTTGTTCTCTGTATAAATTATTCAAGTGTGTCTTTCTTTTAACCCTGCATATTTCTATTCCAACTTATCATTAAAATGTATGCAGTATTAAAAAAGGAGAGAACAGATTTCAGTGTTCTCTATTGTTTAGGGAATGCATTGATTTAGTATGGTAGCAAGATTTCTTTTAACTTTATAGGCAAATGAAAATCTATGCTGTGCAAGATTATTCTAAACAGTTCCACCTATGGTTGCTGGCATCTTGTCTTATATTTGCAGAGCATATTTATAAATGACTCTTGAGGGAATGCTTAAATCTCATTAATGTATTTTCTCCCAATCAGAGAAGAGATGCTTCTGAGGTAGACTATACGTAATACACTAATTCTTAAATCACATGTACTGGGCTGAAAGATTGCGGAGACTGACAGCCTGCGCTTGATTCCTAGAACCTACTTGGTAGATAGAATTGTAAGGTATTCTCCGCCCTCCATACCTGCACATATGCCATGATACATACACTTGCATGTGTGCACATAAGCACATACAAATAAATAATCCATGTAATCAATAGATAGATATAAAAATTTAAATTGCATGCACTACCAAAACTGCCTCCTCATCCTGCTAAAGTAGTGAGAGTTATAATGAGAAGAAGGAAAAAAAGTTGAAGTCTAAATGACATAGGGTTGAAGGCCTTCAACTGGTCTTCGCTCTTGCTTTCTGTATATTCTCCCCACCATGACCATTCCCAGGCAAAGTCCTTTTATAAACCATAACCAAAAACTAAGAAAGTATTCATCCATAAAGACAAGTCAAAGAGACTCCGCATTCACTACCTTGTCACAAAATAAGTAATTCTGTAACTCACTTGCAAGTATGTAATAGATTCTCTACAAATGTCAGGTAATATTCAAGTGGCTTTTCATGTAGTAGTTTATCTTAACTTTTCTGGCTTTAGTACGATCATAAGTCTACTAATGCAGAAACTAAACACAAACAGTTTAAAACACTTCTCAGGGTCTCAGAGACAGTAAACTGCTCTCCTGGGACTCCAACAATGTAGCTCATTCCAAAGGCCATACTAATTCCAAACCCCTCAACTGAGTTTCCCCCAAAGGCTTAATGAACAAACTGTCTTGCTCCACACTGTGTTTTGTGTATGAGTTTTATGTGTATTCTATTTTGAGTGTGTGTGTGTGTGTGTGTGTGTGTGTATGTGTGTCTGTGTGTGTGTGTGTGTATACAGTGCAGGAGTCAGAGAACCAACGCGCAGAAATCAGGTCTCTCTTTTGATCTTGTGATCTCAAAAATTTAACTCTGGGTAACAAATGCCTCACCCTTTGAGCCGTCTTTCAGCCCCCGAAAATTCTATTCTTAAAAGTATTTCAAACCAAATAAGACAGAAGCCATCCAGTCAGGGGTTCGTTTTCATAGTGTATTTCCAAAAAGGAGTTGGTGATGAAGTGAAACTATTCACATGTCGAGAAGCTTTTAGCTGCTGTGACTGCAGAGGTGATCGATGTCAACAAGGCAGACCTAATGGCACTGCAGATAGCGTGCTCTTTTAAAGCATGTAAGATACCATCCTCCTACATTAAGACGAGATCCTGGATGTTAGAACAGCTGTTTGGCTTCTGCAGCAGTTCAGAAATAACAAAAATAAGCCCCAGGGTAATAGAAACTTGGACACGTGGGAAAGGCCTCTGGCAAGGAGCAGAGGCTTTGAAATTTTTCTTTCCCCAAAACTCAAGCCTTGTGGAAGTCCCTGTGAACTTCTGGGCAAGACTTGTTAGTGCTTCTCAAGCTTAAACTCGCAGAGGAACTGCCCACACACTTGTGAAACTGCATGCATCTTGCATCTGGGCCTGAGGCTTTGCCTTTCTAAAGGGCACAGGGGTGATCGTGTGGCAACTGCAAGGAACCGTGCGTGTGGAGCAGCGTGCTCCTTGTCATCCTCACAGCTCCTGTGATCCCCTGCTCTGCCTTGCTTGATCGGTATTCCTTTCCTTTCCCTCATGCCTTTGAGGCTGGAAAGCAGCTCCGGAAATACAGAACCTGCAGAATACCAACTTTCTCCCCAACAGAAAGGGGACAGAAATAAACTACGGAGTCACTCCGAACAATGCAAGACTTCCGTGGCACAAGGCACGAGCATGAACAGTGAGTGTCCTTACGTGGGGAGGGCTTTTAGTTTCATCTCCGCAAGGACCTACCGTGTCAGGTAAACTTGCCTGGGAAAGCTTTGATTGTTGCATATATGAATAGGATCAAGGAGTTGATGCAATCCACATACTCTCCGTAGATTTCAGCCAAAGTCCTTAGTCTCTGCTGAACTTCAAGCTTCCATTAGTCCAATCCAGGTCAAAATTCTCACTTGAAATATTAGATTAAATCATAACTATCATCTAATCTCAAATTTCTAAAGGAAAGGCCCAAAGGAGCACAGCACAACATATTTATGAACCTTCCAGGCAACACAGTCCGATTTTATATGGAGCATTTTTAACCTGAGGAATAAAGAAAATAATTATTGTAGCAGATCTGACGGATGAGGTTAAAAAGGACATATTCACTTTATAGATGGGGAAATCATGGCTCGGATTAAAAGATCACTTGTTCGTGATTATATGCCACGGGCAGAGCAGACCTGCTGTAGGTCATAATGTGTGCAGTGAGGCACCATTGCCCGGGGGATCGCTTAAGCTTCACACTGAATCAGAGGACATGGTTAAAACTGACAGGCCCATAGAGCCTCAAAGCTCTGAGGCAGCTCTGAGTCTGAAAAGGCGGGACTGGAAAGGGATGGGTAGACATCTTAAGTATGTAGAGAGAAGTGAACACACGTGTCACTAGCCTGCCCGAGCTTAAAAGTAATTGATGGCAACAGATGACCAAAGACCAGGCACAGGGGATTCTAAGGGGAGGCTCGTTAAAGCAAAGAGTAGAAGACTAATATGTAAATGTTTTAGTACAAAAGAATAATAGAAGCCATGAGTTACACAATGGGTGTGTTAAGCTCATGACGTAAATAAAATATTCAAGTGGAGGCACAATCTTGAGAAATTAACTTAGCAATCATCTGCCTGGCATTAGAAACTTAGGACATAGGACTTACCCAATGCACCAACCAACTCCTCATTTCACCTCATCAGCCTGGACTATTCATATTTTAGTAGAGAGGATAGCCACATGGAAAAGGTGTGTGAACCTTACTCAAGCCAAACCAAGAAATTTAGAGTAGGCAAGTTCAACTTCATATACATGGCTTGTGACTATAAAGGATTCATACGTATTGGGGCTACTGTTTTAAAACAAATTTTCTATCATACAGAGAAAGCAAAGAGAACCAAGGTATACAAAAAAAAAAGACGGCATAACAATGACATAAAGAGAAAGACGGGGAGAAAATGTGCAGGCTCTCCTACTGTGCTTGAGACCCCACTGAGATCCACATCTCATGCTCCCATATCTCAGGTCTAGGGTCTTTCAACAGTTTGAGGGAAAAAATTCACACATTTAGTCCAATCTAATTTGATTTCTATCATGCCTAACCAAGAGTCTTCAACACTGAAATCTAATGATATTCACAGATACAAGAACACTTTTTTTTAATAAGAGGACTAAAAGAGGAAGGATCCTAAGCAAGAACAACAATGAATTTCAGGAAAGAGAAGGGAGGCAAAGGGAGGTGAGAAGCAGACAGAGAGAAAAGAAAACCTGTACCCCCCAGCATCTTGCAAACCAAGAGAAAACAATTTCAATAAAAAGGCAGAAACCAATCATCTCCAAAATGTCCAATTCTGCTGATGAAATATAGAGAAGAAGCTGTGGCCAGAGGTTAACAGGAGAATTAGCTGGAGGGCTGTATTCCTAGGAAAGGAATAAGAATATTTGGGGTTCATGACGAGAAACTATGAATATTAAATAGACAGAGTAGAAAGAGTCAGATTACATAACACAAAAGTAATTTTTAAAGAGAAAAGAAAGGATAGGTTGCATGAGGTTAATACCCACAGCTTTTGGTCTCTGTTTTGCTTTCCTCCAAATATGGATGGATATGTGAGACAGACATTAGAAAGACATCAATGTATTAAACTGTAGGTGGGCGAGGGCATGAGCAGAAGGTCATACCATTGAGAAGGGCGTCTGAGGAGCCCCGAGGGTTTCAGTGCTCTGTAGAACTGAGGGATGAGCTGAGGCTGAGGGAAGCTCGCAGCAACCTGAGTGGAAACCGAAGAAATAGAACTGCCTGACTGGTACAGCCATGCTTTCCCTTCTTCAAGTCGTGGGATCTGGCTGAACCCTGTGCTCCAGGGGGAAATATGGGTGAAGCCAAGGAAATCTGTGACCTTGACAATATCTTAATGTCATTGGATCGATGACACCTCTGCACTGTTTTCTCTGCCTCCTAACGTATAAGCTCTGTGCTCTGTCTGTAGACATTTAGACATGTACCTTCTTCTCTCAGCTGTGTGGAACGTTTTCATGAGACAAACATGTTTTCTCCTTTGCCCCCATCCCCTCAATAACTTGCATACAAATGTCTCTCTGAGACAATGGTCTGCACATTGAATATAAATGTCTCTCTGAAACAATTGTCAATACACTGAATACAAACGCTACTCAGTGTCCAACTTCCGTATAACTTGACATCTGTATTCCCTTTCACTTCAGACGTAATTCTGTTTCTTTCACAAAAATTTAGTTGATAGGCACTTCTCTAATGATCAGAGAAAGAAAAACTAGCACGTTTTAATAATCAGTTTAATTTGGTATTTTGTATAATTTATTTTGTTGACGCTTTTATAGGTTCAGAATATAGTTCATTTAAATGAAACTCCAGCTAAGGAAAAGTTGCAGCCATGGTTTCCCATCATCTTCTCCACAGATCATTAAATATGAAGTATTAAATGATAAATGTTTTTAGACTGGTGGAATAAAAATTCTTAGTTCTTTTCAGACCTATCTGTTCCAGACTGAGTGCAAATCCATACAGAATTTAAGGAAGCTATATTAACATAAGACATCACATAATTCAACTAACGTTTCTATGGCTTCTTATTAACATCTCTTGAATATGCCCTGAAGTATCAGTGGTGCTGTATCCTTCCGGGGCTACTGTCTCTTCTCTTGTTGCATGCATTTAATATCTATTAAGCAAAATATATTCAAATGCAAGTCACGGGACTGGAAATTTCTTTATGGTGTCGGAATACCTAATACATCTTTTCCATTTCCCTTCATTGACGATTTGGTTGCTTTCGCATTTAATATTAAGCTTTGTGAGGACTGCTGAGCGCCTGCACTCAATGGCTGTATAACAGTACATTGCTGCCCTCTAGCTTATGTTTGAAAATTAACGTGCGGCCATTTATTCACGTTTTTTGTCCAAGCCTCATGAATTGATAACCAATGCATGTAAAGTGAATCACATGTCAGCAGTTGCACAATATTGAATGCTTGGGGTTATTGATTGGTTTCCTTTCTTTCTGGATGAAATTAATGTGGCCAATAAAAAAATCCTAATCTAGGAAAGAAAGCAACCTCTCCTATTCTCTTTGTTGGGTGGCAATGCCATCCCCTTTAAAATACCTTCCCCTTCATTTATGTTATCACTGATAGTCCATCTATATTCCTCTTTATTCATTCCAATTATTTATTTCTTCATTTGTTCATTTATTTAATAAATAAGAGGTGTACATATCATGGCTCACATGGAAGTCAGACATGAAAGCCCAACAGTTTGTGAAATCCGTTCTCTCTTTCCTCCATGTGAGTTGTGAAGGTCAAACTCACGTCGTCAACCTTGGCAGCAAGCACCTTTACCCACTCAGTCATTTGGTTGGCCCCTAAGTCAATGGTCTCAATCTACCACTACTTAAACAGCCAGACAGGATTCCAATCATTCATGCTTCCAATGAATTCTGAGTATTTGCTGAAGATTATCTCTAACAATGAAAACATAATTGAAATGGAATCAGTTCAAATTCTTAAAACTTTCAGAAATTTCAGCAAGGTAATTTTTTTTTTTTTTTTACTTTTTTTTTCTTTTTTTTTTTTTTTTTTGCTGTTTCGTTTTGTTTGTTTGTTTGTTTGTTTGTTTGTTTGTTTGTTTTTCAATGCAGTTTATTCAGGAACCTTGAACAATCCTCGGACCCTGGGGAAAGCCAGCCCACAGCTTAAATAGCCTCTGGGTAACCAACCCAGGCATGCCACGTGGGCAATGCAGATAGGTCCACATACATGGAAGCAAGCCAGATCCTCAGCCTTAGCCAAATGTGGAATTGTTTGTGACAGAGAGCACTCACCATCGGGAAGGTAGAAGGCGGAAACCAGCTCCATCTTTAAGGCATAGCATTCCGCAGCTCTCTACAGTTCCCCCTTTTTGTTTTAGATGCATCAGGCAAGAGTAGAGGTCTGATCTCTGATATTAGAAATAAATTGGGACTTTGTACCGATGTTCATTTAGGTGTCATCCACCCAAAGCGAGCTATATTTTAGGTAATTGGACTGGAGAATTCGATACTACGAAGGAGCAGCTGAGAGTGGCCATTGTCACAGTAAATTCTACCAGAGTGGACGCAGGACTAGCCACAGGATTATCATCATGGTTTGCTGCAGCCATGAATCATCTGAAGGAATGGGCGGGCATGGGAGCGTTAGCAGGCCTTCTGGTGTTGGTCTCCTTGGTTTGCCTGTGGTATATATGCAAGATTAGAGTCTCACAACAGTGTGATGCAGCCATGATCATTCAGGCCTTTACAGCCATTGAAGCAGGACATTCTCCCCAAGCATGGTTGGATACCATAAAAAGCTAAAATGTTACGCTCAGCAAGGTAATTTTTATGTTCAAACATTTACAGAATTATTTGACGTTTGAACTTCTGCTCTTTGAGAAGTGTCTGAAGTGGTTTCGAAGCATGCTGTTCCTCTGTGACGGGTTTTCTGTCCTAGAGGGTTACTGGACATATTGAGCAGTTCCTCTTCATTTGTAGTCAGGCATATTGATGAAAGCCACAGGAGCCACATTTAACACAGGGAAAGGTCCAGTTACTTAAGTATCTGCCTGTGTTTGGTGCTTAGAACCTGAAAATTGACAGAAAACCCTTAGGATAATTGTCATTACTGCTGGGAACGTATAGTCCATGGCACTGAGGAATAGCATAGAGACCAAAACAGGCAGAATGGACATGAGGGTTTGGTTCCAAGTCTTCTAGCTCTCTCTTCTCTGAATCTTACACTCTAACTTCTAACATAAACACATACATTTCTCACAAAACTGCAGGGCCAATAATGGAGAAAGCATGTAGATAATGAACGTTATGTTCTCGGGATGAATAGACCTTTGTTTACTCTGAATCTAGTATAAGCATTAAATTATCCTGCCTCTAATAAACACACATTCCTTGTTTTTTGCACTTCCTTTTAGAAACTATGTTTCAGTCACATATATATTATATATTTAATGTATATTCCTTTCTATTTAAAGTATCATATATAGAATGTGTATATCAATATAATAGAGAGGAATATATTATATAGTGTATATGGTATTTTGTTTTATATATATATATATTACTTTAAATAGAGAAGAACATATCCTTTAAAATGTCCACTAATTCACAGAACTGGAAAGGCCCAGAAATGAAGGTTTGGAAGTTATGCCTGATGCTCCAGAGACCTATAGGAGCCATCACTGGGCAGCAGCCCCACCTGGTGTCACCACCAGGCTGCTGACACTTTGATGCCTGACATTCCTGGCCCACTCAAGCTTACTTACTATGGGCTTCACATAGGTTCCACGTCTGCACCTGATTGGCGGTCCTTATACCTTGGCTGCAGGAGAAACTGAAAAGGTGAGATTCTCATTTCTATTCTGAGAGACAGAATCCACAGGGAGGCATTACACAGGGTTAAAAAAAAAAAAAAACTTTTGAAAAGTTTCTTGTACCAAAACCATGACAATCCCCCTGCTACTGTTTAATATAATCTCCTCGAGAGTTTCTAGAAATAGGAGAGTTGTAAAGGAAAACACACCTCACAGCTGATAAAACTGTAAATCGCTGCTTCTCGTAGCTGTGCTGTTGCTCTCCCCTCCTGTCTCTGGGCAAATGAGTACATTACATGGTACTAGGACAGTATCGCTGTATGGGTCTCCTTATGCCCTGCTTGACTGGCATCTCCCACGTCTAGAACTAACTCAGGGAACAAGGTATCTGAAGACAAACGTGGGAAGACGTGTGCTCTTCATTCTCGGGATTCACATCCCAATCAGGAAATGCTGTGTGGAGTCTGTTTAGGCAACAGAAGGAATCATAGTTAACACGGGAGATGCTTAGAGGCAGATGTTCTAACGCCTGGAACAGAAACCCCTCTGCTAATGATGCTGACCAATACCGTGCATCACAAACATTGGAAAGGCTTCTCTGGTTGGCACGTGGCTGAAGGTGCCTCCATGAACATCTAACTGCACTGTGTTGCCAACATACTCAGGATTCACTGCATGACACCAAGTTCTATCCTTTGCCACCTTCAAAATCACTGTTTCAAGCTCCACTGTGACTCAGAGAATATAAAACAGAATTTTAGATTCTAGATTTTAGATTCTAAAATTTTAGCTTATAAAATGTCCTTTAAATAGTAACTTTTTATTATGCTACTAATGTTCTAATGTTTTAGTTTTTACTCTTAAAGCATAGTTTTTAATTTAGATTCTTTTTTTTAAACTGTCAGAAAATAAACTGATTTAAAACATGAATATCATAACTCAAGAAAAACCTGACCCACCACATATCCATAAATAATACCATAGTGAGAAATATTCATTCCTTTACATTCCCATAAATTCTATAAATCACACACTGGAAATATACTAGATCATGCACCAAGTACTTCGTTAGATTCTTATGTATACCCATTTAATAACCAACTTTAAATTCAGTAATCACATTTCCCCTAAACTTTGATTAGAACAATTATGGTAAATGAAAATAAGAAAGCAATTTCTGTAAGGAGATTCAAAAGGCATCCTTTTCAAGCTATAAAACACTTTTCTAAATTTTTTTTCCAGCATAGGGCCTACATTTGGAGGGGGAAAAATTGTTCTATTCTCCGTAAGACACACAGATTCCAAGCTCTTCCGTGGCCTACCAATTTTCTCTGTCTTGGTCTCCCCTAGGATTGTAGCTGGCTTATCACACAAAAATGGATTTCTGGTCCCTGCAGACCAGGAACAAAGAGGCAGTAGCAGAACAGGCCTTGCTCCTCAGTAGGAAAGTCAGGATTAGAGGAAAAAGAATAGAAAAAGAATTAACTAAAAATTTACATTTACACTACTCAAGTTTTCCTTACTCCTACACTGTCTTGTCCAGTGCTCACCTTTGACTTTTCTTTAAGGAACAAAAGTATACAATTACACACATCTAATGTAGGTTGCTATGGAGGCTGCCATACCAACACATGCTATGGAACTGACTTGTAATATGTTGTTTAATGTTTTCTGATGACTAACCACCATAAACCTAGGATGATAACTTCCCCAATTATGTAATCCCCTCACAATGGGACCTTGCATACTGTACTTTTTAAATTATGCTGATAATGCTATAAAGACAACGAAATAAAGACTGGAAACATTGTGATTAGTACAGTTTTATAGCATCTCATACTCACAGTAGTAAAACCAAGAAAAACCCTACACAAGTTTCATTAAGGCCTGTGAAGTTAAAAGATTCTACACAGTTCTATTAGAGTAAGAATTAGTACAATTTTTTGCATGAATGGATCCCTCTAATTAATACAGATTCCCCACCCCCAGCCCCAGAAATGTAAAGTTTTCAGAAACTATCTTTTGCTGGGTCTTTTATCTCTGTCTTTTATCCCCCAATTCCCAACACACACACACACACACACACACACACACACACACACAAAGAAACATGGTGCTTTGTTGCAAATATTTCATCACTCTACCTTCTAGAAGAAACTGGCTAGCTTCATGTTCTAGGGACCAGTCAGCATAAAGGGTAAAAACAGAAGGGAGAAGGCAAGACACCTGCTTTTGTCCTCCAAGGAACCTAGCTAGGGCTTGCATAAACTGCTCCACCTCAGTCTCTGGCTGAACTTAATAACAGCAGCACATTCAATACAGCAGAAGCTCAGAAACCATTTTGGTTTTCATTGTATCTTCCCAACTGACACACAACTTTTATTACTGCAAACAGAATTTCATGCTCTGAGCTTCCCTTTCTTCTCACCGTGTGCTAGTTCCCTCTAACCCTTACTCCATGTGTGGATTTTATTCTGTTTCCATACACGTGTCTTCTGCTGGAAGATGAAAGTCAGCTAACAATTAATGAAGGGCACACTGACTTTCACCATTTACTAGGAGCTAAGAACTTTAACAAGAGGAGTGAAGCTAAATTCTAGCATTCTCCTTAAGAGTTTGCCATCTAAATTGAGACCACAGCCAGTTTTAATTGAACATAAAATCTCCTATTTGATCCTAAGCAGTGGAACAATGTTTTCATTTGCAAGTAAGTAGATATTGGACTTGTTCCCAAGAGATGCTAAATTTCGGTGATAAGTTGCAATATTATCACAGTCAAAGAAAGGCCTGGAACATTTTCCAGTCTCTGGAGAAACACCAACCTCTGTGGCGATGTAATTAGTAATTTAACTGTGCCCTGGAGCTGCAGACAGGGCCTCGGCTGGGCGGGCAGCCATTTTGTGTCTCTGCAGAGCAGAGGCATTCCGAACGGGATATCTGCTTTTAAAGAATGGAGCAATGCAGAGCGACACAGCCCCCTTCCAACCTCTGTGTACTGTGCATTGTTTAAAGAAAGGCTTCTACCGCTTTTTAAGTCTGAAATGACAGGACAAAGAACCAGGTACCACAGAGGTCACCTTTCAAAAGGTGAGAAAGAAGTGTGGAAAGTGAAGGGAGAACTTCTGTAGCCTGTCATGCCCTACTTTGTGCAACTTGACATGTTAAAATCCATCATAGCGATGCAAAGCCAAGCTCAACATGTTTTCACTAATAAGATTGAGCTAACATCTCTGTCTCCCTGGTAAGAAAAACCTATGTCTATACTTAAGATATTATTTCTTCTTTTTAGCCTAGTCTTTATAATTCTGCTTTCTAATGCTTACATCTTTCTTTAATGTGTGACTAATGGTAGGACCCAAACTCGACCCAGGCTAACCGCACAAAGGAGTTGACAGAATCTAAGGCAGAGTGAGTTTGCATATGCTGCTTCACCACAAATTTATTGCTTATGTCTGAGATCAGACTCTCAGCAGGTCCCATTTCATCTGCCCGGTAATCCATCGTGGGGGGAGGGGGGAGGCAGAAGATGTCCAGTGTCGTTAATTACAAAGGCTCAATCTTTTCTTCCTGACACTGTAGCCTCTTGTCCTAATAACATCTCTAAAGTCGAGAATTCCATCTTATATAAAATACTCCAGGAATTTATTTCCTTCTGCATCTGTTTCTTCATTTTCCAATTCGTATTTCTTCATGGCAACAAAATAGCGTATGAAAGTCTCCCCCAGAGCCTGCTTCAGACACTGATCTTGCTCCAAGGCCGCCAAGGCATCTTCCATCTTCAAAGGGATCTCGGAAGGTTCTGGCAGATAAAGATCCTCGCTCTCGTCTGAACCAGCCTCAACACCGTCACTGCTCTGAAGTCCATCCAAGCCTGCAGCCACGGTGGCGGCCAACACCAGGTAAGGGTTCGCGGTCGCTGAACCTAGTTTATTTTCTATCTGGGTGCCTTTTTCACCGTGACACTTGATGTTCAAGGCACAGCTGTTGTCGTTGTATCCCCACGTGGTGGGCACGCTGTCCTTCAGGTCTCTGCTGTCCTTGCAGTAGCGCTTTCGGCAGCTGACAGCAGGGGCCATGAGGCAGCTGAGAGCAGCAGAGTGCTTCAGGAGGCCTGCTAACCACTTCTTCCCCGTGAGCGTGAGCTGCTCGACCCCAGAACCACTGCAGAACATGTTTGTCTTCCCGCCCACATCCCAGACACTATGGGACAAAATTCCTGAATTGCAGAAGCCGGTCTCAATTACAAGGCTGGCTATGTAATTGTATTTCCTGGCCACTTCTTTGACACCTGTTCTGAGCGTGAATGCGTTATCAGCTGAGCTAATGCCAAACTCAGAGAGGAAGCTGATCTCCATCTGCCCAGGCCTGGTAGACGAGGAGAAGCTCTCCACATTGGCCCCAGTGTGATACAGGCCGTCAACCAGCTCCTGCATGAAGGGCTGGTCATGGTTACTCAGCAATGTCGAGGCAGGAAAAGATATGGTCTTTGAGTTGATCACTTCGGGCACAGCAAAAATGCAGAAGTCATAGATGAAGGCAGACAGCAGGGAGTAGCCAGCGTCCTGCAGCTGGCGCAGCTGCTTCTTGGCGATGTACCTGGGAGACGTCAGCAGAGGCTCGCCGGTCACCGTGAAGGTGTCACAAATGACGCGCGCGGTCCTCTCAGCCCACGGCAAGACTCTGAAGGTCGCCAGCTCCGGCATGAGGACTATGTCACTATTGAAGCAGGTAGCTCTTATGTGATTCAACTCATTGTCCTTAGGGTTCGGCATCAATTCCAGATAACCACGGGGCATGAAAACACCGTGGACCACTTTTTCCTGAAGAAGAAAAACGTGAAGACAAAACAGGGAAGATCAATTTTGATAATAAGAAATGGAAGCTTAGTATCTGTCGGTTAACATTAACTGTCCGGTAAAGTTTTTATAATTCAGAATAAATATCCGATACTTAAATCACGAAAGAACTGTTTTCTTCTTCAGGGCCTTTTTACAATTATTAATATTTTAATACAAACCTTGATATGCTCTTAGGTGTGAAGAACAGGCATCATAAGTGTTTCACACAGCCATAAATAAATGCTTTAAGATAAATAAAGGCACTACACAGCAAAAGACATGGGCTTGTAGCTGTGTGGAAGCATTTTCAATTGTTATAAACAAATATACTTTATAATGCATTTTATTTTATAGTACAGTTTCTAAGACCCTCAGGTAAGGCTTTCCTTTGACTTGTACTGTATTTTATCGTTCATTTATTTTATTTTTACTTTATATATTTAAGGGACACATTGGGATCATCCCATACATATAAACAATGTTTACTGATCACAAAGATTCCATTGCTAATATGTATAACATGTCATTATGAGCTATACTCACTACACTGTGTCAGAGACTAGAACTCTTATCTGTGTTCCCGTGCTTATTAACCAGTCTTCCTCCATCCCCTTCCCTTCAAGTTTCCCAGCCTCTTACTAACCAACATCCCTCCATTCCCTTCCACTTTAGCCTCTTGACTCACCATCCTATTGAGAGCAACATTTTAGTATCTGTGTGTGAAAGATAATATCCAGTGTTTGTTTCTGTGTCTTAATATACTTAATATACTCCTGTTGCACCCATTCTGCAGCATGTTATACGGTTTAATTCTTTTTGTGTCCAAATAATGTACTGTTTATATCTGCACAGCACATTTTCTTCATCCTTTCCTCTATCAATACCAATCTAGGCTGAGTCTATTTCTAATTATTGTGAATAGTGCAGAAATAAATAAATCCACTCTACTATCCAGTTCTCTCACTTCTAGGTAAATATCAAAAATTGATATCAGCCCTTTAAAAAAGAGACAAGTCAAGTCATGATTGCACTCTATTCTGTTGTAACCCGCAGATGACTCTCAGAACTCTACAGAAAGAATCCTACATCTCTGTTGATGGAGACTGTGGTCTAGCCAGGACATGGGACATGGGACAGCTGCCTCAGACCCCATTTGCCAGGACTTCAGAGATGTTCACCATTGGACTCCAGAAGTCCTTTGCAAACTGGAAGAACAGTGAAGTCACACTTTGTGTGTTAGGCTATTTCATCTGTAAGTTTCAGAGCACTCTTGTTTAATCTCTTTCTTTACAGTTTTGGACATGTAGCAGAATTCTAACCATTCTCCATTTGCTGTGAGACGGGTATAAATTTCTGTATGACTATATAGTTACTCTGTATATTAATAACTGTCATGATAATAAATTATCTTAAATTATATATACATATATGTTTTTATATAAAGAGAATACTGAAGCACCAAAATTGGTTCATACTTCAAGCCAGATCACTCTGAACTTAATAGAAATTTTTGCAGGTTAAGTTTAAACTATGACACCTGTTACTTGGAGAAAAATGAAAGCTACCTTTGGAAACAACTCAAGAATTTGTTATGAGATCTATATTAATATATCATACTTTTATTAAATCTAGGAGAGAAATCACATCATCCATTTATAATTTAAATCAAATCAGCCCTTTAAAAGAACAAGACACTGTAAGTTTGTTGAAAGGTTGAAAGTGCTAATTTAGCCTGTAAGGCATTTAGCACAATGCCAGGCGCACATGAAACTTTCTAAACAGTGGAGATGCCAAATTAATCATCGGTTTCCTCTTTGACCTCTTTAGTCTCAGCCGATGATCTCTTTTGTTTTTTTAATCAACGTCTGCATTTAAAATGAGAAGCAACACTTAGTTCAGATAAAGGATAAAAGAAGGATTAAAGCTGAGCTGAAGGCAGTAGATACAGAAAAAAAGTTACCACAGAACTGTTAAGAGATGGATCGTGGTCTAGTGTCTCGGCATTGAGGCTGCCTGCTAATATAGTTTGAGACAGTTTTTCTTTATAAACAAAGACATTATGTTAGCTCTTCTAGTCATTAATAATATAACTTAGTGATTTTCATTTGGTACTTAATTTCCATAAATAAAAATGATTTAAAATTATTTTTGTAACCCCAGTGCTGAGAAGAAGTGAATCTGAACTCCCTCCCCTAACCGAGACGGCTGCTACTGATAGCCACTTGCAAAGGAAAACGTTGTTTTCTCCCATGAAGCCTCACTAGCTACATTAGGCACACTTCAGGGTTGACTCCAGAAGTGGATGCCAAACACATTTATTTTGTAATACAAATACTAGTGATTTATACCTTCAAAAGTTCCAAAGTGAATTCAAAGTGTTTTGCTTAATGATACATTCTCTATGATTATAAAGTTTGAACAAAAGAATAATGAACTAAGGCCATAGGAAGGAATTTGAAAATGGGAGGCTAAAAATAAACACACCAATGAAAAGGATATGTGTTGACTTACATCAAATTCTCAGAATAAAACAATTCTCTCCAAGCCAAGTCAGGGAGGAAAAGTACTTTTGATATGTAAGAAAACAAATATTTTCAATAGTAGGTTTTGTTTTGTTTTGTTTTGTTTTTTAGAGTAGTAATATGTATCCTTTCTTTATTGTTCACCAAGCTGTGAGGATCTGGGCATTCAATAGTAGTTTTAAACAAAGATATTTTCTTTTATTTCAATGAAATCAGTCTTCAGCAAATGTAAGACAAAGGATGGGCTCTATTTCTTTAGGAAATGTGTTTCACTGAAGCACTGGAGTAGTGGTCTAAGTACTTAGTTTTCAAGATCCACTAGTGAAATAAATTATTAGAATTTTCTGAAAACATACAAGGTTCATGTTGAGGTCTCAGCCAAGTGTCTGAAATGCCAATTGTGATTTCTCATTGGTTAAAAGAGATTTATGTGAATTATCTTCTGGTCCTGCACATAGTAATTTCCAATTTTCTTATCAGAATTAACTAAAAGATAGAGTTCTTAAGTGAATTTAGAAAAAAAAAACCACATTGCTAGGCTATTTACACACAAAACCAAATACTTTTAAATCATCGATTGATTGATCATGTGTGTAGGTGTGTAAGGGTGTGTGTGGGTGTGTTTTTGTGTGTGGTGGGCGGTGGTCAGAGGACAACCTGTTAAAATTAGTTCTCTATTTCCACCATGTGGAGTCCAGAGACTGAACTCAGGTTTTTCAGGCTTAGTGACAAGCACCTTTACCTTTTGAACCATCTTGATGGTTCCTAAAAAATTTTCTAAGAAAGATATTTAAACTGTTCAACTTTTCTAAAAACTGTTTTGAAAATAACCCATTTCACCAGAACAAAAGGCTTGACAATTTGATATTTATAATTCCCAGGATGCTTTAAATTTCATATTTTCTTAAAGATTAGTATTGTCTAAAATCCCTTCCCAGAAAACGTGATGTTTAATAATCGCAACATATCAGTCACTAAAATAAACATGGTATGAAGTAAACAAAACAACCCTAGAAAATTCTAAAACATATCCATAAATGCAATATTGCTTGATATCACTGTTTTCAGAATTTAATATTCATTAAGCCATATAACAACAACTGGGTATTTTCATATCTGAATTATAGCTGAAAAGATATGCTTTTTTATCTAGAAAATCATCTCTGTTTAATCATTTCTACCTTTCATGTTTGCTCTTAGGTCTTGGGTTGCAATTTTCTCCTGTCAAATAAAATATAATCTTTATAATTGCAGTATGAAAAGAAAAGATAGTTCTGTAGAGTGCAATTATTCAAGGCACAAGGACTGAAATAACCAGCCTTAATTAGTTTCCCATTTCTATTGGGTAAAGGAATTGCTATTGTGCATTTATCTCCTTGGGGAGCAATAATGCGTATGGGGAAGAAAAAGGAAAATAGCAAAAAAAAAAAAAATAGTGCTTTTCAGCTCAAATTACTGTGTAGATTACAAGAAAATGCAGATGAGTAATAAAGAGCATTTGCTTTCAAATGGTCATAAAACCACACTCATCATAACTGTAAAACTCACTTGAAAAAAATGTGCAGGGATGCTCTTAGATCTGGAGACACCATGCAAGTCTGTTGCTTCAAATCGTACAAACTGGAGGTGATTTTTGGCCATTTCTTGTTTAATGTGTTTCATTCTAGAAGAAAGTTGAGGCGGGGTCAAAATCTGAGCATTGTCCCTGGTGTGATCTGTAGAGTAACAATTTAAAGTCACTAGATCAGGATGGACCAAAAGGCAGAAGAGCAGACATAGTGAATTAGTCACAAGGGTTACAACAAGAGTAACATATGTCTATCATGTAGAACATAACTTCACACAGAGCTCTTACCTCTCACCTCTCTCTCACCTGCCTTCACAGTCAAGAAAAGAGCACTGTCTAAGCACCCTAAGGATCTGTTCATTAGTTAAGACTTGCCAGCCTAAGATGGTGACACCACAGTGCTTGCGGAAAACACTTGCTCATGAAAATTAGCAAAAAGGAGAGAAAGAAGAAAAGAAAGGAAGGAAGGAAGGAAGGAAGGAAGGAAGAAAGAAAGAAAGAAAGAAAGAAAGAAAGAAAGAAAGAAAGAAAGAAAGAAAGAAAAGAGAAAGAAAAGAAAGAAAGGGGAAAAGAAAACCTTTGCTCCTGAAAGACAATGGACAACCTAATATTTGGACACACACACGTCACCTGTAAATGTCTACCATTAAAGCTTTGTGGCTTTCTCAGACTGACCTGTGATTTCCAAACCGAACATTCCTATATGCTTGGAGACAAAATTGTATTTTTTTCTGTTCTTTTGGCTCCTTTTCTGTTTCCTTTTCTTTCCTTTTGTTTTCCCAAAGTTACCTTCCATCCTTGCAGTAGCACTGGAGTCTTAGAAGTGAACCTCTATGTCAAATTTCACAATTAATTTAAAAAAAGAGTCTCAGCATCTGCCTCAATAACCCTGCAGGGTAGAGTCTTTCAGAGGCCCTCTGTGGTAGGCTCCTGTCCTGTTCCCTGTTTTCTCCCTCCTCCAATGTCCATCCTCTTTACCTTTCTGAATGGGGATTGAGCATCTTAGCCAGAGTCCTCCTTCCTGATTAGCTTCCTTAGGTGTACAGATTTTAATATGTTTATCCTATATTATATGTCTAATATCCACTTATGAGTGAGTATATACCCTGTGTGTATTTGTGCTTCTGCGATACCTCACTCAGGATGATCTTTTCCAGTTCCCACCATTTACCTGCAAATTTCATGATTTCCTTGTTTTTTATCGCTGAGTAATATTCCATTGTGTAGATGTACCACAATTTATGTATCCATTCCTCTATTGAGGGATATCTGGGCTGTTTCCAGCTTCTGGCTATTACAAATAACACTGCTACAAACATTGTTGTATACTTGAGCGTCTTTTAAATATATGCCTAGGAGTGGTATGGCTGGATCTTGAGGAAGCACTATTCCTAATTGTCTGAGATAGTACCAGACTGATTTCCAAAGTGGTTGTATAAGTTTACATTCCCACCAGCAGTGGAGGAGGGTTCCCCTTTCTCCACATCTTCTCCAGCATGTGTTGTCACTTGAGTTATTCATCTTAGAAATTCTGATGGGTGTAAGGTGAAATCTCAGGATCATTTGATTTGCATTTCCCTGATGACTAAGGACATTGAACATTTCTTTAAATGTTTCTCTGCCATTCGATATTCCTCTATTGAGAATTCTCTGTTTAGCTCTGTACCCCATTTTTAAATTTGATTACTTGATTTGCTGCTGTTTAACTTCTTCACTTATTTATATATACTGGATATTAGCCCTCTGTCAGGTATAAGGCTAGTGAAGATCCTTTCCCAATCTGTAAACTTCGGGCAGAGTGCAGGGAATCCTATGAAAGAAGTGGGAGATAGTAAGACCTGGAGAGGACAGGAGCTCCACAAGGACAGCAACAGATCCAAAAGTCTGGGCACAGAGGTCTTTTCTGAAACTGATACTCCAGCCAAGGACCACTCATGGAGATGGCCTGGAACCCCTGCATGGAGATAGCCCATGGCAGTTCAGTGTTCAAGTGGCCTCCATAGTAATGGAGACAGGGACTGTCTCTGACATGAACTGATTGGCCTGCTCTTTGATCACCTTCCCCCTAAGGGGGGAGCAGCCTTACCAGGCCACAGAAGAAGACAATGCAGGTACTCCTGATGAGACCTGAGAGACTAGGATCAGAGGGAAGGGGAGAGGACCTCCCTTATCAGTGGACTGGGAGAGGTACAGGTATGGGGAAGAGAGAGGGTGAGATTGGAAGGGGAGGAGGGAGGGAGGTTCAGGGGAGATACAAAGTGAATAAACTCTAATTAATAAAAATAAAAATAATTAAAAAAAAACAAAAACAAAAAAGTGAAATAAAATGAAGTTTCAAATATTTAACAAAAAAAAATTTAAACAAAGAAATCAATAATGCCAGTGGAGATGAAAACTCAGGACTATGTGGCCAATTTTTTTTAAGGTCAGAAATATAATAAAATGTTCATTTCCAGAATTTTAAGATGATTTGAGAATTCTAAAACTTTAGAGCAAGGAAATACTTTGTGTCCAAAGTTAATCTTGCCAGTTCACTAGCCTGAGAGAGACACACACAGGGCAGGAGCCCAAGTCTCTTTCTCTCTCTCTCTCTCTCTCTCTCTCTCTCTCACACACACACACACACACACACACACACACACACACACACAGCACTGTCAATATAGAAACTAGAATCTAGTGTTCTGGATTACACTTTGCAGTCTTGTTACCAGGGTATGAATGGAGCCCATAAATCAAATGGTCCAGCCCAAGGTATACATTATAATGGCCACCATCAGAACTTACACGGAGAGTGAGAGAACTCAGTCTCAGCACAAACCAAGACACATATATCCTTTTCTTCATGCCTGGCAATCTTCCCACTCTCTCCGCGTCTCTCCTTCTTCATTGTTAAACTATTACTCGACTGTTATGAGGATTAAACAAGGTATTTAACAGTGCTGTGGGTCCATGACCACCACATAAGTGCTACTTAAATGCAAAAAGTGAGCCCAGTTATTCCAACTCTAGTAAATGGTACCGTGATCATGAACACCCATCAATCTGACACACCACAGACATCAAACAGCTATAATTTTTAAGTGATAACTGGTATCGGTTTTCAAGATGTTATTAGGCTTTAAAGTAAGCATAAAGATTGGCAGTATAAAAACACAGACTGAGCAGATTTTAAATATGAGAAGCATGAAGGAAACAAATTACTGGCTCCACCTATGCACATATATTGGAGATAACGTCCTGTCACTGACGTGTCTGGCTGCTCCAGGAGTCCTGAGGCTTTCTAACCACGATATGACCTTCCATTTAACACAAACAATTAAGCCATAACAATTAGAACGCTACATGCTAAATTAACAGTTGCTGTGTTCTCACCTTACTCTGAAACACTGGATGTTCAGCCCAAGTGGAATAAAACTGCTTATACAAAATAAGACTCCTAAGCAATTTAAAAGATATAACTAGTATGGCAGGTATCCTAAACAATTCTGTAAACACTACCACGTGGACTCTTTTCTCCTACAAGAGAAATTGGCAGGTAATCTTACTAGCCCTTTGCCACATCTGTATCTTC
The DNA here is from genome assembly GCF_030254825.1 of Meriones unguiculatus. NCBI lineage: Eukaryota > Metazoa > Chordata > Mammalia > Rodentia > Muridae > Meriones > Meriones unguiculatus. The sequence continues at coordinate 53,821,902 of NC_083363.1, read as the reverse complement.
TAAAATTTCTATGGTAAATATGTATTGTTTTATGTGCTTTTTCTTGTCTTTCTGTTTTAATTTCTAAGCATACAAATTAACAAGTTTCATTATGATGTCTTTACTCACATGTGTCATTGTCATTTGCTCAGTTCACTGACTTCTTCCGCTGTCTGTCCAGTCCTCTTTCCTCCCTCCAGAAGTTCCCTTTATTTTGTTTTACAATGAAGAAATCTTCAACCACTTACAGTCAACCACTCAACGTACATATTTTCATCACCACCTACTTTTCAATCTGGTTAAATACCTAAGAAGTAGCCATAAAACACTCTGCCCTCAAAAATATCTCCAGTTACCACATGGGGAAACCATAGGCATTAAACATGGCATCAAATGAAAAGGGGAGATAACTTGGTAAGGTGAGGTACTGTGTAAATAAAGCGCAGTCATCTGGAACATCCATGAAACATGTTTGCACTGTAAGCAGGCCAACTCCTGATTCACGGGAGCCCATCCATGTTGAGCTGAAGCTGAGCAGTGAGCACATGCATGCATTCTCTAAGGCCACCACAACTGATACTGAAGATGAGTGGAAATTTGTATTCTTTCAGCTGAAAACCACATGTTCAAGATTAAAGGCAACAGCAGTGATGTTTCTTCTGAGGCCTCTGTCTGGGAGTTATAGTCGATGACCTTTTTCTAATATCTCCTAGTAGTATTCTTTCTGGTTCGAGTATTTATGTGTTATTGTCCCCTTATGAGTATATCAATTCCATTGTATTAAGGCCCTGGCTACCTTTAACCTCAACCCTCTTACAGATACTGACTCCAAACGAAGTCTGAGACGCTGAGGGTTAGAACTATAAGAATTTTGGAATGATATAGTTCAGCTAACTATATTACCCTCTTTCCATATTCTTCAGTGCCCTGATTGCCATGTGCTGGCCATGTTTCAGGGTCACCAGTGTGCTATCTATTTGCCATTCTTTTGCATGTGAGCCCATGAGAGTGGGACTTGGGTCTGCCTGCTGTCATAGCTTCAATAGCTATAGAGATGTTGTCCGTAACAGACATTCAACAAATATGTTAGTGGGTAAGCATATCTGTGAATGAATGAATTAATATATCTGATATGCTCTGACCTTGTCTAATTGTTAAGTAAAAATCTGCATCATACATTTTAGAATATGTATCCTTAAGCATCAAATCTTTCATTTAAAAGTTCAGTTCTTTTACCAAATAGGACAACTAACCTAAATTCATTTTCAAAGCATCAATTCATCTTGCTGCATCATAGTCTAAATTCCTCCCCTTCAAATAAATCATATTTGTTATTTCCAATTAAACCTTTCGGTCAGTCTTTCCCAGCTATACATGATGAATAGCGGGCAGATAATTATCAGTTCAGGGGCTCATTTGTTTTTCTTCCAGTGTGATTCCTGGGAGGTGCTCTCCTATCCTGTCCCCTCAGAGAACTAATAAATTAAATCAATATGCTTTTATAGAGGAAGTTTTACTGCTCCGTTCAGGGAGAAGAAAATATTAAAGAAAGGAAACTACAAAGCTCATGAGCATCTAGAAGACCTTAGAAAAATGTCCTCTGCATTTCAAGACAATGAGAACATATTCAGTTCCCAAGAAAGCCACTGCTGCTTACAGAGATGGAATAGCCCAGTGTTTCCACTTTTCCAAACCCTATTTAACCTTCTCTTTATAGGCTTCCTAACACAATAAGTACCGCATTTTAAACCAGTTTCTATCCAAGGGGCTGTTAACCAACACACTTATTCTTGGTGTTACATCAGAATAACTAAACTCAGTAACCTGGAAACTTTGAATGACTGAATATCATTTTTAGAGAAGACTTGTGTGCTCTCCCAGGGCAATCACTCAATTTTCTAAACCAGTATCCTAAAGGGTAATGAAGCTGCAAAGAGCTTTATAAACACAGCAGGGGAAATCCTCTTCCGTCCTGACTCTTGGTCTGGGATCTTCACCATCACCACACCATCTCTAACTCAAGGGTAGACTTGGAAACAGCAGCTAGAAACTCTTTCCTGTTTCCTCCAGAATCCTTCCAGGTAATTGCTTACCAGCATTCGGGTTGAATTCGGCATCAGGAACACTGGCTGAGGCAGTGGGAAATGAGGATTTTCTCACTGACATCTGGTCCTGGGCATCTTTGTCATTGTGGGAGGGACAAGACTCAGCAGAGCCAGGTTTACTCAGATCTGCTGCTTGGTTTCTGGACCTCTCTGTGGTAATAACAGAAATATTAAAATTGTTTTCAACCATCTTTAACACAGCTTGGAGAGGAATGCTTGAAAGAACTTCTCTCCTAGGCAGTGACACACAAAACAGGGACAGCGGGTGTGGCCTGTCCTAGCCACAGGCTATAAGAAAGTATATTGTCTATAATAGAAAATTAAAACAGTAAGAAAACCTGTTAGAGTCTGTTTTGTTTTGTTTTGTCTTGTCTTGTTTTGTTGTTACCATGGGCTAATAATCCTTTCTGCCTCTTCTTTGGAGAGTTGCCTGAACGTACCCCTGTTCAGCACTATTTCAGATCTGTTAGAATTTTAGCATGTGGATGAAAATTCTCTCCAGCCCTTTCCTGTGGCCTCCCAGGCCCTTATCCTTAATCTTCACAACCATTCTCAGTGCAGAAGGATGCTTTTCTCTGGCTTTGCACCCCTCTCCCCCACCCCACACCAGTACCCTGTTCCCTTCCTTTGAATTCTAAATATTTTGACTGGCTATTTCTATATGATTAATCTAAGCTTACATTTGCCCCATCTTTCATGGAGCAATACTTGGTGTCTTATTGTCCTTCTGCTTCTCCAGAAGAAGAGAAACGTTTTATGGAAAGGAACATGAAATAGAAACTGCCGCTCTCCACACCAATCGTAAAGTCACAGTAGCCACCTACCGCTGGTATTGGCCATGGTGATCTTTTCCCCATCCATTGAGCAAAGATGTGGTTTGTTGACTTTTTTTCTTGTCCTTCTCAGCTTGTTCCTCTTGTTGCCTTCAGTCTCATTACCTTCATCTTTTGTTGTGTCCTGTCATAATTAGTAAACAAAAACCCACATAACATACTGTGCCAGTAGCTGGATTTGGGTGTCAACGGTGCATGTCAGTTGGACAGTTAGCTTTAAAATGAGCACAGAACATCCATTGCAGGAAGTAAACTGCCATTTCCTTATCCCTGTCAATGACCCAAAGAGGCTGAATTTTCTCTACCTCCTTTGTTATGTGTTACAGAAAATTGTTGAATTAAGCTCTTGTCTAACTATTCAATGTTGCTTTATTTTTACTTTGAAATGTTTTAAGTTGTTTAGACCTTAATAAGTGATAGAACCTGTTTCTTGTGAAATGTTTTATTTTTATGAATTTTAGATTTTCTAATGATTTTTGAACCAAAGCATGAGCACACGAAATTTTGCATTCTCCTCTTTTCCCTCAGCCTTACCCACTCTCACTCTTCCTGAATCAATATTTGCTTTTATTCAAAAAGGTGTTTCATTCACTTGCACCTTTTTTGAAACATGGCTTTTTAATTTTCTTTTTCCTTAGAGTATACAAATGAGCTTTACTGTAACATTTCCATATATGTATGGTAGAAACAACCACTTCTGCAAACATGGCACACAAAAGTGGTCACTGAAAAGAGTATTTTAACCTAGGGTTTGTGTTTTTAGGGTGTGTGTGTGTGTGTGTGTGTGTGTGTGTGTGTGTGTGTTTGTAAACTTCAAATTTTGGTTCGGAGTGAGAGAAAAGTGACAAAGCCAAGGCAAAGACTATTCTAAATGTTTTGAGCTGTTGTCTTATTAAAGAGCAGGTTCTGAAAGGTGCCGTATCTGGGGGAAAGTCATAAAAATACATACCCACAGCAGTTGCAGGCAGAAATTATACTAATTTATCATAAAATCAATTCAGTCTCTGAAGACTGAAGGGGGATTTTCTCTCTTGATACGTAACTATGCTGCACTGTGATTATTTGTCACTGGATGAGAATAACAGTCTTTATTTTATTTATTTTTAGGTTAGTATGCAAACTAATGGGTTTTATTGACAATCCTTTTTTATAATTTTATGACTTATCAGAAAGCTGTAGTCTTTTCCCTTTGGATACTCTTACAGTTGGTTGTATAGACTTTACAATATGACAGGTTATTTTTTGTAATAGTTTAGGACTTCCTTCAAACACAAATATTCACATAGTTCCCAATATGCTTTCGATAAGCTCGAGCAGTGATGTTGAACATGTGCTTATTTCCAAAATTACATGACTAGGAATATACAGTTTTATTTTTGAGTGTCTTCACATGGGCACATCTTGGACATTTGACAGAAATGCTGTTCAGAAAGATATCAACTCAGTAATCAAGAGAGTCACAACATGCTAAATTAAGGATACTGCTATGCAAATTTCCTGACATAACTCTTGAGGTAAGGATTCTCTAGTTTACAAATGAGGAAAGTTCAAGGCCGCAATAATACATGGAAGATGAAGTTCTCATAAAAGACTTCTGATTTTTTTTCCAGGTTCCATTCTTCTCCCCAGTAGCCAAAGTCCAAGCCAATTTTTGCTCTCGTATGAAGCAACCACTTTGGAAGGTTTTGTGACAAAAACGAGTAATTTACTGAGGTCCTGACTGGAAAAATCCACCAGTAAGAGCCCCAGGAAGGCTGAGGTGTGTGTGTGTCAGACCCAGAAAGCTGCTTCTCTTTTGTTTTTGTTTTGTTTTGTTTTTTCAGTTTATTTACTTTATGTGCATTGGTCTTTTGCCTGTATGTTTGTCTGTGTAAGGGCTGTCAGATCTTGCAGTTACAGACAGTTGTGAGCTGTTGTGTGGGTGCTGGAAACTGAACCTGGGTCCCGTGGAAGAACAGTCACTGTTCTCAACTGCTAAGCCATCTCTCCAGCCGCCGATGCTTCTTTTTTAAAGGCGAGGAGTTGGTCTCCATAAAGAACACATGCTAGGGCTGGAGAGATGGCTCAGTTGGTAAGAGCACTGGCTGCTCTTCCAGAGGACCCAGGCTCAATTCCACACGGCAGCTCATAACTGTTTGTCGCTGTAGTTCCAGGAGATCCAACACCTTTACACAGACATACATGCAGGCAAAACCCAATGCACATAAACAAACAAAAAAAATTTAAGCCTGGTATGCTGGCACACCTTTTTAGTCCCAGAACTCAGAGGGTAGACACAGGCAGATCTCTAAGTTTAAGAACAGTATGGTCTACATGGTGAGTTTCAGGAGAGCTAGCAATACATAGAGAAATTCTGTCTTTAAAATAATAAGTTTTATTCTGTCTTTTAAGTTTTTCTCTTTTATACTATGTGATCAGGCTATAGACATTGCTATAACAGCTGAAACAAATTTACTTGACCCCCGGGCTGTCCCATTCCAGTAGAACACTTTTATTCTTAATCTTGGATTTGCACTCAGCTACAGTATAAATGATGTCTTAGTGAAATCCTATTAATACATAATCCTTACACTATTACCAGGTAAATATGTATTATCACAGCACACAAAGATTAGCTGACTTGTTCAAGGTCATTATGATGGGCAAGTAAGAATTCAAACTTCAGCTCCCTTATTTAGGATGTTTCCCACCTTGTCACAGCCAAACACTTAACCTAAATCAAATTCTATTCCTGTTATATAATATTACTTACTAAACTCACAAAACTTGCTTTATTTACTCATTATATATTCTATTTCTACTTTTTTATAACAGTTAAAACCCACCTCAGTTCATGTCACTAGAAGTTCTGAAGAGTGCCAATGCAGTCTGCTATAGATATGGGAAAAATCAAAGACATAAAAATAAAACATGAACCAGAAACTCTTGCAATGTACTCGAGGCATTGAAGTGTTTTCATGGCAGTTGAAATATTTCATAATATGAAGAATGAAATATTCTTAAGTCACCCTCAGTCAGGGACAACAAAATCTAGCACCACAGCTAAGAGACAGAACTAGTGGACCGGGGCTGAACCGAGGCAGGTGCTCCCTCCAGGGAGGAGCTGACAGTGGTTCCATCTGCCCAATGACTGTCAAAGCATTGCCCCAGAACTGTCAGTTCTGCACATTGCCAAAGCATTCCAAAGACAAGGATTTTTAGTATTTTATTTCCTAGCATAGAAAACATTCAGGTTTGTCCTGATGTTTAATAGAAGAGATAGATAGATAGATAGATAGATAGATAGATAGATAGATAGATGATACATAGATAGGTAGATAGATAGATAGGTAGATAGATAGATGATACATAGATAGGTAGATAGATAGATAGATACATACATACATACACACACATACATACATACATAGATCAGTAAGTAGATAGAGATAGATAGGTATATTATAGGTATATAAATACAATCTTTGTACTTTGTTCATATTTATCCCTACTGCCTTCCCCATCTCTCCTGCCTTCATCTTGATGAAAAGCACTAATTTATTTCTGTTTCCCTTTTCATGATTTTTAAATGTTGGGAACTAATTTAACATGAAAGATAATGAATGGAAGAAGAGAAGTTCCTCAACTCTTTCACAGCTGAAGAATGAATAGCTCTCCAGGGCTTCTGGGCGGTGGTAGCCCTGTTTCCTCCACAGCAACAGTCCTCAGTGTGACAATGAAAGACAAGCGATGCTCGAAATACCTAGTCATCACCCAAGAAGATAACAGTTCAAGAACACCTTAGAGGACTGGAGAGCTGGCTCATCAATTAGGAGCGTTTGCTGTTCTTGCAGAGGACACGAGTTCAATTCTCAACACCCACTTTCGGTGGCTCGCAACCACATGTAAGTCCACTCACTTCTGGCCTCCACAGGCATAGAAACACAAAAACATAAGCATCCATACACACACACATATGCTCATGTACACACACCTAGATAGAAATAAAATCTTTTTACAAAAAGAAGAGCCAAAGGGACCCACCATTAAAACATGGCCCAGAGAATCAACTAACCAGCACTCATGGGAACTCGCAGAGATCAGAGAGACTGTAAGAGTAAGGATCTGACCTAGGTCCTCTGCATGCATATACGTTATTGCTGAGTAGCTTGGTGTTCTTGTGGAAATCCCAATGGTGGGAACAGAGGGGCTGCCCCTTAAACTTTTGCCTAATTGTGGGACCCTTTTTCTCCTACTGGGTTGCCTTGTCCAGCCTTGATGAGATGGTATGTGCCTGGTCTTACCGTAGCTTGTTATGCCATGTTTGGTTGGTGTCCCTGAGAGGCGGAGGGAGGGTGGATCTGAGATAGAGGGGAGGTAGGAGGAAAGGCTGGGGAGGGAGGGGGTGGAAGCTGCAGTCAGGATGCAATATATGAGAAAAGAATTTTAAGGAGGCATAACAAGAAAAAAAGAACATATACCCACTATATGCCAGTTCAGTCTTAAATGCTTTACATGCATCAAGTTATTTGTTCTCAAAAAATCCCTTGCAGTAAATGCGTTACAGCTGAGGAAAACTATCAGAGAAAGATGAGATTAGCCCCAAGCCACTTATCTCAAATGCTAGAACTAAGATGTGGACCCAATTAATTGGAAGCAGAGTACCAAGTGTTTAACTGACAGTTAATGAATACTACCAGTGAGAATAATCTGCATCAACTGCTAGAATCTAGGGTGCTGGGATGCTAGAACTAGGTCCTACAAGAGTTGCTGCAAAGTTACTCTTAGTTAATGAATGGTATGGAGGTTCCAAAGGCCCCCAGCAGACCAGGAGAACAACTAAGGGAAATTTTCAATTTGGGTTTATTTTCCTTGGAAGGAAGCCATGAAGAGACCCCTCTCAGTTGTTCTCAACACAATCCGTTTAGCAGGATTTTCCTATTAATCAAGTATTCAACTATGTATCTTTCCCTGGTTGTGTTAGACAATCAGTGACTTGTGTGCATTACCTGTTGAATAGGTGGTGACCATGATTATCTTTACCTGGGTACCATGTGTCTCCAATGCTCTTCCTTAGAAAAGGACCTCATTCTGCATTACCCGGTGGGCCATGGGCTAGCCTCAACATGGCCTTCAGAGTCTCAGAGTCTGAGTAGCCCTAGGTTCTCAACACAATAAGCTGGAAGGCCCTCTTGGGAGGCAGGGACATTAGAAACAATTTTAGGACTCTTGGAGGAAGTAAAATGGCCAGCATACCCTTCTAGGGGCTCTACAGTGGTTTTGTCATTAAGCAGGTAGGGGCTGAAGACACATCCCAGTACTAGAACAATTTTCTAGCATGACAAAAGGCCGCCAGTTCAATCCGTATCATCCAAAATAAAAGACATTTGGGCTAAGGACAGAGAATGTGTGAGGAAAACCAGATTGCGAGGATGTGAATGCAAGCACAGGCAGGCAATTTTGTGGTGATTAATTGGTACAAATAGACAAATCTAATTCATCTTAATTCATACAAATCTCAAAATTTCACCACAATAGTGTGATTTGATCTTTGGACATAGGAGCAGCCTCTTCTACTTCTGAAATGTTTCTCTTCATGTCCATAAAACAGTCATCTCATGGTCTCCAATAGCCATAAAGAGCTTTCTGTAATACAAGCTAGTTTCACAGTCCTTACTTTACTCATCCCAGTGTCTCTTATGAGCTTTATTCCTATGGCTTAATATAAGTCTGTCATTATGAATTTCCTCTTGCTGTCTTGGTCAGATTAGAGAGCCTTAACCTTAAGAAATTCTGTCAAGCATTTAAATTCAAACCCTAATCGCCCTTCCGATAGAGTAACCAGTGTAATTTAAGTTCTAAATATCACTGGTTTTATTCATCTACTTTTAATTTTCTTTAACAGTTGGTACTCTAAAAGCCCCTGCTTAAGACACCTGTGTAATAGACATGGTTTGAGAAAAAAAAAATCAATGCATTTACAAAGTACTCTAGTTATACTGATGACGGGCTCATGAATAGATAAGCAAGTCAAAAAAAAAAAAAAAGATGACTGTCGGCAAGTTTTAACTCCTCCTACAAATACTGGACTAAAGAATCAACAGCCATCAAAGTTATAAGAATATGTCAAAGAGAAAAGAAAGCCATCTGCCTCTAGTCAGCTCTAAATGTGGAGGGGAGGAAAAATGTTGAAACCATTGACTGAAGAAACGTTGGCGGGAACACACTATATGCTCCCCTTGTGGAGTGGGCCCGTCACCATTGGCAGTCTACCAACGGAATCCTGAGAGCAGCCCAGAGCAGAACCCAAAGAGTTACTGTGTCATGGTGATTCTTTCCAGTGAGCTCACAATTTAAAGAAAAGGGTTTCCACAGGGCTTGTGGTATGTGCCTTTCATGCCGGCGCTTGGGGAGACAGAGGTTGGTGGCTCTCTGTGAGTTGGAAGCCAGCCTGGTCTACACAATTGGTTCCAGACCACCCAGTTCTACTCAGTGAGATCCCCACTAGTAATAATAATAATAATAATAATAATAATAATAATAATAATAGTAATAGTAAATAAGAAGTGTTCCTGATAATCACCATTTGTCACCTGAGTCACCACAGTCTTTCCTCTCTGACCCTGTAACCAACGTTGCCCCTTGCCTATGGCTGCTACTACTGTACTTTCTTCATAAACCACAGAGATAATCACACTATTGTTTTGCTGAAAGTTCATCCGTGATTCCCCATCACTTTTACAAAAAATTTTAAATTACTGTTCTCTAAGGCCCGGGACCATCCAACCTCATCAGTTTTTCCAGCTTCTACATCTGGTCCTCTCTTACATGAACCTCATCTCCATCTATTCCAACCACTTTTCTCATTCCTCATGAACATATTTCCTTCTTTCCTGGGACCCTTACTGATTAACTCGCTAGCTCCAGTGAGAAATGTGAACTGTTGCGGATGATCTAAACACTACGCCTGTGTGCGGTTTGCTATAGCCCCTCCGTGAGGCAGCTAGTTAGAGGCAGCCGGCCTGAAATGACAACTTTACTTTCTTCTTTTCTCCGTTTCCCAGACACCAGCGCCAATCTTCGGCCTGCTTGCTCTGACCCCCAGGTGTTCTCACATCTACTGATATCCCCTGTCCCTGTGCACCAGCTCAGACTTCGTCACTAAGCCTTTCTTGACCTCTGACTCAGAAAACATAACTGCTTTTCTTCCTTTTATTCACTTCTCCCCTCCTGGCAGATCTCCAGTGTGACTGTCTTGTTCTTTTCGTTACTGTTGATGTTTTCACTCAAACTCCGATAAAACTGTACCCAAGTTTCCTTTGAGTCCGCTTTTTATCTTTAATTTTATATTAATTACAGTTTATTCACTTTGTAACCCAGCGGTAGCTCCCTCCCTCATTTCCTCCCAACTCCACCCTCTTTCCATTTTCTCCCATGCCCCTCTCCAAGTCCACTGATAGGAGAGGCCCTCCTCCCCTTTCATCTCACCCTAGCCTATCAGGTCTCATCAGGATTGGCTGCATTGTTTTCCTCTGTGGCCTGGTAAGGCTGCTCCCCCATCAGGTGGAGGTGATCAAAGAGCCAGCCACTGAGTTCCCTTACTAGGGCACCCACTTGGATACTGATCTGCCATGGGCTACATCTGTGCAAGGTTCTAGGTTATCTCCATGAATGGCCCTTTGTTGGAGTATCGGTCTCAGAAAAGACCCCTGGGCCCAGATTTTCTAATTCTGTTGCTCTCCTTATAGCACTCCTGTCCCCTCCAGGTCTTTCTCTCTACTCCTTCTCTCATAAGATTCCCTGCACTCTGCCCAAAGTTTGGTTATGAGTCTCAGCATCTGTTTTGATACCCTATTGGGTAGAGTCTTTCAGAGGCCCTCTGCGGTAGGCACCTGTCCTGTTACTGGTTTTCTCCCTCTTCCAATAGAGTCTACTTTTAAATGAAAATAATTAAATTATTAAAAGTAAAATGTCTGTAGGACTAAAAACCTATAAAAGGACCCTGCAATCCCTGGTGACAACATAACTCAGGGATGATTCATGCGCTTATTTCAAGAGAAGGAGGTAAAAAAGACTATTTGCTCATCTTCTCCTGAATCTTTATTTAAAATAAGTAAAATTGTATGTTGTCACCATCTACAACATAATCCTGATATATGTACGCATTGAAAAAATGGCTAAGTCAAGCCATTTAATATATGCATTAGCTCACATACATTTTGCTTTCAGACCACTTGAAAATCCACTCAGTTAGCAGTCTTCAAACATACAAGCTGGTGAGCAGACCATGGCATCTCTGAGAACAAAACAAAATCTGCAATAGAAAATTTTGTGCCACGAAACTGCATCTAAACAACTTCCGTTAGGGGGAAAAAAAGTTCTAAAAATCTGGACACCTTTGTTATTTCTCATAATATGAAGGCAAATGGTAAAGAAAGAAAATAATAAGAAAGCCAACTGATTCCCTGCACTTCTGCTGGTTTTATTTAGTGTTTTTATCAGTGAAGTGAAACTTACCAGAGAAGTTAAGATTTTATAACCAAAAATACATACATCTGCAAAAAAAGAAATGAAAGCAAGGTAAAGCTTTGGTGGATGAGCAGAGACACCAAACATGTTTTCAAACACTACATTTCAAAAAGTAAAAACTGGGAGCTGGAGAGACAGTTCAGTGGGAAAGAGTGGCTGCTCTTCTGGAGGATCTGTTTGATTCTCAGCGCCTACTTGGTGGCCCACAACCATCGGCCAGTCCACTCCCAGCTGACACACTATCTCTTCTGGTTTCCTTGGGCACCAGGCACACATATAGTATACAGAAATGCATACAGGCAAAAAATATGGAATTTAAAAAGTATGTTTAAAATTTTAAATATATGTGCAATATATGTATGCATGTGTGTATGGTGCTAGGCTTTGTGATACAGGTGGAAGAAAGCTAAGATTATTACAGAACTGTCAGGAAGATGTCAGCTAACAAGTTATTGCAAATGAGAACATGAGAACTAATCATCAGGAACTTTTGAAATGATACGAGAGAAGGCATTTCAGCCTGTTTAAAAAAAAGAAAAAAAAACGCATACTACCTATATAACTGAAGTATTGTCTTTACCAGTTAAAAATAGACACATGCACTTATGCAAAGGTATGTCGGGCACACAAAGAAATGAGAATGTTTTGTTTTGTTTTGTGATCAGTGCTGATAAATATTTGGCTGAATATGTGTGTCTTGGCCAAAACTAGGACTGATAGCCGTTCGTGTCCCTGACAATGCTGGCAGACTGTGTCTGGGTTGGGGAAGGACACGCCCTAAGGGATTTCTTCACACACCATCTGCCCATCCGAACTGGTGGAGCCTTTGTTCAGCTGCCGTGCTTTGATTTGGCTTCACGCTGTTGCTCACATCACCGGAGTGTCTGGTGTGGAAGCAAAAGCCTGCCCTGCTCTAAAATCTTTACTTAACTGGAAGAGGACTATCAGCCTCCATCTCTGGCCCTCTTCTCATATGTCCTTTTCTTCCTCGGGTTACAACCCTGTATCAGAGACCAGGAAGGGAGTTTTCAGTGGTGAGCCATGTAAATGTTATGCTATAGGGTGACGCTTTGTTGTGTTTATTAAATACAATATTCTGAGTTGCCAAAATTTTCTCAAAGTCAAGCATGGTGATTCATGTCTGTAACTTCAGCAGTGAAACGCTGAGGTGAGAAGAATAGCTCAAAATATGAGGCCAGCCTGGGCTAACTAGTAAAAGCTTACCTCAGGCAGAGAGAAAAAGGGGGGGGTAGGTTTTACAAAGATAGAGGATGTCTCTTGAAAACTGTGTGCCTTAAAATCATATTGCTGCCAGTTGGTGGTGGCACACACCTTTAATGCCGGCATGCGGGAGGCAGAGGCAGGTAGATCTGTGTGAGTTTGGGGCCAGCTTGGCCTAAGAGTTCTATGACAGCCAGGGCTACACACAGAAACCCTGTCTCAGACAACAAACTATAAAATCATGTTGCTGGTTTTCTATCTTCCTAAGAGTAAACATCTAGACTGCTTTTCGCGTGGAGATCAGAATACTTTTCATAGAAGCTGAGACTAGAATCTCGGACTGAAATAGGGAGAGCGAGGGCGGGAAACACGCTGCCTTCCCAGACTCAGCAGCAGGAAGTGAAGCCTTGTCTAAGGGAAGTGAAATGTGAGAATGCGAGAAGCTAATGTTATTCGAACTGCTCCCACATGCGCGCTTTCTTTTCCTTAGTCACCAGTTACAGATGCAAATTCGCTTTCAGAGAAACATGTTCTCTGCATATGCCCCTGCTGAGCTGCTCCTTTCAATGGCGTGACAGGGTAGGCAATGGCTCCTGCTGGGTGAATCTCTCTGCCTTGTATGGATTTGCGGTGTTTCAGTGTGGAAAGTGGGTTCACTCCCAGCTCCCTCCCAAAGCACGTCACGCGTATTCATCACGTATGGAACATACTCAATTCTTAGAAACTTTATCTCTTCTTCCACAGATGGAAAAGCACACAGATCATGTCATTTCTCTGTATGTCACTATCTCATGGACAATGCCTTGGCTGACCACAACACTTTACATGCAGTAGGTCTGCTTCTCAAGTAAATTTCCTTAAATAAGTTTACAGAAAAGCTCCATTCTTCTGAAATTAACCATAGCTTGCTTCCAAGGCCACGATGTACTAATCCAAAATGTTCTGTTGGAAACACAGTGCTAAAAATTGGGCAGAGAGCAGGGAGTCTTATGGAAGGAAGGAGGGGTGAGATGAAAGGACATGGAGGGGACAGGAGCCCCACAAGGAGACTAACAAAACTAAAAAAAAAACCTAAGCCCAGGGGGTCCTGCAGAGACTAGACCAACCATGGACCATGCATGGAGAGATGTAGCCAATTCAGATGTAGCCTATTAGCAGCTCAGTCTCCATGTAGGTTTCCGAGTAAGGGGAACAGGGGCTGCCTCTGTGATGGATTGCCTGCTCTTTGATCACTTGCCCCTGGTGATGCAGCCTTGCCAGGCCACATAGCAGTCCTGGTGAGATTTGATAAGCTATGGGCAGATAGTAGAGGAGGAGAACCCCTTCTTTCAATGGACTAGGGAAAAGGGATAGTTGGGGAGAGGAATGGAGGGTGAGACTGGGAGGAGTTGAGGGAGGGGGCTTCAATCGGGATATATAATAAATAAATTGTAAAAAAAAAATATGAAAAAATTTTAATTAAAAAATTGGGTACATGCACATGAAGAAGCAATGAAGCATGCTCACAACTGATTATCTTACAACATTCCTGACCCATCAAGTTCTATCACTGCCCAATATGTAATGTTTCAACAACATTCACATACAAGCTTCTCATCTTTAGTCATTTAACCCCAAAGCCATTCTTATGAAGAATGTATCCAAATGAGCTTTGAGAAATACAAAGACCATTCTCTCATTAGTAACCAAAACTAAGATGAAATTTTATGTCATTCTTATTCTTCTAAAACCTAGTGCCCAATGAAGTTATTGTAAGACATTGCTCAATCTAAGCAAACTTCACTGGATGTAAAGTCCGAGTTGTTTAGTTGTTAAAAATTGACCATGAGGAACAGAAGGGCATTTCTCCACAGACTTCTCAAAAGCAGACATACAGATTAAATCACCAAGACCTCATTCCCACTGCTGCTCACAAAATTTCCCCGGTCACCTAATCATTCACTGTCAATACTTTGGTAAATAACATTTTGGTTATTAGCTTCATACCTCCTGTGGAAGGTCCCCTTCATCGTTCATCTCAACACTTTTTTATGTAAATCAGCTGTGGTAATCGCACTCCCTTCAGCGATGGCTTCAGGGCACATTTATATGTAGACTTCCAACAAATGTGGCGAATGATGACCCCCGCAGAGATTCTTTCCAGGGGGATCCAGCAGGTAATAAAAGGTAAACATCAGACTCTGTCATGCCCAAGGCACAGTGTATGAGAAATGCTCTGGAATAGCCTGGTGACAAATGCTCATTTATGCCTGACTCCCTGCAAACAAAGGGACACAAAGCTTAAAATTGTGTTGATTGACTTTTTCCCCCCCAACCTAGTGAATTTTTGTTATATAACAATTGGATTCTGGAATGAAATCTATTGTAATAATCAGAGGGTGAAACATTTTTTAGACAGCTGCAGTATCAAAAGCCCACAGAGAAAAATACAAATGGAAAAACACCGCTGCAAGTGACCTAGATTTGTACCAATGGCAAAGATGTGCTCGTTTGTAATTCATGCGCGTGTATTCCATTGTGGGAATTTTCCTGCCTCCAGATTGTTCTGGCCCTTCGTTCTATCACTACACTAAGGCTATCTTTCTTGAGATAGCCCTTCCTCATGGTCCTCACTGAACATGAAGTCTGCAGGCAGCCTGCCCCACAAGACCCTAAAAGCAACCCTAATTCCACCAGAATCAGCACTCAAAAGGTTAGAAATCCCATTTCCTCTGTCCCCAAACTGCAATGGTTGGTGTAGTTTGCTAAGGACAAACATGGGGAGTTTCTTCCGAATGAACCAAATGAACCATTGAGTATAGAATCTCCATGGCTGGGCGCTGCTATCCAGGTCTTCTGGATTTGACAAAGCCCCTGCCACTCACTATCCGGCTTGCCTCTCTCTCCTCCTCAGCCAGGGTGTTTAATTTGCAGCATGCTTTGTGCCAGAGACTCAGCCAATCCTTGCCAATCCTCTTCTCTTAGAACCATTTCTCCCAGAATCTGAAATAGCCATTATTCCATGGGAAAATGTCTGTGGAAAATTATAAAATGCTTTTTTATGTCAGAGGAAACAGCTATCAAAGGTGGGTTACGGGTGAGGATGTAGTTTTTCATGTTTATCTGTTTACTTACAGAGATGAACACAACACAGAGAGCAGCTTGTGGGAATCAATTTTTTTTCTTCATTGTGCAGGTCTCAGGGATTGAATTGGGGTCCACCAGGCTGGGTGCGAGTGCCTTTCCTCTCTGAGCCATCTCACACGCTCACATCTCCCAGGGATCGTTTAAGAGTCAAATCCTTCCTTTAGATCAGTATGTCGTTTCTCATGGGAGCTTGCTGTCTTTTTTTCATCTTCTTTACCATATTTCACAAATCACCTCTCCCCAATGTGGAGTCACGAGTTTCTTTACTATCCTTTCTTGAGCTCTGAATTTCAGATTTATGTCCATTTTCCTAAATGTAAGTCCTGCTTTAAACAAATTTACAAGTAATGTTTTACGGAGACTCGGTGTGAGATTATTCATTATTTGAAAGAATTTTTCTACAATTGTGTAGTCATTGTTTTACACTAGTATAATCAACTCTTCTTCTTTTGTTTCTTTTGTCTTTCCACTGGTATCTTTGTCTTTCTTCTCAAGTCTATGAATTTCAGTATCTTTTCATTTTATCAACTGTCTTTCTTTCTTTTTCCTTTTCCAGTGTCTCTAATCAAATAGTAAGGGCCTATGAGGTGGTCCTTACTATTTTACACACACACAAACACATGCACAACTAAAATGCAATAAAATTTTAATCAAACCATGACTTAAAATTCAAACATGCAATTTGTAATAGATGTGTTCTTATTTTCAAAAATAGATATAGGAAAAGCTTTTCTTTTTTTTTTCTTAACCCTTAAAGAACTAAGTTATGCTTGTTTACTCATTGAGTTGCACTTTCTTTCTAACTTCATTTAAATCCTAATAGGAATTCTCTTTGCAAATTTTATTTTTTAACATTGTATTTGTGTATTCATTCTGTGTATTTATACATGTACACACATGTGTTAGCACATGTATGGGAGTCCAGAGGCGGAGTTTGTTTTCTTACAATATGGGTCCTGGGAATTGAACACAGAGCAGAAGGTCTGGCCACAAGTGACTTTACCCACTGACCCTCTGCCCAGCCCACTACATAGATTTCAATAACTTACTTAGTTTATAGAATCGCGATGAAGTAAAAAAAAAAATCATATGCAATGCTTTTAGATATAGTCATTATTTATGTGAAACACCAAAGTCTAAATGCCTCGACTTCTATCCAGAGCCACACCTGTTCTTTAATTCTCCAAACAAGAACTAATCTTATTTCTAATATTCAAGATAACAGAAATAATGTAAGACACAGAGTTTGTGTATCCTAGTAAATAAATCTGTAAACAGTCAGATTTTATTAAGCTGCCTATTTATTCCTTACAAGAGTTTGCATTTCACATCAGAGCGTTTGTTGTGACACCACAACAATGCATCGAGCGAGAGAAGCCTTTGCTCCGGGGTTCTCATGGCCAGTTGCAGCATCCTCACTGGTCAGGCGTGACTCTGCTATGCTTGCTGGCTCTGGGCTGCACTTCTCAGCATCCGAGAAATGGTCTACCCTGTGTTATACACAGACCTCTCCCTCAAGCTGCACTGCAGATTATTTCAATCAACGGTCCCTTCCATGTCTATCCCCACTAGCTGGCTATTTAACTGCTAAAATAAATTGCATTTTTCAAAATTTTTCATCTCAGTTTTACCAGTTATTCTAATGTGCAGTTTAATGAAAGATTTTGTGGCAATGCATTATGATAAAAATATCTTCTAAGAGACGGGAACATTTGCTGGACCTCCCAGGCAGAGTTAATAATGCACCTTGAGGTAATTTAACACTAGAGACGGCTATCCTACTGTGTACTCAGCCTGTTTGTTTAACCTGTTTTTGAAAGAATAATGTAACAACCAATCTTGCTTACCTTGGACTTCCCATGTAATCAGCTTTTACAACCTAGCCTAACGCATAGCTGTGATCTTAAATTATGTGCTCTCCCATGCCCCTGAACCAGACTAAAACAAGCAAGATCTGATAATTATTTGCTGAAAACAGCAAAAATAGAGGTTGAAATACCCTTCTAAAATTAATACCCTTCATAAATGTTGAACACAACATTGGATATTTCATAAACATTGATGTTGTCTTGGTCAGTTGGAGCCGGTGACTCAGTCTATTGAAGATTTCTGTAAAGTATCCCATTCCTTCCTCATGTGCTGTTTTCTGTGATGTCCAAAACCCTTTGTTAGAGACAGAGGGACAGACACAGAGGTGGGGACAGATTCACAAGACCACCTTCAGAGAGGCACAGTTTCAGACTCAACAGAGAGACAGAGGATGGAAGACACAGGAACCATGAAATAAGAATTCAAATCTGAACTCACTCTTGGTTAAGTGACACCGAGGAGGAAGTGCTTTTATTTTGTTCCTTAATGTGATATATTATTGGTGACTCAGAGGTAATCACTAACATGTTTACCCCACACATTCTTTTCAAACCACCTTTTTCAAAACTAGGCACAGTATCCTAGAAGGAACTGAAAAATTGTAAATATCTAATATTTTTGTAGTATAATTTGGATGACCCTATTATGAAAAACTAAGAAAAGTTATTAAAACAGGATTACCTTACAGTAATCTTTAAGAAATAATAATAATCTTTAAAGTCTCATTTCAGGAAAATGATGAACATTTTTAATGCACTATAATAGTATATTCTCTTAGAAAGATAACTGAGATCATCAGTTCAGTGGGTGTCTCTGCAAACACCATGGCCAGAGGTGTGGATTCAGGTGAGGCAAGAAGGAAGTCTGGTTCCACAGGACTAAGTAGCCAATGTTGATTCAAAGCTTAAGAGTCTAACCACGGGTAGTTTATTTCAGGAATATTTAAGTACAGCACAGTTTAGAAAAAATGAATTCCTAATGATAACTAATTAATTAATCCCTTGTGCACAGCAAGCTTAAGGCATGATTACATGGAAGCTCTTGTAAAGTGCAAGTGACGTCTCCCATTTCTGGGATGATGGCACTGTAGATTGGCTGATACAAACATAAAAGTCTGCAGAGCTGGTGTGACCTGGTCATGCATATAGCACAGAGGTCACCAGGCTACTCATCACATTCATTCCCAGCCGTCTGGGTGGAACACAGGTTACACATCTCTCCTTTTGAAGAGACAACCCTGTGTGTTTAACATTCCTGGTTTCCCCAGAATTCATCTGTGAGCACAAGATGCACCATGCCTCCTACAAGTGCGTATCTGTGCATCAGCCAAGAGCTTATCAGCTATTAGGATGAGATGGGAAGGGATTCAGGTTCTCAAATGCAGCATCAAGGCAGGAGAGATGGTTTAGCAGCTAAGAGCCTGTGCAAAAGGACTAGAGTTCGGTTCCTAGCACCCATGATCAGGCATCTCAGAGTCGCTCCAACATCTTCATCCAGCTTCGGAGGGCAGTAGGCTCACAGGCAAAAACCTACACTCAGACGCACTATCAAAACAAAATGTACCATGTAAGAATATGTGAGTTCATATAAAAGTGGAGACATTTGCTAATCCTTGTGCCTTTGCCCTTCGAAAACATAAAGTAGCATGCAGGTCTTAAAACACTCTTGAAATAACAAAATCAGTTACTTTTTATAAATTTTCTACACATATTTTATGCCGTTAGAAAGTTAGTAGCCCTTTCCCAGTTCATTGACTCATTCCTTCAAGCATAGCTTCAGTCCACTGCAGGCACAGCTGAAAGCTACACTCCTGGCCAGCTCGAAGGCAGCTTCTGCAACCATCTGCTGTGCCTTATTGGATGCATTACCGGTACGCAGCCAAATCCATGACGTGGCTGTGGTTTAAAAGTCTTCCTGTTACCTAAAATTAGTTTCCTAGAGGAGAAAGCAAACATTAGTCAGTGATTTGAGCTATGCATAAAAGTAACAGATTGTCAATAAATCTGTTTTCAGCATTTTTCATTCACTTTGTTCAACACCGCTTGCATTCAGGGAGCTGAATCAGTCAAATGATTATAGCCACTGAGTCACAAGACAGAAGAGTGGAGCCTTTCCCCACTGTGAGGTGGCAGCACATGGGAAGACTGTTCAACTCAGGCGCTTCTCTTGCCAAAACTTTGTAATCCAGCCTTGATGAGACCTGATAAGCTAGTATCAGATAGAAAGGGAGGAGGTCCTCCCTTATCAGAGGACTAGGAAAAGGGAATAGGGGGAGAAGAAGGAAGGTAGGTGGAACAGGGTGGATAGGATACAAAGTGAATAAATGGTAATAAATAAATATATAAATTTAATTTAATTTAAAAAAAAAAACTTTGTAATCTAATAGAATCGATCCAGAGAAGAGTGACTGAAATGATTAAAAATATAGGATTTGTTTTAGGAGAACAGATTGCAGAGACTGAAGTTTACCAAGTGCCAACAAGGGGAAACAGTTTGTTGTTTACGACGAAGTTACTGCTTTCTGATGAATTATTGAACAGGACTGGAAGAGCGAAGGATGTGAATTAGGTAACGGCTTCAATCTCGCCTTTCATTGTAGTGGAGTGTGGGAGGAGAATATGCGATCTCAGTGGTTCTGATTTGGTTCCCTGTTTATGTATGTGTTACAATGTAAATGTACAAAGTCCATGCCCACTTGGCAGTGACAGGTGAAGAAATTAGATAACGACAATCCAGACAGGACAAAGGGGATACTTGACTCATAAGGCAAATCCACAGAAGAGAACAGTCTTTCCCTCACTTACAAAACTGTGTTTTAGTCCACCATACAGCCGTAACAACGGTGAAAGGAGAACGCGTCTACATGATCTTTCCCTGACTCTGTTTACAGTCATTTTAACTTAGCATTGTCAGAGGTTATGTGTATATCTTACATATTCCTGCATTTATCACGAAAATGCACAATGTAAATGAAGTGTGCTATACATATAGAAACATGACATTCTTAATAAGACATGTAAGAAACTCCCAACCATATATAATTACTCAGAAACTGTTTAAAAAAAAAAACAAGATATATTTTAGGGGGAAAATGTCATCAAAACATTTTAATACCTTCTTTTATAACTCTTAATTTGACAGGACCTTCATATGGAAGAAAAAAGAAACTGACATATGTGTACGACAGAATGCATGTACCCACTGGCACACACACACCAAACACACCATTAACTGATCAGTCAATCAATGCAATAAAAGGAGGAGGAGAAGGAAGAAAATAAGAAAAAAAAAAGAAGAGATAAATGTTCCTGATCAGCTTTATTTTATTTTTTATTTCAGTCCAGAACTCCAACAATGGGAAGGTGTTCCACCTAAAGATAATGTGTGTCTACATGTCCCAATTAACCTAATCTAGATAATCCCTCCAGGGTATTCACAGAGACTAGCTTAACCTATGTACTCCTTCACAGTATGCCCAGAGGCTTGTTACTTAAGTGGTTCTAGGTCCTGTCAAGTTGACAGTCCAAACCATCCCGGATGAGGTAGAGGTCTTTCGAACCCCTTCAAAACAGCTGTCTGCTTTTCAAGCTATTGTTAAAAACAATGATGAAAATCCCAACAGTTCTTTCTTATCAATAAAGACTCAGGAGCCAGATGCTGAGTTAAAAACCTGCTAGCTCGAAAAGGCAGAGAAGGTTAGCCTTCCTTCTCAGCTCAGGTCTTGATGGTAAAAACCCAAAAGGCTACAACTGACAGCCCAGCAGGAAAAAGCCAAAAAAAACAAGGCCAAAGGCTTGCTAGTTCTGAGCCCCAAAAGCCAGAGAGCTGAGGAGCTGAAGCCTAAGCTCTTCTCCACCCTGTCTTAAATACACTCAACTTAAAGTCCCTCCTGCTCTTTAATCTCTGTCAGCTGGTTTCTAGCTCCACCTCTTAACCTAAGGTTAACTTTATTAGATCTGGTGTACAGAGAACTCTTGGATTAAAGGTGTGTGCTAGGGCTTGTTGAACCACACAGTAATCACCTGTTTACAATAAACAACTTTCTTAGATTAAAGGGGTGTGTTAGGGCTCAACCAAGCCAAACAATAAACAGGGTTTTACAGTTCACAATTTTGAGGATCACAATAGAATCAAATGTCTTACAACAACAAGCCTTCTTTTTGTCTTTTGGAGGACTGAATCCTAGACCTTTGAACATGGCTCACACTAAATCACAATCCCAGCACAGCATAGGTATTTGAAACCAAAAGAGAGAGGAAACAAGCCATAGATAACTTGGAATATGATTTTTTTTAAATACCATAATTTTTAGAAAGACATCATTGAAACTAGGTTATTCAAATTTTCCTCTCCATGTATATATTAAAAGTATAAAGTCTTCCAATTTATTCAGTTTGATTCAAAGTCTACATAAGAATTCCCGATGGTGAGTGCTCTCTGTCACGAACAATTCCACATTTGGCTAAGGCTGAGGATCTGGCTTGCTTCCATGTATGTGGACCTATCTGCATTGCCCATGTGGCACGCCTGGGTTGGCTACCCAGAGGCTATTTAAGCTGTGGGCTGGCTTTCCCCAGGGTCAGATGATTGTTCAAGGTTCCTGAATAAACTGCATTGAAAAAAAAAAAAAAAAAGATCTTGCTATCCAGTTATGGTGGGCAACAAAATACAATGGCAATGATCTGTTTTGTTCTCAGGGTTGGGGGAAGGGATCCTAGGGCCAGTCATAGCATTTTGTCACATTCGTTTTTTTATTTACAAAAACTTATAAGATCTGGAGAGGACAGGAACTCCACAAGGAGAGCAACAGAACCAAAAAATCTGAGCACAGGGGTCTTTCCTGAGACTGCTATTCCAACCAAGGACTATGCATGGAGATAACCTAAGACCCCTGCACAGATGTAGCCCATGGCAATTCAGTATCCATGTGGGTTTCATTGCAATAGGAACAGGGATTGTCTCTGACATGAACTGATTGGCCTGCTCTTTAATCATCTCCCCCTGAGGGGGAAGCAGTGTTACCAGGCCACAGAAGAAGATAATGCAGCCACTCCTGATGAGACCTAATTGACTAGGACCAAAAGGAAGGAAAAGAAGTCCTCCCCTATCAGTGGACTTGGGGAGGGGTATGCATGCAGAGGGTGGAGGAAGGGAGAGATTGGGACGGGAGGAGGGAAGGAACCATGGGGGGGATACAAAGTGAATAAAGTGTAATTAATAAAGAATTTAAAAAACTTATAGTAATAAAAAAAAAGAATTAAATAAGGGCATTCTGGGCCTGGCCTGGCAGGAGGTACCGTCATGGGGGTTGACATTCCACCACAAGGACCAAACAACGGTTTGGCACAAGGAGCCCAAGGGCCAGGACATCTACCTGTGGCTGCTGGTCATGCTGTACAGGTTTCTGGCCAGATGAACCAACTCTGCCTTCATTCAGGGTGTGCTGAAAAGGTTATTCTTGAGCCGAGCTAACTGGCCACCTCTGTCCCTGTCACGCATGATCCTGGAAGTGCCCAAGCTGAAAGTGTGTGCACTGCGAGTGAGCAGCCATGCCTGAAGTCGCGTTCCTCAAGGCTTGGGGTAAGATCCTCACCTTTGAGCTCCATGCTCCCGTGTGGTCCTCAGAAGGGCCAAGAGGTGTACTGGCATTTTGGCAAGGCCCCAGGAACCCCACACAGCCAAATCAAACCCTACGTCGGTGCTCCAAGGGCCGGAAGTTCGAGCTTGCCAGAGGCCGAGGGACCTCCATCTGGCTCAGTGAGGAAAGCGCCTGCCATGAGCGTGTGAGGACTTGAGTGGGATCCCTGTCTCTCACATCCAGGTGTGGTAGCTGGTGCCTGTAAACAAAGCGAAGATGAGGCTCACGGGGCCGTCCACCCCGCCAAACTGGTGAGTGCTTTTAGATTCACATCTCACTTGTAGTGACACAACGAGTTGGGGTTTCGTGTATTTATTCGTTTATCTGTGTTATGGGGAGGTTACACTGGCCATGGCACACACGTTGCAGGGGTCTAGAATCACATCAGTGAGTTGCTGTTCTCCTTCCACCACATCTGTACCAAAGATGAAGCTGTCAGGATTGGCAATGGGCTCTTTTATGAGCTGAACCGTTTCAGTGACCCCAACAAGATTTGCTTCGGTGTCTGGGCCTGTAGTCCCCTTGATAGAATATTTGAGTATCATATAACAAGCCCTGGGTTTGGGCCCCAGAACCACATAAAGCTAGGAGTGGTGCCATAAGCCTAACACTTGCGAGGTAGGGGCAGGAAGATCATAAATCTTAGGTCATCCCCCCCTGTATAGTGAGTTTGAGACCAATCTGGACTATGTGAGACACTCTCTTAAACAACAAAGCAAAGAGGCAGGAGTAGAGAGATAGGTCAGCTGTTAGGAGGACCTGGGTTCAAATCCCAGTACCCACAATCAGGTGGCTCACAGACACCAGTAATTCCAGGTCCAGGGGAATATGACAACCTCTTTCTTCTACGGTCCCTGCACACATGTGGTATACACTCACATACACATACATGAAAATGGGAAATTTATGTTACATTTAAATATAACTTCAAATTTCTTATAATGATCCCTTGCTCATTCATATCATAGCTAGAAAATAAGCTGAACAGTGCTATGATTCCATGCCAACAAAACTGAGTAAAAAAAAAAAATAATAAGTCTATAAGCTAACTCATCGCATAGGTTTGCATCATTTTTAAATAAAGTCCTTCCACGTGTTAACCCATTTCACTATAAAAGAATAGGCTTTCATGGAGCGACATATTGATTTTTTTTTCTAGTTATTTTCATCAGCTTGAGATATGACGTGGCATTCAAGAACGTATCACTTTTAATTTTATTTATGAAACACAGAAGACAAAACATGTTCCTTGAATAAATGTACGTGTCAAAAAAGAAATTACCCAGTTCCCGGTTCCCATTTTCAAATAGGCCTGTCCATCAGATTTGTCTCTGCCTCTCTGTCAGTCCCTGAGGAAATCCATACGGAAATCCCAGCTCTGACAGATGACCTGGATGGGATGAGGGCAGCACTCTTTATGCCAGTGGCAAAGCGGAATAGGTGAGCCTCCAGGGGGTTGGGGTGGGGTGGATATTCCACAAAGGGCAAACAGCTACAGCTGCAAGAAGAACCCTAAAACTACTTCCTATCTGTGCCTGCTGGTTTCATGATAACTTGATACAAACTTGAGTCCTTTGGGAAACAGAACTTCGGTTAAGGAAACATCCCCATGAGAGTGGCCTGTCGGCCAACCTGTGGGATTTTCTTGATTGATAGCTGCTGTGGAAAGGCCCACTTCACTTGGGGTGGTGTCACCCCTGGGCAGGTGGCCCTAAGTTGTACAAGAATGAAAGCTGAGCAAGCCAGGCTGTGAAAGCCAGTAAGGAGCATTTCTCCCTGGCCTCTGCTTCAGTTCTTGCTTCCAAGTTCCTGCCCCAACTCCCTTAGTAATAGAGAGTGACCTCAGCATTGTAAGGTAAAATAAACCCTTTCCCTCCCCAGGTTGCTCTTGGCCATAATGTTGTGTTACAACAATAGAAACCATAGCTAAGACACAATCCTCTGCTTACTCCCTTAAACTCTCTTCTACATGATGAGAGAGAATGTGCTAATGCAATTAAAACTATAGTTTGAATATATAGAGATTATAGAGGTGGCCTAACCCAACTGCAGAAGACATTTGAAATCAGTTTCCTCTGACTATCAGCAGCAAGAAGGCAACTGAGAGAGACTGAAAGCCATCAGAAGGAACAAGTCCTACCTGAAGATAGAGGAGACCACAAGACGGGCAATGAGAGCAGCCGAAAGAACTTAAAAGGTCATTTTTTTGTCAAGTTTTTATATCGTAGCCCAGCCCAAAATCAAAACTTCAATTTTAGCCATAAAATTGGCACATCGGTCTCTGCAACCCCACCTCCCACCCCCTGGCCCAGATTTTTTGGTTCTGTTGGTCTCTTTGGGGAGCTCCTGTCCCCTCCAGGTCTTTCTGTCTCCCGCTTCTTTCATAAGATTCTCTACACTCTGCCCAAAGTTTGGCTATGAATCTCAACATCTGCTTTGATACCCTGCTGGATAGAGTCTCCCAGAGGCCCTCTGTGGTAGGCTCCTGTCCTGTTCCCTGAGTTCTCCTGCTTTCAATGTCCATCTTGATTACCCTTCTGAATGAGGATTAAGCCTCTTCCCTAGGGTCCTCCTTGTTCTTGAGCTTCTTTAGAAGTATAGATTTTAGTAAGTAATATAGTATCCTATATTATATGGCTAATATTCACTTATAAGTGAGTATATACCATGTGTCTTTCTGCTTCTGGGTTACCTCACTCAGGAAGATCTTTTCTAGTGCCTGCAAATGTCATGATTTCCTTGTTTTTAATTGCTGAGTAGTATTCCATTGTGTAAAAATACCACAATTTCTGTATCCATTTCTCTGTTGAGGGACATCTAGGTTGTTCCTAGATTCTGGCTATTATGAATAGAGCTGGTATGAACACAGTTGAGCAAAGGTCCTTGTTGAATGGTTGAGCATCTTTGGGATATATGCTCAGGAGCGGTATAGCTGTATCTTGAGGTAGCACAATTCCTAATTTCCTGAGAAAGCACCAGATTGATTTCCAAAGTGGTTGTACAAGTTTACATTCCCTCCAGTAATGGGGAAAGGTTCTCCTTTCTCTACATCCTCTCCAGCATGTGCTGTTCCTTGAGTTTTTGATCTTAGCCATTCTGATGGTGTAAGGTAAAATCTCAGGGTTGTTTTGATTTGCATTTCCCTGATGACTAAGGGCTGTGAGCATTTCTTTAAGTGTTTCTCTGCCATTCAATACTGCTCTACTGAGAATTCTTTGTTTAGCTCTGTACACCATTTTTAAATTGTATTATTTATTTTGTTGGTATTTAATCTGATTTTTTAATCTTACTGTTCTTTTGCTTTTATTTCAATTTTGCACTTTATGGTTTTATTTGTATGTATTTATATGTGGGGGTTTTGGGAATTTTTTATTCTATCTTTATTTAAGGTATTTTGGTTTGCTTTTTATTTGCCTGTTTGTTTTCTGAAGAGAAAGAGAAAGAAGGACCGAATTGAGTGGGTGGGTAGGTGGGAGGATCTTGGAGGTGATGGGAAAGGGTAAACCAGGATCAAAATATATTGAATTAATCTTCAGTAAAATAAATAGTAATTGATAGAGACCAGTAAAAGACCGTGAGCTGTATATTTCTGGAACACTGAGCACATAGAGTTATTGCATTGGTGTGTGCTCTAAATAGGACATGGAAAAGGCTCTAAAACCCTCCCTGTAACTCACCTTATTAAGCAGTTGCCTGCTCACCTGTATCCTTTGCTGCACCCTTTCTAATAAGCTGACAAGCCTACGTCTTCCTAAGATCCAGGAGCCACTTCTGGCAGGTGGTTGAATCCGAGCAGGCAACACTGATGTGTGGTGAGAAAAAAAAAAAAAAAGAAAAGATGAATCTAACATCTGGTATCAATGTCAGAATTCAGAGTGCAGACAGAATATAAAAGAAAGGGCCTTTTATAGAACAAACCAGCATTCACATTCCCTTTTCAAAACTCCTTTATTTCAAGAATTTTGAAGCCAGTATCTTTAAAACAAATCAGCAATAAAATAATGTTGTTATTTTGATTCTGCATCAATTTGTAGGGTAGCTGGGGGAAACTGACTTCTTTACAATTTGTAGTGGTATTATAGCGATATTGTTCTCCATTCCAGTCATCTGTGTTCCTTAGTGAAGTTGAGTGGTTTTATTTGGTGATCAGATACACAATTTTGAGTTGGTGAGACGGCTCAGTAAATCGAAGAGACTGCCACACAACCCCAACAACCTTGACTTGATTCCCGGAACTGATGTGAAATAGCCAGATGCTGTGGTACCTGTCTGTAATCCCAGACTTTTTACTCATACGGTAAGACGGGAAGCAGAAACAGGAGACTTGGCTAGAAGCCGTAGCAAGAGTGACCCTGCCTCAGAACCAAGGTGGAAGGGAAAAGAACCAACTCCTGAAAAGGTGTCCTCTGACCTCTACAAAAGAGCCTTGGTGCATACACCTGCATGCCCACCTCCCCACACCCATCCCACGCACCCACCCACACCCCACCCACGCGCTAAATAAAATAAATCCTAATGTCATTTATTTTCTGCTTCTCCTTCATTTCTACTCCATCATCCATCATCTTGCAGTTCGTGTCCTACTTCATTCATGCGCTCATTTTTTCCCCCTGTATGGATTTTTCCAATGGGATATAAAATCTAGGAAGGTCTCTAGATAAGGGGATGTTTTGTTTTATTTTGTTTTGTTTTCATAGTTGATGACACATGATTCATTGAAATTAAATGAGATAACTGATGCTAAAGTCCTGTGAAAATCTGGGAAAGTTACTAAGTAAATTTGTGTTCTTTTGTCCAATTAGTCACTAAGTGAAAATGTGCAAGCTGCATGACTCACAGTGCTTCTTCAATAAATGGTAACTCATTAAGAATCTGAAATACCTGCCGAGTCATATGTGACTCACACAGCACAGCCCATTAGTCAGGAATGACTTGCAGGAAGCTATTCCTAGTATTAGAAAAATGTTAACTATGGGGATGAAAAATAAGGTGGAAAACTAAGCCTCTAGTTCTTGATACCCCCAAACACTGAAGCAAAAGCTTTTTCCTCCAGTTCCCAAACATCAAACACAACCATCTATCCGTAATAGAAGATAATAAATGACTCAGTCCTTCACTATTAGGCAAGATTTAAAGGCGGCAGTTCAGGAGAATAAGCTTAGGCCTCCATGCCCTGAGCAAACTAGGAGACGACTCAACAGTGCGTTATGGAAGACAAAGATCAGGAGTGGCTCAGACAGATTTCTAAGACCATATTTACCTGCCGAGAAAGCCTTCAATCCCTTGTTTGTTAGTGAAGTGGGGCTGTATTTAACTTAATCAGAACTGTGCTTCAGAAGTCTTCCTAGGGACACCAGACGGCAACGTGAATTGGGGTTTTAAGGCAGACACTGGAGAGCGGGGCCCAATGCTTGCAACTGCAGATGAGACTCGTGGTCAGCGAAATTCTACCAAGCCGCCTCATCTCCAGGGTCCAGACAACTTTCTTTTTATTTATATATTAGGGGAGGGGAGTGCAAATGCCTTGGAGAATGAGAGAAAGGAAGGGGGAAAGTTGGTGGAAGTGTCATCACTGGGTGTTAAGAGGTCCAGCGACCTCCTCCTCCTCTTCGGGTTCCAGGCATGATCTCATCTGTCAGGCTTTTCCTCTCACTCCCATGCATCCCATTGGTTACTCAGTCCCACCCTAACTGAAGTTATCCTATGAATTTTGTGAAGCTCTTACCGACTCAGGTCCATTAAGGTAGAGGCGAGCCTGACATAAGCGCGAATCCCAGACTGTGTCTGGAGATGTACAACAGGAAACCTCAGAGAGGGCAAACCACGACAGGAACGCCACACCTCAGGTGGTTCTATCACGGGCTCAGGGAAAGCGGCCTCTGGAATCTTGAGTTGCCGAGGCCAGAATCCAGGGAAGGCCTTCAGTCACACTTTAGATTGCATCCATCTGTGCGTCCGCAGCTCCTGTAGGGTTGATGTCCCGGTGTGACATGGTTTTGAAGTCTGCACTCAGGACCTCAGACACTGACTGGAGCCTTGTGAAGGTGGGTGTTGGGTGGAGACTTTGGAACAATGCCGGTCCGTACTCAGAAAGTGAAAGTAGAAAGACGGAGTAACTAAGACATAGGCTAATTAAGCTATTTTATAAGAGATAGTAAAAGTGAGTGACCTTTGGAGGTTATTTCTGCTAGGTGAGGGACATTTATGCACAAACACAAGTACTTCAATTTCCTTGTGTCCAACCTTCTGCATATGTAATAGGAAAACCATCATTTTACTAAGTTCTCTTCAAACTTGTTAGAAAGACCAAATCTGCTGCCATCTTCAAAGCATCACAGGCAAGGAAACATTTTATATATTTTACTTAACCGTAGCACTGATCCAGCCATAACCATCTGTCTATCAGCCTGGAATTATCTCGGAGTATTCAGAGTAACTAGAAATAAAGCGGAAAGTTTCTTGGGTTTTACTTTATTTTTGGATTTAATGGATGCCATACTGAAAACTGTGTTCAGAGCATATTGTAGAATCGTCACGTAACAATTCAGAAAACTAATTAGCAAGAAAAGGAATTGGTTTTCAGCCTAATAAAAGGGAATAGACCACTCAGTTGATGCCATCCAAAATGTTGACAGTGCCTAAATGGTATTTGTGCCTCAGTTCCGCACCACAAGTTCTGGTAGTCAAATCCTAAACTCCAGATTATGGTGTAATTTGTCTTCAGAGGGGATTAGACCCTGAGGGTGGCAAGCTAAGGAACTTCCTGAGGGTCAGAGAGATCCCTGGCCACGCTACAAGCAAGGCGGCCAGATGTAGACTCTCTGACCTCAAATCCCACCTCACTTCTGTCTTCCTCCCCTCATCTAACAGAATGGAGGTAAACATTTCTGCTCCTGTAACAGAACAGAATAAAGCGAAGCAGCAACTCAGCAATCCTGATTGCTTCAAATTCGATTGGAGGGTGATATGTCTTTTAATGAGATTTAAATTGCATAAACTGTAGCCAGTTCAAACCTGAGGCTGGTTTTGTTTGTTTGTTTTAACATACTAAGGGAGATCTCAAGAAAATTAGGACTTTACGTCAGGATTTCTCAATCTATAAAAGAAGGATCGCTTGCAGAGAACAGGTAGGTGTTGTGCTTAAAAGTAAGTTAATTAAAATGGAACTAATTGTAAAAGAGAATGGGATTGAGGCAAGGGTGGTCTTTCTGGTTTAAGAAAAAAGAAATGCAGCGTTGGGGAATTTGTTACATAAGGGAATTATGCCAGCAAGCAAACAGCAGGTGGCAGGCAACATCCACATCAGTACAGTCTCTATTGCGGTCGCCATGGCTTGAGCTAATGACTCACCAAGTGTGGGACTTTCCAAAATTCACTTATCAGATGCAACATTTGCGTGTAGGACATTCCTTGATTATATCCTTTCTATTTCAGGATAACATGACTGTGCCTTATCGGAGGGACTACCCAAGAATCATTAATCTTTAAAATGTCCCTGATGAGTCATGTTAGATTAATCATCTAACTCTTAAAGGAAGACACAGAATTTTTTCCCTCACATGTGCTGTACAGGTGAGGCAAACTAATTAGATGGGATTCAGAATTCATAGATTCAAGGGTGCAGGAGTTTTTAAAATCTAAAATATAGTTCAGTTCATTCATTAAGAAATGAAGTCATTAATTTGCTGGTGAATATGTTTGCAAATATAGGAGTGCTGGGGATTATTTTTGTCATCAAAACACACTTTGGTATAAATGAACCATGTAGTAAAAAACATGCAATAATAATAATAATAAATACAGTAAACTAAAGTGAATAATGTAAACAAAAAATTATTCCTGATTGGAGGTAGGAGAGAAGACTGTGGTTAAGAGAGAGTACTACCTATTGATTCCCAGCACCCGAAGTCCTCAAGTGGAAAGAAGGAAGGAAGGAAGGAAGGAAGGAAGGAAGGAAGGAAGGAAGGAAGGAAAAGAAGGGAGGAGGAAGGGAGGGAGGGAAGGAAGGAGGCAGCGAGAGAGGGAGCTAGGAAGAAGGAAGGAAGAAAAAAGAGAGGGGGTTGGAGGGGTGAGGGGGTATTAAAAAGTAAGGTTCACAGCATCTAGCATCTACCATATTCTGCAGTCACTGCCAGAGGATCCGTCTGGAGACACAGACCGTTTCTCCTCTGCACAGAGCAGCCCACTCCGTTCTCTGTAACCCTGTGAACTGTGATCCTACATGGTTCTCAGGTTGAGTCTCCATGCCTAAGAGGCCTCAGGGAAACAAAGGGCAAAGTCTCTGTGGCCTGGATTCTGTCATTTCTTGCTGTGCACCGTTTGGACAGCAGAGGTCAGCAACACGCAGAGCAAGGACAAGGCAACCTGCAAAAAGGCTGCTTCTCCAGACTCCACTGTGAACAGAGATGTGCAGCCACTTTCCAACACACCTCACATACGCACACTCATATGCACCTCACATACACACACAAATATTCACACAGCCTGTACACCATATACACATTTTACACACACCACACACGAGACACAGACACTACGCGCACAGCATATGTCTGCTACATATAAAGATGTATACCTCACATACAAGCACACACATGTAGACACACACGACATACACACACACACACATATGTACACACGCATATACACTACACATATACACATACATAAATACACATGAACACGGTGTCATACCACATACACACTGCACGCACACCACACACACAGTATTCACATAACATACACTATACATGCATATGCATACCACACACAATATACATGCTACAAACGTTGTATATACAGTCCACATACACGCATCAAGCCACATACACCTACAAATACAAACGCGCATTGCTGTATACAAACAATGACTTGGCCTCAATATGAGTACTGAGCCTCTAGACCTCCTGGCTTTGCCCCCGGCAGCAGTGCCTTTAGGATGTGATCAGAGATGTGTAAGCCTCTGCCTACCAAGTAGTTCCAATTATAAAATGAAATTTAAAGAACCATAATGGATTATAAAGTAAAAAAATACATAAAGTAAAAATATGCTCTTACAGTACTAAAATTGTGTCACACTTAACTGATCGCTAGACTTTTATTTTCCTTTCAAAAGGGAACAAATTATTTTTAAGATAGAGAAATGAAATGTTTACCTCTATGTTCTTTTGACAAATATTCACTGAGTGTCATGAACTGCTCCGAGTACTGAGCCGTAAAAGGGAACAAAGAATTTCATGTCCCTTTCCTTGTAAAACTTAGAGTCCATAATGGCAGGCAGAAAAGAAATAAGTGAACAAGCTAAAACTTAATGTACTGTACATCGGGTGGTAGCTCCTGAGATAGTGAAGTGCCACAATGCAGGACTTAAAGCAACCAAAATTTACTCTTTCACGGTCTTGAGGGCTAGAAGTATCAACAGGAAGTTGGCCAGGCCCTGACCCTCTGAGCCTTGCATGGAATATCCCAGCCCCACACATTCTCATACTGACCAAGGTCCAATCTGATTGCCAAATATTGGCCTCAACCAGAAGTACTTTGCTTACAATTTCACAGCCTGAGCTACTGGACATAATGATTTCTACAAATCGTTTCAAGAGGACACACAAATTCAACCCATAACCCACACAAAGAAACAAACAAACAAACAAACAAAAAACCCAG
This sequence comes from Meriones unguiculatus, assembly GCF_030254825.1. Taxonomy (NCBI): domain Eukaryota; kingdom Metazoa; phylum Chordata; class Mammalia; order Rodentia; family Muridae; genus Meriones; species Meriones unguiculatus. The sequence goes on along the minus strand of NC_083363.1, from coordinate 53,788,960 downwards.
AGCCCAGATACAGTGAGTGACATAAGCTTATAATCGCAGCACTGGGTAGGTGAGGGAGGGGGAAGCGGGAGGGGGAAGCAGGAGGATAGTAAGTTCAAAATCAGGCAAGACTCTGTCCCTAGAAAGAGAGAGGAAGAGACAGCAGAACACGGTGGGGGGTGCATTTGGGATGCAGCTCGGTGGACTGCTTGTCTAAGTAGGCATTGTGAGGTGTGGCAGCAGGGCCCGGTTCAGTCTCCAGTAGAGAGACACGGGGAGAGATGTACCAGAAGGAGACGTCTGTTTCAGTGGACAAAGAAAGGGCATTTAAAGAGAGATGGGAAGGGCTGGAAGAGATAAGGCCAACTAATTGTGCTGAGCATGTAACTAGTATCTTCTGCAAAAGAAGAATATTTTGTTTTGTCTTCACAATATAGCTCTGGTTGTCCTGGAACTGGATGTATAGACCAGGCGGGCCTTGAACACGCAGAGATTCACCTACCTCTGCCTCTTTTCTGGGATTAAAGGCATATGCCGCCACCACCACCTAGCAAAAAGTAGCATTTTTTTAGTGCCCTAACTATAGTATAACCAAATTTGAACTCTCTAAAATACGTTTAGGATTACAGAAGTCTATCAACAATGACAGCTACAGATCATTCCCCTTAACTCTGAACCAAAAGATGATTCCCAGTTCTCCACAGCAAGTGCAGAAAGGATGCTAATTGTAAATCAATGCTATTGTCGTTCCTGAGGTAAACGATCACTTTGCAACCTCTGTATGCACGCACACACGTAAGCACACACGTATATACGTATGCGAATGCTCCTATGGCTAGGCCACCTGTGAATTTGTGTATGTAATACAGTGCAAAAGGAGGCCGAAAGGGGCCTCGGATATCTTGGAGCTAGAGTTACAGGTGGTTGTACAAGAATAGCACTTCCTGTGAGCAGCTCTGCCGTCTCTCCAGCCCACCCCCCACTTTCCCCAGGTACACTTTGCCTGCCAAGAACACAGCAAAGGACAGAGAAATGTGAGGATCTTTGCCTTTGCAAAGGCTAGGGTTTTTTGTTTTTAATTTTTTACGACATGGGTTCATGTGGCCAGACCAGCCTTCAAACTTGTTATAAGGCCAAGGGTGACCTTGAATTTATGATCCTCCTCCTTCTGCCTCCCAAATGATGGAAGTAAAGGCATGCACTCCTTCTCCTTGACCACTGTTTTAGAAACTGAAGATACTTCAGTAAGAGTAGACGTGACAACAGAGAACCGTGGCCCCACGTGAGGAACCCATAAAGAGTTCAAGCGAATTGGTCCTGACAGTGAACATCCTGTAACAGCTCCAGTTAAGGCAACATTAACTTGTACAGCATCAGCTTTAGCAGTGCAGCTCAGAGCCCTCCAACTTCACTGTCATGAAGCCAACCTCCCCTGGATGCTTTATCTAACGCTAATCAGTTCCCAGAGGCCCCGGGTGTAAAAGCATAGTCAAATTACATTTGCCCCCTCCTGATACTTCACAATGAGGAAACTGCTCGACAGCCAAACCATAGCTCTCCTCTCATTTCTAGAATTCTCTCAACCTTGTTCTCTCTATTCAAAAACACAGTCCTGCCATGAGTAGAAAGCACTGATGTGTGACTGTCACTTAAGGACTAAGCTACATGAAGGCCACATGTAGAAGCCGCTCACCATGGCCACTAACACATACCAAGAGAGTATCTCTCAATTAGCCTGGCAATGTTCACACGCAGGTGCGGAGCCAAGGTGAGTCCCCGCCGTGACAGTTGAAGTCAGTCTCCCCCTGCTACAATCAAACAGCACTGGCAAGCCAGCGAACCGTGAGAGCAGCTCTGTAAACCAAAAGGAGAGTCATTCCCTGGTGTATCTGTTCCGGAAGTGAGTTGAAACTTGGGCCACCTTCAGATTGTCTTCCAGAAATGGGCCATACATTTAAAACTGAGCATCATCTCCTTGAGAGCCATCTGGTGCTGATTTTCTGACCACACCTTCTGAGAACTCAAAGGAGCCAAAAAAAGGATGGAAATAAAAACTCTTTTTTTTTTTTTTTCAGCTGCTGAAGTAGTCATTAAAGTTGGTTTTTATTTTACCTACAAATGAGAAATAGCATTCGGAGCAGGCCAGGTTTTATTAATGTGATGGCTTACGGGCCAGAAGGGAATGACTTATTTTGTTATGTTTAATCTTGATAGCTGTGGGGCATCTAAGCTTCCTAGGTTCAGACAAAACATTTTCTCAGGTCTGAGATGATGAAGGGAGAGAAAGAAACCCAGAGCAGACTTGCTGTGTAATGGCCTCTTTTTCCAAGAGTCAACACTGTTTTCCTCTGCTGTTTATCCCTTTGCAGAATAAATACAGAATTTCTACCTCTTCTCGTTTTTCATGGTAAGACCTTTGAGTCTACCCTTTTCATGGATACTTACTGTCACCAATGTCAACACCTCCTATACAGGCATCTTTTCTTAAGCGGTTGACTTTAAGAATTACATTCCTGTAACTCATGGAGGTTGATATAAATTTTTATAAATATATATATATAACGTATTTTATTTCTGTACAAAAGAGGTAGAATTAATAAAAACAAACTCTCCCAGGGCCACTGTGTCCTTGAGACATCAGGTGGACAGCTTTGTCTCACGTACAGTTGATTGTGGTAGGATTAGAAAGCTCTTCCTGTTAGTGTTTACTTTATAATGATGCCACATACACAACAGATATTATATAAAAGAGACTTACTGGATGGAAGTGGAAAGATAGAATGGAAAAGGAAAAAGAGAGAAATGTTGAAGGAGAGCAAGAAAGAAAGCAAGGCAGAGAGAGCAAGAGAGGAGAGGAAGAGAGAGGCAAAGTGGTGGGTTGGTCCTTTTATAGCTTGTGCATGAGCAGCTGAACTTCCTCTGCCACGTACCTGGTGGGTGACACATGATGACATCACAGGTTACTAGGCAACCCAGAAGCAGGCTCCCTATCTGCTAACATTTCCCAGATCTCTGAGCTTAATGACCACTGAGAACCCAACCCTGAGGACGCTCAGTGACATTCTCAGCTTCTTTGAACAAACTGACCTACAGCTCTGTGCCCCACCTCCCAAAATCCAAATAAACTAAAGAAGGTTGGAAGATGCTCTGTCCATCTTAACTTACTTTAAGTAAGTCGATTTGGTTTTTTTCTTTTTTTTAATCCTTAGTGTGGGCAAGAGAAAAATAGGAAGAGAGGCAAGAACTGTAGTAAGACACCGCTAAGAGGATTTTCTAAACTCAAGCTGAAAACAGGAGCAACTGGCCCTATGCCATGGCTTTCACGTGGGCACATCGGGCTGATGATAACATAGAAACTCTTTTCACAGTGTTTCTTTTAGAAAGTACGAAATGCAATTTGGAGAAGAGTGGTGATTATTAGCCTTTCCCCAGCACTGTTTTCCTCTCCCCACCAATGCACCAGAGACATCTCATCCCATAAAACACCTGCCCAAGAGCCACTACCACTGGCATGAGGCGCTGCACTGACAAAGGCTGTGGAAATCCGGCTGGCAACCTTGCCACCTTCCAATCCTTCTCACCACTGCCATTTCATTATTTGAAAATGCTCTGTTGAGAGGTTATAGTGAAAAAAAAATAACATACGGGTGAACACAAAGTTTATTCCCACAATGCACATATGTTTGAGGAGGAAGAACAGTAACTAGAGTAGATTAATCTTGTGGTCCAAGTCAGTTGACACCAGGAACAGGAGAATTGTGGGAGGTGGCTCCGAAGAGGCCACAGTGGAAAGAGGAGGTTCTCATTTTCCGGTCCCTTCCTCAGAAAAACAATGTGACTTGCATTTATTTTCCTTATTTAGTTTCTTAGACAGCTGTGTGTATATTATGTACATGTAGCATAGATGCAAGGGCCACAGCACTCGTGTGGAGATGAGAAGTTAAACTCAGGTAATGGTCCTTGTCTTCTACCTAGTGGGAAGGTGGAGGTCTGTGATTTGAGTCACAGTCTATCTGGCCCGTGAACTTCTGGTGTATTTCCTGCCTCTGCCATCCTTCTCACCGTAGGTGCTCTGGGAAGAAAGAAATAACTGCAGTAGCTGGCTTTTACATGATTCCGCAGACCTGAACTCTACTCCTCATGTTTCCTCTGCTGAGCTATCTCCTCAGCCCCTTAGTCTTTAATGATGATTTGAAACCTGATTGCCACCCAAATAAACTCGAGGAGATAAGGAAAACACAGAGCCCAAAGAGCTGCTTCGGTAGCACAAGGTTGGAGGCTGTGAGCACATGAGATGGGGCCGCTTCCTGACTGCGGAAGGAGCGGTGCCGTGATTAAAGGCGGACAGTCAGTGGTGTCACCATTGTCCACAGTTGGCGGTGTTAATCTTCTAGGTTTTGCAGTTCATGGGCCTAAAGCACTCCATGGCTTCCATGATGCTCCTGCCTTCTTCCACTTCAGAGATCACACACTTGCCATGCAACCACTCAGCACAGGTGGAAAAAACTGGGAACCACTCTGCTGGGTCCAGTGTTTTCCTTGGATGAGATCTGAGGACTCCCTGCTTCAGGGGGAAATTCTATCAGATTTCTCTCTATACGTGGACTTACCACCAATTGCTATAATGGCATGTGACACCACCACCCTGGCACATGACTGATGGAATGTTTGATTCTATAAAAGGAGGAACCCTTCTACCCAAATCCCTTCTCTCCAGTGCTCAGGGCACTAAAGTTTTCTGATGGCTTTGGAATTTCTATGCAAACAACTCAATTGAGACAGTGCTCAAGAGCTTTTAGAGACAACACATAATAGAGGCTGACAAGCCACGACTGGGGACAGTGATGTCTGCCAAGACTGTATTTTATTGTGAAGGAACATCAGAACCAACCTAAATTACATTTTCTTTCACAACACAACTGGCCTGTGATGCTAAAAATTAAGAATCATTCAACTGGGGAAGACTAAAGAGACAATGATGAGGTGTGTCATTTTTTATATCCTGCAGCAGAGCTGCCATTATCTTGCTGTCAGCGGCACGAGGAAACACCTTACACAGAGGTGTGTCTTTAAAGTAGGTTATCAATGTAAAGGTGACCTTTCTGGCTAGTTTTGGTTTGTAGCCTGTTTTGTCAGATATTAGAATAGCCATGCCTGCTTGCTACTTACTTCTATTTGCTTAGAAATCCTCGTTCCATCCTTTTACAATGATGTAATATGGAAGAAAAAGAAAAAAAAAAAAACTTGTTTACCTGTTTCAATTGTTGTCTCAGAGGCTTACTGCCTCCTGCTAATCTAGTCCTACTCCTGGAAGCTTCCTGACTCCAAGCAACTTATTCCAGGCCTAGAATGTTTTCAACCTCTGACACTCACTGCTGCATAAGCGCACCCTTTCTTGTTCTTTTTGAGCTCTGGGCTGGCTGGTTCAACTCAGCTATTCTGACTAAAACTTCTCTCCCAGATGATTCATTCAACATCGCTTTTCTTGCAGTCTCTGGATTGCTCTGCCTGGCCTCAAACTAACTCAAGCAATCTGCTCCAGTCTCCTGGCTCCTTCTCATTCTCTGGTTCATTTGGTCTTCACCTGAGTTCTCTCTCTCTGCTACCTGTCTCTCTATTACTGTCTCAATAAAACTGACTCCTCTTCCTCTCTACCTTCATTTTCCTCTCTCTTCTCTTGAGAGTATTCTGTCAAATCTCTGATTTGTCATTTTTCCTGCCACTGAATTAGGCATCACTTTCAAACATGGGTGCTTCCTTTTACAAACTGTCTTTAGCTTCATTGTTTTGGATTAAGGGTGTGTGTTACCACACCTGAATCTAAGCTTTTCTTTACCTGATTCTTGCTGGCCCTGAGTTTAGGTCTGCTTGCCCCTGTCTCCTGGATTAAAGGCATGTTTGTATACCATCAGGCTCACACAGTCCTAGGAGGTTTTTGGATGTAATATCCTGACAGAAAAGCCATGTTCTGAATTAAAATTCCTCTACAGCAGTATCTATCTTTGATGATGAGACAACAAAAAGACAAAAAGATCCTGTTTCTAAACAAATCTGTTTTCTGTGTCTCTTTACTAAAGAAATGAGATCTTTAATATTCAGAGTTCTTATTGAAAGAGCTGTATTAATTTTTGTCAGTTATTTTATGGTGCTTTATTGGTCTTCTTTTCGTTAACTGTTACAGGATTGTCTATTCCTGTGCCTGCCTGAGGTGTTTCTCTCTCTCTTTTCTCTCTATCTCTCTACCAAAAAATTCCTTCCAGTATCCTCTGTAGTCAGTTTAGTGGTCACAAATTCCCTTAATATACTTCCATCATGCAAAGTTTTTTTTTTTTTTTCTTTTCCTTCAGTTATATCTGGTAGGCTTGTTTGCTTGCTTGCTTTTGGTTATAGCAGTCTTGACCAGCATCTGTGATCATTCAGAATGTGAAGAACATTAATTCAAGCCACACTGGCTTTGAAAGTCTTCATTGACAAATCAGCCGTTACTCTGATAGGCCTGCCTCTCTTGCACCTTTCAGTATCATTTCTTTGTTCTGTACAAAAAGAAATAGCGTTTTAACTATTACATGACATAGATATTGCTTTTGGTTGTGTCTGTTTGGTGCTCTTTATGCCTTTGGTGTATCCACAGGCTACTCTAGATTAGGGAGGTTTCCTATTATAGTTTTCTTGAAACTATTTTCTGTGCCTTTGATTTGGGTTTATTCTATTTCTCCTATGCCTACATTACTTCTGAATATTGTCTTTATGGTGTTACAAAGTCCCTGCATATTACATTCATAGGTATTTTTATATTTAAAATTTTCTTTGAGTGACACGTTTTCTCTACCTTGTCATCCGAATTGATTGATAGTCTTTCTTCCACTTGATCCATTCCACTGGTGAGGCTTTCCATTGAGCTTTTTGCTTTATTCACTGAATTTCTCACTTAGAGTTAAAGTCAAATTGGCTTTTCCTCAGAAATTCTCTCTTTATTAAATTCTATTTTTGTACCTGGAATTGTCTCCTTTATTTCATTAAACTGATGGTGTTCTGTGCTGTTTATTCTGGAATCCATTCATATCCTCTTTGAGCTCCTTAAACATATTTGTGACTGCTATTCTGAAATTATTGTCTTATAAATTATATAAGTTGAATTTCCAGGCAACAGTGCTATGAGAGTTGTAACTCTAGGTGGTGTGTTATTTAGGGTTTCTATTGCTTTGAAAGAACACCTTGACCAAAAAACAAGTTATGGGGGATGGGGGGAAGGTTTATTTGACTTATACTTTTATATCACTGTTCATTACTGAAGGAAATCAGGACAGAAACTAAAACATGGCAGGAACCTGGAGACAGGAGCTGATGCAGAGGCCGTTGAGGGATCATGCTCACTAGCTTGCTCCTTATGGCTTGCTTAACCTGTTTTCTTATAGACCCCAAGACCTGTAGCCCAGAGATGGCTCTATCCACAATGGGCTGGGCTTTCCCCCACCAGTCACTAACTACAGAAATGCTTTATAGCCAGACCTTATAAAGGTATTTTCTCAATTGATGTCCCCTCCTCTCAGCTACCTGAGTTGTGTTGAGTTGTGTCAAGTTGACATAAACTAGCCAGAATGATGGTGACCTATTCTATCGGTCACTCATGTTGTTTGGGTTTTGGCAGTGGGACCCAAGCATCTGGAGTTAGGCTGTTAGTATTGTTTCTTGTATGTGTATCTATCAAGCTTTAGTTGACAGGGCATTTGGGTCTTTGTTTGCTATAACACCAAGATGTCAAGTTATGCATCAGCCAAATAATGTTTATGGGTTCAGTCTGGGGGAAACCAGTATTGATGTGGGAGTGGAGTATCAGAAATTTTCCTAGCTAAGCAAGGGCTAGGCACAGCTTCTGAGAACAGGAGAAAACCTTCTGCAGAGTTTGAGGGTTCTTGTTGCAGGTCCACAGAATTCTGTGAAAGGCTCGCAGGTCTCCACAGGTGTTACTTTGGTGGAGTCTGGAGTTACAGTGGTACCTGGGGGAGGTGGACAAGACTCAGACTTTAGTGACAGGGAGTATGAGTCACTGCCTGAGGCAAGTGTACAGGACATATGGTCTTTAGACAGCAGAGATGGGTGTCTCTATTTGGGCTTCTGCACACACAAACACACACACACACACAAGGGGGAGGTGATGAGCCTGAGCCAATAGTATAAAATTTTAACTATTATGAAAATGAAGCAAATCTTCAATGTGAATTATTTTTTGACAGAGCCTTGTTAGGTAGCACTTGCCTGGAACTCACTAAGGAGACTAGGCTAGCCCCAAATTCACGACCATCCTCCTGTTTCTGAGCCAAGACTGCCAGGATTACAGGTATGTGCCATCATATCAAGATCTGTGACACATTCTTCCAAGTAGGTGACACTCAGTTCTGTGTCTGGAGTTCTCAAAGGAGTGGGCATCACCAAGCAACACCTTTGCCACCTGACCAGTAAGATGTTAAAATGATGTCAGAGATTCTAAGGTGCATTCTAGCCTCTATATTGTGCTGGAGAAAATACATATGCTGAAATCATGGCCATATTTTACTAAAAATATGCAAATTTAGAGAAAGGATTCAAACAAATGATGACTCCACTATTTAGTACCTAATTTAGTATTTAAACAAACTGGCATAAATGTACTAGTTTATTAGATAACACAAATCTATTATCTTAGAGCTCTGGACATTAGAAGTACATATGAGAGCTACAAGAACACTGCAAAAAAACAAAATCCTTTTCCTTTTTTTCCCAACTTTTAGAATCTGTCTGCATGCCTTGGCTTGTGGCCCCCCTACACACACACACATACACACACTTTCTTATTAATGTGTGTGCCATGTTGTTGCATGGAGTGTTGCTCTGAATTGAAACATTTCCTTCAAATGCAAATATTTGTATCAGGAAGGAGGCAGAAGCTTCAGGAGGCAACCAAAAGGTCACGTATCTGCCAAAAAATAGAAGTTGGCCTTTACCAATGATATTAAAGGGAGTAAGATTGCTAGGTGGGGAGGCTCATCAGCCGAACTGTGCAGAAAGGATGCTTAAACTGGCCAAAGCTGTGCAGACTGCTCTAGGCTTGCAGTTTCCAGGAGACGGCAACATTCTGATTATATAGCTGAGCTGCATTTGAGTCACACCTGATCCTTGTGAATAATCCCTCTCCCGTGCTTCTGTTAGTAACCTCAATAAAAAGCCAATCATCGATTCATCAGTTTGGACGTCATTACTTTGGCCTTTTGTTGCCTCAGTTTCTGGGGTGAGTAAATGTGTGCATGTTTCATCTTCCCTGGAAAAGTCTGTCACATAACACATGTGTCCTCCTTCCTATAGCTTAGACATTACATGTATGTCTCTGTGGCTTACCAAGCTCTCCCTTAAGGAAATATTGTGCACAATCTGAGATTCTTGTTTGTTTTGGGGGTTTTGTTTTGTTTATGTTCTGTTTGTATGTTTGTTTTTCTAGACAGGGTGTGATCTGCCTGCTCTGCCTCCCTAGCGATGGGGTTAAAGGTGTGTCCCAGCACCGCCTGATTGAGATTATTATTTTTTTAATCTTATCATTAAGAAAAGGAAATTGTGAATAGCAATGAAAATTTTTAAAGCTGCCAATTTTAAAATATTCAAATGACATGGGTTTTGTTTTGATTTGTTTGTTGAGACAGTGTCTTATAACCCCAGCTAGCCTTGAACTCATTACATAGCTGAAGATGCCTTTGAACTTGTCATCTTCTTGCCTCCACTCTCCTGAGTACACAAATCTCAGGGGTGTGCTCCTAGAGCCAGTTTCTGGGAGGCTGGATATCAGGCTTTGGACATGTGAGGTAAGCACTCTGCTAAATAAGAGCTCATTCTCTTCATGTGTTCCTGAATTACACTGGGAGCTGGGACTGAATAATAGATCCTTTTATTGTTCTTGATGCCATAGGTGGTTTCAGAGACAGCATGAACATATGTTACCAAGAAACTATAGCCATTCTGATGGGTGTAAGGTGAAATCTTAGGGTCGTTTTGATTTGCAAATCCCACACCCATCAGAATAGCTAAGATCAAAAACTCAAGTGACAACACATGCTGGAGAGGTTGTGGAGAAAGGGGAACCCTCCTCCACTGCTGGTGGGAATGTAAACTTGTACAACCACTCTGGAAATCAATCTGGCGCTTCCTCAGACAACTAGGAATAGCGCTTCCTCAAGATCCAGCTATACCACTCCTAGGCATATATCCAAAAGAGGCTCAAGTACACAACAAGGATATTTGCCCAACCATATTTGTAGCAGCCTTATTTGTAATAGCCAGAAGCTGGAAACAGCCCAGATGCCCCTCAGTGAAGGAATGGATGCAGAAATTGTGGTACATCTACACAATGGAATATTACTCAGCAATGAAAAACAAGGAAATCATGAAATTTGCAGTTAAATGGTGGGATCTGGAAAAGATCATCCTGAGTGAGCTATCCCAGAAGCAGAAAGACACACGGTATATACTCTCTCATATAGACATATAATATAGGATAAACCTACTAAAATCTGTACACCTAAAGAAACTAATCAAGAGGGAGGACTCTTGCTAAAATGCTCAATCCCCACTCCAAAAGGCAAAGAGGATGGACACCAGAAGAAGGATAAAAGAGGGAACAAGTCAGGAGCCTGACACAGAGGACCTCTGAAAGGCTCTGCCCTGCAGACTATCAATGCAGATGCTGAGACTTATGGGCAACCTTTGGGAACAGTGCAGAGAATCTTAGGAAAGAAGTGGGAAACAGTAAGATCAGGAGAGAACAGGAACTCCACAAGGAGAGCAACAAAACCAAAAAATCTGAGCACAGGGATCTTTCCTGAGACTGATACTCCAACCAAGGACTATGCATGGAGATAACCTAAGACCCCTGCACAGATGTAGCCCATGGCAGTTCAGTTTCCAAGTGAGTTCCATTGTAACAGGAACAGGGACTGCCTCTGACATGAACTGATTGGCCTGCTCTTTAATTACCTCCCCCTGAGGGGGAAGCAGCATTACCAGGCCACAGAAGAAGACAATGCAGTTACTCCTGATGAGACCTAATTGACTAGGATTAGAATGAAGGAAAAGAAGACCTCCCCTAAAGGATAGGATCTCCACAAGGACCAAATATATCTGGGCACAGGGTCTTTTCTGAGACTGGTATTCAACCAAGGACCATGTATGGATATAACCTAGAACCTCTGCTCAGATGTAGCCCGTGGTAGCTCAGTAACCAATTGGTTTCCCATAGTAAGGGGAACAAGGACTATTTCTAACAGGAACTCAATGGCTGGCTCTTTGACCTCCCCACCCCCAAGGGAGGAGCAGTCCTGTTAGGCCACAGAGGAGGACTTTGCAGCCAGTCCGGAAGATACCTGATAAAACAGGATCAGATGAATGAGGAGGAAGTCCCCCCCTACCAGTGGACTTGGAAAGGGGCAGGGAGCAGATAAGGGAGGGAGGGTGGGAGTGGGAGGGAATGAGCGAGCGGGATACAGCTGGGATACAGAGTTAATAAAATGTAATTGATAAGAAAAAAATAAAATTATTTAAAAAAAAAAAGACCTCCCCTATCAGTGGACCTGGGGAGGGGCATGTGTGCAGAAATGGGAGGAAGGGAGGGATTAGGGCAGGAGGAGGGAGGGAACCATAGGGGGGATACACAGTGAATAAAGTGTAATTAATAGATAGATAGATAGATAGATAGATAGATAGATAGATAGATAGATACTACCAAGAACATGTTGCTATACAGCAAATAAAATGGAGAATATATCCAGCAGATAAACTCAGAAAGAAAGAAAGAAAGAAAGAAAGAAAGAAAGAAAGAAAGAAAGAAAGAAAGAAAGAAAGAAAGAAAGAAACTATAATTAAGGTTTTTGTCTTCATGCAACAAAATGGTCAATGGGTGCAAATGCTTGTATCTATGGAGTTCCAGATTTTTCAGTTGTGGTAGTTATGCCAAGTGTCAACTTAAGAAAGAGCATTGTGAGCAATCCTCATTACCAATATGTACTCCATAAATAAATGCACACCTACATTAAAAGAGTAAGTGGAAGCAACTATATAAGTGTCGGTTCTTAAGTGTCCAACAACACAGAAATCAGTAAGATTGTCACTAACAGATATAGCACTAGTTTACACTGAAATTGCAAGAATCTGAGACATACATGGAAAGGTTGTTCTTCAGACTCCTGATGCTGAACATGAAACAAACATACAGGCACTCACGTGGGGGTACATATCCCCAGCTTACGCTGTCTACAGAGTTCAGATGAGTGGGTAAGGCAGTCACGGCCGTGCACACTGTACTGGTGCATTATTTTAGTATCATTATTAATCAACTCTGAGCATCTTCTTCTAAATCCATGTGTGTGCAAGTCTGACGTTCACATGGTAACTGTCGGGATTTGGTTCTCGGTGTCCACCTTGGTTGAGGAAGGGTCTCTCTTTTTGTTTCTGAAGCTTCACCACAAAGACCTCTAGCTGGCCCACAGGCTGTTGTGTGATGTTCCTCTGTCCACATGTGTGTCGGTAGCAGTGCGTGGATGGCAGGTGTGAATGACAACATCGGCGTCATAGGGATTGGAACTCAATCGAGCAGTCGGGCTTATGTGGCAAGTGTTAGCAGCAACATTTTTGAGCACATACATACTGTGGTTTAGGGGTCATGATAATAATTTTCTGTGCGTGATTTAATCCAAAGGACCAAATGAAGTGAGTATTGTATTGTCCCCACTTCCCTTGCAAATAAGTAAATTTGCTGTTGTCACTCACTAAGTGCAAATAAAATACAAACAATGGTGAAATTGCAGGCCCCAGACTCTGACACAAGGCACTGTGGTCTCTCTACAATTGTTCACACTTCTTCCACATCCTGTTTTAAGCGATATGTCCTCCATGTTCCTGCCACCCAGCAGCTTTCTGCCTGTGCTTGAACTGGCAGGGATGTGCCTCTTTGAGCATAGGACGTTCCTCAAACACAGAGAGAAGGATCTCTTCTTCCTGGCCCTTCCTCTTCTTTTCTTTCTTGTTTATTAACCTGCTCGGGGAGCCTACTGTTGGGGGCAGACCCCAGAGCATTTCTGAAGAGACACCTCCTCAGGCTCTCAGCAGACAGCAATGCAGGCAAACATCCAAAAATACATCTGAAAACTAAGGAAAATCGAAATTACTCCCCACTGTCAGTTTTCCTAATCAATAATTCTATTTACTTGGTGTCAAGCCTGTGAAGGTGGAAGATTACTTTGAAGTGCAAAGCCTCTGGCTGCCGATGCTGACATCCAGAAACCACAGTGCCCTGGTTCATTATTCCTCACCCCGCCTCCTCCACACTGAAGCGAACAGCAGCAGCTAGACAGCTGTCATCTACTGCATGACTTTAATTCTGTTTACAATTATGCGACTTCCTTTTATTTGAGCACAGCAGAATTTCAGGTGTAAGAAAGTAGCCATTAGAGAAGAGGCCTCACATAGAAGAGAGAAGTAGGAACTTGCTAACTTATTTGAGGTTTTAGACTTTGTCTATCTTGAGCTTTTGAATCAGATCACCAGCTGGAACAAGACTACACTGAGTGACTTCCACCAGGGAACACGGAGTCCAGGTCAGCAGTGACATACCTTCACAGATGGTCCCTATTTTTATCTAAACATCACTCAGCAAGAGATAGTAGTGTTGCTGAATTGTTGAAGCCAGCACGAAGCAGAACAAAGGAAAAATACACTCCGTGGAGTACTCTCTTCCTTTCTAATCTAGAACACACTGCTCTCACATTAAAAAACAAAACAAAACAAAACACGACTTTGAGTGCAAATGATACTTCAAAAAAGAAACCGATGCATACCAGTTACAGTGCACATCTGAAATGAAGTTTACACTGATTTTCCTCTAACTTAGAGGCAAAATACTATAATAAACACTTGCAACTCTCAATGTAGAAGCCAGTAAACTAAAAAGAAGTCTTCGGTAATAGATGCTAGCAAACCTAGTAGAAACTACGGCTTGTCAGCAGGCAGAGAGAATAGTGTGGGAGGGGCATAAGAGGCCCAGCAACCAACCGGGCAGCAGGATAAAGACTGACAGGTAGCATGTACATGCTGGGAAGGAGAAGCTTCATCAAGCCCCAGTACCTGCCTGCCTTCATCCATGTCATCATCTCCCCAACTCTCCTAACTTAGCTTTGAGAAAATTGCTCATGTGATTTTTTTTTTTAATTTTATTTATTTTGTGTGTTTATGTGTTCTGTTTGCCTGCGTGTCTAATACTATGCTAGTGTCTGGTGGCAAGAAAGCCAAAAGAGGATACCAGATCCCCTGGAACTGGAGTTACAAACAGTTGTGAGCTGCCATGTGGATGCTGGGATTCGAACCCAGGTTCTCTGGAAGAGAAGCTAAGGCTCTTAACCACTGACCCCAGGTTCCTTGGATCTGGAGTATTTTCTGAGAACTTATCTTGACCTGGCCTGTTACTGTCTGTAATAGGAATATATTAGTGGCCAACTCTGTAACTATCTACCCTTGAGTACATTCCAAAGGGGCATAATGTTAGATGTCCTGGCATTAGTTACTTCATGGGGTGGTAAGTGTGAAATCTATTCAAGCTCTTATGAAAAGGCCATCTAATAATAATACAGAAAGTCAAGATCGGCTAGGTGTGAAAAGTGTATCCTGAAGGCAGGAAGGGAGACAAGGTTGTTTGAGATGGAAAAAGCCTTCTAAAATAAATAGCATGTACAAAGGATCAGTGGCCGTGTTCGAGGAACTGGAGGTTCAGCCTTTCTGAAGCACTAGGTGTAGGGAGGTCAGCAGCAGCAGATGACAGGAGGGTGACAGCTGAGCTGTGCAGGCCAGTCTGACCTTTCTAGGCTCTTCTCAGTGATGGGTGCACACTAAAGTAACTGCGCGGAGCTCCTCTCCCATTTCAGAAGCAGGGACATCTTGTTTACTCTGTCGCTATAGGACGGCAAGGGAGCACTGGCAAGGCCGTGCTGTGTGCTTCCTCCCAGGACAGCACTAACCCCAACGACCTAGAAGGTACAGGCAGGCTGATGGGGTGTGGAGTGTATACACTCTTCCTGTTTTAGGCATGTCACTGATAGCCCTGAAAGCCATATTTAAGGAATCTGCTCTTTCCCAGTGGTCACGGGTTGCCAATGATGGATTTTGAGCTATTAAAGGGCCAGATTATCTTAATCTATTTTTAGCAATAATCATTTTATGTTCTCCCTTTACCTCTAATCAAAAAGGGAGTCTTTTAAAATACAAACCACGAAAATAAGGAGAGAACAGGAAACTTAAGTCACAGAATTAAACTGAAACGTGCCTCCAAGAGTGCCTCGGAGAGTAAATAGCAAAAGTCAAAAGGCAGGTTTGGTGATGCTTATAATCCCAGCACTTAGTGGGAGGATCGAGAAGATGATGAGCTAGAGGCCAGCATGGGCTGCATAGACTCTACCTGTTAAAAATATTAGTATCCTTGTTATAATATAGCAACTTTAGGGAAGGTAATTCAATCAACCATAGACGAGTTTAATAAACAGAACCAAGAAACACTGGGCATCATCAGTCCTGAGCTCTGACCATGAACAGGCCCTGTGCTTCAAAGTATGCCGTTTCAGCTCCTCCCCACATAAGCTCGGTGGAAGGCATTGCCACCCAAAGCTTGACATGATATCCAGAGTCACCATGACTGTGGACCTCACCTAAGAGAAACCTAGGACAAAGAGAGATGCACAACCCAGGCTATGTCTTTCTTTATGCCAGGCCAATACAACTTCCTTGTTAATCTTTTTCAGCGGCCAAGGCTAAGAGACATTTGGAAGTTGGACATGTTGGCACACACCAGTATCTCTAGAACTTAGGAGACTGCAATGGCTGGCTTACTTCAAGTTCAAGTCTGGCTTGGTATACACAAAGTGTACCAGGCCAGCTGGAGCTACATGCGCTGTCTGAAAACACACAAGAGGGGTCACTGTGTGCTGCACAGGTCAAAGAAGATTACAGCAGGTCACCTTTCCCTCACTGTGATCCAGTGGTCAGTAACTCAGTGGTTCTCGGAAGTACCTCAAGGGGGTTTATAAAATGATCAGGTGACATGTACTCCACTCACACACACAAGCACTGGAGGATGACCTATGACGCTGTTTGGTTGGTTGGTTGGTTGGTTGGTTCTCTATGTAGCCTTGGCTGTCCTGGGCTCACTTTGTAGACCAGGCTGACCTCAAACTCATAGATATCCTCCCACTCCCCGAGTGCTGGGATCACAGGTGTGTGCCACCGTGCCCAGCTGTCCTTTCTTTTTTTTTTTTTTTTTTTTTAACAATCATTTTGTCAGGCTTGGAAAACGTTGCTCTATTTAATGTGTGGGGAACCTGCCATAAAATTATTTTCTCGCTCAAGATCTTTAACAGCTTTTGGTTCCTGGTGGTTCACTGTTGCCCTTTAAATCAGTCTGTCTCAACACATCTCCTTCCAAAAGGCTGCAGAATTTCTATGCCATGATGTCCAGGCAGGGCAGATGTCTGGAAAACACAGACTGGGTGGAAAGCAAACTGCGTGGGCATTCTAGATGAGGATTCTGCAGACAGATCTCAAGGAGAAAGCAACATTCCTGCCCAGAGCACACACCTATTTTTATCAAGCTGTTCTTAGGAAGACAGCTCATGAGGATCATCGTGTTATATCCACAACTTAACAGGTAGATTCTTGTGTGATTGGCTCCATAAGAGTCACTTCTAAGAGCATGTTTTTCCACGTTATCAAAGGGAATGTGTTCATCATGTCACCAGGTGCTTGATGAGGTATATAGCTTTTTTTTTTTTTAAATCATTTGGCATCAAGATGAAAATATCTTTCTTTTTTCTCTTTCTGTTCTCTAAACACATTTGTCTCTTTTCCTTACCCCACATAAATTAAATCTTCCATTTACACCTATGGTTTTTGTTCTTCGTTTTATACAAGTGGTTTTTCATGTTTGGCTTGGTTTAGTTGAGTTTGTACTGTTGTTATTTTGAGATAGTATCTCACTAGGCAGCCCCGACTACAAACTCATGATTCTCCTGCCTCAGGTTCTTAAGTGCTGAGATTACTGGCATGTGCCATCATGCCTGTCTAGGATTGAATATTTTTGTAAACTTTATGGAAACACAGAAATACTTTAGAGGATTTGAGAAACAAAGTAGAGCAAATGCCTTTGCAGAAGAGACCTAAACAAATGGCAACGAAAAGATGTATAAAAACATTGAAAACTACCTAAGATAAAGTGCCACTTTTCCAGTCACAAAGATAAAATATGTATGATGTATGGCCCATGTTTTTAAAAAACTACTCAGTTTCTATAAGGTGAGATTGAAACCAGCTGTGGGCCATGTAACAGGTTTCAGTGTCATTCCAGTTTCCCAGTTGTCCTGCACTTTGGAGTGGCGAACTGAAAACAAGAAAGCCTACTGAGAGCTGGAAGACGGTAGCACACACCTTTAATCCAGGCAATCCAGAGGCAAAGTCAGGAGGCTCAGCCTGTGACTCCGAGTTCACGGCCAATGGTCTACAGAGAGAGTTCTAGGACAGCTACGGCTTCACAGAGAAGCCCTGTCTCAGAAAGAAAAAAATAAAAGCAAGCAAGCAAACAAGCAAGGAAGGAAGCCTACGAAGGAAACTTTTCAAGCATAGCCAGGAGCCCAGCAATGTTGGCCTCCTACTCAGATGTGGGAAATGGAAATGAGCCAGTTGCACTTCTGGATTTGAACACCACCACCCTACACCCTCGCACCTCCCAGCTGCTGCTGGATCTTCTACATCAGCAGCTGAAGAGGTAACAACACCTCCCCCTGGCTTAAAGGCCTCACCACTTCCCTGGTGGAATCTTAGCTAAATTCACCTGGTCTGGGAGCTGACAATCTTGGCAGCAGCTTTCAAGTGGATGGTGGCCTAGGAAGCAGCCAGCTTAGCATTTCTCAGTCATTTCTAGAAGCTCGGCCAGGGGCCCATCTCTCTAGATCTTCCACAGTCAGAAACAAAAATAGATAAGAAATATGTAAATGGGTGTTCAATATTCTTGGGCAGTTAGGAAATGCAAATTAAAACTACTTTAGGATTTTATTTTACCCCTTTCAAAATGGCTAAAATCAAAATAAAACAAAAGCAAGCAAGCAAGCAAACAAAACAAATCTGGCTACAATGGAAGGGAAGACCTTGGAAAGAGAGAATCCTCCTTCATTGTTGATGGACTGCAAACTGATACAGCCCTGGAAAAATCAGCGTGGAGAATTATTAAGTCGGTAAGTAGATCTACCGCGGTATCCAGCTAGACCACTCCTTTGTCATGTGCCCAAAGGACCTGACAGTCTAGTCACATTTACCTTTTACTACCCAGCATTGCAAAGAGTATCTGACAAGTAGAAGGTGCTAAATAGAGTTCCAGTGACTCAAGTCAGCCAAACAATTAAATGACAGCGACATTCGGTTTTTACTAAGAAGAGCGCCGGCCTCAAGCCCAGGAAAGGACAAAGCGTGTTTGGCAGGAGCACAGCCCTTGGGCTTCCGCTCTACCAGCCACATGCACTGCTAAGGGAAAGCGTTTCCTTACACGCTACAAACTTGTTCAAGACTCCAAGAATATGTGAAGGACAGAGAGAATGAATGTAGTTCAGCTCACCCAAGAGTGAACAGAGTGGGTGTCGGTGAGCAGGTCACAGATACTCTTCTAGTCTAGTGCAAGACGAGATTCTGCCAACGACCCAACTTGGACATAGTCATGACTGTTTTTCTATGGAATTTTCCAACTGTTATGATGGAAATGCAGATATACTCCTGGTAACCCTTCAGGGGATGTATCCTGTTCTGGGGCCCTCCATATGGAGAATGCATTAAACTGTAACACTCCAAAAAGTAACATTGTAAATTAAGGCATACATTCAGTATTAATAGCTATTTAAAAAAAACATCATTAAAATACATAGTGATGTATAAATAGGTAACTATATTTGGGTGTTTATACCAACCTGCCATAAGTAACTAAATAAATGTGCCGATCATGCTCAGTGATGAATGGCTGCTTGTGTTCTCCAGCTGCTAAGTAGGGCAGACCATTTTTTGAATAGAACATATAAATGCAGACTACTTTGGAGGAATGCAACTTGTAATAGCCAAAGCCGGTTTACCTGTTGCCTAAACCTGGGTGGGAAGTTTCAGAAGGAATAAATGTCAGTATCAGCCTTCGGCAATGAAAGCCCAAGTCTTTTATCTGTGCTTTAAGCTCCAGTTATGCAAGATACCTGTGATCCCAGAATCAGTGGGCTGAGGCAGCAGAATTGGAAGTTCAAGGGTAGCCTGAGCTACATAGCAAGACCTTAAAACTTAAAACACGAAACTGATCTAAGATTTTATCCATCGAGTTCCCACAAGTAGACAGTTGCCATAGTCTGTCTACTTGTAAAAAAAAAAAATAATTTACCTGTAAAAAGTTTAATGAGAGTAATAGTGGACTATTAGAAGGAATGAGGTGACCAGCAAGGATCAGCATTAACGCCCAGTGATGAACAATTCTCAGAAGTGGCATTACTGCTAAGTGTGGGTTCACATCAACTAGGACTCTCTACATATGCTCCAGTTTTCTGAAAATAATAGAAAATGAGAACCTACTGCAAAAGTCACAAAGTGAGCATGTATGTGAAATTTTAACACATCCATGAGAATGGACACTTAGAGGTTTCACTAACACCTATGCCTGTGCAAGTAATTCAGAACTCCTTGAGGATGCGGAACGTGGATTTACAGTCTCATTAGTTTGCTCCCTTGTGTCTTTTTTCAAATGGAAAGGAGCACACTTGAAGAAGATGTGGTTATAGACTGTCCATGTTAAAGTGCATGGGATTATGTGACAGTTATCTGGTTGTCCTGTTAGGGACTCATGCTCTCCACTGCAACCCTTTAAAAGAAGCAAGTTTACAACTCAAGGAACATATCTTGACACAACCAAGTATCACTTAGAATATCCTTTCCGGTCAGGGCCTGGACACACACACCTGAGCATCTCTGAGCTGGTCTGGGGGATATTTCTGAGGGGAGAAGATGTTCCCTCAGAAGGAACCCAACACCTCAAGGTAGTGGCATGGATATAAAGGGATCTCAGAGAAAAGTTATGCTACTTCTTGCCTGTTCACCTTCACTGCTTGCTGATGAGTGAATCTACTTTGCTGCGGCTGCTGCTCCTAAACTTTGCTGATATTAGAACTCGGCTTCTTCAGCATTGCAATGTGAACGGAAGACCTCCTGTCCTCTGAGATTCCTACAGGCCCGCGGTACACTGAGACTTCTCCGGCTCCCAGCTTCATAGCCTGAGAAGCCACGAAGTCTTGAGCATCCCCAAGGTGAGGACTGCCCTTCTGTACTGCACAACTGCTATCATGTTGCACAGTGATAACGGCCTTTTCAGTATGTATCATATTATCAGTTCTGTTCCTCCCAAGACCCTCAGCTGACTCCTGATCCTCAAACAGATAAAAAAAAATATGTGTCAAAGTCTCCAACCTTTTGACAATTATAATACATAGTGTAAGACCATGTATTGCAATTACAAATAACATCAGGCACATACATTTGACAACTTAGATTAAAAAAAAATTCTTTGGAAAAATATAAATTATAAAAATTCACATCTCCCACATATGTGACATGTATCTTCTCATTGTGACTTGACACAACAGGGGTCTTCAGCAGACAGACCCTTCAGGTCTCCTCTAAGAAGGTATAATACCATTCATGAGGCTCCACCAACAGCACCACACTGAAGTGTTAGCATTCCAACCTCTAAGTCACATAAGCTATTATCAATTAACTGTATTTATGGCTGCTAGCAATGAATAATGAGGAGTTGACATTTTAAAATATCTTTTATAATATCACCAAAATATTAAACATTTCATGACATATTGGATAAAAGGCACCAAATGTCTCTTAAGATTCTATAATCTTTCTTGAGGTACGCATTTGGCCTTCAGTTGTTATCTGATAATTTTCTCAGGCTCCTTAACACTGTTTGACATGTGTCCAACCTTCTTAAGAATTCATTCACATAATTGCCAAAAAATACTAACTAACCTGACTTTTATCAAGTTTTGACTATTTCCAACCATTGTGGTAGTTCTTAGCCACCAGGATTTAGGTCAGATAAAATTCCTGCTTTGACGGCTAACATCTGCGTGGTCTAACACAGAAACTGTAATACTTTTACAGCTGTTTCCTCATTTCAAAATGGAGATAGTGATTGCCAACAGCCCCAGAAATGGGACACATACCTTTGTGTCTCCACTGCCACCTCCATGCTGAATGAACTGAAGTGTGTTAAATTTCTGGTGTTTCTGGTTTTCACCATTACCTCATCAGTAAAGCAGTACCTACCTTAAAATGTGGTTATGAAGATAAAATGCCATAAATTACCTGCAATGATGCAGTACCTGCCAATCAATATATATTAGCCCTAGAGTTTCCACCCAGACTGGCACAAATTCCACACATCCTCACAGTGCTGGTGGCTATAATTCTTTTCTTCCAATTCCCTGTAATTGAGCCATTCTGTGAACACGGTAAAAATAACCACTTGTCAAAATGTTTCAATTTTTTAGTCGACAGTAACCCAATCAAAAGCCATGCTTTCTATTACTAAAAAATTGGAGTGGAATCTTAATCTGATGCTTTTATGAATATTTAATAAGACTGAAACAAGACGTGTCTGGGACCATTTCTCAACCTTTATTTAGCAGTAACTCCTCCTTTTTATTTGCAAATAAAATCTGACTCAGAAGGCCTATGCATAAATATGTATCAGGTATAGAAGGCAAACAAAAGTGCTTTAGCCGAACTGTAATCTCAGAAGGCTAAGGTAGTGATTTCATACTGAGCGTTTCTATAAAATTATACTAACCCCTGTGGTGCCTCCGAGGCTTCACTTTAGGGTAAATCAAATGTAGGGAACCATTGAAAACTTGGTCATTTGGCAATAAGAAGCCGCACAAGGAGAAGGGCTTTGTGATGGACGTTTGAAGCAGATAACTAGCCCAGCACAGGGCACTTGGGTATGCAGTGAAGATCAAAGTGGGCTGCGCAGAGCAATCTAAGGAGATTCAGGAGCCCTGCATGTCTGCATGTCTGCATGTCTGCATGTCTGCATGTCTGCATGCCTGCATGCCTGCATGCCTGCATGTCTGCATGTCTGCATGTCTGCATGTCTGCATGTCTGCATGTCTGCATGTCTGCATGTCTGCATGTCTGCATGTCTGCATGTGTTTAGCAGCTGCTGCTACAGGCTCCCGACATGTCTCTTTCCTGGGGCAGAACAAATTCCCTTTAAAGTCCTAGGCAGTGGTGTCTGGAATAAATTCTAAGCCAGAAATCTCCATCCAGCCCATGGCCTGGGGGCACACAGAAGCCCAGATGGGACCATGTATTGAATTGGTAGCAAGCATTACTTGTATACTGTGCCTAGAGTTATTCTCAGGAGACAAACTCCTCATTTCTGTAATGGTCTGAAGGCTCCAGAATCACTTCAGGACCCTCTTCCAAAAACTGACATGAAATTCTTTGAGTTCTTTAAAGACTAATGCTGACTATCCCAAAAACCCACAGAGATTCCCTGATATAAGTATGTGAGAGCGGTTTGGAATTTCTCAAGTGTATTAGTGACGTTTCTATTGCTGAGATAAACATCAAGACCAAGGTTTGTAGAAGGTTTACTTGGACTTAATATTTCCAGAGAGGGGAATCCATCGTGGCGAAGCAGCACAGCAGCGAACAGCAAGCATGGTGGCAGGAGCAGGAACAGGAGAAGAGCCTACATCCTTAATAGCAAGCATGAAACACACGGAGAAAGGAGTAGATGGAAGTCGATGGTAAACACTCAAAAGCTTCCCCCGCTGATTTTTTCCTTCTTCAAAGCCATTCTTCCTAAACCTCACTGTCATGGCTAATCTTGGTTGTCATTTGACTACATCTGTGGTCAACTAAAAACATAGGCTCCTGGACACACCTGTGAGTCCTTTCCTTTTCTTTGTTTCCTTTTTTTGTTTTTAAGAAAAAAAAAAAAAAGCTGGTCACACAAGGATGTTCATTTTTGATGAAATGTTAACGTGTATGTGTGTACATATTTGTTCCATATAGTTTTTAAAATTAGACTAGGTTAAGAACAGAAAATTTTTTATATTTTAAAAACAAGGAAGTGTTGGGAATAGAGATAGGACATAAATCAGGGACAAAAGCATTTAAAATTAAATGATACATATTACGATTGATAGGCTATGAAATAAATATTTTGAGGTGAGATCTTCACATGTCAGAAAAAGAAGTCTCTTGTATACAATTTGTGAGAATCTAAATTAGGTAGGGAGACTGTGGAAGACTTTATGGATATGCCTCAAAGAATTAAAGTTGGCAATTTTCTCAGTGCTGAGGATAAAACTTAGGGCCGTAAGTATGGTTGGCAACCACATCATCCTTGAATAGTGGTCCAGTTTGTCCTGGGTATACAACCCTGTTCTAGAGTTGCACATTGGGAAAAGGTTTATGACTTCAATGTTAAATCAGGAGATCCCAATGATGCAACCATTTTTAATGGCTCATTTCTTCAAGGATTAAGGTCTTCTGAGATCTTAATTCACACCAGGGGGAAAAAAATGACCAAAAAGTTAAAAAATGGAACTCCCATATATGATCCAGCTATCTTCCTACTAGTTATATAACATAAGCTTTGTTATATAAATTCCACATTTGTGTGGAAGACAAATGTACTCTTATGTTCATTGGAGCCATTTGAAAATCTCCAAAAACTATTAAAGAAATGGACTTTGAGAGTTCTATCATGAATTAATAATCAACGCCTGAAAATATGTTTTACCTGATTTGAACAGCATACATTATATACATATATCAAAACCCATTGTACCCATTGATACGTACATTTTAAATTTTTTTGTAATGTAATTACAGGTTTATTGTTTTCTGCCTTCTTTTTAATATAACTTTTTATTTATTACAACTTATTCACTTTGTATCCCTGCTGTAGCCCCATCCTTATCCCTTCCCAATCCTGTCGTCCCTCCCTCCCTATCTCCTCCCATGCCCCTTCCCCAGTCCACTGATAGTGGAGGACCTCCTCCCTTTCCATCTGACCTTAGCCTATCAGGACTGTCTTTCATAGTCTTCCTCTGTGGCCTGGGGAGGTGATCAAAGAGCCAGCCATGGAGTTCATGTCAAAGATAGTCTCTGTTCCCCTTACTAGGGTACCCACTTGGAGACTGAGCTGCCATGGGCTACCTTTGTGCAGGGGGTCCAGGTTATCTCCATGCATGGTCCTTAGTTGGCATATCAGTCTCAGAAAAGACCCCTGGGCCCAGATTTTTTTGGTTCTGTTGTTCTCCTTGTGGGGCTCCAGACCCTTCCAGGTCTTTCTATCTCCCCCTCCTTTTATAAGATTCCCTGCACTCTGCCCAAAGTTTGGCTATGAGTCTCAGCATCTGCTTTAATACCCTGGTGGGTAGATTCTTTCAGAGGCTCTCTGTGGTAAGCTCCTATCTTGTTCTTTATTTTCACCTTCTTCTGATGTCAATCCCATTTGCCTTTCTTATTCTCTCATATGTTAATTACATCCTGACCTCAGTTTCTGCTCCCTCCACTACTACCAGTCCCTTCCTCCTACCTCCCCTTTTCTCCACAGCCAGTCTTCCTCCATTTCTCTCAGAAAAGGACAGGTTTCCTGGGGATATCACCCAAACATGCCATAACAAGTTACAGTAAGACTCGGCACATCCAGCCTCAGGGATTCCATAGCTACAAGATTTGCAGACTTTCTGTGTGAGACAGCCATTGTTGAACTACCCTATAAATCAGTCCAATAGATCACATATATATTCATTCTATCACTTCTATTCTTCTAGAGATGCCTGAATATATGCTCCACAAACAATGCCATCAACTGGGGACCAAGAATTCAAATATCTGCACCTACAAAGAACATTTTGATTCAAACCACTCTACCCAGGCACCAGTTGTTATGGTGTAAACTAACATTTATACACATACTCCTCCAATTATTTTTCATTTTTTAATTTCCAGTTAGTTCAAATCAAAAGGATAGCAGATGAGGATCAGAATCAGATATGTGGCATCAGAAATCAGAAACGTGACAGTAAAGCCTTGACTTAGACATCACTCCATCTTAAAGGCCATTATCTTCCACATTATGAATCTCAAGATTTGCTCCTGCAAACAGAGACATGAGCCTCTTTGATTGTATGCCTCACCGAGGTCACTGCTTTAATAATCATGAAAGAAATTTCTCCTTAGTCTGTAAGAATTGCCCACTATCATGCTAAAACACTTGGGTGTTATCAAATGTGAATGAAGTATCCAGTGATCATTTCAACATTTAAAATCCTTAAAGTATCACAAGTAAGGCAAGCAAAAAATTAAAGAGGAAAAAAGTAAGTTTTGGTATATCCTAAAACCAAAGATGCAAAGACAGATAAATTCTAAGAGCAACGATATTCAGGCTTACTTTTACATATGTAGATGAAGGCAAGTTAGAAGGAGAGACTGGTTTGAAAACTATTTGCTTGTATAAATCAGCAGACTGAGAAAATTTAAGGACCTTATACTCTTTATAAATCATTTTTAAAATCCTGAAAAATTAAGTGAATTCTTTGCACTGAAGTACTAGTGAACCCACCGATTAATAAAATTTAAAACGCCACTGTCTACCCCAATGATTTATACATTAAGGCAGAGATTTATAAGGCAAGTGATAGTTTTACTCTCATCTGATATTAACCATCCTTAGACCTTTAAAGAATGAGCCCTGTGTGTAGTTTCTAGATCTCTACCAGGACACTGAAAATCAAAAATAAATGTATTCCCTATCAAAATCTATAAACTTCCTAAGAAATAATGGGTGAGTGATGTGGGGTTGAAAACGGCCCCCATAGGCTCATATATTTGAATACTTGGACCCCAGTTGGTGGAACTCTTTGGAAAGGACCAAGAGGTGTGACCTTGTTGGAGGAGATGTGATTTTGAGGTATCAAAAGCCCACACACTCGTATTTTATCTCTTTGCCTTGTACTTATGGATCAAGACCTAAGCTCTCATCTATTAATGCCTGCCTGCAGCCATACTTTCCATCATGATTGTCATGCACTTCCCCTCTGACACTGCAAACCCTAAATAAACCCTTTCGTAAGTTGCCTTGGCCATGGTGTCTTATCACAGCAATGAGAAAGTAAGTGATATTTTGTAATATCACTAAGGCAGGTGATATTACAAAGTTGGAAAAGGAAGAGAAGTTGGCATTTATTTTATGTTTTTTCCTCATATCTAGTGTTTGCTCCAATCTTACTTAGCCTCATTTCTTCCTGATGGCAGTGGTTTACGAAACACACACACACACCTCATTTTAACTAAGTGGATCACTGGGCTAGAAACAGAGATTCTTGTGTGGCAGTTCTGCTGCTGAGTTGTTCTCTGACCTTAGGCAACCTCTCCAGCAGAAATCTCAGATCATTCTAATCAAGCGAAAATGCCAGTTTCCACCTACTGAATCCAAGACACATGGGCTGTGCTATAACTTTCCTCCTTCACATGAATAAAGGTCATTCCAAATAAAGTCACAGAGCTAAAGTCACACCGAAAGTATTTCTGTGTGAATGCTACATTTAATTATCTGCAATGATTTAGACTTAAAAGAGCAAAACAGTAAGATGAAAGAATGTGCTTTTGACTATTCTTTTAAAAGTTTAAGTTAAAATACATAGTTGCTATTGTGTATGTACATACTTTAAAAAAATTACCATGTTTATCTTAATCTTAGAGTGTCTGTATTTAAAGTCTTGTAATTACTGGAAGGTATGGACACTGGGTTTCTGAACACTGCTTGTGCTCTCTCTGTGGCCTCTACATTTCATGACTATGCCAAGCTTGGTGTGTCAGCCTCAGCTCATGAAGATATCAACATGGTAGTGGAGCAAATTTGGTTCTTACGGTTGTGATGTGAGAGACTGTGGGATATCTAAGAGGGAAGAGCCCAGTTGGAGGCCTTTAGGAAACTGATCCTAAAATTCTAAGCCTTATTCAATTGTGGTAATAAACATCTATAATCCCTGCATGCGGGGACCCAAGGCAGGGAAGCCAGAAGTTCAAGACTAGTCTACTTACACAGAAAGTTCTCAGCAAGCCTGGGACTACAGACCCCTGAATCTCTCCCTAGCCTCCCACCTCGTTGCTTGATCTATTCTTCCCATATGGGTTTCCACAGTCATCATACCAGCCCATGCAATCCAACCCATAGGCAAGCTATGGAAGCATTATGCTCAGATGTGTGAGCTAACACATCTCTTTTTTTTATAAACATAACCTGCCTCATGTATTTTGTCGTAGAAATCCTTCAATATGCTTTACCTTTTGCTTACTATGTACATTCTTTTCAAATAACTCCCTCCTTTTCCTTGAGGATCTTTTTGTTCAAATGGGTATAAATTTTCAATTACATTAAAGAGTTTTGTGGCAGTACTCCTAAGAAGATAAGTACAAACATCTATTTACTGCTAGACAGCAAACCAGCCAGGGACCAAAGTAAGAACATCATTAAAGTCAAATTTAGTGAATTAATGTGTTTTATTGGGGTTACTTATAGTAATATGCATGATGGATTACTTCCAGGATACAGCCACATCCCCCAAAGCCTACCCCAGCAAAGATAGCTGCTGAAAACTTAGAGCACACTGCCCAACATGCAGGCAGCTCCACCCATTATAGAGCATCTCTTCAAGCAGTTCAGGAGGGCTAAGCCTCATCCAGATAAGTCTGCTGGTCCCCATCTCTTCCAGGCAGCTCTGGTAGCGTCTGTCTTTTCCAGGCAGCTTGGCTCATCTGAGCTTCTCTTTGGAGTCTCTTGTCTGAGAGTGTCCCTCAGCAGTCCTTACCACTTGGGGGAGAGGGGGCTAGTGAAACTGGTCAGTTTCAGGGACTTGCTGAAGCTTTTGAGCTGCTTACTTCCTGAACTTAATTATGAAGCTTCTCCACAGGATGGAAAGATTCACCTCCCTTTAGAACATCCTATGTTTTAACAGGCTTCCTTCCAAAGTCCCGGTTCTTTCTCAGAGGAAATTCTACGTAACAAAAAATTCCACAGAGAGCTACACAACTTAATAGTATCATATTGTGTAGTTCAAAACTTTTAGGAATGTAGATGCCAAGTGTTCTTCAATAGAACCAAGAAACATTTAGCAATGTTGTGATTGCAGTGGGGTTATCAGGAGTGTTTGTACACCCACAAATCATAAACTTATGCCTATGAAAGAATTCTGTTCTTTGTATATTTATTATACTCAATAAAGCAGTTTTTAATACATAAATAAATTCTAGTTAAAATTAAATATTCCACCATTTCCTGGAAGAGTTTAAGTGACTTCATGTTGCTGAAGGCAAAAGGTGTGTTTCCAGCATTCAAGAGCCCCACAACTGCGCAAAGTTCCAAGTCACTCATGAATTTTACTCTACACGTTTTATTTCATGCTCACATGGATATCATATAGGCTGTGTTATGTGAACTTTTAAAGTCACAGGTGCATTTGTTGTTCTTTCATCTGAACTCATTAAACATATGGGAAATGCAGGCATTGGGATGATGCCATCCGTTTGATCTGATAAATAAAGCATCTGAAAGAAGACATTCTTCTCCTCTTTCATTTTCCAAACCATTAAAAAGAAAAGAGAGATTGTTTTTAAAAGTACATACTTTCATCTCATCTCAAATTTCATCTTCCCCTCCTACGTACAAAAAAATGTAATTTGATGGGAAAAAAAAAAAAGGCTAGCAGAGTATCTAACTCAGCCTTGGCTGCACACACCTCTTCCCTGAAAAAAACATTACTGAAAGACAGTGTGATCCATTATCACTGGTGTCAATGCTAAGACAGACCATCTCTGACAACATTGACATGTGTCTTTGTACTGAAAGCATTCAGCATCTGTAGAGTAGAGATGGTGTCTGCTCTCTGTAGAGCAGCAATGGTCATGGGGACTTAGAAAAAGATACTAAGAACAAAACTGAGAAATATGGAGTCCACACCTTTGTAAAAATCCATTTTATTTTTGTTAATGTATGCACGGGGTGTACTGGCTAGTTTCATGTCAACTTGATACAAGCTAGAGTCATCAGAGAGGAGCAAACCTCAATTGAGAAACTATCTTCATAAAATCTGGCTGCAGGTAGACCTGTAGAGCATTTTCTGAATTAGTTATTTATGGGGAAGGGACCAGCCCCTTTTGAGTAGTACCATCCCTGGGCTGGTGGTTCTGGATTTTATAAGAAAGCAGGCTGAGCAAGCTAGCCAGTCAGCAACACTCCCCCATAGCTTTTGCATCAGTTCCTGCCTCTAGGTCGCTGCCTTGCTTGAGTTCCTGCCCTGGCTTCCTTTGATTATGAACTGTAATGTGTAAACATAAGCCAATTAGCCCGTACACACACTTCCAGCTTCTTTGGTCATGATGTTTCATCGTAGCAATAATAACCTAAGACAAGGAGAGAAAGTATGTGCATGTGGGTAGAAGTGTCAGTGGAAGCCCAAAGAGGACCCTGTGTCCCCTGAAGTTACAGATCCAGGTGGTTGTAAGCTTCCCAGTAACAGTGCTGGGAACCAAACCCAGGTCCTCGGGAAGGGCAGTATATACTCTTAATTGCCGCATGGTATCTCCAGACCCATTGATGTGTAAAATAAGACTATAAAAATTATGTGACATCTCAGATAAATATAAGTTAAGACTACACCGGCATTGCATCTCACGCTGGTTGGGACAGCAGTCATCAAGGAAACTAGTGTTGATTGGGATGTGGGCTGAAGGGACCCACTCTGCACTGCTGGTGGGAATGTAAACTAGTCTAGCCACTATGAAAATCAGAAACCAAGTTCCTCAAAAGACTAACGATAGTTCTGTCATATGCCCCAGTGTCTCATTTCTGGGTATCTACCCGAGGGATGCCAAGTCAACATCTCACAGAGACACAGGCACCTGAGTGTTTACTGCAGCACTAGTCTCAATCACTAGGCTATGACATCAACCTAAGAGACAAACCACGGAGGAATGTGTAACGAAAACAGAGCACCCATAGACGATGGAGTTTTTCAGCCTTTAAGGAGAACAAAGTTATGACCCTCGCATGACGGTGGGTGCATCTGTAGATAATCGTATTCAGTGAATTAAGTTTCAGAAGACAGATAGGTTTTTTTTCTCTAATGTTGCTCTAGATTTTATATCCTTATGTAAAATCAAGAAAGCATATTTAACACGAAAGTAGAAGTGAAACTGTCTGGGGTAAAGAGGAGTGATCAGAGGAGATACTGAGAGGAATACACTCTACTGGTAATATATAGTTGTGCTTAAATGTCCATGTGTAACATAGAGCCACATACAATGGACATATGCAGCGCTGGACGAGGTGGAGCCTAAAGCAGGCTGTACCTGTCAGATGTTGTCACATCAGGAGAGGAGGATGTGGTAGAAGAAAACAAAGGAGGAACCTATTCAGAATGAGAACTAGGCAGTGGCAGAGGGAACCAAATTAAAATTGCATAGGTCACCTGGGTTTAATGACAAATAATAGCAATACTGGCAGGATGGACAGTGAACAAATGACATGATTTCATCATATAATGTTTAATAATAATGTTTAAAGAGAACATCTGCGAAGTAATTAAGTATGTCACTAAACTCCAAAATAACTAGGAACGATGTGTTCTCTCTCTCTGGTAAGAAATTGGAATTGTGCCAGAGTGAGACTGGGTCAGCTGCTGTTTCCTCAGACCTTCTATTTTGTTTGTTCAAAAATTTATTTTCATATGTATGAGCGTTTTGCCCGCATGTGTATCAATCAATTCACGCATCGCCTAAGGAGGCCAGAGAAGGCATTGGATTCCCTGGATGTACAGCGGTTGTGAGCCACAATGTAGGTGGCAAGATCTGAATTCCAGGGTCTTCTGGAAGAGTAGCCTATGCCTTTACACACTGAGCCATCGCTCTAGCCTCCTCCACTTCATTTTAATATTTGGTTAAACAGAAAGCCTAAGCTTTAAGTAGGTTGTGCTGGTGAAAACCTTTCTTCACTGAGGGGTCCAAGGCAGGATAGTCACCAGGAGGTTAAGGCCAGCCTGGGCTACTATGTGAAATTCTGCCTCACAATTATTGTTTTATTAGTATTAGTATTTTAAAAATGCAAAACAAGGTCCCTTCCCCTATGGATGATGGAACACACACCTTTTCTTATATTTTACTTTAATTACAACTAGACCCCATCAATATTATATGTAAATAAAAAAACAAATAAAAAACTTTTGGGAGGTAGAAAGAACAGCCTGCTGTGTAACTTAGGACTGAGGATCATCCCAGTGCGAAGGCTCCTGGTTGGTTTGTTTTTGTTTCGTGTGTGGTGGGCTTAAAGCTGAAGACACCATCAACTGAATCCCAATGAGTTCTAGCCAAAGAAGCAAGACAGGGTACCATACCAAGACAAAAAGGTTACAGCTGCCATACTTAACCAACCAAGCAGAAAACACAGCATCCCAACCCAAGAATGACCACCCACAGTGCCCACTCCTGCTCTGGGAGCAAGTCACCCCTTCTAACACACACACACACACACACTATACATTTTCACACACATACATGTCTTGCCTTATGTTGCTGGCAGTGCTGGATATGACTGTGATTACACCCTTTGGTGTTTAGATAGGACTCCGGGTCCTAAAAGAATTACCTAACAGCGAGAATTCACAGAGCTTCCCCCTTACCCTGAGAGTTTGATGTTTTCCTTTTGTGCCTCTATATTAATAAATACCATAAACATTGTTTTACTAAAAACTTACACACAGACACACACGGACACACGGGGGAGGGAGGGAGCCGCATGGAGAGAAGTTGAAATCTTAAGCAAAAGCTAAT
This sequence comes from Meriones unguiculatus, assembly GCF_030254825.1. Taxonomy (NCBI): domain Eukaryota; kingdom Metazoa; phylum Chordata; class Mammalia; order Rodentia; family Muridae; genus Meriones; species Meriones unguiculatus. Next base: position 53,756,995 of record NC_083363.1, on the reverse strand, counting down.
TGCAAAAAAAAAAAAAGGGAAGTTGAGGCCATTTCTGATTTTCCTTTTCAATTTAAAGGGCCTCAACACATTCTCAATTCAAATAATTTGTTTTCCTTTTACACTTGTGTGTGTGTGTGTGTGTGTGTGTGTGTGTCACACTTGTGCCATGATACACCTGTGAAGGTCAGAGAACAACTTTTTGGAGTTGGTTCTTCTTTTCCACTTTAGGTTCCAGGGATCAAACTCGGGTTGTCAGGGTTAGATGGCAGATGCCTTTACCCCCTGAGACAACTTGCTTGTGCAGATTCTCAAGTTTTTAATGTACTAATTTGAAATGTTTGGAAGATGAAATAGGTTATAGTAGTTGGCTAGCCTAAGTCTTTGCTATTGCATTCTCTAATCCCTTACCTAGTGATCCAAAAGACTCTTGTTCCCAAATTATTATAAATGTGTTTTTCTCCTTGTGGGTACCTTGCCTAAAATAATTATAAAAAGAGATGCTGTCTTCTTATGACCAGATTATAGGGAATTGTTAACCTACTCAAATGGCCAAGTCTCAGCTCACATCTAAAAACCAACCTAAAATGTAATGAAGAGATGAAATTTAAGACAATCCCTTCAAATAAAATTAAAATTGATACTGAAGAGCTATTTTCTTCAAGATAGTGTTAAGAAATAAAAGCTGACTCCTAATTATGTATCCCAGCGTTCAAGAAAATGGGATAATAAATGCCTAGAGTGGACGTCTTTAATTCAGTACGTGATGGGAGACTATGACAGATGTGAGTTATTAGAAAACATTCTATGGTTTCATAACAGAGGTAAACAAGTCATTAAAAATAGAGTGGCTGTCCTGGGGCTTCTCCTCACCCTGGGAGCAGCACTCCATTTCTCTAGGTGTTTGTTTGGTTTTAAACCAAACACTACTATTAATAAGACCTTTTATACCAAAATAAAATGTTTGAAAAATAAAGCACCCACCACCCACCCACCTTCCCCCTCCAGTGAACCCTTGCTTGTGTTTGGTTAGAATCCCTTTGTAACTAAGAAAATCTGTTTTTGGTTCTGTGGCTTGAGTGTGAGGTATTTGTCTACAGGAGTGGACAAATGAGTGAATAGAGGCATAGTTCTTCTAAATAGAATGTCCACAAATAGCATAAGGAACAACTTTTAGATTGACAGTCTTGTGACCCAGATCTGCAAACTGCTGTTGCTGTTCACTCGCTCTCAGTCAAGCTGACTTCCTACAACATTCGCTCACATGGAGAAATGAGCTGCTGGTGGGTGCTTCAGTCCTCATAGGATGGGATGCTGTCTGAAAGGCTTTGCTTGAGGCTGCTTTTCAGCAAAGCGTTGGCTAGCCTCACCAAAAGTTCTAATTCACTTAAGTATATCTAGACAGTTTTGTTCAAAGGCAAGAAAATTGATTTTTCTTGATGGCTCAGTGGTTAAGAGCACTGGCTGCTCTTCCAGAGGACCTGGGTTCAATTCCCAGCACCTACATGGTGGCTCATGATTGTCTGTAACCCCAATTCTAGGGAATCTGACATCTTCTGGCTTCCATGAGCTCTACAAGCATGTATGCAGCTACATACACTCATACATATAAAGTAGTAAAATTAAATTTAGAAGTGATTCGAAAGCTACTCCCTGGTAGGTATCATATGCGGCCTCAAGAATTAAGAAGTTATCAAGATATAACCTGTGTCACTAGTGCTGAGCCTGTAGTGTGAAAATATTTGTAAGCAGGAGTTAAGTCTGGCATGACGGCCTGTGCTTGCACTTCCATAACATGGGAGGTGAAGGCAGAAAGATCAGGAGTACAGGACCACCTTCAGATACATTTAGCAGATTCTAAACCAAGCCAGGCTACGTGAGACCTTTTGTCAAGAAACATAAAAATGGGGTTGGGAAGAAAGCTCTTTCTCTAGAGTGCTTGCCTGTCACTTGTAAGGTCTCTCTTGCTCATGGGTGTGCCGGCCTAAGCTAAATGGTGAGTTTCAAGACTCTGAAAGACTTTGTCTCCCAATTGTTTTTCAAAATGGTGGACAGTGCCAGAGAAATGACACTCAAGGTTGTTCTCAGGCCTTCACATGTAGCTGCACACACAAGCACACACACATCATAAAACTAAGGAAAAAGTCCATGAAAACAAACCAAAAAAGCAAGAATTACAAGTGGAAAAACTAGTAAAATATGTCATTTGGATATGGCTCCCTTTCGAAAATTTTGGAACTGTATGAGTCCAGTTGCTCTATATTTACTTCTTCAATCATGAAATCATTAGACCCTTTGAATACTAATATTGTGAGGTTTATTATTAATAGCATCACTGTGTGTGTGTGTGTGTGTGTGTGTGTGTGTGTGTGTGTGCATTCATGGAATCAGAGCACTGCTTTAAGCGTGTGTTCTATCACTGTGGATTCCAGATACTGAACTCAGGTTTTGAGGCTTGCACACTGACAGTTTCTACCCGCTGAGCCATCGGCGGGTAATTTTTTAAAGACAGCTTTTATTTATTTCCAGCAATTCTGAACAGTACTTATGACAGATTTGTCGCTAATAACACGGAAGGATTAGAACAGCTGAAGGACAAAGGCTGAAATGCTGCAGAAAGCAACAAGAAGTCTGGAGACGGAGACTGTGAGAGCTGATCGGGTGCTCAGGGAGCCCACCCAGAACCCAGGCTCCTAAGACGCTATCCCAGCATCCACAGCCTGTTGTCTTTCATCCTCATGTTGTCGCACGGTTGTGAGCCTGGCCATCACATGCTTAATTCAGGGAAAGAACAGAATGAAGAATACAAGGACTGTAGTTCACACTGGACCACTTTTATCAATAAAGCCAAAAATTGCCAGGAGCTGTGCCTCACACCTTTAATCCTAGCACATGGAAGGCTGAGGTATGAGGATCATGAGTTTAAAAGCAGCCTGGCTGATATGAGGAACTACTGTATCAGGAAAAAAAAACAACAAATACCACCACCAATAGCAGCAGCAAAAAAGAAGGCAAAAACGTCTCAGAAATGCCCAGGAGCAATTTCTTCCTGTGTTCTATCGACTTAGAATGAAGTGACTTGAACATGCTAGTTTGGACGAATTACAAAGCTTTGATCAGGTCTGTGGTGTCCAGGATAAATGAAGGATGGCATTAGAGAAAACTCAGAAGCCAGCCATAGAGGTTTATGCCTATGGCGGCTGAGGCAGGAGGATTGCCACAAGTTCCCATCCAGCATGGGTTACAAAGTGAGACTCTGTTAGAGAGAAAGGGAAGATGAAGAAAGGGAGAGAAAAATCAGTGTGGTAGGTCCTAACCTTGTCTACTTGATTTATGAACCATAATGAAGAATATTTAAAAGTAACCTGAGTGATCATGTCTTAGTCACTTTTTTTATTGCTTTTGACTGGGTTTCAGGCCAAATACATGTCTGCTAATGAGCAAATAATAATACCTTGCTCTTCTGGAAAGCCTTGTAGTATACCAAGCGCCTGCACTTACAGCGTCCCACTTGGACCTTACAAAGATCCCTATGAGTCACACAAGAGCCTCTCATTTCATCCGAAGTTCATAGAGGACAACCACCCACCTCGCTTAGGGTCATGCTATCATTAAGTGATAGAACTAGAAATCCAAGTCAGGCTGTCTGACTTCAAACCCTGCCCTCCAGAGCCCAGCTTTGGCCAGCATTGCTTCTAAGATAAGGACCGGTCAAAGCACACAGGGTGGCTAGCACCTGTGGAAGAGGACAGGCGTCTTCTTTCAGATTTTCCAGTTCCCTAAACTCAAGGGTCAGGGGCGGAAGTCCTGGAACAGGCTGCAGAGCTAGACTGACACTACCAGAGAGGTCAGAGTTCAGCAGGAGAGTCTACCTCAGGGACTCCTCACCTGCAGGGCTGTCCCCTCTTCTTCTCAATCACACACATGTACAGGCCTCATTTCATCACCGTAGACCAATGGCTCTCAACCTTCCTAATGCCGCAAAAGTCTAATACAGTTCCTCGTGCTGATGTGACCTCCAACCATAACATCATTTTGTTACTACTTCTTAGCTGTAGTTTTGCTAGTGTTGTGAATTTTAATGTATATATCTGATGTGCAGGCTATCTGACCCTGTAAAAGGGTCATTCCACCACCGCCACCCCCTCCAGGGATCAAAACCCACAGACACTTGACTGAAAAGGAAGGACAGCAGTGAAGTTACCACTGTGGCATTAACAACCAGACCCTTGCCAGAAACTTCCTCTCTTCTTTCAGGATATTGCAGACTACAGAGCTATCGAACAATTGCGAGTTTATTTCTCACCATAGGATGCTTACTATAACTACTACTTTTTATTTTTGATATAATATTATTTATTGATATTTTCACGTGTGTAAACAGGATAGCTGGGCCATACCCACTCCAACTCTTCCTTCCCACTTCTCCCAGGCAGCCCTGATAGGTTCCTGTCTCTTGTGTAAGTTCCGTGCAAGTAACCACAATTGCTGTGTCATGTTCAGAAGACAGAATTTCACCGCATTACTCTGCATTCTTCAGCTCTTATGTTCTTTCTGTCCCTTTTTCTGCAACATTCCCTGTGCCTAGCGATAGGGTGTTAAAGTTGTCCCATTTAAGATGAAGTCTTCCGTAGTTTCATGCTCTCAGCACTGTAGCCAGTTATAGTCTCTGCATTAACTGCTCACCACTGCTTCTCTAGCCAAGGTTGAGGGCAGAACTAGTCTATGAACATAAACATTTAGAAAGCAGCTTGACAACACGTCCATTTAGCAAAACAACAGCGGTTAGTCTCACACACACACACACACACACACACTGGCCTTTGACCTGCCCAGCCAGTACCAGGCACGAATTTTGGCCTGTGAAGAAGGCATCAAATACAATCAGAAAGTGATTGGCTGTTCCCATAACCTTTATGCCACTATTGCTCCAGTGGGCACATCTTACCTGCCAGGTCACTGCTCTAGCCTGCAGAGTTTAGTTCTTGGTCATACCACTGAGAGATATGCTCTCCATGGTAATCTAAATGAGAAATGTTCCCTAGAGGCTCATGTGTTTGAACACTTGATCCGTATCAATGAGACGACTTGGTGTATGGAAACTGTACGTAACTTTTAAGATTCTGGAGGGGGTACATCCCTAGGCTTTGAGAGTTTATAGCCTCACCACACTTCTAATTTCATCTATTAGCTTCCTGTCTGTGCAGATAAGATGCTATCTCTTAACTTCCTACCAGTTGTTGTCATGCCTTCCCCGACATTATTGACTTTAAGCCTCTGGAACAATAAACCCAAATAAACTCTTCCTTAATTTGCCTTTGGCCATGGTATTTGTGGTAGTTTGTCTAAGAGCCTCCTCCAGGCACAGTGGTGGATGCCTTTAATTCCAGTACTCAGGGAGGCAGAGGCAGGCATATCTCTGTGAGTTCAAGGCCAGCCTAGTCTATAAATAGAGTCCAGGATAGCCAAGGCTACAAAGAGAAACCCTATCTCAAAAAAAAACAAAAACAAAAAAGAATGGCCTCCAATGGTTCGTTTATTTGAATGTTTAGTCACCAAGAAGTAGAGATGTTTGAAAGGATTAAGAGGTGTCTTGTTGAAGGAAGTGTGTTAATGGGGATGACTTTGAGGTTTCAAAAACCCACACCACACCCAGTCGGCTTCCCCCCCCTCTGCTTGCAGATCAGGATGTAGCTCTCAGCTGCTTCGCCAGCACCATGCCTGCCTGCCGCCATACTTTCTTCTGCCATGATGATAATGGAGTAAGCCTCTAAAGGTGTAAACAAGCCTACAACTAAAAGTCGCCTTGGTCATGGTGTCTCTTCACAGCAATGGTGACTAAGACAGTATTTTATCACAGCAATGAAAAAGTAACTCATACATTCTGCCAGTGAACTGTAGACCATTTTCTAGCACCGTGAAAACTAGCCAACAGAGAGGAAGTTTTTAGATCAATTCCAGCTTGATGCCTCTACATCCTACAACTTATGTGTGTGGTTTCTTCAGCAGTGGCTTCTTAGCATCTAGGAAGTCCCACATCTAGGAAGTTCCTAGGTGGGAGCACTGAAGCATTAGGACATGAAGTAATATACCCAAAGATACTCAACTATTAAATAACAAAGGAAAGATTTGAACAGGAGGATCAGATCCCAATGTTGTGCTCCAAGTCCTATATCACACTGTCTCTGACCAGTGACTTTTTCTCCAAATGGCTGCGATCCTCACAGAAACTGTCCCACAACTATAAATCTCTGACTTCATCATCTGCAAGTACTGCCTCTTCCAACTGAAAGGAGTGAGTAAGCAGAGCATTCTTCTGCCTAGTTATCATGGGTTCTGAAAGGAGCACACACATACCTACATAATATTCAATAAAAGCACTCAATCCTCAAAATCACTTTGTCAATGCCAGCTCCCACAGGCCGTGAGTGCTCAAGTCCTGGTGGTAATAAATGAACTGAAATTGAGGGTGCTCTACTCGGAGACAAAATTTCCTGTGATGTTTAAACAGCTTTAAGTGTTTTCAGTAGAAAAGATTATTTTCCCACTCAGCTTTACCTGCAAAGCTGAGTGTACTTATCTAGTCAAGAGACTAACAGGAAGCAAACAAGACATGGATGGGAAGTGTAACAAACCATTTTCTACAGAAGAACAAATCTGTTCTGTTAGGAGAAACCAATGGCTTGTATAGCTCCTGGGTCTGAGAATAACTAGGCGCCATCATCGCCCTATGGCTTGAGAAGGCTGCTAAAACCCAGAAAGGAAAGAGCAAGTTCACACATAAGACTTCCCTTCAGTATTAATGATTATCATGAGAGGGCCATGATCACTCCATGGAACCCAGCAAAGACTAACCCTGAGAAATAATCTCGAAAACCTCTTCCATTTTTATGAACATGGCTCATCAGACATTTGAAACCAGAGCAGGCAGAGGTGCCTGTGGTTTCTCCATTAAAGTCAGCCTTCAGCCAAGCAAGAGGAAGTAGTCACCGAGACACAGAAACTGAAGTCTGCTGTAAACATCTCATGGGCTTTCCCCTTCCCTGTTAGACATGTCTATTGGTGGGTGAGGCCCCTCTTCAGTTCTTGCTTCGGCAGCCATGTTGGTAAGACCTCACAGGTGCATCTTCTCTGGCATTTCTAAGAAAGCTACACTCTCACAGCAAACTACTTGTTCCTCCAGCTCTTAAAAACTTTCTGTGGCCTCTTCTACAAAGGCACCTGAATCTTAGATGCAGGAGTTGTGTTGTAGATCTACCAGTTGGGATTGGGCGCCACAAATCTGCATTTTGATCAGTTTGGGCTTTCTGCAAAGATCACCATCTGTTGCAAAGAGAAGTTTCCTTGATGAGGAATGAAAATCACACTTACCTGTAGGTATCAGGATAAATATTTAGGGTATAATGAGGGATGGTGCTGATTTGCTAAAGTGGGGAGTTGTAAGTTAGCTACCTAGATCCATGACTTCACTAGCCACAGGTAATTAGCTAGGTTTCTTGTACCAGGCATGATTTTCTTCTTTTTGAGTCCAATTTGAGAACCGTTGGTTACCACCAACATATGTATACCACTAAGGCACCCTTAGGGTTACTGTGCCATGATGGTCATTGTGGTGCACAGATATGATAGCTGCTTTGTTTCCTTTCTTTGGAAGCTTACACGATACCTTTTGCTACCATAAAAGCTAATCCTCAGGGGGGAGGTTTTTGGGTCCCTTGGAGATGGCCTCTGGTGACTATTCTTTGCCAATCTAAGAAACTCTTCCTGAAAGAGAACTTCCTCCATGTATGAGCTACATGTTTTAACGAACAGGATGTACTGAGATCATGTTTACTCTGTATCAACAGCAACAAAGTTAACCTAGACATGGAGCCATTGATCTGTGCCCAAAACTCCCTGATCTACCAGCCGAAACCAGTCCAGTGGATCCTGAGAGAGATCATGTAAGATAGAGGTGACACTAGAGGAACATAGCACAAGGCCAACTAGCTCCACAGAGAACGGGACTGGGTTCCAGGTAAGACCTGGTATGCTAGAGTACTCTTAAGGATAAAAAAAAATGGAGTTTACAGAAAAACAATTCATACCAAAGTTTACATTTGAACACACTGCCTATGACACTTCCCCTCTAAACCCCTTTGCTCTTTACCCATCTGTACCAGGTGTGAACTCCAGTGATGTGCTCATGAACTCCAATGATGACATGTGACTATGTATTACAGCAAAGACCAAATGCCATATGCATGCGCGACACGAAGTCTCTCGCCAGAAGAAGCCAATGTGCTGGTTTGAGAATTTAAGTCAGATGGAAGATTTTGTTGTTTGTTTGTTTTTGTTTTTGTTTTTTTTTTTTTCCTTTTACCTATAATTCTCTGCTGATTTCCCACTTAAGTTACAATAAAATCCAGGACCTAGAAACATGACAAAGCCCTACCAGATTTCCCCCTACTGGGCACTGTAGCTCACTTGTTTATCATAAAATCTGTTCAGAAAGTCATATTCAGTATCTTCTTAAAATTAAATTACAGCAGATGTTTAATTTATAATCACACAAAATAGCAAATACTACAGTGTGTAGCAAATTTAAATAATAAATGTTTTGTGTTTCCATTTAAATCTGTACATGTGTTTATAAGTTAAAGAACATTCCTTATATTGAGTCATTGTTCAAAACATTTTAGATTCTCCATGACCTCTACCTTCCTTCCTGATTTCACCCTCACCCCTGTCCTTTGGCATGCTAAATTCCAGCCAACTGCTAACCTTGTGTCCTTGTGCCCCCAGAAGTGGCATTTCCCCCAGAAATCCAAAAAAAAAAAATCTATCCTCAGATGTCCAAAAAGGTTGGATGTCATTTTCCTCTGGTTCAAATGTCACATTCCCAGACAGAATTCCCCTGGCCACGCAATACATGAGACACGATCGTCACTCCCTTGGCCTTTACCCTAACGTGATTTTTTTTCTTCAAAGCTGTTATCAAATGAAATGTCATATACCCGTTTGCCGTTTTCCTCCCCCTCCCCGCCGGCAGACAGAGCGTAAGCTCAGTGGGAACGTGTGCTTCATCGTTCTCACCGCCACAGCTGCAGACCGCGGACAGGACCTAACATGTGGTCACAGTTAAATACGCTCTCGGGGGGCAGAAGGGTAGGTGGACCAGGAATGAACAGCGGAGCAGAGCAGTCCAACAGTATGAAACAGGAAGCAGTATACCTGAGAGTCTTAAGACATCCTGGGGTGGAGCCCCATTTAGGGCTCAGTGTCCCAAGGTCTCCCACTCTCTGTAAAATGTCTGGCTCCGGGACTCTGTGTTTGCTCCCGGCTGCTGTAGGAGGAAGCTTCTCTAACGATGGTTGAATAAGGTACAAATCTATGAGTTTCCCAGAATATCATTAGGAATAATTTTTATGGCTACATTTTTTTTTAGATGAGTATTATTTGGTTTTGCCCTAGGTCTCTTTTAATTGAAAATATATACACACACACACACACACAAGCACACATTCACACCTCTCCCTCATGATTGCTGTCTAGACTCCGTCTACTAATCGCAACAAAAGATGTTTTCAGCCAGATGAGGCTTCAACCAGCAGCTCATTATACAGAAAAGAGTTCAGGGGGAGTTCATGCGTGCCCATCTTGCCTCACCCTGAGGAAGGTTTGAAGGAATTCCTGAGGCAAGACTGTTCCACCATAAAGTTCCACTTTGAAGGCTGTTGTTGGCAAAGCCTTTCCTATAATCTACCTGAGCCTTTAGATGTTTAAGATCCTGTGACTTAATAGTTATTACACTCAGCCAGGATGGTATCTCACACCTAAAATTCTAGCCCTTGAGAAATAGAGACTGAAGGATCAGGAATTTAAGGTCATACCCCTTTGGCCAGAGGGTTCAAAGACAGTGTAAGATATATGAGACCCCATCTCAGAAGAATTCTCCAACTATATTAAAGTCTTCTTTAGCAACAAACCCAATCTACTTACCAACATTTTTTACTCTATAAATCTAGGTAAGAGTTTTAATTAAACATATGTGAATTTTTAATATCACCTAAAATATATTTAATTTTATAGTATATGCAATTCATTTCAGATTTTAAGAGAGAACATGATGATGTCTTTTATTTTTCAAAGAAGTTACCTCATGTTGGTTTATTAGCAAGGCAGTACATCAAAACCAACTGTTTTAAAAACAAATAAACTGGACCACTTCAATTACAAGTGTTCTGGCTCACGTTGTCCATCCCACTTTCCCAGGATTAGCTCTACCAAGACTCTGTTTTTACTTTTATTCTACTTTATTTTTGTTTTTTAAATTTTTATTATTATGTATTTGTTTGTTTATTTATTTTGGTTTTTTAAGACAGAGTTTCTCTGTGTATCCTTGGCTGTCCCAGACTTGCTTTGTAGACCAGGCTGGCCTTAAACTCAGAGAGATTCACCTTCCTCTGCCTCCCGGAGTGCTGGGGTTACAGGTGTGTGCCACTGTGCCATCTAGGGACCTGTTATTAAAAGAAAGAAAACAATGACAACCATTTCCCCTATAACAAGGCTCAGGATTAGCAGAGAGTAAAAGAGAGGGCTGGCCCATACCCAGCGAAGAATCATCAATAATTCCAGAACCTTAAAACATAGAAGGCCATTAGAGAACACAATTTTATTTATTTATTCATTCATTCATTCATTCATTTAGCTGATATCTGTTTACATGTGAAATGTTAATGGTCTATTGTATGTCGATCTCAGCTGTTAACACTGAGATAAAATGCTGAAGTTAAACAGCATATTGTTGTAGAAGTTAAGACTTAAAAATTTATCAACACACAAATCAGCTAATTATGGGAGATCTTATTAGAAATTAATTAGCCCATGCAAGAAAAAATCAAATGGCATTAGATCTTAGGAAGTAAAGGAGATTCTGGGGATGCAAGTGGGTAGAGCTGAAGTTGACTGGGTAAACTGAGTCAAGCTGAGTGAGTATAGGGACTCTGAGTAGCAATGACTTATTTGTGTGACAAAAAGAAACCAATCTTACAAAGATCTCTGGAAGGCACATCCCAGAAACAAGAACAAAGAAATTCTAAAGTAGAAAGATGCTTGCAGTGTTTTAGATAAAGAAAAGCTAGGATGGCCAGAAGAGCGGGAGCAAGGAGAAGATGGTTGAAGCAAGTTGAAGGTAGTAAGGTTAGAGAATTAGTAGGTTTCCAATAAAATATGTATTTGGTTCAGGAGGATGGAGAGATGACTCTGGTTAAAGTACTTGCTGTTCAATCATGAGGACTGGAGTTAGAGTTACAGCATGTATGTAACAAGCAATAAACCAAGAAACACTCGGTGCATGCAAATTAATGTCTAATATGTAAGTAAAATGGATGAAGCTGCATGATTTTTCTCTTATAACTCTAGCTCCAAAGGATCTAACACCCTCTTCTAGTCTCTCTTTTTGCACACACACATGTGTGCACTTATACTCAAGTAGACACACACACACATAAATAACATATTTTTAAAATAAAAAAATACATATTAGGCCCAAATAAGTGTTGTTCATATTATAAAAAAACAAGTCTATTACTGAAACAATTCTTAGAAAACATTGTCTTTAGTCTTATAAAATAATAATAATAATAGTAAGTCACTTTAGGGAACCAACATTGCTCCAATACCCAAACTACAGACACATAGCAGGAGAGAGAGAGAGAGAAAGACGAACTTGAACCCAGGAATTCCAAAAACACTCAACGCATGCAAATTAATGTCTAATATGTAAGTAAAATAAAACATGAAGCTGCATGACATTTCTCAGTAGTTGCATAAAATGCATCCAAAAAAATTTACCAAAGGTAAAGAGCTAGGAGGGTAGTTTCTTATGGGTTGGAAGAGTTTCTGCTGTTAGTGTGTCCAGGCACCCAATGCAGTATCCTCGTTCAGTGCAATCCCCATCAAAATACCAATGGCATTCTTTACAGAACTAGGAAAGACCCCCCTAACATTTCTTCTAAAGGATTTTGTTCAGACATGAGTAGACTTTGATTGAACCCACTCCGCATTTACTCTCTTCCAATTCTTTTCCTATCCCCAGCACTTGTGCTTCCAACTTCTCTCTATCTGCTTCCTTTCCTACCAATCTCCTGCTCCCTCTCTTTACTATCCCCTGATATTTTGTGCAAACCTGAGCACAGAAGCAAACTTGAAGATATTACAGTACCTACAATCAAAACACATTGCAGTCATAATAACAAAAGGACACAATACTCTCCTATAACTGATATGCTGATGAATAGAACAGAATGGAACACCAAGAAATAAATACGTATACTTATAGACAATTAACTTTCATCAGTGATATCAAATAATCACACATTTTAAGGGAAGTTACAGCTTTTCAACAAATACTTCTGTATAAATTGGATGGCCAAAATGCAAAAAAAAAAAAAAAAAATGAAACTAGACTCCCATTTCTGACAAGCCTCTGTCTGTCTGTCTGTCTGTCTCTATCTCTCTCTCTCTCTCTCTCTCTCTCTCTCTCTCTCTCACATACACTATAAAGACCTAAATAAGAAAATATTAGGAGAGAACACATGAAAAGCACTTCAAGACACTGGAGTGGTTTTTCCTTGGATAAGACAATAAAAGTAGTATCAGACAAGTAGCATTGTGTCCAGTGAAAGTAAAAAGACTGTCTGCACACCTGGAGAAAATATTCAGAAAAGATTCATCCAATAAGGTGCTAATATTCAAACTACATAAGATATTCAACATAAAAAAAATGACTGAAAGTGGGTTGATCTGGAACAGACATTTTCATAAAGGAAGATGTTTAAAGGCTAAATGTCGAAAATAAAATCCAAAGCCAAAATGTCATTTGACCCAGAGGGTACCATTCTGGTTCAAATATGAGAAATCCCCAAAGGCTCCTGTGTCGAAGGCACGGCTTCAGCTGAGGACAATAGATCCAGCCAACTCTGAACTGAAGTCGTGAGCCAAAATTAACGTCTCTCCCTTTAACCTGTTTGTCTTAGGTGTCTGTCGTAGCAAACAAGGTCTGGTTTACAAAATTGCTGTTATTACAGTGATTAAAAGCAGAACCACTGGAGATGGCACGGGATAAGTGGATGTTCGTCAAGGCTTTGACCGTAGCCCCTCTGCTAGCTATAGAGTCAAAGAAAATGGTAGGAGTATGTCAGAGAACTTGCGTCCTTGTGTGTTTGTTGTCACACTAGTTACCAAGGTTGTAGGGTCAATAAGGCATCCCAGGACAAGTGAATGCATGTGGGAAGAGTGGGTGTGCACAGGGGAACATGACCTGTTTTTGTGGGAGGTGCTTTGTTCTGGTTTGTGGAGACATCGGTAGAACTAAAGATAAATATGTAAAGAAATGTCAGCCCCAGACATGTACTGCATGTCCTCTTTGATATCCAAAAACAAAAGAAAAACTGTTGTCACAGAAGAGGTAGAATGCTGAAGACTAGAAGCTAGACAAAGTAGAGGAAAGTGAGATAGAAGGAGGCTAGATAAGGAATATCAGGATTGAGTAAGGGACATTTTCTGGTGCTGTATAGTGGAATGACCACAGAGTACAAAAAATTATTGTATATTTCAAAGTAACTAGGAGAGAGGTGTTGGAAATTTCCTAACCCAAACAAATAAATGTTTGAGGATATATAAATGCCAATTGTAATGATTTTATCATTACATACTATATATACTTATCAAATCATATTGTATACATCAATGTATACAATTGTTTCATGTCAACTGTTTGAATTCCTCTTTTAAAAGAAGAAAATTACTCATCCAATTTTGGGAAAGCAGAAGATATAATTTTACCCTTACTGAAAAAAAAGAGAGTAAAGAAAAATAGCTGATTTCAGCTGGGTGCACTGATACATGCCTATAACCCCACCACTTGTTAGTCTGAGGCAGGAGATCCCCAAAGCAAGCTGGCTAGCCAGATAAGCCAAATTGGTGGGCTTTGGGTTCGGTGACAGACTCTACCTCAACTCAAGGGCTAGCCTCAAGTCACTTCCCTGGAAAAGTGCTTTGGCAGCTCTGACAGTCTCGTTGGCACACGTTAGGTGAGAAGCCAGCGCATGGGGTGATTACTTGTGGTAGCCTGCTTTCGTCACTGTGACAAAATACCTGAGTGAAATCAACTCAGAGGGGAAACGGGTTTTTGTGGCTCATGGTTTCAGAAGTAGCTAGCCAAGACTGGCCAAGTTCACTGCTTTGGGCCTGAGAGGAGAAGGAAAAAGAATGGGAAGAAGGGTTGGGAAGGAGAGGGAAAAGAAGAAATGGAAGGCTAGAGTAAAGCATACCTTTTAAAGGCATGCTCCTCCTGACCTGCTTCCTCACAGAAGACAGTCACTCCTGACAGCTGTTCTAAGGGAGCACTGTATAGCCAACCCATGGTCTTCTATTTCATATAAGAATAGATGTGGGGGCTGGAGAAAAGGCTCTGCAGCTAAGAATGTTTGCAGCATACCATGAGGACCTTCATTCTGGTGCCAGAACCCACACAACAGCTGGACTAGGTCTTCCAGCACTGGAGGGTGGATCACTGAAGCTCACTGGATGCTCGCCTAGCAACTGTAAGCCCCAAGTTCAGGGAGAGACCTTGACTCAAAGGAATAAGTCAGAGAGTGCTTGAGAAGGTCCCCAATGCCCCTGTCTGACCTCATCAGCATTTGGCTATGGTACTGTGGTTTCCTCCCACTCCAGCCAGCAAGCACAACACTCACCCCAGAGTTGGTCCTGTGTCTCTTTACTCTCTTCTTCCCTCCTTCTATGCACTGATTTCTGACATTACAGCGATTCACTTACTATCTTTATTTCCTGCTACTTTCTGCCATGACACAATTTTCACAAAGACACAGATTTTTTTTTTTCACTGCTCCATCCTCTTAGAAAGCTTGGTATGGACCTAAGAAAACATTTGCTCAATGAATGAATTGCCTTCTGTTATGAAAATCCTTATCCACTCTCCCAGTTCTAACCCAGTTCTAAGATACTTTTGGGCTTCTCGATTAATGCTGAATTTTAAAGTGCTGTGGTAGGTTTTATTTGGCCCATGGAAAAACTCAGAATACCGAAGAAAATAAAGTTCAGAAAGGTTCACTTTTCCATTTAACAGCACCAACCAGACTTTGCCTAATAAAGCAGCCTTTCTGTTATTATAAACAGTTGTGCAATGGAGTATCTGCTGGGCATGAAGGCCGGCTGTCTCTACCACCAACAAAGCTCTGTCTTCCTCACGTGGACCACGAGCACTGGGAGAAGGCGTTCTGCTTATGTTCTGGTTCTCAGCTGCGGGTTTGGGCTGAGTGGAGAACTCTGGATGCCAAGTAAACAGTGACATTGTATTTGGAATTTAAACACTAGCCTACAACATAAGGAATTTGGATCTGCAGCCTTTCCCGGCCTGGTGTTCTCTAGATGGTTTGCAATTTCTAAAAGTCAGAAATGTGTATAAAATGATTATCTTGAGGGGAACAAGGACTATTTCTAACAGGAACTCAATGACTGGCTCTTTGGTCTCCCCACCCCCGAAGGGAGGAGCAGTCCTGTTAGGCCACAGAGGAGGGCTTTGCAGCCAGTCCTGAAGATACCTGATAAAACAGGATCAGATGAATGGGGAGGAGGTCCCCCCTATCAGTGGACTTGGAAAGGGGCATGGTGGAGATGAGGGAGGGAGGGAGGGACTGGGAGGGAATGAGGGATGGGGACACGGCTGGGATACAGAGTTAACAAAATGTAACTGATAAATAAAAAAAATAAAGTAATAAAAAAGAATTTAAAAAAAAAGATTATCTTGAATGCTTTCATAGAAATGAGAAATTACATCTGATAAAATGTACTATCCTGTTAAGTGCAATATTTATATTATTCTTAAGCTTATTTCCTTGTTCATTTGTATTAATGGCCCTGAGGAGTCAAACAACTCATGGCTTGTTTTCATTCTTCAGCATATTTTTAGTCCCTTTAGAAACTATAAATATTCAAGTTAATTTTACGTCCAATTCTTTTATTTGTTTCTTTCTTTATTTATACCTTTAACCTTTGGGAAGTCTTCAAGGAACTCCCTCTAGAGTCACATTACGAATGCTGATACCAGAGTGTGAATGTTCTAGCTATATATAGCTAAGCGATGGCTCGTATCCATAAGGCAAGCCAGGAAATCCAATTCGGCTGTCCAGTAGAAATGATGTAGACAATAGTCTACAAGAAAGACTCTAGCAAGCCACAGTCCTTGGACTTTCACAGTTCACTAAAAGGAGCCTCTTTCATTAAAATATTACCTTGGGTGGTAAAGTCACATTTGAGAAATACATTTTTCAATACGAACAACAGTCTCTTCAAGTTGCTAGGCACTGGCAGGCTTTCTATATAGAAGACACTGTGCCAATTTGATGATCACTATCTCACTGTTATTTCACAATGTCCTAAATAATCTTGCTGTACTAAGGAAAAGAAAACTTAAAAGGATCACTGTGTACAAAAGGAAGACTGGACGTCTTGCTTTCTTGAATCAGAGAATGAGTGATGCTGACTTTTTGAAAAACGAAGATTTAGCTTATGCCTAAATCTTTCTGGCTTTCATTCTAAAGCTTCCATGGAGGAGTTGAAGCACTTTATAAAATATTTGCAGCATGAGCCACAGGGACAACTTCCTAGGCTACTTCCATTCAAATATATTAAAAGTTTTTGTTTTAGATGGGTTGAAATGATAAAACACCAGGACAAAACATAGTTTGGGGAGGAAAGGGTTTATGTGGCTTCCATATCCTGGATCATCTGCAGTTCCTTGAGTAAAGCTTAGGCAGGCACTCAAGCAGGAGCTGATGCAGACAGCATGGAGGACTACTGCTCACTGGCTTGATCAGCCTGCTGTCTGACACAACCCAGGATGACCAGCCCAGGGCTAGCACCACCCACAGTGGGCTGGGTCCTTCTACATCAACCCCTAACTAAGAAAATACCCTATAGGCTTGCCTATAGCAGGGTCTTAGAGAGACATCTTCTCAACTGGGAGCCCCTCTTCTCAAATAACTATAGATTGTGCACAGCTGACATAAAACTAGCCAACTCGGCTGTCAAATTTGAAATATTACCCTACTTACTAGACTCTAGTACATGCTGATAAAATTCTTATTTTTACATTGGCTTGAACCCCAGATACCTATAAATTGATAACTATGAAATTTTAAGTGGAAAGCCCCACAAGAACAGAGAATAGGAGAGCCATCTAGGGAGAGAGAAAAAAAAAAAACTGTAAAAACAAAGGACAATAAAAGGTAACATCTGGAGTTACCATCTTAGAAATCCAAGATGGCAGTTGTTCAGAATTCCAAGAAAGTGCTTGTCCAAACTGGACCAGGAAAATAAAATCCCTGATGTCTGAACCTATCCATGCCTTGAATTTTCAGTCCATAGGAAATATTTGAAGAGGAATTAGTAATTGAATCATAGAGATCCGCTGGAACAAAATGTTCACTCTGAGAAGAGCGGAGGGTTTGGGGGAGCGGAGCACAGCACAGCCGGAAGGCTGTAACTAGTCCTGACATAAACACCCCACAGACTGAGCTGAAAGTGACATTACCCCTTGCAAGGAATATGAGGTCCTCAGGAACACATTCTCTGAATGGGCACTCAGGACAGTGTGAGGAGAATGAAGCCCACCTTAAGAGGCTGATAATGCAACCTGAAAACTACTGCTGTCAAAAAACCTTGGCAAGTGCGCTTTCTGCGTGCAGGAAGGGAAATAATGTTGGCTGCTGTCTTGTGAATACAAGAACTAAGCGTAAGGCAAATCAAAGGGAAAAGGTTACTGCCTTTTTTTTTTTTGTAGAACTAGTAATATTGCTCGAAATATATTCACAATTAAAATAAAGTTACTTTTGTTTAATTTTGACTTTTTGTTTTGTTTTGTTTAGACAAGGTCTTACTATGTAATCCCAGATAGCATAGAACTCACTCTGTAGACCCCAGACTCACAGAGATCTGCCTTCCACTGCCTCCCAAGTACTGGCATTAAAGGCTTGTGCCACCACATTCAATAAACAAATAAGATAAAATAAGTAGGGGTGAAGAAATGGCTTCAGTGGTTTAGAGCACTTGTTGGTCTTGCACAGGACCTGGGATTTGATTCCCAGCATCCACCTGACAGCTCACACCGATCTATAGCCCCAGGTCCTACACGCTTTTCTGGCTTCTGTGGGCACCAGATACACAAGCAGGACACAGACGTACATTCAGGCAAAACACCCATTCAGATAAAAATTTTAAAAATAAAGATGAGTTGTTTCTTTTTTTTAAAAGACAAGTGGAAAAGGTAACATTCAGAAGTATTCTTGTATATGTAACACATTAGCTGCAACCATCACAGATGAATATAATGAATAATGTGATAGATTTAGAATTCAGGGGATTAAACTCGTCCTTATGGTGTATTTATTTTCTGTTTTGTAAAAAAAAAAAAATGCATAATTGTTGAGAATTTTTGGAGTTTGGGGTGGTTGTTGCTGTTGTTGTTTTTGTTGTTGTTCTGGTTGTTGTATTTTGCTTCTAATGTCCAAATGAGTTCTGATGCGTTCACGCTTTGGTTTTCCGGAAGTCTGTGTGGAAGCGGCCTTTCTCTGCAGACCACAAGTCTGGTAGCCTGACTGGGGAAGCTGTCCAGGTTTGGGATGGGGGAGTGGGAATACACTTTGCTGACTCTCACAGATGTTAATAGTCTAGTCAAAGTTGCCTGTCTCTTCTTGGGCAAACCTTTGTAGCTCGTGAGTTCAAAGGCATTTTAATAGCTCGTCTAACTTTTAAATTTATTGGAATAAAATTATACATGGCATTTTTTTAGTGTGCATGCACATGAGTGTGTGTGAGAGACAGACAGACAGAGGAGACCAGAGGTCAACATCAGAGGTCCTCTGCAGTCCTTGGTAACATTCTGTGTTATTTAGTTAGTTACTTTTTTCTTTGTTTGGAGACAGGGTATCTCAGTGTCACTGGAGCTAACTGTTTGCGCTAGACTGGCTTGACAGTGGATCCCCAAGATGGACCTGTCTTCGCCTTCCCATCCCACTGCTGGAATTCCAGTCACAGACTGCTGTGCCTAGCTTTTATGTCAGTGCTGGAGATGGACCAGAAGTGTAAAACTCTTGTCCTTAAACTTATACAACAAGCATTTTGCCTTCAGAGCCATCCCCTTAGTCCCGTTAGTCCATTTTTTTAAACTATCTACCGCAGTGGTATCCCTTATTTCATCATTAATGTTACTATAACATTTTCTCTCCCCAACTCTACCAACATCTCTGTCTTTTACTCTCCAAGCTTACCAAATTTATTGAACTTTGCAAAGAAGTAATGACAGAATCTGGGGACATATTTTCTGCTTTCTACTTCATTGATTTCTTCTCCTGTTTTTATCATTTCCTTCTGTGCAGTTGCTTTAGGCTCTTGTGCATCTACTTTTTTAAAATTGAACCTTGAATCTCTAATGCGAGCTCTCTCCTTTCCTAACATAAGCATGTGATGATGTAAATTTCCCACTACTAATGGAGCTGTACCCATGTCGTGTGCTGCTTCCGTTTTAACCGATGCAAAATATTTCATAATTTCAGTTATGCTCTCTTTTTTGGTCCACGTTTTATCTGGAATATATAGTTTAATTTTCAAACATTTGGAGGTTTTTGCATATCTCTGGTTTTATTTTTATTTATATTTTTGGCCAGAAAGTGTACTTTATGTGACTTTGTTTCCGTCACGTTTCTCTGAGATTTGTTTTGAGGAATACATTCTAAAATGTCTCAACTTCTATAATCAGGTGTCTCTAATGGAGCTCTCTGTGACTAGGTCAGGTTGGATTTTGACTATGGTTGTTGAGGCCCTCTGCGTATCACGTGAGAACCACTGAACTATGGCCCCAATCAGTGGGTAAGCTATTTTTATACTATTATTGTGGTTTTATGTTGATCTCTTACTGATTTTCCACATACCTGTTCATTCCCAAGAAAGCAGGCTAAAGATCTGCTTTTCATGTCTTCTTTGGGTATTTGGAAGCTCTGTTTTTAGGTGCATATACATTTGGGAGTTATTAAGTTTTCCATATTAATTTAAACCTTTGTAGATGCATAAAGCCTTTCTTTCTCCCTCATAAATTGAGCTCTCTGGTGTTGATATAATTGCATCAAATTTTTAAAGTGTCTGCATCACAACTGATTTCTGTTATTACCAGCATGTGTCACTGTATTTAATTTTCAAAGCAACTCTATGAACTAGGTCCTATTATTAGCCCTAATTACCATGTGAGAAAACAGCACATTTGCCCTGTCTGGTGCTGGCTTCCAAAGCTCTAAGTCTTATTATCTTCATGCTGGTTCCCAACAGAAATTTAATATTTTCAATGCTAATTTTCATTATTTACTATTTGCCACATAAAGTAAATAAAATGGCCAAATTAATGTGTATTTCTTGCCATTACTATCAAGCAACCAAATAAGACTTTATAAAAAGATTGTGTGTGTGTGTGTGTGTGTGCAATCTGAGTGCATGTGTGGGGGTCAGAGGAAAACCTTGCCTGTGAGTTATTCCTTCCACCTTGTTTGAGGCAAGGTCTTTTTATTAATTTTCTGCTACACAGACCCAGCTAGCTGGCTTGAGGGCTTCTGTGGGTCCTTCTGTCTTCACGTGCCCTGTCTTCCTCCAAACAAAGAAAAGCAACTCTGGCATCATTGGTGCCCGTGCTATGTCTGACTTTTACATGGGTTCAGATAGTCATACCTTCCCAGCAGGTGCTTTTTTCTTTTCTATTTTTCTTTTTTTTTTTTTTACAATTAAGCCATATCCGTAGCCCAGAGCTTTAAAATGTTACATGAGAAAAAATTGAAATATTGATTGAAAGATTTTTAATTTCAATATATTTTTCTTAAGGAAAGGGAAGGGGAAGAAATGATTTTTAAACCAGTTATCACTTGTCTACAGACACCTATCTTGAACCACTTGTGTTTCTGTTGTCTGTCTGTCCGTTTCTATTTAACTCAGTTAATAATTTAGAGGTTGGCAGATAGCAAGCATCAAGCCAAGCTCTGAGCTGAACGTTTTTATATTTTAAGGGAGTGGGCCACAACATCTCCAGCAACAGCATGAGCCAAGCTCAGGGATCCGCTTGTGAAGAGGGCAAGACTGAACAGTGCCCTCTGCACGTGCTCACTGGCCTGATCCCATTCTGTTGCAAGGTCCCCGATGTGTGGGCTGTGGGCTGTCACTCCACATTGACTCTGATGTTCAGAGATTGAAAACATGATGAGGCCTCAGCCGTAGCACTGGCTAAAAAGCAAGGAGCTGGAACTGTTGAAAAAGAGAGGGAGAAAGGTAACTGCAGTCCTGTTAGCTGAAGCTCCAGGCCACTGCAGTGGGCGCCTCTGAAGTGTGTATGAAGTTTGCTGTCTACTCTCTCAACCTGTCAGCCAGAATCCATGATATTTCAAATGCCTAAAGGTTGGGGCTTTGACCACACATATCCAAAGACTTGGGTTGACTGAGTTCATTTAAACCAAATTCATCATCTGATAGATGTATAATTGTTTTCTAAAGAAAAAATATATAGGCTAGAAATTTAATGACCTAGGCTGTTTGCTATCTAGAGCTTAAAGAATGTCAAATGCCACTCAGTAGTGATTTTTTCCAGATGCCACAGGCCACCCACTAGTGTGGTAACCTTATTCAATGTCATGGTAATGTAACACCAAGCTAATGGTGTCATAGTTCTTTCTCTAGAGGATAGAAAGATTTAAGGATTTGGCTTGGTTTGGTCTCCAGTGGATTAAGTTCTAAGTTCTCTCTCTCTCTCTTTCTCTCTCGCTCCCTTCCTCTTTCAATCCAAGGCCTTGCTACGTCATCTAGGCTGGCCTGAAATTCACTGTATAGCCCACACTGGCCTGCAACTCACAGTAAGCCTCATTCACACCTCAGCCTCCCAAGCGCTGGGATTGTAGGCCTGAGGCACTGTGCCCAGCATTGGCGTTAGCATTTTAGACAAGATGTCTATCTACAGTCTAGATTGACGTAGAACTACGTCTCAGTGCATCTGCCTCTACCTTCTACCCAGTGGACGCTGTCGTTCTGTGTTGTGAAGGACCACAGAAAGTAGCCTCAGAAACGATGCCTGTGCCTATAGTTTTCCAGACTGTTTCACTCCCATCACTACAGCTCTGCCGACGTCACTGTACTCTGAGGCACTTCCTGCAGAACAGGAGGTGAGAAGTAAGTGTGCTTAGGGTCTTGGAAGGAAGCTGAACTTTTGAACCTGAAGCGCTTGGGAACCAGCTGAGGCCCTGGGACGTAAAGTTCCCCAGACATTCCTAGGCTCTGTTTTGTCACCTGTGACAATAAAAGATTAGGCCAGGTGCTTACCAGGGACCTGCGGAATTCTGTGAGAGTCTGAAAAGTCTTCAGCGAGAGAATGTGCCTTGGCAACATCAAGCCAGATTTTTTTTTTTTTGAAGTGTTAATGATTGATGGGTTGTGTGTGACACTGAAATCAGTTAAACTCGACTCAAATATTTACACATCCTTCCCATGCAGTGTATTTTCCATTATGGGATGGTATTGGGCAATGGAAAATTTTTCAAATACTTTTGCTGGAAGAGACTAATTAAGCTCACTTTCCTGCTACTATTATGTAAAGCTCACAGTGGGGCATTGGCGTTGTGTGGGTGCCTCTCTCTTATTCACTGTATAAAATAGTGCATCAAGAATTAGTTAACAAGTTGCTCTCAGACTCAATTCCGACAATGCCCCCAGAATAAGCAGCTTTAGGTCACAGGCTTTGTCATGTAGGAGCTCATGCTATTGTCCCAGGTGTTAAAAACTATAATTCAAAATGTCAACAGTGCTTTTGGCAATTATACACACCACTCCTCCAGGCTGACCTAAAATGGAAGTCAGAAATCAAGGCTCACGTTCTAAAATCCAGCCACTGCCTTTTTACGAGGCAGAGAAATGTCAAATCATTTTACTTCTCTCAAAAGATGAAAAACATACCTCTTTCTGCCGCCAGGGGTGACCATCTTTGTTGTTTTTGTTGTTGTTGTTGTTTTTGTAGTGTTAATATATAAAGCTTTGGAAAATACTCTAGCTGTCCAAAGGTTTAGCAAATTAAGTTATAAATTGACACAGTTCTGAGTTTTAAATTGTATGCTAGATTTACAGCTTGTTCATACGGGTGAATCTATATATGTCTGCTCCCTTTCCCTTCTAGTCAAGGTCTCATGTAGTCTATTTTGACTTCTAACTATGTGGATGACCTTTCACTCCTGGCCATCCTGCTGCTGCCTTCTCCTGGCATCACAGGCATGTGCCACCGTGACAGGCTACCTTGTTTTATAAAGTAGGCTTTTCCTTTCTTATTTTAAATTATTTGGGAAAGCTTTAGTGATTATCTAATAATGCTGGAATTCAGGGATTTGATGACCCACGTCCAAGTTACCTGAGTCCACACCCTTCATTGTGCAAGAATCTTTGATCCTATCTCCTTCCGGGCCCTTTCCATGGCTGAGTCCTCCCTCTACTTGTGCATCTAAATGGAAGCTTTTCATTCTTTACATTTTTTCCTATTTCTTTTTTATTTATTATTATTTATTACAATGTATTCGCTTTGTATCCCACCTGTAGCCCCCTCCCTCATTTCCTCCCAATCCCACCCTCCCTCCTTCCCTCTTCTCCTCCCATACCCCTCCCCTAGTCCACTGATAGGGGAAGACCTCTTCTTCTTCTATCTGACCCTAATCTATCTGGTCTCATCAGGACTGGCTGCATTGTCTTCCTCTGTGTCCTGGCAAGGCTGCCCCCCTCCCAGGGGGAGGTGATCAGAGAGCCAGCCACTAAGTTCATGTCAGAGACAGCCCCTGCTCCCCTTACTGAGTCTATGGGCTACATCTGAGCCAGAGTTTTAAGTCCTCTCCATGCACTGTCCTTGGCTGGAGTATCAGTCTTTGCAGGACCCCCAGAGCCCAGAGTTTTTTTGTTTTTGTTTTTGTTTGTTTGTTTGTTTTGGTTCTATTGATCTCCTTTTGGAGCTCTTGTCCCCTCCAGGTCTTTCTATATCCCCTTCTTTCATAAAATTCCATGCGCTCTGCCCAAAGTTTGGCTGTGAGTCTCAGCCTCTACTTCGATAAGTCGAACAGCCGAGTCTTTCAGAGGCCTCTGTGGTGGGTTCCTGTCCCGTTCCCTGTCTTCTCCTGCTTCCGATGTCTACATTCTCTACGTTTCATTTAATCCGCCAACTCCTGAGCTTCTCTTTTTGTATTTAGCTCTATTGTCTTCCTCGGGTATCACCCAAAAACATACCGTGGTTTTCCGGCAAAAAGGAAACATGCTTTTCTTTAGCCCCTTGCCAGTATTCCACATGTGTTGCTTCTACAATGATATACTGAGAAATTAAATAAAGATCTGTCCTTGAGCCCAATGTAACACCTCAAAATCTTTAACTGTAATTTTGTTGACGCACTTCAACCTTCCCACTTCTCCAAGCTCAATAGTACCAGCCGCGGCTCCTTTCCATTTGGAGGATTCTTCTACTCTACCCCTTCTACTGCTAAAGCGGTATCTGTCTTCCCGAGAACTCCAGCCACTTTCCCTGTTCTGCCCTGGTCCATCCCTGGTGAGCTGCTCCCATCCGAACCTATGTTTCCAAAGGGCATCAAGTCATCAGTTGACAGCAACCATCACAAACACTAGAAAAATAAAAGTCCCAGTTAGAAAACAGGGAAATCCTAGTGTCTCAAAGCACAGTAGTGTGATAATAGTTATAGTTTAAAGTTTCTCTATACAAAAAAAAAACAAAAAACTGATATTTAAGTAGGGAGAAATGTTAATTATCCAGATTTAATCATTGTACCTTGTATGAAAATCAAATTATCACAACATACCCCATAAATATATCCAATTATTTTGTTCGATCGGGAGGGGTGGAGGGAGGGGCTTATAGGGGGATACAAAGTGAATAAAGTGTAATTAATTAAAAAAATATTTTAAAAAAACATTAAACTGTGACAAAAATTCCCAAGTTGATTTAGAAAAACTCATATTTAATATAACTAAGGAGCTGTAATTCATGAAATAACACATAAACACTTCATGTGCTGCTGTGTCTGATGAGGCATTATCTTTGAGCGTAATCTCTTGATTGTGCTGTTAACCTTTTTGCAAGAGTATTAGACTGTTTTCAGTAGGGCTGTACACCTGGGAGATAGGCCTCTTGCCATACCTGTTGGGGATTACCTTGATTCGGTTAATTAAGATGGGAAGACCTGCCCACTATGGATGTCACCATTCCCTCCCCTAGGATCTCGGACTCTAAGAGAAGGAAAAAGTGAGCATTCATCTCTCTGCTTCTTGAATGTGGATGAAATGCGACCAGCTGTCTCAGTGGCTGCTGCTGTGACATGAGACCCACCATGATAGCCTGCACCTTTGAACCTTGGGCCAGAATTACTGCTCCCTTCCTTAACTTGCTTGGGTTAAGGTGTTCTATTTACCCCAAAATGAATGTAATTCGGAGAGTACTTTTTACCCATATCAATATATTTGCCCACTGCTCATCCTTCCTCAGCTCTGGTAATCACTATTGTATTCTGTTCTGGAAACATCAACCTTCCTAACTTCCACATCGTAGTAAGACACATGTGGTGTTCACCATCCTGTGTCTGCCTTGTTTTATTTAACAGCTTGTGCTCCAGTTCCACCCATGTTGCTATGATAGATTTATATTTGCTTAAATTGGCTACACTAATACGGCCTCCATGAGAAAAAAAAATGCTAACTTATGTTAAATGTTTTGTGAAAATTCTGTTTTTCATGCAGTTTTTGAAAAATGAAAAGTCATACTTCATTCACAAACAAAATATGTGACTTTCAAAATTCCTACCAGGGCTGGGGTGGGGGTGGTGCTCAGTGGGGAAATGACTTGCTGTGTAAACATATGGACCTTAGTTCGGAGCCCCAGAACCCACATAAAAAGCCTGTCACAGTAGCATGTGCCTGTGAAGCCTGCACTAAGGAAACAGTCGCATCCCAGGGGCTCACTTGCTAACCCAACTAGCCAACCGGTAAACTCGGGGTTCAGTGAGAGATGCTATCTCAAAACTAAAGTGGAGAATGATTGAGGAGGACATTGGGTATACCTCTGGTGTCCATATGAACATTCACATATACATACATGCACAGTACTGTCATGAATAGGCTTTGCCAGAAATATAGATGAACATGTTTGTTCCTTTCCATAGTGTCCAAATGTATTAACTGACAACCAATTCAAAAGGTGTAGCAGCTTCAACAGCAGCAATCTGCTGAAAATCCTTCCTACTCGGGTGATCTGGCTAAGAGAAACACAGGTTCTGCCAGTCCAACCTTAATCTCGAATATTAACTCTATTATGTAACACACAGTAAATCTATCTGTGTATGTGCATCTGTTGTACAGAATAAATATACCAGGGTTTGAGAGATTTCCAGACAGGGCTGAGAGGAGTTAAGATAAGGTACCAAACCCAGACCCACAGGGAAGCTACTGCTGTAAAAAGCAGGGATGGGTGAGAGGTGCTTCAGAGCAAAGACACAGTCGGCTGGAAAGAGGGGATGCCCGAACCTGATTTGAATAGGAAATGGTTGATGCAGGTCCAGGTGGACAAACAGATGAACAGACAGACAGCAAGGCAAGGAGGCCACATCAACAGCTGGGACCAAAATGAGCTGAAGTCCCAGAAACAATTAAGGGAGTTCTCTGCCCATCAGGCCTTCATGACACACCAGCTATCAGATGATGAGCTGGTGTGCGGTTGGGCCATCCCCGTGTTAGAAAATCCATCTTTGTACGAGGTGTAGGTGAGGGAGCTGTACCTTTCCCCAGCCTGGCCTGCCCACTATGTTCTTGCGCCTAATTTCCCTGCTACGATTTTAACATACCTATGTGCCCCATACAAACTTAGAGAGTAGCCCTTTTTATAATCCCAGAAAGAAGCTACTGATAGTTTGTGTTACATGGATGATGCCAGACGTATTATGTTGTTCACATGCCCATCCAGGGGCCCAGTCATCCTTCTGCCCCAAACAGCTGCTTGTAAAATAGAGTCTGTCTGAGGAAGGCACCATCTGAAAACCCGCTTTTTATACAGTATGGAGTAACTCATTGCAGGACATAGCATGAACTAAATACACACGCCTGACTACTGAAAACATGATTGTAAAAATAAAGCACGAATGACTAATAAAATCTAGCCTCCAGAGCCCCCAGTCTTGAGATATGACATCTGTACTGTGATTTTTATTCCAAACAAGCTGCTTCTGAAACATCAATTTACCCTCATCAGTATCAGGAGACTAGGATCTTGGTGACCACAAGCCTGCTTCATGAGACATGCCCAGACCTGTTTGAATCCTAGAATAAACAGTTCTGTCCCTAAGGTCAGCTCTCTTGCACAAGAAGGTTAGGACATGCTCAAAGAAGCTCTAGCTATTGAGGCAGAAAAAAAAAAAAAACTACACATATAATTTATGCAAATAGCATTAATAAGTTCGTGAATCTTTTCCTCCTGTATACAGTTGACTACTATTGGGTATTTCTCTTTCTTTCCTTTGTAATATATCTCCCCTTGTTCTCCTCCCTTCTTTTCTCCCTCTTTCCTGCCCTCTCTCCTTCCCTTTCTCTTACCAGACCTTTTCAAATTAGCCACATGTGCTCTGACGTTGTCCCTTTACTTTGATTTAGGGAATCTACATCTCCGTATTTTTCACAACTGCAAGGTACTTAAGAACAAGGATCTCACCTTCCTCAGAGTGTAAACCTAGTGTCAGAAGATAACTCCTAGAAAAATCCACAACTAATACCATTTACAGATACATACGTAGCCTGGGTTTGGTTTTTGTTTTCAAACCTTCATTGTCTAAGAAGTTCCCTTCAAACTTCTCTCCTTCACCACGGAACCACAGATCCTGGACGCTTCCAGCCCCCATACCATCCAATCTAGGTCTAGAATGTTGTTTTCAGCCTCTGAGAATCACTGCTGAAGAAGCTCACCCTTTCTAGTTCTTTCTGAGCTCTGGCTGGTTTGTTCAGGCTCAAATCCCTCTCCAAGTTGATTGATTCAATCTGGCTTATCTCAGTTTCTTACTGAATAGCTTTGCTTAGCCTCAAACTAATGATAGCAACCTGCTCTAATTTTCTGGCCCCTTCTCATTCTCCGGCTCATTCTGTCTTCACCTGTGTCTGCCTTGTTCTCACTACAACCTGTCTCTGTAAAACTCTCCCAGTAAAACTGCCTCTGTATTCCATGAACTGAACTGCCTCTCAACTGACTCAACCGAACTGTCTGAACAGACTGACTAGAACCTAGAGATCTACATGCATTTGTCCTCTGAGTGCTGGCATTAAAGGCATGTACCACCATGCCTAGACCTAAACTCTTCTTTACCTGAAACTTTCTCTTTATCAGGCTGGCCCTTCAACTCAGAGATCTGCTTGCCTCTGTCTCCTGGGATTAAAGACATGTCTGTATTCCAACCAGATGACACAGACTTAGGTCTTTAGATGTGCTCTCTTGCCAGAGCAGCCACATTCTGAATTTTAATTCCTCTATGGCACCACCCATCCAGACTGACAAAGGACTAATTCCTGGGATTATAAAGAGAGACACACTATAATTTTATTGGGGATAATTGAAAATTTGGGGACACATGAGCACATTTAAATCATATCAGGGAAACCAGGCCCAAGAACCTATCCTACACACCAAACCAAGAGAAGGATGTAACTCCCTCACTCTCTTAGCCAGGGTTACTATTGCTTTGATGAAACATCATGACCGAAATCAAGTAGGGGAGGAAAGGGTTTATTTGGCTTCCACCTCCACATTGTAGGCCCACTGAAGGAAGTCAGGATAGGAACTCAACTAGGGCTGGAACCTGGAGGCAGGAGCTGATGCAGAGGCCATGGAGGGGTGTTATTTACTAACTGCTCCCCCATGGCTTGCTCAGCCTGCTTTCTCACAGAACCCAGGACACCAGCCCAGGGCTGGCACCACTCACAATGGGCCGGTCCCTTCTCCATTAATCGCTTATTGAGAAAATGCCCTACAGCAGGATCTAGTAGAGCCATTTTCTCAATTGACATTCCTTTCCTTCAAGTAGGTGACCCTGGCTTTTGCCAAGTGGACATAAAACTATCCGGCACACCCGCCAAGAACCTGTAAAATGGACACCTAACACTGTGTCTTTACAGCTCTACACCAGCCTATCATCTGATACCTAATATGTGCAGGCTAGATTGTGAACTCCCAGACTTGACTCAGCGTCCTGCTATTCACACGGCCTACACGACTGCCTGAACGACCATCTACCTGTTTACCTGTCTAGACCCGAGCTGACATTTCCTGTCTCTGACCCATTTCCTGCCCCAGATCTGGTTAAGCCTCTCACCTTGCTACTTAACTCTGCAAATTCTCATATCTTAATAATTTATTTCTGTTCTTCCAGTCTGGACCATAATTCAACATGTCCAAGGAAATCATGACTGGTATAAAATACATATAAATACATTTCTTACTTTAGTAAATATAGATTTACATCCAGGTACATCTTAGGAAAAAAAATATAGAAAATTGAATCACCGATTTCATGGATATTTTTCCAAAAGTGGAAATTATGAAGGAATTCCTTCGGGATCTGAGTGTTTGGGGAACAGCTGTTGCACTGACTGTTTTCTTTCTCGTAGCAGAGACACCTGGTTGCCGAAGTCAACCTCCAAAACCAGACACCCAAGTGTAAATCACAAGCTTTCACTTCTAGACGGGTAATGTTGACAATCCTTTTAGTCTCTCAGTATTTCCGTTCACCCGTCTTCTACAAAGACATACAGTCATGCTGTAACTTTGTAATTGTTGAGAAAATCAAATGTGCTGATATTGTAAGGATTTGTCAGAATGCCTGACATATATTTCATATGACATAAAAGTATGTGCTGCTAGCCCCACTGTCATTCTTTGGAAGAATGTTTTATACCTAAAAATCACAGTGGAGGTTCTCACTAGCTTGTGTCATGGACTCTTACTTCTTCATCTAATTCAAGCTCTCATCTTCTATAAGGCTCTGTAAAACTAGAATGATCTTTTCTTTTATCATGTTTCAGTTGTGACTGTTTTGTTGCATACAGACTTTATTTCTTTATAATAAACTACATACAGTAAGAACGGTTATGAAACAATGAGGGAAGTTATCTGTAAAGGCTGCATTCAAAATGCTTAGCTCATTTGTATTTGTCAAACTTGAAGAAAATACTGTCTTTGCTATCTAGGTGGAGTTTGGTACCTAAATCACTTTCTTCATATCTTGTATTTATCAAGTTAAAAATTTTTTTAAAAAAAAGGAAAGAAAAAACTAGAATCAACTTTTAAAAAGAATGTTAAGGGGGATACAAAGTGAATAAAGTGTAATTAATAAAAAAATTTTTTGAAAAAAAAAGTTAGACTGCTCTTGTTCCCAAGGACCAACAAAGTTATGAAGAATTTTCATGAACATGTATACATGATGCTCTGAGGCAGCGTCTCTCCTCCAACTCCAACTGACTATGATGCAGGTCAGGTTAGACTCAGACTTGTGAAAATCACCTCCTACCTCCGCCTCCCAGACACTGGGATTATCGGTGTATACCACCATGCCCAGCTGTCATTTCCTCCTTACCATTAAAATTTACTTTTTTTAAGTTATAATACTTTGTTCGTTCTGCTCAGACATTCCACATGACAGCTGACTGTGAGACCTCTGACATATCCATGAAGCATGCTGCTGGTGCAAACAGCTGCTTACTTAAACAAAGCTGACATTGACATAGAGACCTTAATTGTGTCAATGTTAGAGTGTCGGTACTTGCATAGGAATTGAAAATCCAGGCCCTATGGAGGGCTTTAACAAAGTATTTAAGTGCACTGTCTCATTTAACAAAAACTTTCTACAACCCATCTTGTAGATGAGGAAAGTTTGTTTAAGAAATGCCAAATAGTTGGCCAGCCAACCAAAAAATAACAGATGAACCCAAAACTAAAAGAAGTCCTTTTATCTTTATCTTTGGAGATAGAGATTTAGATTTGCTATGAAAGAAAGAAAGAAAGAAAGAAAGAAAGAAAGAAAGAAAGAAAGAAAGAAGAGAAAAAAGAAAATAACTAACTGGAAAAGTAAGTATCATTGAAAACAAATCAGTCAGAGGTTGATAATTGTTCAAGAGAGATAATGGGTATCCAGGGTTCAATTTCCTGTGTCAATTTTACACCATTTGGAATTTTTCAATACTTTTTGAAAGTTGGGTTGTTTTTTAAAGGGGATTTCTGGAACCACAAGGTGGGATAAGAATCCTGGCCTTGTTCCTTGTCTGCTATGTGTCATTGGAGAGGCCTGTGCTCCGTTTCCAGTATGTAAAATGAGAACAAGAGTAAATTGCTCCTCCTTTCTGAGAAGTGAAGGAAATGAGGTAAGCGAGGCTGGTGCAGTACAGCACGAACCTTCCATGGAGATGCTGTCCTGATTGCTAGTGTTTGCCTTCTCCATAAAACAAGCTCATACCACTTTGTGCAAAATGTTAATAAACTCACTCATTTCTTCAATATGTAAACATTTAAATGATGTGCAAGCCACATTCTAAGACCAAGTGGTTTGACAGCAAACAAAATAACAAATACCAACCTTGTTGAGCTTAAGTTACGGTGAAAAACACTACATTTACCTACAAACACTACATTTACCTATGTGTAGATTTGTATACTCAGCAGGGAGAGGTCCTTTGGTTATTTCGTTTGCTACTAAATCACCTGTGCTTAGAACTTGCCTTAAAACATATATATATAGCGATTGTTACAAATAATGTTTCAAAGATAGATATTATGTTATACATACTATATGTACTGTTAGATACTAATGGAGTTAATATAGTAAGATAAATTCTATATATAATGCTATTTCATGCAGAATGATCAAAGAAGTAGCCAAAGTTATACATGGTCATCACTAAAAATTTAATTAGTTAAACTTTTAAAAAATGTATTTTAACCATGTTCACAGCAGCTTTATCTGTAATAGCCAGAATATGGAAACAACCCAGATGTCCCTCAGTTGAGGCATGGATTCAAAAATTGTGGTACATTTACACAACAGAATACTACTCAGCAATTAAAAACAAGAAAATCATGAAATGTGCAGGCAAATGGTGGGACCTAGAAAAGATCATCCTGAGTGAGGTGTCCCAGAAGCAGAAAGGCACACATGGTACATACTCACTTATACTACACATATAATATACGATAATCATACTAAAATCTGTATACCTAAAGAAGCTAATCAAGGAGGACGGGATGACCCTAGGTAAGATGCTCAATCTTCATTCAGAAAGGCAAATGATGAACATCAAGACAGGAGCCTACCACAGAGAGCCTCTGAAAGACTCTACCAAGCAGGGTATCAAAACAGAGGCTGAGACTCATAGCCAAATTTTGGCCAGTGTTCAGGGAATCTTATGAAAGAAGGGAGAGATAGAAAGGCCTGGAGGGGACAGGAGCTCCACAAGGAGAACAACAGAACCAAAAAATCTGGGCCCAGGGGTCTTTTCTGAGACTGATACTCCAACCAAGGACCATGCTTGGAGATAACCTAGAACCCCTGCACAGATGTAGCCCATGGCAGCTCAGTGCTCAAGAGGGTTCCTTAAGGAAAACAGGAGCTGTCTCTGACATGAACTCAGTGGCTGGCTCTTTGATAACCAACCCCTAAGGAGGGAGCAGACTTACCAGGCCACAGAGGAGGACAATGCAGCCACTCCTGATGAGAGCTGATAGACTAGAGTCAGATGGAAGGGGAGGAGGACCTCCCCTATCAGTGGACTGGAGAGGGGCATAGAAGAAGAAGAGGGAGGAAGGATGGGGTTGGGAGGGGACGAGAGAGGGGGCTACAGCTGGGATACAAAGTGAATAAACTGTAATTAATTAAGAAATAAATAAATTTTTAAAATGTATTTTATCTTTATATATGCATATATATGGGAGGATACACACACACACACATATGTATGGGGAAGCTGGAATTGCACATCTTTAATGTCATAGAAACCAAAAGAAACTGTCATATCCCCTGGAGTTAGAGGTGATAGTGAACCATCTGGTGCAAATGCTAAGAATTAAACTTGGGTCCTCCGAAAGAGCAGCAAGAGGTCTTAACAGCTGATCCCATTCTCCTGCCCCAGGAATTATTTAAACTTACAGCCTGTGTTAGTCAGTTTTCTGTTATTATAACTAAACGACTGAATTATAATTAAGCATGGTTTGTTTTGCCTCATAGTTTCAGAGGTTTCGATTTTTGGTCAGTTGACCCTCTTGCTTTAGACCTTTGGCAAAGCTGAAGGCTTCTCACGTGATGGTGGCCAAAAGGCAAAGGCCAATGTAAAAGCCTTTTGTAGATGTACCAGATCCAAACTTTAGCGATTTTTATTCAACGGAAAGTAACAAACATTTAACACTTCTTAATGGGGCTGGTAAGATAGCTCAGTGGGCAAACGTGCTTGCTGCCAAGCCTGACAGCATGTGTTCAGTCCCCAGACACACACGGTAAGAGGAGAGAAACGACTCCCGCAAGTTATTTTCTAACATGCACACATTTACTGGGGCGCGTGGACTTTATGCACACTAAATGAAGAAGTGAACTATTAAATAAAAATTTAGTTGTCGCGGTACATTGTGCACGCTGCACTGCGTCTGCGCTCTTGTGGTCTCACATAGCTCCCGTCTACGTGGTGGATACGCTGCGTGCTGGCATTCTGCCACCGCACGCCTATTCTTTATTTCTCTTCCAGTGACATTTTACTACGTTGGGGCTGACCATGGAAAGAGCATTTACAACCAGGAAATTTGGCAAATGCAACAAACTATGACCTAGTTTATTGTTAATGGTTGACATCCTAAAAAAAAATGACGAACAAAATGTCAACAATTCAGGTTGAACTTAAGATTTTGTTATAATATACACTCAAGTATATTTATGTTTTGGGAGAGATCCAATTGTTGAAGTTGTGCCAGACACCTCAAGGTAAATTTCTCTAATAAGGACATCTTGATTAATAAAATCACAGAGACTTGACTAAAAAAATGAGCCTTGCTGACATCCTGGAGGATAATATGTTGTGTTGAAAGTAGAAGAAACAGAAAACATGAGCCATTGCTTCTGGAAGGAGGTGATACAAAGAAGAATCCATGGTGTCAAAGGAGCAAAGAAAGTTGGACTATAATGTTCTCATGAGCTGTAATAAGGACTGCCTTTTATTAGGAGGGAAATGTTGGGCAGAGAGGTAACCTGATCAAACTTGCATTTTTGTGGAGTGTTCTGCCTGCTGTGGAGAATGATTTACAAGAGGAAACACAGAAATAGAAGGCTTACTTGGTAGACAGCAAGCAAGGGATAAGTGAGAGTGGTTTCCACTGATATGGCAAGAAGATGTTTAAAAACAAAAACAAAAAAAAAATGTCAACTTTTAGATATATGATGGAAAAGGCAGTGAAAAGCTTTTGAAAAATTGGAAATTAAAAAGGTCAAAAACAGCTTCAGCATTTTAGGCCCATGTGCCCATAAATACAAATCTGATGTCTACTGAGTTGGAGAAGACCAAGGTTCTGTTTACCAAGACTGGGAAGATCAGAAAAGAGAAGGAAGAGGTTGAACTTGGGGTTACCTTTCAGATATCCTAAATATGAGATGCCTGTTAAACATCCAGATAATCATGAATAAAGAGATTGAGAAGAAAGCTTATGATTGACAGATGATGGATGGATGGGTGGATGGAAAAATATACAGTTGACAAATGAGAGATAGATAGACAGACAGACAGACAGACAGGTAGATAGATAGATTCAGTATATTTACACTCACCCCACAGCTAATATATAAAGCCATGAGTCTGGCTGAGATCAAAC
Organism: Meriones unguiculatus; assembly: GCF_030254825.1. Lineage (NCBI taxonomy): Eukaryota > Metazoa > Chordata > Mammalia > Rodentia > Muridae > Meriones > Meriones unguiculatus. Next base: position 53,722,026 of record NC_083363.1, on the reverse strand, counting down.
AATAATTGAGCTGACATAAGAAAAATAAATAAATGTATGAGGGCTGAGCCCTGCAGTACCTCAACATTAAAGACTCTAAGAAATGAAAAGAACCATTACAGCAGACTGGAAAGGTGGACCTGAAATAAGAGAACCTACAACTATAAAACATTCCTTTAGGTCGTTACTTATTTCTCTGTGTCCTGCTTCTTTTCTACAAAGGCTCTGAAGCAGTAAACAATAAAAACAAATAATGACCTAATAAAATTAAAATAGAATGAAGTGAGTCACAGAGAAAGAAAGATCAAAATGCAGGAATTATGGGAACGTTGCAAATGTGTGGGGTTAGTGTTGAATTCACATTTGGTTCTCTGTTTCCTGAGCTCACAGCAGAAAGAAAACATAACCCACACGTTAGTTTACAGGTCCGCAATGATAAAACATCACATACTTGTTCATGAAGACAATAGAAACGTGTTGATTCAGAGTCCCCAAGGCTGGAAATGCAGGACCAAGGTGCCCTATGGTTGGGTTCTCCTGAAGCCACTCTTGGCTGACAGATGATCACCTGCCCTCTGTCCTCACATGACCTTGTCTGTACACATCTGCCTGGTTTCTCCCCTCGTTTCTGGCCTCCTCTGAAGTAGCACCTTATCCTTGTGATCTCTTTTATATTTAATTGCCCTTTAAAGGTTCTGTCTACAAATAAACTCACATTAGAAGTTAGTGATTCCAAATGTATACTTGAGGGGATATTAATTCGGTGTATAACAGTTAGTGGCAGAGGTTTCACTATTAAAAATATTCTAAAACATATTCTCAAGTGGACTCATTATTTGAAATGTCAAATCAGTCTTTTATTTTATTTTATTTTTTTTATGGAGTACTGTTAATGTAAAGATGAGTCTAGAAAGAAAGTTCCTGAGCTGGTCATAGATGCTAGAGCTGGGACAACCTTGGCTGCTGCCTTCAGAAGTCCAGATGTGCTCTGTAGGAAAGAAAGGCTGCCATTTCTCAGCATTGATTACATTTTAAGGCTTGGTGATGGGCATCAGAAGAATAGTTTCAAATGATCATTACTAAGAACCAGGTCAGGGTGTGGAAAGCAATGTTAGACCACTGCTGGAAATAAGAGTAAAGATACAATGTCCAGAATAAAGTTCATGGAACATGACTACCAATACTCAAGACTTGAGACAGGAGGTGATTTTCCTAATTAACTACTGAAAATAGGATTCTTTGTTGCAAGTCTTGTCCTCATGGGCGGTAGGCAAGGGCTCTACCATTGCAACCTATCCCCAGCCAAGACTCAGTGACTCTGAGAAATGAACAGTAAACATGTTTTTTTTTTCTTTTTAAAAAATGTTAATTAATTTATTATTTATTTTTACAATTTATTCACTTTGGTTTTTTTTTTTTTTCAATGCAGTTTATTCAGGAACCTTGAACAATCCTCGGACCCTGGGGAAAGCCAGCCCACAGCTTAAATAGCCTCTGGGTAGCCAGCCCCAGCGTGCCACGTGGGCAATGCAGATAGGTCCACATACATGGAAGCAAGCCAGATCCTCAGCCTTAGCCAAATGTGGAATTGTTCGTGACAGAGAGCACTCACCATCGGGAAGGTGGAAGGCGGAAACCAGCTCCATCTTTAAGGCATAGCATTCCGCAGCTCTCTACAGTTCCCCCTTTTTGTTTTAGACGCATCAGGCAAGAGTAGAGCTCTGATCTCTGATATTAGAAATAAATTGGGACTTTGTACTGATGTTCATGTTTTATTTTAACCTGAAAAAAAAATGGGTAAATTTCTAAAAGCATGAATTTCTCCAGTTTACTGAACGTGTTTATCCACATCTATCCCCTCACTCTGATGAGCCATAAATTGTAACCCTTAAACAGCTTGTTTGTTTCTTGGAAGAGGATCAGTATTACTGTGAAATACATTCACACTGTGGTCATATCCAGTGAACAATATGAACAACAGAGAACATGCCTCGGAGATGCTGGGAAAGCACTCACCACAGATGACCCAGTAGCCACTTGAGTATCCATCAAACAGCTTAGCAGAATAAAAACATTACATTCACCCTACTACCTGTTATCAACTGAATTCATCAGATTCCCATGCTGAAGCTCTAATCCCTATTGTGGTGATGCTTAGAAATGAGACCTAAGGGAGGTAATTAGGCTTAGCTGAATCCGTGAGAGCAGAAGCCTTCATGGTGAGATCAGTGCCCTTATACGGGAGAGTAACAGCAAAAATATATTCTTTCTCTGGCATGAGAAGACAAAGAAAGGAAATGGCTTTATACACACTGGGAAGAGAGCCCTCGCCACAACCAGCACTCCAATTGTATACAGGATTGTACTCCGTCTCTCTGTCTCAAGCTCTAACTCAGCTGAGAACTTCCCAATCTTCAGACTTCTTCCTTGTCTCAGCAACCTTTCTGACTCAGGCCCTTGCATTTGGAAGCTTCTGCAGCTTTTGATAGTACACACATGTCAATTGTAGTTTTCCATGAATAAGCCTTGTTTTAGTTCTCTATCCAAGGGACTGCTGTCCCAACCCCAACCCCTTCAACCTTCACTTGACTGATAAGGACTTGGGTTTATATTAGTTGAGAGTTTGTTTGAAAGCAGCAGTGAGACATGGGGTGAGGAAAATGTTACTGGACCCCAAGACTCCTCAACACAAAATGGACTGTGATTGCGTGGTGTTTGACAGGCTTCACCTCCTGGTGCTGAGGTGAGGCAAGCAAAGCCACCTTCATGATTCAACAGACTCTGTTGTGGCCTCCTCAGAGGGTTCAGGTTCCAACAAAGGACTAAACTGTAGAGATACATCTAACTCACTTTTTTTTTTTTAAAGAGAAGTCTCTTCTGTCCTCAATAAAGTGTGTGTAATTCTGAGTTGTTTTTTAAAGATTTGAAATTTTCTCCCCATTAGTGCAGGAGGAAGGGGCAAAGAGATGGTCTGGTCATTAAGATCACACACTGCTCTTCCACGGTACCTAAGCTGGGTTCTCAAAACCCACATGAGGCAGCTAACACCTGCCTAAAATTCCAGTCCCAACAGATCTGATGCCCACTTCTGGCCTCTGAGAACAAAAAACAATTCTGCATTTTGATTAGCTAAGGTAAGACTATTTTCAATTGCCCAAAGATACTTTCACTTATATAATTTTTAAAGTTCATTCATTTGTTTGATTTTATGTATATGAGTGTTTTCTTGTGTGTGTGTGTGTGTGTGTGTGTGTGTGTGTGTGTGTGTGTGTGTGTACCATGGGCATGCAGTGCCTGTGAAGGCCAGAAGATGGCAGATGCCTGAAATTAACGTTAGGGTTGGTTGTGAGCTGCAATGCAGGAGCTGGGGATTGAGCAGCAAGTGCTCTTCACCACTGAGACATCTCTCCAGATCCGTATCGGTTAAAAACAGAGGCTAAACCACTTCTGTATGTAAAGAAAATGAAACCGCACATGGTGGCACGCACCATTAACCCCAGCACTCAGGAGGCAGAGGCAATTGGATCTCTGTGAGTTCAATACCAGCCTAGTTTACATAGCGAGTCCCAGGACAGCCAAGCCTACCCAGAGAAACTGTGTCTCAAAAAAATAAAAGCAAAACAAAACAAACAAACCAAAAAACAAACAGAAAGAAAGAAAGAAAACAAAAGAGAAAGGAAGGAAAGAAGGGACTAGCAGTAGGCAAAAATAAAACAATAAATGCATAAATGTTTTCCACACTTGCTTTGCCAGCTGGTGAGGAAAGAAAAGGGCTGAACCGAAAAACACAGGTAGCATCAAAAGAAGAAGTAAATTATCTGGAACTAGCTGCCATGTGAGAATGTACAATTGAGCCAAATTTTGTCACATTGTGTGATTTTCTATAGAGGCTGGATTTTGAATAAAAATCTTCTGACTCCTAAATATTAGCATGCTTGTAAGTTTTATAAGCAAATGTATAAGTCATGCAGAACTGTCCCAACAGGCCCATCTACAAAACAACTGAACCTAATGCTCAGGGAACATTACAGAAGAGGAGGCAGAAAGACTGTAAGAGCCAGGAGTAAGGGAGTTTTCTCTGGAACTATGTCTCCTAGTAATATCAGAAAATACACCCATAAAGTTTCACCAACGTGACTGCCCAAATGTGAGGTAAACAAGGATAATAACAATAGACATGCCAAAGTGGCCAGAGAAAGCCCAGGAAGTAAGGGAGAAATAGTCTTCCCCAGGGAAGAGCACACCAGTTGTTTGTCGCATACCAAATGGTCAGCCATAAAAACATACATACAAGTAACATTACACAGGTTGAGTAAGCTACATTTAAGAAGATATCTACTCATTCATATACATACATTCATATATATAGCAACAACTAATGAAAACTAGAAAATAGAAGGGACTAGAGGGAAAAATGGGGGTAGGAAAATGATATAATGATACTGCAATCTCATAAATAAGTATTTTTAAATTCAAAAAGTAATTAAAAATGGAAAACAATTTTAAAGGTTGTGTCTGTACCATGTGTATCTATTTTTATTTATTTTTATAATTATTATTATTATTATTGTGTGAGTATTACATGTTTTTGTGAAAGTCAAATGATAGGTCAGAAACACATTTCTAACATTTGGGCAAATAGTAGTTGAACACTCCCAAGAAAAATAAAAAGTCAGAATTGTTTTAAGCAGAACAGAATTCAATATCCAATTGTTTTTATGCTAAGTTAAAATCAAATAAATAAAACTAACTTTAAAACAAATAACAGAATTTTAACACACACAAGCTTCAATGCCAGCAGGTCATGCACAGAACAGACTGCCCCAGAACAAACCAAGAGCAGAGGCTGCTGAAATCTGGGAAATGTTGTAATCAAAGAGGCCTTTCCCAGGAAGGGGGAAAGGGCAGTGAGTGGGTAGCAAAGTTCAAGTAGGTAGAACGCCAGCCCTTTCGGTCTGACATAACTTAGATCAAGTGCAGAGTGCAGATAAAGGAATATTATGTAATTTCTGTTCTGTTAGATGTGACGAAGACATAAAACAGAAGCTTAAGGAGATTCTTCACTAAGCAACAAAATCATTAACAGTTCACCTTGATGTCATAGTGCTACCCATAATTACACCACTTGTTTATTCCAAGTCTTCAGATGGGGCTTCTCCAGTCCTTGCAGAGCCACAACTTCATCACACAAAGCCTGCTGTGACGGGGTTGTTAAAGGAGTCTGATCAAAGCCAGACTAAATCTGAGGTGTAACAAAGAGCCACGTATTTAGTGTTGACACAGCCATTCTAGTCTGCTTACCGTGTGAGATGCTAAGCGCCTATTTGGGCAGCTTGCAAAGCCTCTCCTAGGGGCCGCAGACTCTGCTGGACTGGTGTTGAAGAGCCCTGGCCAGCAGTACATGGGTGGGGCAGTGAGAACCACACACCTGCACGCTGCTGATACGGCTGCCTGTTCTCAATGCATGGTTACTCAAGAGGGAAAACTTGGAGTGCAAACATTCCAAGAAAACTGGAAGAGGTTTAGAGGCCTTTGACTGCCCCTGAAAGGCTCTGAGCACCCCTTGTGCCAAACTTTATTCATGGAAGTTCTGGGTCAAATCCAGGCTGCCTTCAGTAGAAAAGAAAATGGACTCCCAGTGTCTCTGTGAAGATTGTCAAAGAACTTCTCACCCGACTGACTGCATCACTGGCAAAACCTCCCAAGGGCCTTATAAATCCTGTGTAATTGCCTTCCTTACGTTAACTGGTCCTCATAGACATTCTCATATAGATATCCCTTACTCTGAAACTAAAGCTTTTAAGAGAACCATCACAATAGTCAAGACTAGAGATATGACAAAGCATGTTTTGTTTATTCATCTTTTCATTTACATATGTCTTTACTTGTGTGCAACTTTTACTGTCAGGAGAGAATTTCTCATCCAGTTTGTAAAAGGAACATTATTATTGTTTTTTTAGTTAAACTTATATATATAGAATGTCAGTTAATCTTTCATGAAGAATACAAAGCAGTGTTTCCTAAACTTGAAAATCAGGACAGGCAGCAGGCTCCCTCAGTACATGCTGTGCTAGTATTGCTGGTTTTACGTTACTGTTCCTGGCTGATCTCGAATTGCCTCTGTTTAATAGAAACTCATTGTCAAATTGTTCCTTTGTTCTTATTTTAAAAGGTGTTTCTGATCGCTTATGCTTTGCAGAGATGTTCTTGGTTTCTCCCAAAATGATCAAGTTGCTGTATTCTCTTTTCTCATGGCTAATAAGGCATTATCCCAAACCAGATGCTTTGTTAGAGAAATTAAGGTTAACGCGGAAATGGAGGGTTTCTTTGAAATTCACCTTACTGGTTCCTGTTCTATTCTATAAAGCCTAAGAAATGCTTTGCATCCTGCAGTAACTAGTTCTGGCTTTTCAACCCTTTGTGTTTGTGGAATTGGGGTGCTGATCTTTGTAGAATCATTCAGTGGCTGCTTCTTCAGTCCTTCCTCTATAACACTATCATATTCTCCTCGTCCCTCTATCCCTTCTTTTTTCTCCCTCCTTTTCTTCCTCCTTCTCCTACTTTTTGCACTCTTTATCTCTCTTTACTGTTATGTATCATTGGCCTGGACTGATACTAAAGGGAAAAAAAAAATAAAGAGGAAAATCTACAGATGAAGTTTTGTGTATCTTTTGCGGTAGGAATTCATGGAACTGAGCCTACCTAAATTAGAAGCTAGTCATTTAAATTAAAGTAAAGGAACAATTTGGAGTGAAAAGCAAAAACTGAAAAGCTAGTAATCAATTAAGCAAAAAAAGAGTTTTCTAATATGTGATAGACAATGGGCAAATCCAGTGACAGAAAGATGCCTGGTGACTGCCAGAGACTTGTGGAGGCACGGTGGGGACTGTTAATGGGCCATTGTTGTTGGTTTTGTTTTTGTTTTTTTCTTTGGGGGGGGCGGTGAAACTAAGATACTGTTTTTCCTATCATATTTATTAGGATGCTTACCTGTTTGGTAATTGTCAGTCCTAATCAGTTATGCTATCATAGTGGGGTTGTAAGAAGGAACAAAGACACAAAAGCAATCCAGAGCTTTAATGCTGTTTCACCAGCACCATACGTAATCATTGTAACCAGGCAGACCATCTCTCCCCTGTACTCTGCTCTCAGCCTCCCCACCACCAGGTTTCCCGTGAGCAGGTAGATGACCATCATCTCCACTCTGCCTCAAAATAGGCAAGAATTTAATTTTAGTCCTCAAATGAAGCAATTAGACAAAATCTTGAATAATAGTTACATTTAAAAAACTTACTTTTTCAAAGACCTGATTTATCTTTTTGTTTAGCTTTACCTGTCATGAGATTATTCCCCGTTTTACAGTCTTTGTGAAAGCACAGCAGCTGTGATGTGAGGCTTCTAGACTCCTAAAATAATAATAATAATAATAATAATAATAATAATAATAATGCTGACAAAACACAAACTCAAAAGCACTAAAAAACACATTTTCCCAAAATTCATAGCTACTCTCTCTTTATGCCCCTCAAGACTGTCTGGAGTCTACTCCTGACCAAAAAAAAATCCTTGTGGGTCAAGGAAATGCTAACACAAATGTTTCATCCAGTCATGGCCCCAAGAGAAATGGGTTTGCAAGGACAGGTTTAATATTCATGGTGCATCCTGGTGTTCCACTATTGTCTTAGTTAGGATTTCTATTGCTTTAAAGAGGCACCATGACCACAGCAATGCTTATAAAAGAAACATTTAATCGGGGGCTGGCTTATAGTTCCAATATTTAGTCCATCGTCTTCATGGCAACATGCAGGCAGACATAGTGCTGGAAAAGTAGCTGAGACTTCTACATCAAGATCCAAAAGAAGGAAGGAGGAGTGACACTGGGCCTTGTTTGAGCACCTGAAACCTCAAAGCCAACCTCCAGTGACATGCTTCTTCCATTAGGGTCACACCTATTCCAACAAGGCCACAGCTCCTAAGAGCAGTAGGTAGTATGAGCCTATGGCAGCTATTTTCATTCAAATCACCACATTCCACCCCACAGTTCCCACAGGCTTGTAGCCATATCATAATACAGAAATATATTCAGCCCAACTTCAAAAATCTTCATAGTCTAATAGTCTGAGCCCTGTTTTAAAGTCCAGCATTCAAAGACTCTTCTGAGCCTCATGAAATCTCTTAACTGTAATCCTCTGTACAATCAAAATTGAAAAGCAGATTACATACTTCCAACATACAATGGCACAGAATATACATTACTGTCCCAAAAGGGATGAAAGGAACCATAATAAGGAAATACTGGACCAAAACAAGACCAAAACTAGCTGGGCACACTCTAAACAATGCATCTCCATGTCTGATAGCAAAGCGCTCTTCAGCTCTCCAATTCCTTTTGTTGCCTGCAGCCCACTTCTTTCTCTCGGGCTGGCTCCGCTTCCTGGTAGCAGCTCTCCTCAGCAGGTATCCCAAAGCTCTGGCATCTCCAACATTTTGAGGTCTTCAAGACAATCCAGGCTTCGCCTCCACAGCATCACATAATGGCCTCTCCTACACCTCCATACAGGACACCCCCGACATGTGCCTGACCTTAGCAGCTTTCCTTAGTCACAGAGAAGGAAAAGCCCCTTCTTGCACTCTAGACTCTAAATCCAAAACCATATGGCCAAAGCTTCCAACTTCTGCTGCTTTCAGGAGCTGAAACATGGTCCTCTAGTTCATTTCTGTGTTCATTAGCTTTCTATCTTTGATAGTTTCCTTCATTGCCTAAGCTTAGCTGTTCTGAAACTGTAGAGTAGGCTGGCCTTGAACTCAGAGATCTGCCAGCCTCTGGGATTAAAGGTATGTATGACCATGCCTGACCCTAAGCTTTTCTTTAATTCCTTTTTACTTTTTTTTTTCCTTCTTTTTACAAGTTAGAAGCTTAGCTGGATGGGGTTTTGCTCTGAGGTCACCGGGCTGGGCTTTCCTTTAATCTGCTTACATTTCCTGGTGCTCCTTTTCTCCTCCAACTGTACATTTTGTATTTTTCCTTGCTCAGCTTGCTCCTTTTCATTACAGATCCACAGAAGAGTGGCCACTAATGACCATGCAACATAGTCAGGGCTAGGTTTTAGAATGTCATCTGCTAAAGCAGTTAATTCATAGTCATCAATTTAGCCTCAGGCAATTTTTTTTTGGGGGGGACAAGGGCAGAAAACAGTCACATTCTTCACAAAACTATCACAAGAACAGTCCCTAGGTCCCATACTAATATTTTTCTCCTCTGAAATCTCTTGAGACAGGGCCCACAGTTCAAATCACCCTCAGAGCCATGATTTTACTATTATGGTCCATTACTCATTCTGTTTAAAATGTTTAGCTGTTTGTATAATCCGAATTACCGAAGTCTACATCCCTCCAAACAAAAACATGGTCCAGCCTATCACAACAACACACCAATTCCTGGTACCAGCTTCTGTCCTAGTTAGGATCTCTATTGCTGTGAAGAAAAGAAAACACTTCATTGTGAGCTGCTTTACAGTTTCAGAGGTTTAGTCCATCATCATCATGGTGGGAAGCATGGTGAGAAACAGACAGATGTGGTGATGGAAAAGAAGCTGAAAGCTCTATATCTGAATCCAAAGGAAGGAAGGAAGAGAATGACACTGGGCCTGCCTTAAGCATCTGAAACCTCAAAGCCCACCCCCAGTGACACAATTCCTCCAATAAGGCCACACCTATCCAGCAAGGCCAAAGGCCACACCTCCTGATTGTGCCAATCCCTGTGAGCCTATGGTCACCTTTTTCATTCAAACCACCACAACTGTTTTCAAAGTACAGGGGTAAGGGACAGGTACAGAAAAAAAGTAAAAAGGAAAGGAAAGTAACAGATGCTTAGAAGACCATCATTGCTCAGCATTATTATGATGTTCAGAAAACTTTTAGTCATAAAAGTTGGGTTGTGTCAAATTCTTCTACATACCATCACTACTGTGGCCTAGAAAAGAAAAGGGAAAGCTTGACCTTAGCATTTATTTCCCTTTGTAGCATAGTTGCTGTATTCTCCTTGACATGTTTCAAGGTATTAAATTTCCTCATTACCTTATGGGGTATGGCTAAAGGAATATTTCTTATTGTCAATCATTAACATCTATGATCTCTTGTAGCCAGTAAGCACTTGGAGCCCTAATAGGTCCATTGCTGTCAAAGTCCAGACAAAGCTGTCTCCTTTCCCTGTCAGAACCATGAATGTTGAAATATGACCATGTGAAAAAGTGTAAGACCACTGTGATTAGAAGAGAGAAGAGGGGAGAGGATGCTGAGCACCAGAACAGACAGCTGGGCTCCAGCTTTTTAAAAAAATAAAAAAATAAAAAAAATAAAAAAATCTTTCCTCTTTCAACCTGAGCAGCATCCTGACAATTCATCAGTGAGGAAATCCACAGGCTTCAGAGCCCTAGAAATCCCAAACTGGCTTCTTAAAGTCCATTTTAACTCAAATCAAAACCACTTCCATTTCTGTCTCTTTTTTTGATGGCCTCCTACCTCCAAGTTTAACTTCCCATGGGGAAGAGTCTGTAGGTTTGGCATATCTGTGACAGGCTCTCTGTAGCTGAGCCAGTCTGTGAAGGTTCTGACAGTCTGGTGGCCGCTCTCCAGCATGTATGGTGGAAAACCTTTCCTTCAAGTGCCATCTGGAAAGCGTGTGGCTGCATCAGCACGCCCTGCACCAATTCAGACTCTGCATGAAGCTACCTCTACAGAGAGCTCTTCTGACACCTTTTGTAGAATTGCTGTTCATTCTCCTGTGCCCCAGATAGACTCTCTCTTCTTTCTCCTTTCACTCAATATACTAAATAACAGGTTTACTTAAGCATATTTTTAACTCTGCATACATCAACACACACCAAATATAAACAGCACATGGCTTTGAAGTTTTAATTCAAATTGCTATTTCCCCAACATAAAGACCACGGGAAAAAAAAATCCTCAGCACATGATAGACAGCCAAAAGTACTTAGTAAGTAACGAAATCTGGGCTATGTGTTAGTAGGACCATTTACTAGAGGAAGACATCTATCGAACACACTGGTAATTCTGTTTTCCAAGCCTGGGAGCTCCTAGGTATTGTCCAAAATGACTTATTAAATAAAAGAGTAATCTTACTGTAAGGTGGTAGCATGTAAAGTATAACCCGCTGCCGAGGCTCTAACCGATGTGGACTCTACCCCTGCCAAGCCCGCTTTCTAGGGCTGCTGGGGAAAGTGCCACAGTGCAGCTATGAAGGAGGAATTCAACACAGAAACGAAAACACTGAATTTAAAAACAGACTGAATCAGTCAGGGAGAGTTCACAGACTATCAGAACTTGAAGAAAATCTGGAGGAATTGGAACAATCCGACAAGGACAAAGATAAAATAATAAGCTAGCAGTGGGAATTGTATAACATACAAGGCACTGAAAGGACCAAATCTATGAATCATAGGGATAGAAGAAAAATGTTACTCAAAAGGTATAGAAAAATTTTTCAAAAGAATCCTAACAGAGTGAAGAAGCCTTTTTTCATCCTATTATAATTGAAACACTAAATATCTAGAACAAAGAGAAATCCCACATCACATATACGGGGAGGCCCATAGTAATAACAGTAATAAGTTTTAGTTTGTCAACTAAAACTTGAGAGTCAGGAGCACGTGGAAAGACTTATCTCACGTTCTGAAAGACAACATGCCAACTCAGAATGCTATACTCCCCAAATCTATTGGTTATAAGGAAAGGAGAAAAAAAAAATGTTCCATGCTAAAAATGGACTAAAGGAGTTTACAACCACTACTAAAGATATTTAAAAGAATCCTTTGGACTGAGGAGGAAAAAAAAAATATTTCCACAAAGCCACAGGAAAGAATAAACCACACTAGATAGTAGTTAGGCAAGAAAGGATGAAGAGGAAAAAAAATCCAAACAGTATAAAAATCATCAAAATGACAAGAACCAAGACACATTTTTCAATAATGACTCTGAATGCTAATGGTCTCAATCCCCCTACCCTCAAAAAATATCAGAAATGTGGTCTGGGTCAAAAAGCAGTGACCATCTATCTGTTGCCTTTAAGAAAAGACACGTTATCTTGGGATTGAAGCATAGAAAATGGTATCCAAGCAAATGCACCTAAAACAAGCACATGTCATTCTTCTAATATCTGGAAAAAAAAAACAACTTTCATACCAACACTAATGAGCAAAGGTAAGTATAGTCAGTTCACACTGATTGAAAGAACTACCAACCAAAAGAGCATTATGTTCTTAGTTTGCATGCCCTGAACACAGGTACACTCCGTTTTATACAACAAATATTACTGGAAGTAAAGTTACAGAGTGACCCCCAAAAACAATATTAATGGATGATCTCATTACCCTATTTTCATCAGTTTACTTAACAAACATCTACAGAACATCCCATTCGAACACAGTGAAATACACAGTTTTTTCCTCAGAGCCTGTAGAAATTTCTCTTTAAAAGATGATATATTAGAACACAAAGCAAGTCTTAATTAATAGAGAAAAATTCAAATAATTTTACAACTTCCGTTTGATCACAGCAGAATAAGAGTACAAACCAAATAGACTCATGGAGATTAACCACATTATTGAATAGTGAATGGATCCTTGAAGAAATAAAATGAAAATATTTCTAAAAACAAGTTTAAAATTTTTTTAAAACCCTATTTAAAAATTCTTCAGTGAATTAAAAAAAAAAAACCCTATGAGATACAATGAAAGTAATCCTAAAACAGATGTTCAAGGACTTCAAATAAATAACTTAATGATAAACATTAGGGCCCTGAAAGAGAATAGAAAAGAATCAGATGTAGCCAAAGTAGGAGCTGCACCCAAGAGGGTCTGGGCTACAGTTGATTGACAGCTAAAGAACCCCAAGCTTCGAAAAACCCCCTCTTTTAAAGGAGACACTGTTAAAGCTCTCGACTCACCCCGATAGAAACATCGCCTTTATTGCCCTAATTGGAAAGCCTGTCTGCCTCTGACTCAGAGAGAGATACTATCTTTATAACCCTGGACTACCTCCAATTAAGGAAGGGAAGGAAATTTATTATCTTAGAGGGGGAAGTAAATCTGCTCCCTGCCCTACAGCAGCTCTGCAAGTGCCCTAAGACAAAGCTGTCAATCTTCTACGTTCAAAACCATCTGGGAAAGCTAGACTACATTTTAACGTATTCTGCTCTGGGACTCAAAAGTTAAACCTGGGTATTAGAGGGCTCTACCTTGTCTTCTGTTATGGACTTCAAAGAACAGACCTTTTTATTTAATACTTTTTAGCAACATGAACGTAAACTTCAAGTTTTGTGATGTATCATTTCCCAAGCAAAATCTTGCAAGGAGCCCCAGAAATATAAAACCAGATGGAAGGAGAACTATTTTTTAAGAAGATAGCTGTAATTCCACTGTGAGCTGAACTTCACAGTGGGACCTTCCCCATGTCGTTCAAAGCTAGATTCAGGCCCAGGTTGACCACTTGAAGAATCCCCCAAATCCCAAGAACCAGTTTACAGCTATGGTTGTACTGAAAGAATAGTTGTTGAGTTATAGTCACTAGGCCGTCTCAGCAGATTGGCAGGTTGCCAAGCACTAACAAAAGGGACACAGAGATAATTTAAAATAGTCCTGACACCAGTTGGGACACAGGAAACGCTAGTGGCTTTAATTAGACACTCATCATTGACGCAAGTAGTTTAGTGTCTATTAACAAGAACCATGCCCAAAGGTGACCTTAAAGAATAGTTGTCATCCCCATGCCCATTGGCCTTCTGATTCACTCATGTGTTTTATTCAGCAAGAACCTGATGCCAGCAGGGTTTGGTGGGGGCATGCTATAATCCTAAGACTGGAGCAACAGAAATGATAAGAGTATGAGTTTAAGGACACCCTAAGCAGCATAGCAAGACCCTGTGGTAGATATAGATAGGTAGGTAGAGGATAGATAGACAGATACATACATACATACATACATACATACATACATACATACATAGGTGCTACTAAACATCAGACATCTTGTCATTATGTAAACATTAAGATGTGATCCAAATAGGGCTCAGAGATGTGGCACATGCATGTACTCTTAGCACATAGGACACACAGGCAGGAGTAGTTCAAGGTCACCCTCATTTACATAGAAATTTTGAAGCCAGCCTAGGCTACATGAGAACCTATCTCTAAAATAACGAGATATGATCCTAATGAAAGAATGGGGGGAAAACTGAAGCAAATATTACACAGACAAAAATTATGTCATTTTTATCATGATAAGACTCATATTCACATGCCCTAACGTCACTTTTCCTCTAGCTGACTTGTTCTGCCTGACACAGTCCTCAAGGTCTTATGCAGCAATTCTGTTCGAGAACACAGATGGGTGTCAGGGACACTTTCTTTTAATCCACTGCTTTTGATGCCATTCCGTAGCTCATCTTTTCTACTTTGTGGGTTCCTTCTTTTCCCACACTTCATCTCCCTGGTTTTACTCCCTATAACTACCTAGGAGAGAAAGAAGGATAGAGGGGGGAGAGAGATAGAGATCCTCGAATCTAATTTCTGTCTTCTTGCTTCTTCTTTGAGAATGTCTACCAACAAACCACAACCAACCCCTCTGGAGGACCCAACAACCACCCACCTCACCCTAGCGGCTCTAGTATTTTCATACCCTCTGAAAAGTTCCCAGGATTCCAAACATCACACAGTTGTAGCAACTATCTGCAGCTGGCAAAACCATGCTTTGCTAGAGCACAAGGCAAAGTTAGTTGCTATGGACAGTCCAAAGCAGCCCTGTAACCCCACACCCGGGATTAAAATGAAACATGTTTTTATAATATTACTGTGTTTTTAGCAGTCCATCGCCTTAACCATTTGGCCACCTCGCCTGCATTATTTCTGTGTTTTTAAAGAAATGAAAATTACAGAATTCTCACTCCAGCGTTTGGTTTTAAATATTCTTATCTACTGCTATAATGCTAAAAACATACAATCAGTGACGCAGTTCTGCACGCTAGGGAAGGCTTTTTCATAATAATAATATCCAGCTGTTTTCTGACAGGATAAACCCATATTTACAAGTAACCTGTGCAGAGAATAATTGCTTCTAAGAGAAATAAGTGGCTTGAAGTTTGATGTTGAGAATATAAACCCTTTGCCACAAATGATGCCTACTAAATATATATTTTCAGTTAGATGTTGCTAGCTTCAGATGAGCCTAAAGTCCTTCTGCAAGTGAGAAAAGGCAAGGGTAGTGCTGCTAGCTAATTTACCCAACATGCTTCAGACAATTTTTTCTAAAAATGGAGTTTAAGGGGCTGGAGAGATGGCTCAGAGGCTAAGAACACTGGCTGCTCTTCCAAAGGTCCTGAGTTCAATTCCCAACAACCATATGGTGGCTCACAACCACCTATAAGGAGATCTGGTGCTCTCTTCTGTTGTGCAGGTGTACATGCTGGCAGAATAATGTATACATAATAAATAAATAAATCTTTTTAAAAAATGGAGTTTAGTATAGACACCCCCATTCCTAGACAACCCCAGGCTCCATTCCATGCCTTCATGAGAAGGGATCCTTTGCAAGAGCCTCTTTGCCCAGCCTTTCTTTCAGCATTTATCATAAATGCAGTTCATCCCTTTTACTTATTTAACAAATAAGCCCTACATAAGCTTTCTTTTTAAAATAATGTCTAAAAAAATAAAATATATATGACTTAAGGCTTGTAAACTTTCATTGTTATATAAAAATTGAATCTTATGTAACAGAGATAAAGTGATTGAAAAATTAAGATTACTGGGATCTGGGGAGTGATGTGTTTACCCCACAAGTGTGAGGACCAGTGTTCAAATCCCCAGTACCACATAAAACTGATATGCCTGTAACCCCAGAAATTGAGAGGTGAAGATAGGGATCCCCTAGGCACACCAGCTAGCTAGACTAAACTGGAAAGCACCAGGTAAAGGAGAAAACCCAGACAACAAAGTGGGAAGTGATGGAAAAAGATGTCCAATGCCAAATGTTGACTTACACACACATATGTATAAACATAATCACAACTAGGTTGCATGTGCAGCATTTACATGCAAATGCACATACAAGCATCATGGAATCACACATAAACATGCACAAGAAGAAAATAAACAAAAAGAAAATTCCGGTGTTGAACCATGACAAAATAATTGACATACCTTATACCAAACTTTTTGAAAAGTCACTTAGAAATAATTCTGGGCAAGCAAGCAAGTAGACAGCAGAAATCGGTATTAACTGAAGACCACTAAAATAATGTTGATGGAATACTAAACATTCTTCATGTGTTTTATTATTCTTAAGGGTGGGGATGTGTGGAGGCTTGTTCACATGAGTGCATGATCCCACAGAGGCCAGAAGCACTAGATCCCCTGGAGCTAGAGTTACAAGCGACTGTGAACTGCTCAACATGGATGCTGAGAGGTATATTCAGACCATCTGCTAGACCAATAGGCACTCTTATGTTCTATTTTTGATGCAGGATCTCTCTGTGTGGCCCTGGCTGTCCTGGAACTTGCTCTGTAGACCAGGCTGGCCTTGACCTCAGAGATCTGCCTACTTGGAATTAAAGGCATGTACCGCTACACTCCCCCCAGCCTCTCCAATATGCGTTTCTAACAGATGATCTATCTCCCCAGGCCATAAACATTGATATTATTAAAATATAACATTACTAGAAAGAAAAATGGCTCCATGTGTAAAGTGCTTGCCTTGAAAACAAGAGAAACTGACTTTGATCCTCGAAGCCCATGTTCGGAAAAAAAAAAATGCATCCATTATAAAATAACATTTTGTTAAACCTGTAGATCAATGCCTTGCTCATCCATCATCAGAGAGGCTCTCTCTTGCGGTAGATGGGGACTAACACAGAGTCAGAGATGGTGGGAGACTCTAAAGAAACAGTATCTTCCAGACCCAACAGAGCTGATACAGGTAAGATCTCACAGCTGCTGTGGCAGCACTTACCTGCACATCCTTAAGCCAGACAAGATCCCAACACTGAGGAGGACGTGGACATGGCTCACACTCCTGACTAAGAAGCTCTCTACAATTGGTACCTGCTTGCAATGGAGAACTTAGTTTTCTCCAGCGGAGTCTCATTAGCCACACTTCAGGGAAGGTCCTGTGCCCAATTGTTCACCAGTGCAAAGTGAACTCAGTGGTATATTTGTAGATCTTTGTTTGCTTTGGGGAGGCATTTTTTTTTTTATCTTTTTGGGTTTTTTCTTGTTTTTTTTAATGTGTGTTTCTTGTTAATATTTGTCTGTTTTTTAAGAGCGAGGAAAGAAGTGTAGAGTTTGGTAAATGGGGAAATAGTGAGTGTTTAGGAAGATCTGGGTGAGGCAAAATTGTGATAAAATAGACTGTGTGATTTTTTTTTCAGTAAAACAAACACAAATCCATGCATTGTGACACATTCTTGGGGTAATGGAAACAGGCAAATCTCTGCAGTACTATTGGCCAGCCTAACCTACTTGGTGAACTGTAGGGCAATGAAAGTCTCCATCTCAACAAAAAAAGTGGAATGATGCCCAAGGCATGACACCTAAAGTTTTCCTCTGGCTTCTGTACACACACACACAC
Organism: Meriones unguiculatus; assembly: GCF_030254825.1. Taxonomy (NCBI): domain Eukaryota; kingdom Metazoa; phylum Chordata; class Mammalia; order Rodentia; family Muridae; genus Meriones; species Meriones unguiculatus. The sequence goes on along the minus strand of NC_083363.1, from coordinate 53,704,410 downwards.
ACAGTTCCACAAACTTGCACACATGCAAACACACATATACTCATACATATACACAAAATATCATTATTTTAGAAAAAATTACAAAATCAATCCATCTTCCATTTTAACTAACAAATGAATATTCTATCTCTATAAAATTATTTTTTTTCTTTTGAGACAAGGTTTCTCTGTTTTATCCCTGGCTGCCTTGGAACTCACTCTGTAGAGGAGGCTGGCCTTGAACTCACAGAGATTCATCTGCCTCTGCCCCTCCCCCCCAGTGCGACTGCTTCAGATTGTCCATAGCAGCACACTATTTGCCTCATGCAGGCTCTGAGAGGGACTCTGCCAGCTGCAGATAGTTTAAATCTGAGGACTCTGGAGAGGGAATAAATGCCAGGGTCCATCGAGAGAAAGGAAACTCCAAGAAAGAAGCAAGCTGCTTGTGCTTTCCCCCCTGCCGCTCCTGGTTGCTGTTGATGCAGTTTGAAGAGAAGTCAAAGACATCCTGAAACAAAGATTGGACTTGCTCCAAGAAACCTGATGATCCTAACCAGCAGGAAGCAGCTGAGAGAACTCTGCCCCTTCTCCCTACTAAGGTTTTTTTTCTCTCCTGCCCTGATGTTCGGGTGTTGGAAGGGATTGGGGTGGAGAAGGGAAGAAGAGACATAAGAAAGGTAAATAAACTAGCATAAACAGTAACATCTTCAAGTGGTGTCCAGATGTTGGGCTTAGAACAATGGCTAATGCCATAGAGGAGACAGCAGAGAAATGGATATGGAGAAATGAATATACTCTTTTGGGATATGAGGAAAAGGTTTACTAAAGCTTCTGCTGCTGGTTTCTCTCCTGCTTTACTCCCAGAAAGGATTCTCTAGTTTTACATCTTCATCTTCCTGCATTCCATTTTAAAGAAGGTTGTGAGAATGGTTGATCAATTAGAAAAGCTGTGAGTGGATAAACAGGGGTTTGAGAAACAAAAATGGATGAAATAAAAAAAATCAACAGGTTCACTTGTTTTGAAAGAATTACAGAGTTGGCAGTGCAGCTAGAGTTTTCGGGCGGAGACAGAAGCCCTTGTGAATCGAAGAACAGCGCTGCTGGAAAAGGGAGCACAAAAGGCTTCAGACCTGGTAACTGAGAGCTGGTAGTTTCAAGCATTGCTGCCTCTGCCCTGCTCCACAAACTTTCTGAGTCAAATTCTCACAGCCCCTGAGGTGGGCTGGGGAGCCTGAAGCAGTGGAAGCCCTTACTAGGTGAAAGAGTTAAAGAAAAAACCCGCTTCAAGAGAAAAGGTTAATCTTGAGCAAATTGAGCTGCCAGAGGAGCAGCCTTGGGTTATGAAATTACTACCATTAACTTTTCCTGGTAGCCACCAAAAGCCTTCAAAAGATTTCAAAATGCTCGGTGCTTCAATTGCAGTAAATTCGGTCACTTGAAAAAAAAATCGTGAACAAACCACTAAAAGCCTCAGAGCTCAAAATGGCCAGTGCATTAACTCTGAGAAGTAGGGTACCTTCTGCCAGAGGAACGAACCAGTCATTTCTGGCAGAACAGGGTTCTCAGCAAGAATGTTTGAATTTCCTGGAGTTTGTATATGCCGTGATAAAAGGGGTCATTTGACTAGTGACTGCAAATCCAAAGGAGACTTACAAGGTAACTTCTTGCCATTAGGAAACATCTTTGGAGTCCTAACTCAAAGCTCAACAGCAAAAGTACAAGCCATTCCAGAAAAGAGCAACCAGGACTATCCAGGTTATCCAGAAACTACTGATCCAAGAAGCACTTGGTTCCTTGATCATCTGCTCAACTATGTTCATAGCACCTTTATTTGTAGTAGCCAGAATCTGGAAACAACCCAGATGTCCCTCATTGGAGGAGTGGATACAGAAATTGAGGTACATCTACAAAATGCAATACTACCCAGCTATTAAAAACAAGGAAATCATGAAATTTGCAGGTAAATGGTGGGATCTAGAAAAGATCATGCTGAGTGAGGTAACCCAGAAACAAAGACAGGCATGGTGTATACTCATTTATAAGAGAATATTAGCTGTATAATATAGGACAGCCATCTACAGACCTAAAGAAGCTGAGACTCGGAGCCAAACTTTGGGCAGAGTGCAGGGAGTCTTATGGAGGAAGAAAGGAGTAGGAATAGAGGGACATGGAGGGGGCAGGAGCCCCACAAGGAGACCAACAAAACTAAAAGATCTGAGCCCAGGAGGCCATGCAGAGACTGATGCACCAACGGAGGACCGTGCATGGAGAGGACCTAGACACCCTGCTCAGATGTGGCCAACTGGCAACTCAGTCTCCATGTGGATCTCTAAGAGAGGGCAGCAGGGGCTGCCTCTACCATGAACTCAGCTGACTGCTCTTTGATCACTTGCCCCTGATGACGCTGCCTTGCCAGACCACAGAGGAAGAGGATCCAAGCAGTCCTGCTGAGACTTAACAAGCTACAGGCAGATGGCAATAGTGGAGAACTCCCGGTTTCAGTGGACCAGGGGAAGGGGATAAGGGGAAGAGAGAGGGAGGGTGAGCCTGGGGGGAGTTGAAGGAGGGGGCTTCAATCAGAATATATAATGAATAAATTGTAAAGAAAAAAATTAAAATTAAAAAAATTTTTAAAGGCAACAGTAAGTCTCATTCATATTAAAAGAAAAGCCTTTTTTAAAAAAACAAAGGGAGAAATGATGTGCATGTAGACAAAGCTTTGTTTTGATCCAGGTGTAGAATGTGGGACTGATTCAGATTGTCCACTGCAGCAAACTATTTGCCTCGTTCGGGCCCCGAGAGGGGCTCTTTCCCAGCTAGATATTTAATTTTGAGGAATCTGTGTGAGTCCAGAGAGTGTTGGGGAGCTCCAAGAAAAAAAGGCTGCTGATATCTATGCCTGCTGCTCCTAGTTGCTGTTGATGTGATGCGACAAGAAGGTGGAGGTCTCCTGAAACAAGGATTGGACATGCCCCAAGGAACCCAACAACCCTCACCAGCAGGAAGCAGCTAAGAGAATTATGCCCTATCTCCCCACTAATCTCATTCCTCTCCTACCAGTTTTGGGGCATTTGAAGGGACTGGAGTAGGATAGGGAGGGAGAGGCATTAAGAAACCAAACCAAAATAAAATAGATTTTGAAAAGTATGCTAACCGCTGGGCATGTACAGGACTGTCTCCCTAATTGCGGTCTGTAAGGGTGTGATGGATTTCTCAAGGACCATATGCTAGGGTAGACCCAGACTACATCCACATGTATCTCATTGCCATTCTGTTTCAACTACAAATTAGCGTGCCATGGTTTATCATTTCCACTGATTTCCCCCTTTTCCTTCTAACTTTCTCCCAGCTGGGCATGTTCAAACTTCCTTTAATGCTCGCTTTGTAAATGCAGGCTTGTTCTGAACTCTCCCAAGCAGGACTCACCCGTTGAGTACAGAGGCTAATAAGTTCAAACAGCTCACAGTAGATGTGGTGCCAGCCAGCCCCTCCTCCCAGCAGCTGTTAGATGAGCCTGGGTTACCTTTAATTTATTAGCCTAGGACAAGTTAATTGCATTGTTTCCACAAACTAGAACATGTTGTTCATAGTAACTACACGCTAATTCCTTTGAAAACTACAGTAATTACCCAGTGACGGTGTATCTCCCAGCAATTGCACGAGCAGCTGATGCATGTTTAAAGCTGTGTGTGAGTGACCTAAGCACCAAGGCAAACACTTCTGGCAGGGCTTAGGTTCTGTTCTTATTCTGTTTCTTAAGACATTTCTTGTGTAAGGCTAGAAATTTTGCACATAACTCTAGCCCAGCCAGAAGGGGTGGCAGCAGCCCTGACATTTAAAGCAGCCACACAAAGAAGGTAACAAACTTTCTCCAGGCATAGAACAGTGTGTACTCATGAAAAAAAAAAAAGTGTCAGTGGTTGCCAAGTAAATACACACCTGTATAAAGTTCAGCAAACACACAGACATAATGGCTTGTGTTTTCTATATAAACACAACTTAACCCACACTTCAGGCTAAGGGCTTCTGAGAAATTATTGCACTGTGAATGTTCAGAGCTTTATAGGTTTCAGGATTTGGTCTCATAAAGCCAAAAAAAAAGTGTCATTTTTGCCTGCAGTATTAATTTGGCTTTGAACTCCACATATTCTGGAATACTCTGCTTTGGGTTATATTCGTGGAAATAAAAAGGTTTGGTGGTTTTGCAGTCTGTTCCGCTTGCCAAGCCCCTTCATCCTAGCTTGATAAGAAAATGGATATATTTGTTATCTCACTTTTCCCTGAACATCTACTTTATTAGTCACTTCAATAGAAATATGACTATCAGGAAATCGAGGTCACAAGGACACAGATAGATTTTAAATTAAATGGAAAGGTACTTTGATTACAGAGCTACTCACGTGTCAGAAAATGTAAAAGCTTAGAATGCGATGAGCACAGATTTCTCACCAACTTTATACCATACATGCAGAAGTGTGCGTAAGCTACAATGCACATTTTCTTCCCTTTTCTCCAAATTCTTCAGTTTGGATGGAATATATATATATATATCCCTTATTCAACCTGGCTGTTTGGGGTTAGTACCTCTGCAGTAGGCTCCAGGATTTTAACCTAACAATTTTGTTTCATCATTTAATCTAGGGGTGAAACCACATAGGTCATTCCCGACAATGGTTCGTGATATGCAGGATCACGTGTCTTTCTTACTGAGGGAGGCAACTCCTGTCCTGAAAAGGGAGCCTCCTCTCTTGACCTTGCTCACACTGACCATGGGGCTCTAGGCCACTTCTTCCTACCCTCTGTGTTTGTGAAGCAATCTGGCTTGTTGGCCTGACATGCCTGAGCCCCATGAATAATCACTGTTTCAGATTCAAGTTCATTCCTTCGGTGACTCATTTCTAAGTGGCCCCTGAGAATGACTTCTCAAGTTTTATAACAAATGACTTTATAGAATGAAATTTGCTTCTCAGAGGTAGATTTAATTTCCAGTAGAAATGAGGTTTTTTTTATTATTTCTTTTTTTAACCTTAGGTACTCTTGGATCAGGAAGAGAGCAGGGTAGGTAGGCAGAATACCCGTGTTCTGTTTGTGTCTATGAATGTGTGTGCAGATATTTGCAATGAGGAGCAACTGTGTCAGAGAAATGAAGGGAAATGGAGAAACATGTCTAGCACACTTGTCTCTGTCACTCTGGTTTAAATTTCTAATTGCAATTGTATAATCACATTTTAAAGGCTGTGAGGATTGGCATCCCACCAATTACTGGATGGCCTATGATCCGATTTCTCAAGAGACATAGCATTTAGAAAATTTAAAAATCACTCTGCTCCACTTTTAAAGAAAATACTTCATAAACAAAAATGTTTGCTTTGCTTTCTCTCTGCTGGCTTTTTTTTAAGATATTCTGCAGATTTAAGAGTTTTTAGTTTTATTTTTTAATTCTTTGATAACTTCATATATGTACATATCCTGTTCATTTCCATTGTTGTAATTATAGCGCATAAATATTGTTAGCGCATAGGCAGCCTGCTTCTGGTTGCCTAGTAACCTATGATGTCATCAGGTGTTGCTCACCAGGTGTGTGGCAGGTACTATTCAGCTGTGCAAGCACAAGTTATTAAAGGGCCAACCCTCCATTTTGTCTCTCTCTTCCTCTCCTCTCTTGCTCTCCTCTCTTGCTCTGTCCATCTTGCTTTCTTTCCTGGGACTCTCCCCACCATGTCTCCCTCTTTCCATTTCATCTCTATCTCTCCACCTCTATCCAATAAATCTTTTTCATATAATATCTGTTGTGTGCATGGTATCATTTTTATATAAATACTAACAAACATAGCTTTGATATAGTAGTGTACATAGATTATATAACTCAATCTCACATTCATGCAAAATATTAATTTTATCTCTATTTTATTTCTGTTTACAGCTCAGAGAAGCTAAGCAACTGTCTCAATATCCCTCTTAGCAAGTAGCAGAGATTCTCTCTACCCTGTTCTCAAAGAACCTAATGAGAAGATCAGTCCTGGAGGCTGGAGAGATGGGTCCATCAGTAAAGTCCTTGCCTCACAAGAACAAGGATCTGAGCTTAATCCTCAACACCCACAAAGAGAAAAAAACCTCATAAAAACAAAACAAAACAAAACAAACCAACAAAACCCACTAGACTTAGTGGTGCACACCTGTAATCTGAGAGTTAGGGAGACAGAGATAGATGGATTCTTGAAGGATGCTGGCAAGCCAAGCCCAGCTGAATTAGGGTGCTCCAAGTTAAGTGAAAGATCTTATCTCAAAAATGGTGGCAGCTGGAAGCTGGAGAAGTGTTAGCTTTCTGGTTTATCATTTTGGCAATGCAAGAGAAAGATTATTTGATTCCTATACCTGAATCTCTGTTGCTGATAGGAAAGATAATTCCTTGTCATCCTTTAGGATAATGATACAAATGGAGTATGATCAACAACCAGAACTTTTGAAGACCATGATATATTAGGAGCTGGAAAAGGCTCATTTGTGCTCTTCCAGAAGAATGGAGTTCAATTTCCAGCACCCATGTCGGGTGGTTCACAGCTGTTTATAACTCCAGCTCCAAGGGGCCAACATCTTCCTTAGCCACTTCAAGTGTCCTCAAACTCACATGTATACACACAGACACATGCACATAAACATAGTTTAAAATATACATTTTAAAAACATCAAGGGTTCTTCCAATCCAAACAAAATTTACCAATATTGTTAAATCTTCAAAAGGAGAAATAAATGAACCTGAAATTTTGAGTCTACTAGATGTCACGTGGCTAAACTCACTATCCTGTTCTCATTTCTGGGAAAGGTCAAGTCAAATCAAGCTCTGTAGTCTTGCCATGTCATCTCCATGTACCCAACTCCATCTACACTTAACTAGAAAAGTTTTATGCTTTTTAATTAAGAAATTACAAAAGAACTGGTAAGGAGGTGATCTCCCATGACCTTCTCCATGATCCTCCTTCCATGGATCATCAGCAAACAGCCAATAAAACCCATTGTGATGATCTTTGCTAAGCAAACCCAGCAAGACTCCTCTAATCTTCCTAATTGGTTAGAAACATCTTTTGAATGAAATCAGGCTCCAATGGATGAAAATAACTGAAATAGTTGAGGTGATTTACAAAAAAAAAGTGTACTGAAAAATGAAAAGCCTCACCACCTACAAGTAAAGCTAAAGAACAAGGAATTGAGAGGCACCAAGCTGTGGTTCTCAGTGGCTCATCATCTGCGGTGATAGCGACAGCTTTATGCTAACAAAAACCCAGGCCCTAATTTCTGCCGCTTCCTCTCTTTTCTAACCCTCTACCCAAGATTGAAACTCCTGATTTGCTTAACTTCAGTTGTGTTTTCAACCTGTAGCAAAGGTGCTGAGGTTCTGAATGTAAGTCTGCTGGCTAAATCTAAATGAGTAGTTCTCAACCTGTGGGTCACGACCGCATGTGGGTAGAATGATCCTTTCACTGCGGCTGCATTCCAGATATCCTGCATCTCCCATGTTTTACATTACAGTTCATAAAGCAAAATTACGAAGCACCAACAAAATAATTTTTCTTGTTTTTGTTTTTGTTTTTGTTTTCAAGACAGGGTTTCTCTGTGTAGCCTTGGCTATCCTGGACTTGCTTTATAGACCAGTCTGGCCTCAAACTCACAGAGATCTGCCTCCCTCTGTTTCTCTGAGTGCTGGGATTATAGGTGTGCACTACTGTGCCTGGCTAACAAGATAATTTTATGGCTGGGGGTCACCTCAAGATGAAGAATTATATTAAAGGGTCACAGCATTAGGAAGGTTGAGAACCACTGGTCTAAAATAAGAATATCATAATTTCTCTAACAGAAATGTGGCGTTGCTAGGAAAAGGAAATGCACATTGAGTACTCACAAGTTTCAAATCCCCTTACCCATTTTAATAAGTGTTCTTGCTTACTATTAATTCACAATTGTCCTGCTTGGTTTTTATGATCTTGATACAAACCTAGACATATCCAGGAAGAGGGAATATTAACTGAGAAAATGCCTCCACCAGATTGTCCTGTGGGCAAGTCTATGAAGTATGATCTTGATTAATGGTAGATGTGGATGTCCCAGATCACCGTAGACAGTGCTGCACTGGGGATCCTGGGTATTTGAGAAAGCAGGCTGAGCAAGCCACGAGGATGAAGCAAGTAACAGAAGCCTTGGTGTTCCTACCCTGCTCAAGGTCCTGCCCTGACCCCCTGCGGCAGTGGGCTGTCTCTGGGAGTACAAAATGAAGTAAGGCCTTTTCTCCCCAACCTGCTCTGGTCATGGTGTTTTATCACAGAAATGGAAGCCTTAGCCAGGACAACCATTCAGCAGAACACTCCTGTAAGACCACACTGTAGATCCGGAACAGTCGGCAGGAGGAACACGAGTTCTACGTCAGCCTGGGCCATGGGGTTGTAGGGAGAGGATCAAGCCCTTCTGGGTGGATGTTTATTGTCAACATTAGCACAGCTGTGCCAAGGACCCCAATCCTCAGACCCATATAGTGACAAACCTTCCTCTGCTCTAAATATTAGTGTTTACAAATGATCAACCAGTGTGTGCAAAAACTATTACACCCAGCTTCCTCCTCGGAGGTGACGGTGCCTGAGACATTATGGGACGCCCCCACTGAGATGAGCAAAACCTACCTCCTTGTTCAGCTGTATACCATAAACCTGCCTCCTCAATCAAGATCAGTGGTCCTCAACCTTCCTAATGCTGCAACGCTTTAATACAGCTCCGCATGTGGTGGTGACCCCAGCCATAAAATTATTTTTGTCTCTATTTAATAACTGTAGTTTTGCTACTGTTATGAACTGTCATGTAAATATCTGTGTTTTCTGATGGGCCCAGCAATCCCTGTGAAGAGGTCATTCAATCTCCCTTGACCCCCTAAAAGGGTCTCGGCAGACAGGTTGAGAACCACTGATTTCTATGCGTAAAGACAACTACACTTGTTAAAGGTCACTGTTGCTGCAGTTCTTTCTCTGCATCAGATGGAGTACAACCCACACCATCCCAGCTTTTCTGGATTAATGTCTGTGTGCTTGTCCTTTCTTCAACCCCTCCAGGTCAAAACCTGAAGCTCTGCAGAGTGCAGCATGGGTGAAATTCAGCCAAAAACAAAACAAAACAAAGAAACACAAAAACACCATTCTGTAAGCCAGGGAAATGCCGTTTCATTGTTTGATAACTCTGACAACTAATATACTGGAAAAGATCATTGATTTTTCTTAATTTGAGAATGCAGAGGGTGAAAAGCTTGGGGATATCTGTAAGGCAGATTATTACCTACTGCCAGGTAATCATAACAGGCATGGTGAGAAGGTGTTCTCTCACACATCCTCTGTTCATTTCCACACTAGCAGTTGGCCCTGTCATCACTTGCCTTTCTTTCCTTTTCTGCTCTTTCCCGTCCAAAGTACCTAGCTCATCCACATTTTCAATCTCCTTGGTGGAAACTGTTTCTTCCCCTGTATCAATATATCTTCGCCCATCTCTTCCAAGCATTATAAAGAGGAGCCAAGGAATAGGGTCACTAGGCTTGCCATATCTCTTTAAAAGGAAACTGTGCCTTTATTTTCAGTGACACATGGGGTAGCTCAAAAGCCCTTAATGGGAGTTGTGCCCAATGCTAACCCAAATGAAACACTTAGCAATTGTCTAACTTCAGGCTTATCAGTGAGCAGAAGAGATGTGAGTGGTGCCCACGCTCTATGTGGAGGTACTTAACAGAACACACATATGAGAACTAGTCAAATACAGTCTTTGGAAGGGTTCTGAGAAAAGAAAATAAAGCTTTGATTAAGTATTAACTTTTCTTGGGGCAAAGAGAATGAACTTCCTTCTCCCTGCTTTGCTGATAAAACATTTCTTTTAATCCAGTCTATTCTCAGACATTGTCTGTCTTTGATTAATAGCCTAGTTATGTTACACGTGGCCAAACTAGTAGAGGTATTTTCTACTAGTAACATAATTGAAAGTCATCAGAAATTATCTGGATAAGCCTCATTTCATTCTTTATCAAATAAGGCAAACAGCTCATAAAGAGTTTGATTTACCCCTGGATATATACCATGGCTCGGGCACAGCCTGTATATTTGATCTAGGAGTTGTGTTTGCCCAAATATATTTCAGTGAACTTCTCAGCATGGTTGTGTCTCCTCAAAGCAAAGCCCAAGGTGCCAGTTCACATGTGTTCCACTTTATAAGTTTCTCTGGAATACCAAAGAAGCTAGCTCGGAGGAAAGGAACTGGGAAAGTCAATGCAAAAGCACCCTGCAAAGACCATCTTTCAATGTTGTTCCTGCAGGGCGCCCAGCATGAGCCCAGACACCATAGAAATGTGGTATATCAAAGCCAGAGGACTCTATGATTGAAGGATCATCTCTGCTACTCAAAACACTGCCCAACAAAAAGTCCATGACTTCAACATTTTTTAAATTGTGGTTTGTGTGTGTGTGTGTGTGTGTGTGTGTGTGTGTGTGTGTGTAGGCAGGCAAACAAGTACCACAATCAAAGTATAGAGGCCAGAGGACAACTCTCATGACTCAGTTTTCTCATGCCACTTTGTGGATTTTTGAGGATCAAATTCAGATCTTCTGATATTGCCCCTGTGCAAGAGCCTGTACTCCCTGAAGCATCACGCCATCCCTCTTGGGTTTGTTGTTTTGTATTGTTTAAGGTTAAGCAGAATACACTTTGGTTTCTTGCAACCACATAATTCACATAAATGATACATTACCCAGGCAGGTTGGAGGACCACTAATTCCTCCATTAGCTAAAACTGAACTGTGCATTTGCCCATAATTTATGACACTGTCGAGACATTATTTATGAATATGAGGAACAAAACATAAGGCATTGCTTGGGCTTTTCATTGTGCCTTAGAGATCAGAGACAAAGCTATGTAGGAGGACTGGGTCTCAAAAACATAAACAGGTGACTCACAAGGGGATTGTTTCCTGTAAACGCCTAAAGGGCTAAGTTCAATACCATAAAAAAGGAACCAGCTCCTAGAACTTGTCCTCTGACCTCTGCCTGCATCCTCACACATGACAACGATAATTTAAAAATCTATTTGAATTAAAGAACCAGACAAGCAAAGAGCCTTCTATATGTAATGTAATCCTGGTCGTGCTATTCATGTTGTATATGTGTAAAAACACAACATAAAAAATGTACTTCATGTTAAAATGAAGTACCTTGTCAGTTTATTATTTTATACCGCTGCATACGTACAAACACATATATTGCTTTAGTAATGGTAGTGGCGCTCAAGCCCAGGGGCTCATGGAAAGAATCCCCAGCCCAGCCCTGAGTGTTTGCTTAAATGTATGATATAATTTATATCTCTTAAATCTTATTCTAAAGAGTGAGGTGATAGACTGAATGTATAGGGTGAGTATTAACCCTAACCCACCTCAGCCGTGATAAACACAGGCATTTGATTTGCTGCAGTCACGCTGCATACTTCAGATCTAGGAGACATCATAGGGGAGCCTCTCACATGCCTCTGTTTTACAGCTGTGGAAACCAAGCAACAGACAGGCAAGGTGGCCAGGCCAAGGTCTGGATGAGTCAGCTGCAGACCAGGTGGCGGGTCAGGGAGCAGCTCTATTTCAGCCAGCCTCCGCCAGGAGAGCAAAGCCCACTTTCCTACAGAGAGTCCTCTCCTCACCAGAGCTCGGGCGTGTCAGCATTAGCAGAAAGCAGTAGCATTGGTGAAGGATGTTTGTGGCATAAATAACAACATACAAGAGGTGGGTTAAAAATTAACTTAAGGAAGATTTTTTTTTCTGAAGTTTTGAAAGAAATAAACAAAACCAGCGACTATGTGGGTGCACTAACAGTCAGAGGCAGAGGCAACTGCCTTGCAGCAAAGCCACCTCCACTGCTTCCAGGGCTGAGTACGTGGCAGCGTGTGGGGCAACTGTTCTCCATCAGTGTGTTTTGACAGGCTGTGTTTGAGTTCCACCTCATCTGTACTTTAGCCCACTTCTGTGGCATGTAGACCTAAGCAATTTACACAAATACCTCATGATTTCGAAGGGACTGTCCCCAGGAGAAGATAAAAATTACAAACAAGTCAAAGTAACCTCTCGGAAAGTTCTAGTTGCTAGCTCGCCTGTTTGACAATTTTCCTTTTTTTAAAATTAGTCTAAACCAACATCGCTTCCTCATGAAAGTCTTGGAGAGATCAGGGATAAAAGGCCTATATCTGGACATAATAAAGGCTATATCCAGAAAGCCAATTGCCAACATCAAATTAAATGAGAGAAACTCAAAGCAAGCCCACAAAAATCAGGGACAAGGTGAAGCTGCCCACTCTCTCCATACCTCTTCAATATAGTACTTCAGGTTCTAGTTAAAGCAATAAGACAACTAAAGAAGATCAGGGACATACAAATTGGGAAGGAAGAAGTCAATGTATCACTATTTGCTGCTGATATGATAGTGAATGTAAGCGACCCCAAAAATTCCACCAGAGAACTTCTACAGCTGATAGACAGCTTCAGCAAAGTGACTGGATACAAGATTAATTTAAAAAAAATCAGTAACCCTCCTGTACACAAACAACAAATGGGCTGAGATAAAAATTAGGGAACCTACACCCTTCACAATAGCCACAAATAATATAAAGTATCTTGGTGTAACTCTAACCAAGCAAGTGAAAGACCTGTATGACAAGAACTTCAAGTCTCTGAAGAAAAAAATTGAAGAAAATATCAGAAGATGGAAAGATCTCCCGTGCTTGTGGATCAGTAGGATTAACAGTAAAAATGGCCATCTTGACAAAGGCAATCTACAGATTCAATGCAATCATCATCAAAACACCAACACAATTCTTTACAGACCTTGAAATAACAATTCTAAACTTTATATGGAAAAGCAAAAGGTCCAGTATAGCTAAAACAATCCTATACAATAAAAGAACTTCTGGGGGTATCTCCATCCATAACTTCAAGCTATACCACAAAGCAATAGTTTGAAAAAACCCACATGGTACTGGCATAGAAATAGACTGGTTGATCAACAGAATTGAATCAAAGACCCAGAAATAAACCCATATACTTGATTTTTTTACAAAGGTGCGAAAACCATACAATGGAAAAAAGACAATATCTTCAACAAATGGTGCTGGTATAACTGGATGTCTACATGCAGAAAATGCAAATAAAACCATATTTCTCTCCCAGCACAAAACTCAAATTCAAGTGGATCAAAAACCTCAATATAACACCAGATACACTAAATCCATTAGAAGAGAAAGTGTGGAAGAGCCTTGAACTTATCAGCACAAGAGATAAGTTCCTGAGCAGAACACCAACAGCTCAGGCTCAATTAATAAAGGGGACCTCAGGAAACTGGAAAGCTTCTGTAAGGCAAAGGACACTGTCAACAGAATGAAAAGACAAGCCACATATTTGGAAAAGATCTTCACCAATCCTACATCCAGCAAAAAACCAATATCCAAAATATATAATGAACTCAAGAAAGCAAACGCCAATAAACAAAATAACCCAATTAAAACATGGGGCACAGAAATAAACGGAGAATTCTCAACAGAGGACTCTCAAATAGCCAAGAAGCACTTAAAGAAATGCTCAACTTCTTTAGTCATCAGGGAAGTGCAAATCAAAACGACACCTAGTATATGTGTTTCTTACTTGGTTCTCACAACATTTATCAATACAGTCACCGGTGGAGTATCAAATCACATTGTACTAGTTAAGTAAATTGTTGAGGTTTTAAAACAACTTTCTCACTTTTTATCTGGATAGACATCATTGCGCACTCCTATGAAGGGTTGCCAGGAAGGGTAACTGAGATAATCCGTGTAAAATGTTCATGTATCAGTAGACATGATTTCAAAGATATTACAGCACCAAAAGATTAAGATAAGTGAAAGAAAAAAATATATATATATCCTATGTCCTCTATCTCTACTACGCTTTTGACCTCAAAACTTTAGTACCACAAGTTCTTTAACTTATTTAAATTAAACAGAATTAATTAAATTAAACTGAGATGACTCTGTGAGTAAAGGTGCCACCAAGCCTGAGGACCTGTGTTCAGTCTCTGGAAACCACATGATAGAATGAGAAAAACCAACTCCTGGGAATTTTTCTGTGAGCTCCATGCACAGACACCTATGGCACACTCATGCACAGAACACACATAAATAAATAATTCAAAAAATGTTTACAACTTAAAGTGGAAATCTTAAAATTTTAGTAAAATGTTTCATATTCATAGGTTAGTTATTTAAATACAGGTTAATAACAAAAAACAGGTTAATGTTCTAAATACAGGTTAATAAAAAAAAACAGGTTTTTGTGGGAAAGCTTTGTCCTGATTGGGTTTTGTGTTGTTGTTGTTGTTGTTGTTGTTGTTTTGGGGTTTTTTTGTTTTGGTTTGGTTTGGTTTGGTCCAGTTGACACAAGCTAAAAAGTTTTCTGGGCATATGAACCTCAGTTGAGAAAAATGTCTCTACAAGATGATCTACAGACATATTGTAATCAATGATTGGTGTGGAAGGGCCCAACCCACTATAGGTGCTGCCATCCTGGGCAGGTGGTCCTGGGTTGTACACAAGTTCTTCTGACTTATCCTTTAGACTCTGGTCCTCTTCTTCCTCACTGTTTGTGAAGGACCAAAGTCACAGAGCAAAGTGACAAAGAGCTGTACCTCTCTGACTCAGCATCTTCGGTGTCATAGTTCCCTCTGTCTTATCCTATGCCTCATCACTTTAAAGAATTTTTTCTGCAAATGATCACAACACTGAAAATCTCTACTGATCCAATAACAAAATATCAAATCATGCAACTTCCTGTCATTAATTCCTCTGTGTTCCCAGTATTATTTGTGATTTAATTGAAGGAAGAACTCGTGGGAAAACTAAAACGTATCACTTATCTTAATCATATTATGAATGGTATTTATACATTTTCAGATGCCTTTTTAAATGGTAGACATTTTAGGCAAAATACTAACCTCGGGTGTGACACGTGTAATTTACGGCATTTATGATTTGGTTGTTACATTCAACCAAATCCTCCTTTGCTGCTAGAGAACAAAGAGTTAGACAGGCAGGCAGGCAAAGGCTGAAAACCCTTCAGAGTCTCACAGACATAAGAACCTGACAGAACTAAAGCTAAGGATAACAGCCTGGAGGAGCAGGCAGGCCTGTAATCCAGCTGCTTGGAGGCTGAGGCAGGGGGATTTCCAATGAAAGCTGACCTGAGCTACAGACTGAGGTTAAGGCAAGCCTGGTTAACTTAGTGAGACCCTGTGTTTAACAAGTGAAAGAGAGGCTGGTGATGTAGCTGAGTGGCAGAGCGTGTGTGTGTGAGGCCCCAGTTCGGTTCCCAGTACCCCAAAACACAACATTTAAAAAGTAAGCCTTGAGGGATGAAAAGGAGAAAGGGAGGGAGGGAGACAAGGGAGAAAGAGAGGGAGGGAGATAAGGGAGGCTGGCTTTGATGAGGATGAGTTACACGGATTTTACTTTCATGCGGGTATGATAGTGGAGACCCATTCTTTAACCAACAATAATAGTTTTCAAAGAACTTAGAAGCCATGCCTTAAGCCACCTTAAAATACATCCTTAGAAGAAAAAGATCACAAGGTTCTGGTGACGTCTGGTGAGGCTAATTTTCCACTTACTCTTATTGGTCCTAAGAAAACTTTTGTCCTTTTATTATCTGCTGTAAAATCTTAAGTTTCCTGAGGATAGCCAGGCAAGCCCCAGTGAAGTTTAAACTTGTCGCAACCCTCAACAAGCAGAAGCTGAAAATAAGACTTTAATCAGTCCACCAGCCAGTTGTCTAACCCTGTCGGTAATTCTATGAATCCACCTGTGAAAAAGGTCAGCAAAAGTAAAGGCTTCATTGCATAAGTGGGTACCCACACTGCTTCCTTTGCCAGCAAGGCCAGGTGAAATAAAGAACTCCATTGTTTCTGAAGGTTGACCTAGCAACTTGGGAAGGTTTTCTTTCCACTGATTTAGTAGATAAGCTAGAATATAGTGAAATAACTGTTTTAAGGGAGAAGCACATCAAAGCATAGCTTAAAGGACCCTGAAGCTGGGCTGACCTGAGTTTGAATCCTGGCTCTGATCTCTCAGCAAATCAAATTAACCCTGTAGGACTCAATCTTCCCATCATAAGAGAAGAGCAGTGATAACACTCAAAGATATACTGCTACTTGATATTCAACACCCACTGTCCTTCCTTCATTAGCAACAAAGGCCTTAAATTTAACTGCACATAAGAATGACTGTGAGAAAACTCAAAACTAAATGTAGCCATCTGTCTGAGTCCAGGATGTGAGGGAAAACGGTATTTGCTACTTCTGGGAAATGTTCTTAAAGTAAGGATGTGACGTCCTCAGTCTTCCTCTTCTAGATTATAGAACAATGGCAGGAGCTCAACAGCCTCCTTTGTCCCTGAGATAGCTTTGGGAATAAAGGCCACAAGTGCCAGGGGAACTGACAGAGGTTTATCCTTTGGCATAAACCCTGAACTGACTTCTGGACTGCTTAAATGGGAAAGATAAATAAACTGACCAAATTTGTCAGGTAGAAGAATTTAACTCCCCCTCAGTCAGCTAATCCTAATTTGTAACACTCCCACCAAAGAAAGTCTTTGAGAGATCCTGTATCAGCTATGCAGTAAGTATGTAAGAGATGATTCACGTGACTAGTAGTATAGCACTGTTAGCTGAGATAAATAGTTACTGGAATAAGATACCACTTCCTTTGCAGGTCGGTGTCATTAAAACATTAGAAAGGCATACTCTGTCCTGGATAGCAACTTCAAGTGTGTCTCAGTTATCACTGTTGTGAAACACCAGGACTAATCAGGCGTGGGGAGGAAAGAGTTTATTTGGCTTACACTTTGAGGTAACAAGTCCCACGGAGGGAAGAAAGAGCTGGAACTCAAGCAGGGCAGGAACCTGAAAGCAGGAGCCAATGCAGAGGCTGCGGAGGGGTGCTGCTCACTGGCTGGCTCCTCGTGCCGTCACTAACTAAGAAAATGCCTGATAGCTCGATTGTACGAAGGCATATCCTCAATTGGAGTTCCCTCCTTTCAAACAACTCTGGCTTGTGTCAAGTTGACATAAAACTAGGCAGCACAAGGTGTAAGAATAAATTACCTGCAGTAAAGGAAAAGAGGTTAGATGGACCTGGAATAGCTCCTCATCCCCATGGCAACCACATGCTCCCTGAACCAAGAGTTATCTAGTGTTCTCACTGTGAAGGATTTGAACGGTAATGAGAATTTTAAAATAGAAAATAAAGGGGTGTGTGTATGTGGGGTTTTTTTTGTTTCTTTAACTTGACTCTTCTAATGATTTCAACTTACAAGAATATAACTGTAGACATGTTAAACAGTTTTAGAAAGGGGAATACAACCTAAAAGCTCAAAACAAAGACTTTTATTGTCACATGTGTTGTGTATATAAACAAATATATAGTTTCTCACCAGATATCGACAGAGTCACTTTAAACTGATAACTTACCCAGGTAGTGGTGGCACATGCCTTTAATCCCAGCACTCTTGAGGCAGAGGGAGTTCCAGGTCAGCTAGGGCTACACAGAAAAACCCTATCTTCAAACAAAACAAAGCAAAAACAAAAACAAAATCAGCAAAATTTCTGTCCATACTACAAGAGATAAATAAACACAGAAATATACAAACATTGACAAAATATAAAACTCACCTGTCAGTTCAGTACAGTTTCCACAGCTCATTAAGTTCAGTTGTGCAAGGTTAGGTCAGGTTTGAAATTCCAAACCTGCTTCCTCTTTTCCTGGTTGTTTGGATTTCACAACAGAAGGTAAGGCTGTGTTCTTTCTCACTAGGAGAGGGCGACACTAATGCTAAACTAACTGACTAACCTGTTGCCTTACCAGAACTGACTTTCAAGAGTCTGCACTCGCACTTACTTGGCACACACGCATTTCCTGCTGCGTGGCATAATTCGTTCCATTATACGATTCAACTGAACTAAAGAATAGGCCATGAAAGTGAAATACAGGTCAGTCTACTAAAACCAAGTTTGTCATTAAGTAATTGCCCGTATGACAACTCTTAATCAATGCTGTAACTATAGTTAATTTCTAATTTTTATACGTAACTTGAAAACAAAGGAGAAAGTTAGAAAATGCTGTAACTGGATTATTCGCTCCTGAAACTCAGATGTCGATATGTCATCAAGGTGCAACCAGTTCACTACAACAAATGGACATGTAATAAACATTCAACACATAAAAACAGATAAACCCGTAGGATGGTTTAATTGGAATCCACCTGAGATCTGTTTCAGAGTCTCCACATCTGACAGATAAATCCACAAATACTTTTCATAATTGTCAAACAAAAATTACCCACCAGTTCTCCTCCATCATTACACTTTGGCACTGCAGCAATTATTTTCTGCCCTCTTCTGTATGTGTTCTTCTTCTTTTAAATCATCCGTAGTGAGAATTCTAGAATTTTGGTTTCTTAAAAAAAATATTTCACAGAAATGTTATAAGAATATGTGCTCCTTTTCATCTCAGGTGTGGGGATAAGGGCGTACTGCTTCATAGCAGCTGACTGTGACTTGCCTCATTCTCTAGCAGAGGCACGGTTTCGCCAGCTGCAGATAGCTTCTGCAGTTGTGTGGCATTTGAAATTCTGGGGATGCTACAGAGGGCATATAAATGCTAGCGCCCCAAAATGCAGGGGAAGGGGGTTAGTGGATGGTGGTCACTCAGGAAGGTTGGTTGTGCTGTGAGCAAAGAAGAACTGACAAGAAGAAAAAAATAGATACCCTGAGGGTAAGATCAAACTTGCCCCAAGGAACTCAACATCCCTAATCAGCAGGAATTAGTTTAATAATAATGTTGACACCTTTCTCACCCTAGACTTTAGGCAGGGATCTCTTTCCATTCCTCTCTATATTTTTTCTCTCTTATATACTGTTAGGGGGTTGACGGGGGGGGGGGGGGTTGAAAGAAAAGAGGTGGAAAAGGTGGGAGAAAGAAGAAACCATAAAGCAGCAAGCTCTGGTTACAGTCTTCAGTCTTCCCTTGTTTCAGACTACATCTGAGAGTTTTCCTGTTTGATTTACATGATTTTTGTTTGTAAATGTTCAGGCATGTTGGCCTCAGCTTTGGGGGAAATTATCGATTAGTATTTTTAATAACTAAGAAAAATAGTAAAGCACGGAAACTGAAATTACACATCTGAAAACAGTACCTTGGGACCTGTGTCCTGTGCTCATTATAGCCTTGTCAACATGTTTTGGGACAAAGTTACTACTATTCCTTATAAGTGGATGCCTTGTCCCTGGTACAAATGAGCCATTTAATTAGATCCTATTTCACAGGGGTGGGGGACAACTTTTTAGAGTTTGTTCTTTCCTTCTACTGTGGGTTCTGGGGATTGAACTTAGGCCATGATGATTCACCTGCTAAAGTTAGCTCACGAACACAGTAATCAGTTTTAAAATTCCAGCAAAAAAAAAGTAAAATTGTAAAATGATCCTTAATGTTTTTCACAAGATATGCCTGGCTTGTCGTATTCTAATATAAAATAAGTCAACATCACTTTTAAGTTTCAAGATAATTTATTAGAGTTAAAAAAAAAAAATTCCAGGTGAGCCCAAAGGAGGCAAATGAAGAAAATCTAAAAGCTATGCCATTGGCATTAAGCTGGCAGCTCAGCCACTTGGCACATGAGCAACCACATGGCAGGGAGAGAATCTAGGAAGAGAAGATTGGCCAAAATGCCAAGGAAACCATATTCATGCTCTGGTCATTATCCAAAACAAAGAAAAGAAAAAGGAAAGGTTGCAGCCCTGTAGCAACTTGCAACACCACTTTAAAAGTAATCCCAGCACTCTGGAGACCCAGGCAAGCAGATCTTTGAGTTCAAGGACATCTAGTTACATAACAAGTTCCAGGCCACCCAGAGCTACATAGTGAGACCCTGCCTCAAAATAAATGCACACACATACACACACACACACACAAAAAAAAAAAAAAAAAAAAAAACAAAAAAATAAAAACAGAGAATCAGGTATCATTCAACTTTACCCGTAATTTAATTATTTCAGAAGCTCCTGAAGAGATATATCTTTTTACGTAGGATTTACCCAAGTAGCTAATTACATCAAAACAAATACAAAGTACATACATTTTAAGTATAAGATATAGATGGATAATAACTGTTAGCCAGTATATAAAATAAAAGGAGCATAGTTTGGAAGCAAAGAACCTTTAAAAACAGAAAGAAAGATCTGGGGGAGGGAGAGAGAAAATGTCTATTTCATGACCTGTATGTACTGCAAAGTGAACAGATTCAATACACTTCTCTCAATGCTAGGAGCTTATTAACAATCAGAATTGACCTCACTTTCTTTTGTATGTTTTATTTGAGTGTGTGTGTCTGTCTCTGTCTGTCTCTCTAAAAGCAGTAAGAACACTTAACCACTGAGCCTTGCCCCAACTTCTATGTGGGCTCTGGAGATTTGAACTCAGATCTTTGTACTTGTCCAGTTCTTTCTATCACTGAGCCATCTTCCAAGACCAAACAACTACTTCTGTCTCAACCCTGATATTGCTCTGTCCGGCATTCTTAGACAGAATAAATTCTAAATAAGCATCCATCTGAAAATCTACTTTTCCTGACATGAGTAAATCTTACTTGCTTGGATAACTGACAGAACACTTAAAGTGTTAGATAAATGAGAACCATGGGAATCATTCACACATAAAATCCATGAATCCACATCTCTCATTCCACAGATGACACAGGTGATAGCCAATGAGAGCTGACTTGGAGGCTGGAGAGATGGCTCAGTGGTTAAGAGCACTTGCTGCTCTTACAGAGGACCGGAGTTCTGTTCCCAGAACGCACATGGTGGCTCACAGCCACCTATAACACTAGTGTCAGGGGACCCGATGCCTTTATCTGACCTCCATGGGCATTTGCACACAGGTGTTACACATCCATTCATTCAGGCGTGCACACACACAGACACAACTAAAACAAAATCATTGTTAAATGCTGGTTTGTTGGAGATTATTCACTCATACTGGCACAGCCCAGACCGGAACTCAACCTCTGCCTCCATCCCCGATGCTCTCTCCCATCCACCTCAGATCGTGACTCATACGTTGACTGCATCTGTAGACCAGTTCTCAGCTGGCAGCTGGATCCAGATGTCTAGATGGGCTCTCGGAGGTCTTTTTCCACCACTGCAGGCTTATGTCTTTTTATTTTGTAAGGTTTTGCACACCAATTCCTCCCAAAGATTTCAAAAGCTCTATTGCCAGTTTCAACAAGTATTTCTGCCTTCTGACTTTAGTTAGTTTGAACAGTTATAGGAATAGGAGCCCCAGAACTTATATGAAAATGGAAGTAGGATCGCACGCACACACCTGGTGAGAAGACTCTAGCAAGAAAATCGAAAAGCGGATGATGGCTGACAAATATTCCCCACAGTAGACCGCTTCTGAGAATTTTAGTTAAGCTTAGTCACAACGGATTAAACAGGTCAAGGTGTCCTTAAATGCCACCCTCACTGTCAGACCCTTCATCCTTGTAAGCAGATAACCTGAGAGAACCTATTTGAAGGGCGAGGGATTTGTTGGAGCGCTTCCTTTCAGACGTTTCAGTCCTGGTTTGGCCAGCTGCGTTTTTTTCTCTGTGGTAAATAAGGCTGAATCACGGCAGGAGAGGTAAAGTTTCTCACTCATGGCAGCCAGGAAGCAGAAAGAGAAAACAGGAACAGGAAGACACCGGAACCATCTTTCCCAGAGGCTCATCCCTGGGCTCCATCCCGCACAGTTTACCCTCCGGATGGACCTATCAATGGGCTAAAGCACTGGATGAGCAGCAATCTAATTCTGCAACT
The DNA here is from genome assembly GCF_030254825.1 of Meriones unguiculatus. Taxonomy (NCBI): domain Eukaryota; kingdom Metazoa; phylum Chordata; class Mammalia; order Rodentia; family Muridae; genus Meriones; species Meriones unguiculatus. Next base: position 53,682,498 of record NC_083363.1, on the reverse strand, counting down.
TCCCTCTCAGACACACACTGAATGTGCTTTTACAAAGTTATCTCAGAAACTCAGAAAAAATAAATAAATAAATAAATAAATAAATAAATAAGCCACGATTCCCCCTCGTGCGCAGGTCCTAGCCTATAATGTCTATGTGTGTCTTAGGTTTCTGCTGCTATGACAAAACACCATGACCAAAAGCAGCCTGGGGCAGGAAAAGGATCGAAATCAGTCTCAGAGAGATGAAGTTAGAGCCGGGACCCAAAGCAGGAATCCGAAGGCAGGAACTGAGGCAGAGGCCTCAACCATGAAGAACACTGTTAGGCATGCTCTGTTAGACCCGAGGATAAAACCAACCGACTCCACAGTTGTCTGATTAAAGCAACTCCCAGTTGAGGTTTCAGAGAGCAGCCCCTCACTGGCTTGAGTCCCCTTTACGGAACGGGTTAGGGTTGATAGAAAACAGCTGTCGAGGTAATTGGTTGTTATCACGCGGGTGGAAGAGTGTGGGACTCTGGATGCGAGGCTGCCTGAGGAGCAGATGAGTGCAGGAATACGTCGCGTAGCAGGGGGAGTTGTCCAGGTACCTGGGGAGACATTTTTGTACGGCAATCATGTAATCATATATCACAGGTTCAGGAGTTAAGCAAGGCAGAGGGGTGGACATACATCATGGGGTCACAAGCTCAGATAAGGTTGAAAACACATGCTTTGCAGGATACATGGCTTAGGAGACAAAGGAGTTTGAAGATTTAATAACAGCATTTGACAGTGTGGCTCCTGTTTTGGTTTCACACCCCTCGCTACATGCTTTCTTATATAGCCCAGGACCGCCTGACCGGGATTACTACCACCCACAATGGACCAGGCCCTTCCACATCAATTATCAATCAAGAAAGTACCCTACAGGCTTAGCTGGAGGCTAGTCTGGTGGGGTGTTCTCTCAACTGAGGTTTCTTCTTCTCAAATGACTCTAGCTTGTGTCAAGACGACGAAAAGAAAAGGAAACACTAAAACACAACACATATACGTGTAAACACATATAATTCAGGGTATAGTTTGAAATTTAAAAGACCAAGAAAGGGTAATATTAGGAAATGAGGGGGACCGCAGGTAGACAAAGAGACACACGAGTCATGAAAAAAGGATGTAAAACTATTTTTTCTTCTAGTTTCAACTCCATCAGCATTTTTTTTTCTTTATGTGACAAATAAATGAAAAAGTGCAGTTGAAGGGCTGGGCAGATTGCTCAACAGTTAAGAGCACAACTGTTCTCTTGCAAAAAATCAAAGTTCAGTTCTCAGCACTCACACTGGCTGATTCACAGCCACCTGTAGCTCCAGCTCCAGGGATTCCAATAGCCTCTTCAGTACCTTAACTCAGGAATGCACAGACACGGACACACATGAGCACATATATAATTCAAAAAAAATTAATTTTTTTAAAAAAATTTGTAAATTGATAGTTCAGGTGTAAAACTCTAAGCCAACCTGGATTGTGCCAGAATGGCTATTCTAAGTGCATAGCCTTAAAACCGAGTCATGTTAGAGTAGTTTCCTTAGGCTATCTGTGAGTTAATTAGAAACAATGTAATTTTACTTAATGAAAGGAACTCGTGTGCTTTACTAATCCTCTGGGTTCATCTCAGTCCAATCAAGCTGACGGTCAAGACCAACCCCTATGCTCACCAAGAGCCCATCCATGACAAGAAGGGGTGGAGCAGAATGAGTAAGTGAGTAGGAAGCACTTTCTCTTTGAGGTAAAAAGTGACTCTGGAAGTTGTATATTGCCCTAAATTACACTATTTGTGTCAGTTAAAAGCACACAGCCTACAGTGGCTCATGGATTTCCTGTTGACTGTTCTGTTAGCAAAACCATAATCCTGTCTGAGGACAGAGAGATCCTGCTCAGTGGGCCCATTGCAGTTCCCATGGGAGACGGTTTAGATGCAAAAGTCAATAGACGATTTTCCTTGTTAAAGAGAAGCACTTTTAAGGATCATCAGAAAGCAGTCATAAAGCAAGTGTCCTGGGCGTCTTTTCAATGTTTCAGTGCTCTCTTGAATATTGCATACAATATATTGCTTACAAATTAAAGTCCAGTAAGAGAGAAAAATAATTGAATTTCTCTGCAATAAGCCTACTTAAAACAAGACAGCTTATACCAGAATTTTTCTGTGATCACCCACTCTCAGAAAAATAATGTCTTGTTATGAATCCCAAGTTCCTAATACAGATTTTTAAAGCAGTATAAATAAAATACATACACACACACATAATTGTAGGACCAACAAGGTAGCTCAGTGAACAAGGGCACTTGCCACCAAGCCTGGTGTTCAGCACCAACCTGTGTTCAACCCTTAAGACCCACATCAGAGAAAGAGAGAATTAACAGACCTTTAGAGGTCTGTTCTCTGACCTCTACATACAGTACTAAAGCACTGTAGTAAGTGCAGCTGAAGGGGGAAATAGCAGCTATCTGATATGGAGCCCTGACTGTCCTGCAACTGACCATATAAGCCAGGCTGCCCTGTACTCTATGGTAAGCTTCCTGGGTGTTGGAGTTCACATTTCAAGCAAATGTTACAATTTCTGTGTCACGTGGGGCTGTTTGAGCTCCTGAGTTCCTCACAAACTCTTGTAACTTTATTCAAGGACTCAGCCTAAAGACAGCAGAATAGACCTAAGACAACAGTTCAGTAAATAAAAAACTTGCCAGGTGAATGTAGAGACCCAGTTGGGAGACTTGGTGCCCATACAAAAGCCAAGCACACACAGTAGTCTGCCTATAAAAGATAAAGTCTTTTCTCTAGCAAGGTTGCTAGATAACCTGGGCAAATCTGTGTGTAGGCTTCAGCTTCAGGGAGAGAACCTGCCCCAGACACTCAGAAAATAAAATAGAGAGAGATTGAGGAAGATACCCAGGTCAAGCTCAGGCCTCCATGTTTACTGGCATCTGCACAAATAGGCATCCAGTGTGTGTGTGTGTGTGTGTGTGTGTGTGTGTGTGTGTGTGTATGTGTGTGTAGAGAGGGGGGAGAGGAGATACAGTGACAGAGAGATGGAGACAGAGAGAGGCAGATTCAGGCACAGAGAGAGACAGAAAGAACAGCATATCTGAAAGGTGTTTGAAGACCTTTGATTATTTGATGCTGCTTTTCTGGGTTTTAAGGCTTCTGTGCCCACCTCAAAAACTTCTAATGAGAATTTGAGACGTGGATCTGAAACTGCACTGTAGGTAACTTCCGGTGAATCGTGTGTGTGTGTGTGTGTGTGTGTGTGGTACTGGCCATTTACACTTTCAGGGTCTATTCAGCCCTCTAGATACTGAGGCTGGATCTGCAGACACACTGCCATTGTCTTGGGGACCTTGGCTATTTTCTGCCAATGAGGCATTCTAGCAACACTAGGGAGAGACTGGAAAGCGTCTGGAGGGGCCAGAACAGGCCAGCGCCCCTCTGGTGTGCCTACTGTCCAAGAAGTGCCACCTAGCGACTTGTCTCCACCCCCAAAGTTCTGATTGCTCCTAACAGCCCTTGGTTCTGGATGCCACTTCTTTCCAACTCTGCCAGCCAGCATGGCGGCTCAGAGCACCAGCGTTTTCTAAGTCTCGATTCCAGCTCCGCTGGGGCACGTCCTCCTGAGGAAGCAGTATATCCAGCTTCACAGTGGCAGCTAGGTTCACACACCTTGCTCTGTGTGAGGGACCGTTTCCTTCCCTGCCTCTTTCTATGTAGGTGCTCCTGTGCCCTTTCAGTTCTCCCATAGATATATAACTAACCCTCCGTGTAAACCCTGTGTTGAGATCATTGATGTAACAGACACAGACACACACACACACACACGACAGAAACTAATTCTTTGAGTGCTGGTGGCTTGGGAGATTGGGGATACACTTCCCTATGGTCTCCCTCAGTTATCAATTGTTCAAATTCGTACTTTGGTACCAGTGAATAAGTGTGATGCTGTAACATCAAACACTGTGTTTTATGACATTAAAGTTTTTCTAAAAGCTTCAGGTTCCAAATGAGCTTGTTACAAAGTTTAAAATTTTATTGTTGAAAATGACAGATGAAGAAAGAAGATGGAGAAAAAAAAGAAAATGAAAGTTTCTATGTTTTGTTTTGAGGTTAAAAGAAAACTAGTCTCATTTTTAGAAAGAATTCATGTATGAGACTTAGAACAAAGAAAACAATCCTCAAAAAAACTTTTGTTCATCTTAAAGATTTCCATGGAATGTAGTGCATGAATTATCTGCAAGAGAAAAAGAATTGAGCTTTGGCTTTATACATAAGAATACCCATGATTGGTATCCTTACCCACTTTTTTTATTAAATTTTTATTTTTTTATGTTAATTACAGTTTATTTCCTTTGTATCCCAGCTGTAGCCCCCATCCTCATTCCCTCCCAATCCCAACCTCCTCCCTCATCTCCTCCCTGCCCCTCTCTAAGTCCACTGATAGGGGAGGTCCTCCTCCCTTTCCATCTGACCCCCGCTTATCAGGTCTCTTCAGGACTGGCTGCCATGTCCTCCTCTGTGGCCTAGCTACAGGTAGCGTTGGTGGTTCAGTGGTAGAATTCTCTCCTGTCTTATGCACTTCTTGAAAATGACTCCCGTCTTCTTTCACACTTGAAGTGTTTATTTCCATCCACACTTTATCAGCCAGCTCCCGCCTCTTTGCTTTGACTCATCCTCTTCTGTCTGCAGATCCTTGTTGAATATGCAAATATCTAGAGCAGCCTCACATTGGGGACCCAATATACCCTGGAACTGGCTTGCCTTGCCCTCTCCTAGGCCACCCGCAGGACCAGTCTCTTCCGAGTGGCCATGGCACTTCTTCTGTGCACACATATTACATTAAACGTTGCCTGGGTACAGTCTTTCCTTCTGGGTCATAAACTCTTTGAGGACACACTATGTGTCTCACATATCCTGCCATCTCCCCTTTATTTCTCACAGAACTTTCATAGAACTGCAACTAACTCACTTTTGAGAGTGGGTAAACGGCCCAATGAATGGACATCTATTTCCTGAGCTGTTCCTTCTTTTTGTTAGGGTGTAGCTATGCCCAACATTTCTACAAACACGGTCTATAAGCATCTAAAATGCCTTCTGTGATGGAAACAGTGTGTCGAATAATATTTTTTACTTTGTCTTGATCCCATGTGCAGAACGTATGGCAGGCTGAGCAGCAAACAGCTTAGACAGGCACTGCTTTTAGCTCAGGGCTTCAGCTTCTGTTCAGCTTCTTGCTCTTACGCACTCGGGAAGAAGATGACAGTGGCGGGACATGCGTAGGCTCTCATCCCACAGGAAACAGGAACGGAAGACAAGGAAGAGGGAAGGTAAGAGTCAGACTTCCACAGCATGTCCCCATGGATTTATTCCCTCCAACTAAAACCCCGCCTCCTAAAGTTTCCACAAACCCCCAAAAGCACTGCCAGAAGCCCGGCATGGCGGCGAGCTGCCTTTATCCCAGCACTCGCCTGCAAAGCAGTGGCAGATGGAGACCCCCTCTCAGCGAATAAATAGTTTCAGAGTACAACCAGTTCAGGGTTAAGGCATTTAACTCATGGGGCTGTGGGGACGTCGAGTTTTCAAATTAACCACTCACTGCCTAACGTTGCCTATAGGTTGCGCATCCCAGTGCTACCTCGGGAATAACTTTTACCTTTCCCTGACAAAACTGAGGCTCTAAGAACTTCACTAACCTCACGGTCACATGGTGAGACAGTGATTTTCCAGGAGTCTGACAGGTGCTCTTTTCACGGACACTGCACGGTCTTCTCGGGAAGTTGGTGATGATGACAAAGATGAGCTCACCTGACAGACTGCTCTTTTTCTCCTTCGGAGACTCACTTCCACACCAGGAAGAACCCGAAGGGGTGACTCACAATTCCCAGCGGCAGTGCCAGCTTGTGTGCAGCAGTTCTGGCCATGAGTGTGATGATCACGCTAGGGAGTCAGATGTCGGCTGGATTTAGAACAGGATCTAAGGGTCACAAAGGGAAACAACAAGCCTGAAGGCTGTTGCTTGGACTGTGGCTCTTGAAGCATCTCTCCCCACCCTTCTTCCCAAACAGGAGCATGGCTACCAGAGGAGGAAGGACTGCAAGTGAGAGGTAGGTGGGGCTCACTCCCTTCCCCTTCCTCCCACCCTGAAAACACCCGTGTTACTGGCACTCTCTACAGATGATTTATGGCCCAGACTATGGCTCATAATAATAATTTAAAAAAAATTAACAACTTTATAGAACATTCATATACTTCAGATATCGAGGTTTTTTTTCTAGGGTTTAAATGATAGTATTAAGCTTTGTGGCTTACAGGTCTGTAGTAAATCACAGCTAAAAAAAAAAAAGTGAGACAGAAGGATTTCAAGTCCAAGGGTAACCTGGGCAACTTACTGAGATCCTGTCTCAAAACTCAAAAAAAAAAAAAAAAAGGAAGGCTGGAGATGCATGGTAGAGCACTTGCCTAGCATTGGTGAGGCCCTGGGTTGAATTTTGGGGATGATAAATAATAATCTCTCACCTCTTTCTTCTTGCTGTATGATACATAAAAGACATCTGATTACAAGACAAATACTGGATTAGAACGAAGATATAAATAAGCAGTTCCTTCATCAGTTAAAGTTAATGTTATTGCCCAAACTTTTAACCAAAGTACTGGCCAAATCATTTCCTGTCTTCCCCCACTGAGCCCCTTCCTATTTCACCTCTCTTCCACCTTTTTGTTGACAATCTGAGCTTCCCTTTCTGCCCCTCTCTCCTCCAGTTCTCCTCCCCTTCTTTCCCTTTGTGGAGAAGAATTTGACGAAGTCATTCGTTTGCTGCCTCAGTTACTAAGCTTTGTTTGAACAGCCTAACCTGTTTGCATAAAATAAAAACAATCGGAAAATGAGATTTCTAGTGAACCGAGGCTGAAAGAGTCACCCATTTTGTTGCTTCCCAAGGTCACTCTAACAACAGAATATTCGGTTCAATTTTTCTGAGCTGCTTCCCACCCACCCCCATCTCAAGTCAGAAAAACACACTTATTAGGAGCTGGAACTGCTAAAGGCCCAAACATTAATTGACTGTAAATATAAAGCAGGCATCCTGGCTCGTGCCTATAAACCTAGTACTTAGGAGGCTGAGACAGGAGAATTGCTGCAAGTTCCACGGCTTACATGATGAGATAAAAAGATAAAAAGGGAGGCATCGGCAGTCAGTATTTCACATTAGAGAGGTGGGATATTTTGCTAGTCTAAATTATTATGTAATCTGGCAGTTCACTATAATTTTGGTACCTTTTATAGGACTATGAGCAATGTTTTATTTTTTTGACAAAAAAAAGAAAATTAGCATCATGAAGATTAACTGTTTCTTGAGATTCCACAAATATAACAGTATGGATTTCTAAAAATTGGAAAAAAAAATCAATCCAAACAACTGGCAGAGAGAAGTCACACTGGAGCCATGCAAAATGATGTAATGATGAAACACAATCATTAAAGCAGCCACGAGGTTAATTACTTAACATGCTTTTTCATCTACCGGAGTCAGCAAATTATCCCAAGGTGAAGAAAAGGTAGCAGTGGAGCCTTGTCAGAGGAGAACCGTGGGACATAGCTACAGACAAAGCAAGCCTGAGAGACAGGCCCAGAAGCTCAATATTGAACTCACAGAGTGATCCTGGAAGACATCCAGGAAAGGTGTGCCTGCCTTTTGTTTCCAAGTCTATAGTTTAGCTGGACAGTCCCGGATGCTCCAGGTAGCTTGTAAGCCTCCCGCACCTGGACCCAAATGTCTGCTTGCTAAAGTAACACACCTGTGGCCAAGTTTGATGAGTTGAGTTGGATCACTAGGACTCACACTGATTTCCACAAATTAAAGATATTTACATCGTAATTCCTGAAATTTGTTTTTTTTTTTTAAAAAAGACATCCTTGAGTGGAGCTGGAACCAGTATTGATGGCATATGCCTATGACCCCAGCACTTGGGTGCCTAAGAGAGGAGCATCTCTAAGTCAAGGCCAGCTTGTCCTACATAGCAAGCCTCTATCTCCAAAGCAAATTCTCGGGGGGTGGGGGGGAATATGATAATGTAAAATAAGATTTTTTTTCCTTGAAGGATGAAACTATAGTTTGCTATTAATTAGTATATTGTATGTCTAGTATGTGCCTTCTATCTCCTGTGGAACCAGGGAGTGTCAAAGCACTAATGAAAGAAATCACCAATGCTGTCTTTATAGAACTACTGAATGACCAACTGACTTAGTGAAACAGATATGGTGGCTTATGCCCATAACAGAGAGATCAGGAGATGTAGGTAGAAGGATCACAGTGTGAGGCCATGGAAGGAAACAAAGAAAGGAAAAAGGAGGGGAAAAGGGTGGGAGAAGGAAGAGGGTGAAGAAAAGAAAGAGACATCAAAATAATTGTCATTAATTTTCTGCTTTAAATGACTTTATCGATTAAAAGAAAACAGGAAAATACATATTTTGGCACTAATATGTCCTTGTCTCATGCTGGGTTCCCCCCTCCCCAAGGAGAGTGCTAACAAAACTATGGAATTTGTTGTTTCTTCTTAGCTATGAGGCTGTTTCCTAGTTCTATCATTTGTGTGATTAATGGACTGGAGTGCATGGTTTACAAAGCACAACAAGGGAGAATAACTGAGCCTTACATTCTAGAGCTGGATTCAAATTGTAAAGGACCTTGTACAGCTGGAAGACCTGTCCTAAACAGACTGAAGAGCAACTCTATTGATAAATGTATAGGGGGACCACAATTGGGTTTTGTAAACCGCACAAACTGTAGCTACAGTTTGTAAACTGAGGTAAAAGCTACAGTTTGTAACTGAGGTGATGACAATGGAAATGAAAATGCAGAGGAGACAATCTGTATCCATGCTGCTGAGCAGTCTCTTCCAAGCCAAGGGTCAGAGCCGGAAGAAAGTGGTCTTCAGAGGGCATCTGGCCCTGAGCTTCTAGATCTAAGAAAGATCTCCATGCAATGGAAATAAATGAAGCTACCCTAACACATGCACAATCTTGAAACTGGGATTGGTTAAAGTCAATACACACAGTACTAATAAAACATTTTTATATACAGTTGGGTGTGATGGCATATGCTCTTAATCCCAGAACTATGCAGGCAAAGACAGGTAAATATCTATGTATTTAAGGCCAGTCTAGTCTACATAAGAAGTTCCAGGCTAGCCAAAGCTACAAGTAAGAACTTATCTCAAAAATTTTTTTAAAGTATTAAGTTATATGTGTAACATTGAAACTAGTTTTTAAGCCAGGCATGGTGGCACACATCTTTAATTCCAGCCCTCAGAGAGGCAGAGGCAGGCAGATCTCTGTGAGTTTGAGGCCAGCCTGGTCTACAAAGCAAGTCTAGGATAGCCAAGGCAATATAGAGAAACCTTGTCTCAGAAATCAGAAATCAAAAAGAAAAAGAAGAAAGAAAGAAAGAAAGAAAGAAAGAAAGAAAGAAAGAAAGAAAGAAAGAATTTTCAGGCAATAAGATATATAGACATAGTCCTTGTGAGTAAAGGAGGGCTTGGTAGTATTTAAACCAGAACAATAATGTGATTTTCTTATTGTCTTAAAGGGTAAGGAAATTATATTTATAATATTAGTGCCATTTTTCACTTGTGTATATGCCATTATTTCTTCACAGTTGAAATTATAAGGTAAACTGAATGTAATACAAACAAAATAGAAATGTTTTTTTAAGAAATGAGTCCTAGAGGAACCCAAAAACATAATAGCCTGAAATGAATTAGTCACAGGGAGTGTGCCCATGTATATCAAAGATCAGAAAGCTGACAGCCTCTCAGAACATTTGGACTAGTTAACAGTCAATAACCGTGTTTATTTGGGGCATGGGGCATGTTATCACTCCATTTTGCTGGCACTTGAAAGCTAGTCGCAAAGGTTTAAGGACATCTTACTAATGTCACAAAGAGTACATTATATAAAAAGACTGAATTAAAACTATCATGTTAAAAAAAATCTGACCCCACAGACCTCTTACAAAATGAGCCCTCCTCATTTTATCTATAATTTAATCCAGACTAGAGGTGAATGGTTGATTTATAGTCTCCTTTATAACATTAGTGTTAACTGAGTTTTAATCTCAAGGATAACACATGCTCAGGAGCAACTCCTACTTTACAGAAAGGAAGCCCCACTATAGGGAAAGGCTAGCCTAGTTGTTATTTACTGTTTGTGAGTTCTCAGTCAACCTTCCATGGAAGGATCCTGCGATCATGGAATCAAAATTGCATACAACTGGACTGAAACATAAAAACATTGTCCTTGTCTCTATTCCCTAAATCATCAGCATAGCAACTATTTACAAAGCATTTACATTGGATTCAGAATGCTAAAGGTAAAGTGCATAGGATCTGTGAAGGTTCTACACAAATACACCACTTATAATGAGCCTTGCACATCCGGACTTTGGTATCTGAGGGAACCCTAGATCCAGTTTCCCTCAGGAAACAGCCAGTGTTTATACAACTACTTGACAGTCTTAACATCTGAGAGCTTCATTGTAACATGAAATTCCCCCTAACCCAACCCAGACCTGAAAGTCTCTCCTGAGCCCCGCACACAGAGTCATGGGTTCTACCTACTAGGAAGTGCTTCCATGGCCCTTGTTTTTCCTCTGCAGTACTTCTCTTTGTAAATGTTTTTTGAATGAATAAGCTAGTATCTTGCGCTAACTAATGCCTACCCATTATTTTACTTGGTGGTGACAAGGACAACCATGGGGAAGACGATGACTCCCAGGCTCAGGCCCATTCGATCAGAATCTCAGGGGAATGGCATCTTGACATACTGTTTTCTGTGATCTCCAGGGGAAAGCCACTGTCTTAGAGGACCTCCAAAGAAGAACGCCAACTGGCTGTGCTCCAAAGCTAATTCACCCTCACCTTTAAATCTGATGGAGTTCATTTCTTTTTCAGTCAAAAGTGAAGGTTAATTAATTCTACTAAAGTCCATTAATAGCTCTGTCTATGGATTAAACCCCTGAAGGAATAAAGACCCTCACTACTGGTTGTTTAGAAAAGAGGAAGAAGGGGCACTTTCTGCACTTTGAGGACACTTCAGTAGTCAAAAAGAATCTGAGAATCTTAACTGCAGGAAGGAGAGGGTGGGCCAGCCCCACCATTGGAATATAGGCAGGCCCAGACAAGGACTGTAAAAAGGGAAGGCAAAAATTATGTCATAAACATATATCACTTCCATCAGGACTAACCTTATTCAGCTAAATAGAGATCAGTAAAACAGAAATGTAAATTATCTCCGGAATAATTTTGCAAAATAGTAGGGAAACTTTTATGTTTGCTGACAAATACACATGCAAATTTTCAAGCACTTAATCATCACCTTTAGAGTTCTTCAGAATTTGAGCTGAGGTGTTCCCTGCTAGTCAGGCAGGTTGTTTTCCAGGTTTCCTGGAAAAAGAGGGTGTTTTCCAGGTTTCCTGTCAGAGGCCCAAATCAGTGAGGAAAATGGAGAGCTGTTCCTGCACTTCCTTTAGCTTCAAGGTTTCAATAAATTGTTTCAAAACCCCTCAAATACTGTTAATTGGTTTCTAGTCACCATGAAAATAAAAGGACAGAAATGAAGGGAAAAAAAATGAAGCTGAATAATATTGGAACTGAATTAGAAAAGATGGATATCCATTAAAATGCAATAGAAGTTAAATTAAACCTTCAGTTGAAGAAATTTAGCAGTAAAACTACATGTGCTAGTATTTAAGGGCAGTTTTGTATCAACACCAAATAATTTATAGGATTTGGAAATTTGGTCCAAACAGATAAAATACTTGCAGAAAACAAGACACAGCGTGGGGTGAAAAATGAAGAGCTGTTGTGGCGGAACACACCTTTGAGCCCAGCAGAAGGAACAGTGACTCAAGGTCACTCTCAGGTACACAGTGAGAGGCCAGCTAGGCTATGTGAAACTCTGTATCTAACAAACACAATTAAAAAACAAAAGATGGAGAACGTATTTGGAAGGCAGTTCAACAATATTATTTTTAGATACAATGAAAATATGCTAAAGAATATTTTCCTACAATAATTCAAAAATGTTTGCTGGCCAGAGTTGTCTGAGAAGCTAAATACACCAGACTCCAGACTCCCTCTTCCACAGCTATGAACTCAGACATCTGAAGACATTATTTTGCCACGAGTTCCCTGAGAAGCTAGTGTCCAGACTATGTGAACATCTCTGTGAGAACAGATTTAGAGGACTGAGCATATTCTAGCATGTAGAATCTATTTGAAATTAAAGAATTAATAAGATTTACAACAAAACAAGGAACAATTCCGTGAATACCACTGACTCACTACCTAACTTGAAGAGTTTCATGTCCCAATGAGCTTGTAGCCACCTATATGTCCTTTCGGGATTTAGCTCCTTTTCCAACCACAACTGTGGCAATCACTGTCTTTTTTTTTTTTTTTTTTTTTTTTTTTTATGTATGATCTCTACCCTGCTCTGGCATTTACAAGGAACAAGAACCAGGAAATCTCAAAGATAGTAGTCAAAGGACTAACTAGGAAATGTTCTAAAGACATTCAAAGAGTCAGCAAATATATTACGTGAAGGAATGTTCAAACTTCCTGGTAATCACAGGGACAAGTTTTTATAGGTGTGGGTGGTAAACAGTTGAGGTGTTGTATAATGCCAAGTGTTGGAGAAGGAAGCTACAGAACATTCACACCTGTTGGTAGAAGGATCCATTTACACAACCTTCTAGAAAACAACCTAGAAGCCTAGCTCCGTGGAGAAGGCCTTTACTCCCAGCACTCAGGAAGGCAGAGGAAGACAGATCTCTGCGAGTTTGAGGCCAGCCTGGTCTACAAAGCAAGTCCAGGACAGCCAAGGCTACACAGGGAAACTCTGTCTCAAAAAACAAGAAAAGAAAGAAAGAGAGAGAGAAAGAGAGAGAAACCTAGAGTTTCTTGTTCAAGTAGATATAGCTATAGATTGTTGTCCTGTTCTCCCCCCCAAAAAAAAAATGTTTCACCGACATTGAATCCGTGTTTGCTTAATGTGATTTGTAAGGATTTTTCTTTTGGAGGTGGGTGTTGGGCTTTTTGTGTTTTGTTTCATTTTGTTTTGAGACAAGGTCTCTGTATGAAACATGACTGTCCTACAACTGACTATGTACAGCAGGCTAAGTCAAATTCACAGAGATCCTCTTGACTCTGCCTTTCAAGCGCTGGAATAAAAGTATGCACCTTCACACACAACTTTTTATTTTCTTGAAGATGACAGTGAAAGTTAGAGAAATTTTATGTCCATGACTAGTGAGTGGATGAGTAAAATATGGATGAGCTACCAGCTGGCAAGCAGTTGGAAGCAGGAAACAAGACTCATACAAAAACATAAGACTTTTTACCCCCCCTTTTTTATTTTTATTAATTACACTTTATTCACTTTGTATTCCCCCATAAGCCCCTCCCTCCTCCCCTCCCAATCCCATCCTCCCATCCCCTTCTTCACGTATGCCCCTCCCCAAGTCCACTGATAGGGGAGGTCCTCCTCTCCTTCCTTCTGATCTTAGTCTATCAGATCTCATAGGAGTGGTTGCATTGTCATCTTCTGTGGCCTGGTAGGGCTGCTCCCCCCTCAGGGGGAGGTGATCAAAGAGCAGGCCAATCAGATTATGTCAGAGGCAGTCCCTCTTCCCCCCCCTTTTAAATCCAGTCATGGTTCTGAAATACTCACCTACAAAAGAAACTTTTATTCACCTGTTTCAGTTGTTGGGAGGATTAATGCCTCTGTCTGCTAACCTAGGCCTAGTCCTGGAAGCTTCTAGCCTCAATACAATCTAATCTAGGCCTAGAATGTTTACAGCCTCTGAGACTTACTACTGAATAAATCCAAACTTTATGGTTCTGAGCTCAGGGATGGCTGGTTCAACTCAGCTTTTCTGCCTCAAACTCCTTTCCCAGCTGACTTATTCAATCTGGCTTTTCTCTTGGCTTCTGAATTGATCTGCTTGGCCTCAAATTAACTCCAGCAATCTGCTCTAATCTTCTGGCTCCTTCTCATTCTCAGGCTTGTTCTGTTTTCACCTGTGTCTGGCTTGTCCTCTTAACCTCTCTCCCGTTCTGTGTTACTTCCTTAAAGCTTTACTTTCCTCTGTTCTCAGTGAGAGTTGACCGTACCCTATTCTGTCAAGTCTTTCCCTGATTCATCACTTTTTCTGCCACTCAATTAATTATCACTTTCAAGCATGGGTGCTTCCTTCTATAAACTAATTTTACCTTCATTACCTTCATTGTTTGGGATTAAAGGTGCATGCCACCACACCTGGACCTAAGCTTTTCTTTACCTGAAACTTGTTCTATTACAGCCTAGCCTCTGTCTCCTGGATTAAAGGTGTGTCTGTATTCCAGCTGGATCACACAGATCTGGAAGGTCTTTGAATATGATCTCTTGCCAGAGCAGCCATGTTCAGAATTAAAATTCTTTTAAAGTCCAGCACTTGGAAGACATAGGCAGGTGGCTCTCTGAGGATTTGAAGCCAGCCTTGTCTATTTAGCAAGTTCTAGGACAGCCAGAGTTACATAATAGAGAGACCCTATCTTTAAAAATAAATAAATAAATAAATACAAAACAAGCCTCCTATCATAATACCATTTGTATAATTTCAAAAATGTATTCCAAATTACAATATACACCAACTATGCAAAGTATTAAGCAATGGAAGTTTTGAAATAGGAACATAAAAAAAAGAACAAAAAAGAAACCAGTCAAAGATGGATGAACAGCGTGCCACAGCCTGAGTGCAAGAAAGCCCACCTGAGTCCATATCATTTAAAATAATCTATAGCACATCCTACACTGCGGCCACCTTCATGGCAGCTCTCCATCCATCCGTATCCCTGTCTCCCATCTCTGTATCCCAGAAATACTTACTGATCAAATTTTCTTTTGACAGTTTTCCAGATTTGCAATTTTTGCAGTCTTTTGCAAACCTTTGATTTGTACTGGTGGATTCAAATCCAAGACACAAAGGAACCCAGCGCAAGTGATGGCGAGGCCAAAATGTCAGGGTGTGTATTTCTAGCCTCTTCTTACACGGCACCTTGTAGTTATTGAATTGACACTGAGCAGCTAGACACCATCAGAGAGGCATCTCCCCCTTTTTAAAATTCAAATTTATTTTTTTATAATTTATTCACTTTGCATCCTGACTGTAGCCCTCTCCCCATCTCCTCCCAGTCCCCCTCTTCCTCCCTCTCCCCTCTATTTCCCTCTCCCCTATTCCTCAGAAAGGGGGAGCCCTCCTCTCCTATCATCTGATCCCAGCCTATCAAATCTCATTAGGACTGCCTGCACCAGGAGACCAACAAAGCCAACAAATCTGGGCTCAGAGAGGCCTGCAGAGACTGATGCACCAGTCAAGGACCATGCGTGGAGAGGACCTAGATCCCCTACTCAGATGTAGCCAATAGCCAGCACAGTCTCCATGTGGGTCCCCTAGAAAGGCATCTCTTAGTAATTCCTTTTACCTTCAAATTTAAGTAACATATAAAGTCAAATACTTGATGGTTATTTCCTGTTGCTCTGACATGCTACCATTCCTTACCAAATTCTCAATGGAGTTAAGAATGACTCTGATTCTCCCGCCTTTACCTCCCTGGGTTCAGTCCTCAGAAACTCATTAAAAACAAACACAATGGCACATGCCTACAATCCCAGCAATGGGGATGTGAATGCAGAAGAATCAGGATGTTACTCTTGGCTACATGGAAAGCTAAAGGCCAGCCTACCCTAGCATAAATTAGTGAGAGAACCGTTCATCTGCTGTGGTAGCTAGTTTCCATTAGCCTGAACATCCTGCATATGAAGTGCAAGTTTCACCCCTCAGAGAACCCCTCAGTCCCACTCTCTTTTCGGACCACTTGCATGTTAAAAGTAAATAGGGCTCCTACTGCAGATTGCACCCCGACCCCGTCATACTGTGTTTACTTCTTGGAATTTGTTAGATGACAGAATTTTCATATTAGAGTAATTGGGTCCTTGTTTCCAGTCTAATCTTCCCACTAAAAATCAACTCTATGATAAACGACCTTATCTACCATATTCACCATGTACCTCACACCGTGAACGGGACCTGCCAGGAACAACAATAGCAGCCCATTCAACAAAGGCCAGTTTTGACCTAGGAACCTGAGAAAGATGTTACTCGCTGTGCCTGCTCAGTGGGCTGGTCCCCCCAGCAAGAGCCCAAGACTTACACGGAAAAGACCCCAAAGCTTTCCCAAGAGATGTCAGGGAGCCAGGCAATGGCTGCCAGTAAAATGAGACTAATAATTACATTCTCCTGCCTGGCTCCACCTCGCTTAATTTCTCGCACCACTCAGCGTTCTAAACAAAGCAGACTTCTTTGAAATACTCAAGCAAGGTAGATCCCATTTCACTCTCCATGTTGTTTTTATACACAGGCAGCAACAGTCCTTTGTTACCCACTTTTTAGATGACTAAGTTAAGTCCTTTACACGTGAAAATAAAAGTCTAGAGTTTAAATTATTATTATTTTACTTTTTATATTATTATTATTATTATTATTATTATTATTATTATTATTGTATTTCAATTATCTAGTCTCTTCCCCAGAAACCTGCCAGCCTCCCAATCACCACTACTACTACTTGGAAATCTCCAGCTACTTCACAAAAAAAAAGAATCCTCTAAGTGTTATACACCCTAAGCCACTTAAATGAAAAGGTATTGAAATTGTTTCCATCCCAAGTCCAATGTCAATAGGCTTGTTTAAGGGGATTTTGTTGTTGTTGTTGTTGTTGTTTTAAGAATTATTGATATTTTAGATTTATGTTGCAAGAAAAGTACAAAAGATTCCCACCTACTTTCCACCTAGATTCCCCTGCTATTAGCTTCCAGTGACAGGTTTCACGTACCTCTATTTATATACGATACACTGTCACGCTCACTTAACCAGATGCAAGTAAGTTACAGCTGGGATCTGAGCATTTAAGCACCACCATGCCCGGCTTTAACTACCAAATCTTTATTCTCTAAAATTATTTTTTCTTTGTCATTAATAATTGACTCTGGGATAGTACTTTAAGATTATATAAATACCCAGCCAGTCATGGTAGTCTATGCCTTTAATACCAGCCAGCCCTCAGAAGGCAGGCAGAACTCTGAATGTTGAGGATAGCACTGTCTACAAATCAGATTCCAAGACAGCCAGGGCTTCACAGAGAAACCTTGTCTTGAGGGTAAAATGTGTGTGTATGTGTGTGTGTGTGTGTGTGCGTGTGTGTATGTATGTATATATATATATATATATATGTATACATATATATATTAAGAATAAGGCAGAGTATGATTGATGGTTGTGCCAACTTTTAATCTCAGCAGTCAAAAGGAAAAGGCAGGTAGATCTTGGTGAGTTTGAGGTCAACAAGAGCTACATCGTAAGACCCTGTATCAAGAAAAAAAAAAACTCTCAAAAATAAAATTTAAAAAGATTAATACATTTCTATGTTTCAATTACTAGATACATTACTATGTGCCCACATGCCCGGCTATTCTGAAGGCC
Source organism: Meriones unguiculatus (assembly GCF_030254825.1). Taxonomy (NCBI): domain Eukaryota; kingdom Metazoa; phylum Chordata; class Mammalia; order Rodentia; family Muridae; genus Meriones; species Meriones unguiculatus. Next base: position 53,664,921 of record NC_083363.1, on the reverse strand, counting down.
ACAGGTTGAGCATGGTGACACGCACCTTTAACTCCAGCATCATAAATCTTCAGAGGTGAGAGAAGATCTCTGAGTGATCCATGTAAACTTGGTCTACACGGCTAAGTTCCAGGCCACCTGGGTACACAGTGAAGACCGCCTCAAACACAGAACAAGCAAACATTTTGGAAGCTGAGACAGTATAATCATTTAGCCCAGAAATTTGAGACCAAAATGAAACTCTCTCCAGTTCTTAAAACAAACAGGAGAAAAAAAAGAAGTAAAGTGATTGTGATGGCTATTCTTGGTTGTCAACTTGATTACATCTAAAATTAACAAAAATCTAAAAATTAAAGGCACATGTTTGAAATTTTTGCTTAGTCTGACATAGAAATCTCTACTTCTAATCCCATATCTTGAGGCAGGAAGACCTACCTCTAATCTAGGTCCCACCTTCTGTTAGAAGCAAGGACATGGAAGAAGGAAGCTTTTGCCCTTTGCTTACCCTTGCAGTGCTAGCAAGTCCATTCCTTCACTGGGATCCCAGCTTCTCTATGAAAGACCAGCCAAGACACCCAGCCTGTGAACTGAAAAATTCCAGATTCTTGTAGTTATAGCAAACCATTGGATTAGCTGGACTGCAGCCTGTAAATCATTCTAATAAGTCCCCTTTATATATATATATGTAGATATATATATATATTCATTCTCTAAGTTCTGTTTCTGTAGAGAACCCTGATAGTGATGATAGCTGATTTTCATTTAGAAAATAAGCATACTTCTTTCAAAAATATGTCTCTGAGCTGGGTGTAGCAGCATATGAATTTAGCTTAATACAGTAGATGGAGTCAAGGAAATCTCTGTGATTCTGAGGCCAGCCTGGTTTACATATCAAGTTCTAGGCTACTTACTGTAACAAAGTCTCAAAGGAAAAAAACAGAAACAAACAAACTGTTCCATTGCTCCAGGAAAGTATTTGAGGGGAACCTTAGAATGGGCTCCAAATGTGTATCAGTGTCAGAGTACTTGCTTAGCAAAAAGGCAGCCCTGTTCTAGATGCCCAGCAATAAACACACAATTTGTGATGTCACTCTACAGGTTACTCTGGTTTCCTATTTGTTGTTGAGACTGGTTTTTGGTTTTGATTTTGTTGTTGTTGTTTTCCAATGTAATGGGAGACATTGAGAAATGGTTTATTGAGTCATCAAAACTTTTAATCCCAGCACTTGGGATGCAAAGGCAGGCAGATCTCTGAGTTGAGAGCCAGCTCTGTTCTACAGAGATAGTTCCAGGACAGCCATGCTATACCAAGAATTGCTATCTCCAAAACAAAACAAAAACAAGCAAAAACAAAACCATAAAAAAAAAATATGGTGTGATAGCACATAAAAAAAAAAGGTGATAGTACACACCTTTAATCCCTGGGAGGCAGAAGCAGGAGGATCTCTGAGACTACAGAGCCAGCCTGGTGTACAAAGACAGCCAAGGCTACACAGAGAAACGCTGTCTAAAAAAAAATGATTTAATTATGTTAAGGGAGGTGAACTGTTTACAAGATTTAGAAACTTTTTAAAATGAGACTTTCTAATTAGTGGGGATCATAATGAACTATCCAGTGTTTTCTTTTGGCATCTGTATCATAGGTCCCAAACATTGCTTTCTTTGGTACAGCTTCTCTTCATGGATTATAACTATTTGTGATGATTTAATTATCAGAGATAATAAGATTACCCAGGCAGGGGAGGTCCTTGGGAGTATAAAAGGAGCTGGAAAGAGATCTGAACATCATTTAGGAGAGCTGAGAGGAACTGCCAGTACAGAAAAGGGTTCTCTTCTCCAATCTGCAGAAAGAAGGCCTTCACAGAGAGGTGAGTGAACCATTCCAACTGGCCCCAAATAGCCAAAAGAGTATCTTAAATTGCAGGACTTAGAAACTGTGAAACAGCTCTTTCCAAGGTCTTGAATATTCAACTATATATACATTTACTTTTAAATAATAGTCACTTGTTTGTTTTGAGGCAGGGTTTCTCTGTGTAGCCTTGGCTGTCCTGGACTTGCTTTGTACACCAGGCTGGCCTCAAACTCACAGAGATCTGCCTGCCTCTGTCTCCCTGAGTGCTGGAATTACAGGCATGGGCTACCCTGTCCAGCTAATATTTAATTTTAAAAAGTATTTGTTTGTGTTTCATTTTTCATTTTTTGTTAACTTTTTACCTTATTCCAGTAAAATATGTAGTGTTATTGATTTCTGGAGTCAAGGTTTTATCATGCAGCCCTGGATAGTCTATTACAGGCTGTCATTAAGCTTGAGAAGATCCTCTTGAGTGCTGAGTTTAAAAGCATTTGCCACTAACACTCAACCTTTTTTATTTTATTGCATTTTGTTTGTGGCAATGTCCCACTATGTAGTCCTGGATAGCCTGGCTAGACTTCATTTTCTATTCAAAATTTTTCTGGTTGTGTGTGGTGGTGTGTTTTCACTTCATACAGATACAGGTAGAGCTCAGAGGATTTGTATGGGTAAATTACCTGCTTGGATTCTGGGATACATAGACTCGGCTCAGTTCACAGAGTTTGCATCTTTTGTCTTTGTTATGCTAGTCTCTAAGGCCATAAATCAGTGTTCTTGGAAATTGTGGTGTAAATAGTTGCATAGGAGTCATCCTGAGTGCACCAGAATTGTATTTAACCAGTTCTATAATTTGCAAAACATGAGAAGGTATAGCTACATATGTTGGTTAAATTCAGACTTTGTCAGTATACATACTGTTCAAATTCAAAATTTTTCCAAATCTACAAGTTCCCAAGAACTCTTTCCTATCACTTAATGATGTAACCTGATGAAACCGCAGATCTACTTTCAACATAAGGTTAAAATGTGGTTTTCAAAACATGTATTCTAAGATCATAAAGTAACAAGACATCATTGGTGACTGATTTTTGTGGTGACTGAATAATTCTCACACAGTTTGGGTCTCTCTGGGTCTGCTCAAGAGTGAAGGCCAAAGGTCACAGTGTTTCCTTATAAACATTTGCAAGGGTGGACTAAAAATAGAGTTGTCACCCAAGAGAGAGTAATTAAAGCTGGCTTAGAATCCTGTTACATGGTGTAACTATTTTAGTGTCTCAATAGAGCTAGGCTTGTCAATCTTCCCTGGAAGTCAGCAAATATTCTAGAACTTGGGTCCTCAAAGAGTGACATCTGGGGACCCTGTAATTTACTAGGAAAGTACTGCATCATCTCTGATTGAGGTCGGGAGGAAAGTGGAATTTGGTATTTTTGTATACAAGGACAGAGAAGTTAAAACATGTTGAAAATGTATAGAGACTGAAAGCATTGAAGAAATGGTGCTGAACACAACTCTGCTTAACTATTGGCCAGCATGGGGCTGCAGCTGTAATGGGAAACAGTTAACTTGATTTGGGTCATTTAAGAAGTAATTGCTATAGTTGCTGAAAACAAAGTAGGAAAGGCTCCTAGCAGAGCATCCAAATTAGTGGTCTGGTCTTATTTCAATAAGCTTATACGCATAATAGGAAACTCCATTACCAAACTAGAAAATGACATAGACATTTCTTTCCCTTTTTTTCTACTTAATGCTTTATATATTTTTTAAATGAAAAGACTAAAAGCACAAATATTCAAATTAACAGATGCTTTGACTGCTCTCAGCAAAGCAATAAAAATACTTTACAGTTCTCACCAGGAGTGTATTTAGTTACAATTCAGTTCTTCAGTCCTTTTTTTTTTTTTTAAAGTACACTTCATTATGGGAGAATCTTTTTCTATTCTTCTCAAGTTTCTGATCTCTCTTGAAAATGTCAAAGCACATGAAAAGAATTTTATTCTTTTCATTCCATTATAATACTGGGAATGTCTGTCTCAGAGATGGGAAATTTTTACACTCTTTAGAGTCTGGTCCTTTGTTAGATTATCTTGACCTCACTCCCCTGTGCAGGGTTCCAATGGCACACAAAGAAAACATTCTATTGATATTATACCTTGTCAGTAGATATTTTACTTATGTACATTTGCATTGTATTTGGGGACAGTCTTACTCATGCCTGGACATCCCAATCATTTTCTTGTTTGTTTTTTAGAGATAGGGTCTCACAGTGTAAACTTAGCCAGCGTAGAATCCACTATGCAGACAAGGCTGGCCTCAAACTTTAAAGATCTGCTTGCCTCTGCCTTTGATTCAATCGCTAGTATCATGAAGTAATTTAAAATATTTTAAAATTTTAATACAATTCAAAATATTTGGAGAGCATCTGAATTACTGCCTAGGGCTCTCACCCTCATCTCTTCAAGTCTTTTAAGGGTAAGTGTGCATGCACGCACGCATGCACATACAATAGCATGTGTGTGGAGGTCAGAGAGAGACTCTCAGAGTTTGTTTTCTCTTCCATCATGTGGATCCTAGGGAGAGAACTCAGGTTAACAGGCTCTTTCGTAAATGCTCTCACCCACTGAGCCATCTTACCTAGTTTTCCATTTTGATAAAAGCTATGGAAACTGTGCTACCAGAAGCATTTCTATTGCTGCTTTTGCTACTGATGCAATCATAGTTCCTGGAACTCCCCCCAAAAAGAGTTTATGCACTCTCTGCACTAGAAACAAGGTTCTATCTCCCTGTGTGGCACGCCCACTCTGTATTGCAAAGGCATCATACAGGCCATCGTCATGCTGCCTTCAGTGATGTGTCCTTCAAACAGTGTCTGGGAGCCATAGCATCTCAGGCACCATCCTGAACATAAAACCATCCTAGAGATCTGAGTGCTTATCTCGCACTCTGCAGACCCCAATGTTTTAAAAAGAAAAATGAGTCTAAGAAAGCAGTTTTTAGTTTTGACTGGCTCGTTTCAGTGGGTTTCTTCCCACCTGTCCTTTTATACATTGTGATAACAATTTGTTGCAATCCTGATAGTGTCAGTAAAATGTGATCAGATAGTAAAAAGGAAGTTACTTGAGTTGCGTGGAGAAGCAAGGTACATTCCTACTGAGGACTTTTCAACTGAAAGGGATACTTTTCTCTGGACACTTGGATGGAATGCTTTTTCTTCCTGCTAAAATCGGATGATGTTGCACTCCTTTGAGTTTGTTTGTTTTTAAGACAAGGTGTAACTATGTAGCTACTGGTTAGCCCAGGACTCCTAGAGCTCTGCTTGCCTCTGCATTCTGAGTGCTAGCATTAAAGGTTATGGTCTACCACACCTGGCCCTACTGAGGCTGTTACAGGTTGTAAGTTGTTTGAAGTGCTGGAGATCCAACCTAGACTTGTAAATGCTAAACTAGCTCTCCAGGAAGCAACTCTCCATCCCCTGAATAAAAGCAACCCAAAGCCAGCACAGCAGGGTAGGTAGCACCGGCCTTTAATCCAGTGCTCAGAAGGTGGAAAGTGCACCTTGAATGTCCTGCTCCCTCTCCTTCCATGTTTACTAAGTTAAAATTGCAACAGTTTGATTTAGTTACTTCGTTGATTTAGTGGTATTCTAAAAATATCTGATCTCTCCCTATTACTCAAAATCTTCCGATGACGCCATTAACTTCCAGATAAAGTCCAGACTCTTCGGCAAGCTATTTAAAATGCACTAAGATTGTGCCCAGCTCTACCTTGTCGCCCTTCTAGCCATTTGAAGTTCATGATTTCCAGCATGTAAGCCCCACTTTCTGAGGCCTCCATAGATTTTGATCCAGTTTCTTTCGCTCAGGATATTCTCTTTCTACACTACTTACTCCTTGCATCCTTAGCATTTCCTCAGCTTTCCTGACTTCTAACAGAGCACTCTGTCCACTGTATTCTGCTGTGCTGTGCGCACATCTGCCTCTCTGATGACATTTATCATATTGTGCTAATCATTTTCCACACTTACTATCTCTTACATTCCATGCTGTATTAATTTCCTTGTGCTTAACGTTACTTGGCACATGGCAGACATTTAATAAACACTGAGTACATTTTGTGTTAATACTTTGTGTAGATATAGGATGTTTGGCGCCTGCACTGTTGCTTGGTAGGAAACTAACCCTGAGCAATAATATCTGGTATCAGACAATGAGATTACAGAATGAAATCAAGCAAATGGAGGTTTATGTTGGACTTACCAGCCAACTACTACCAATTCTTTACTAATTTTCATTTGTTAGAGTCGTGCATTTCTCCTAAGAGTTAATAGCCCATGTCTATATTACTGACAAGAGTAGTTTTTTTTAATGAGTGATAACTGACTCAGTGACATGGGAACAAATTACTGAGTTTGCACATTCATTTAAAGCAATAAAAACATTCATCTTCTTCGCAAGCAAGCCTTTTTACAGAAAATTGCAGATCTGACTTTCCAGTAGAGTCATCCTATGATCCTCCTGCCCCAAACACTGAGATTAGAGGCACAGACCTCCATGCCTAGCTCTTATCCCTATACTATATTTACTTTTTTGGTTTTATAAGACTGGGTTTCTTTGTGTAGCCTTGGCTGTCCTGGACTCACTTTGTAGACCAGGCTGGTCTTGAGTTCAAGGCCAGCCTGGTCTACAAAGCAAGTCCAGGACAGCCAAGGCTACACAGAAAAACCCTGTCTCAAAAACAAACAAACAAACAAACAAACAAAGAATTCATCAGGTGTGTGGCTCATGCCTTTAATCACAGAACAGGCAGAGGCAGGAAGATCTCTGAGTTTAAGGCCAGCCTTGGCCAGAGTACAGGAGAGCCAGGGCTATTACACAGAAAAACCCTTTTGAGAGAGAGATCATGAGGAATCAATAATCCCAGCACTTGGGAGGTAGTGATAGGTAGATCAGTGTGAGCTTCAAGCCAGTCAGGGCTACGCAATGAGACTATGTCTTACAAGAAAGAAATTCATGATAGGAGACCTTTCTTTACATTTTTTAATTTTCCAGAGGTTTTTCCACTCATTTTTCCTTATTCAGTGTCCTCCAATGATTGCCAAGTAAATGGCACATGTGTTAGCTGGGAGAAAGTATGGCTACTGCAGACTTTTAGTTGTTGAAAAACAGTTGATGTTCTTATGCAAGGATGCCCAGCTGATGCAGCTTTGGTCAGTGTCTGTACTATTCACACCCTAAATGCCAACTCTGTAAATTAAATCTGCCAAGGGCCACCTTTGCCATAGGGTGCTTTGCCAACCTCTAACATTTACTTATATTCTGCTCTTTTCCTCTAACCACACTAAATTCTTCTTTCCTAAGCTATTTTTTGCTTCCTTTCAGACTGGCATAATGCAGCATGTTCTAGACAGTCACATAGAAACTAAAGACCTGCAGATTTCCAGTTCCCAAATCATCTGTATTCAGGCTGCAGAACCACAAGAAAAATTTTTGCCAGGTTTTCTAAAAATAATACTCTCAAACTAGATTTCTTCAGGTACCAGAATGTGAACTACAGGATATGAAAGTGCTAAATTGTCTGGAGCCACAGTAAAAACTTTTCAGCCTGAAGGAAATTATTTTATCACAATGTGAAAAATACTATCCTCTTGATCTGCCTTGTCATAGCTTGATGTGCACACTAAACTCCCAAGGAAGTATTCTTTATATGAAATAGCAAAGCTGGTTTGAAGACTAGATGAGCAATTTTGAGGTTTGCATTTAAACTTGACAAGGGAAAGAATGCTTATAATGCAAATTGGAATTTTCTTTAACTCTTTAAAGTATTGAATTCCTGGCTTGGTTTAATTTTAGAAACTGTTACCTCTAATGATTGTATCTGAAAATTTAATATCTTCACTTTAGCCAGGCATGTTAAGACACACCTGGAATATTACCATTTGGGAGTAGAATAAAAAAGACTAGGAGCTCAAGGTTAGTGGCAGCTCTAGAGTGAGTCTAAGGTCAACCTACTCCACACAAGAAGACTTTATCTGGAAAACAAACTCTACAAAAACCACAAAGCCCAAAAAAATGTTTAATATTGATCCACTTGAGTTCATTTATGAGCATTCCTGTCATTAACATCATATATCATCCTCTTATAACTGAAAGTTTCTATCTTGTCTGACTGGATATAAAACACAATAGTCTACATATACCCATTGGTCTGTGGACTTGGTATTAAGGTTAGATTCCTTGAAAAGTTTATTGCCACAAACTTAGCTCTTCACTGGAAAATGCTGTCTAAAATTCATTCCTTCAGGAATTTTGACATAGTATTGTGGTTCTATTCATGAAAACATCTAAGCCTACAGTAATATTTCCTTTTATTTTTTTCCTTTTTGTAAGTACTGGGGATTGGACCAAAGGCCTTGCAAGGCTAACCACTGAGCTGTATCCCTAGCTCTTTTGTTGCTTTCTATTTGTGTATTTGCATGAGGCTGGAGTGATGCTTGCAGAAGCTAGAAGAGGGCATCAGAGAGCCCGAATCTGGAGTTTCAGAAGGTTTTAAGCTGCTCAACACAAGTTTGGGAATCAAATTCGAGTCTTCTAGAAGAGCAACAATTGCTCTTAACCACTCCAGCACCTTTTTGCTTTTTTATGACAGAGTAACGCTGAATCCTCTGGCCTCCAATGTACAACTAGACCCAGCTTAAAAAACGCTTGACAAAAAAAAAAAAAAAGCTTGACAAAAAGAAATAATGATTTATTCTAGGGCATGTTTCAATTTTTAGCACTACTAAACATGTACATATATGTTCATTAAAAATTTAAGTGCCCTGTTTTTCACGTTAGTGATAGTTATTTTAAACAATGCTGAGAGAGGCCATTGCTGTACACCTTGGTTCGTTTAGCGCTTTCTTAAATCTGGTAACAGGAACTCTGCCCAAGTAACTACACACCTATTCAGCTCTTGCTTCCTGTGTTCCTGGGCTGCCGCTGTCACGTGATCTTTCAGTGAAACAATAACACTTCACTATGTGAATGTTATCACTCAGTCTCTTTCATGGCCGCACACAATCCAATGATTCTGAGAGTGAAATCTTCCTTTTGTACACTTGGCATAAATGGAATCATTGTTTACAGATGTGCTGCTTGTAAGATTTTTCTCTACCATCTGGATTTGATCTGTTTCCTTGTGCGGTCTTTAATCCTCCATGGAGACCTTCCTATCTTCCCAATTATCTTATAGGCATTGTTTTTTTATATTTGGAATATGCTGATAAAAGCTCAAAGGATGAGTTTTGTTAAGTTGCTTCCAGTGAACATCTTGTTTGGCGTAAGTGGTTTTCTTCCATTTAGGGCTTCTGGAGGCTAATCAATAGTTTTTCAAGGTTGTTTTCTTAAAGCCTGTTTAAATAGAGGTGGTTAAATGTTCTAAGGCCTATTGACTTGGTCCACAGGGATCTCTTTGCTCTGTGCTGGGGTAGTTATGCCTGAGAATCAGCAGCTTCGGACTGCTCCACGACTGGAGCAGATGCCATCACAGCACACCACAGGATACCGAGTAACGGCAGCTGCCAAAGAGATGGGCCATGACTGCTTTGTGAGAATTTAGTAGGCTAGCCAGCAAATCTAGAAAGTTTAAGACTCATTCTTTCAGCAGCAGAGGCTGGAACTAGGTCCCTTTCTGAAAAAGGACAAGGTGGTCATTCCTTAGAAAAGGATAAGCCCCTAGAGATGATCAGTCCTCCTGAAAGCTAAGGCCAAGCTTCTAGAGCTCTGAGGACAGCTAAGGAAATATCACAGATCAGCACTACCTTCAGTAATTACAGGATCTGTGGATTACTCAGTTCACAGTTTGCATCACAAAGATCCACGAGAAAGCTACCTGAAACACTGGCTCACCTTTGCTTACTATTTGCTGAGTTATGTTAGCTCACCAAATTCCCCTTTCGAAAAGGTGTCATTATTTTGTTTTACTGCGCTGACCAACCTTCGGAGTAAGAGAGGCCAGTTTAATATGTCTAAGTATACTATTATACAAGTTGGCAAAGCTTAATTCCATCTGCCCATATTTTTCCCAAGCTCAAGTTAATGCTTACCCAAAGTCAGCAGTCATATGAAAGGTTTTAGTTCTGTAATACCGAATCTGTCTTCTGTTGATTTCCCTGATCTGCTCAACTTCACTTTACTGTCCTAAGATTTTTCTTTTAATCTTCCTGCATTTTCTTAGGACTTACATAATTTAACCATTACCCCATTTTACCTCTTTGTGAAAGGATCTATGTCTCAAAGTCTTGATTTAAATGGGTCCCTGGGCAAACAATTTTTAATGACGACAAGTTGCCTTTTTTTTTGTTGCTGTTATTACTTTAAAGGTCTGGCCCTTTTCTTTTTTTTTTTTTTTTAAGTAGACTTACTTTGCTTACAGAGTACACGTTTATAAGAAAGTCTCTAAATAGAAGTGCTAATAAATCCTAAAATGCAGCACACAGAGGACAAGGGCCCAACTTGATCCTTATGATTTCTGCAATCTAACGTGTAGAAAAATAGGAAACAAAAGCCTTCAGTGTTACTGGAAAGCTGAGTTCTGCAAAGCAGGTAAGGTCCTGTTTACCCTTCCTAGAGCAGGAAGGGTTTTCAGAAGATTAAAACTGTTCGTGTATGGCGCGGAAACTATTGCGCTGAAGCTTAGAGGCCTAGATTAAAAGGCCTCTGGAATAGGATTGAAGAGCAACAAAAGGGGAAAGCTTAGCTTTTGACGCAAAAAAAAAAAAAAAAAATTGCATCAGTCCTTGAGAAAGCTGAAGATTTTTTCATTTTACAAACGCTTCCCCTTAGCAAAAGCTAACCTTTCATTATCTGTGAGCGAGCAGCAGTACAAAGGGTGCATGTGATTTCGAAATGCCACAATCGAGCCAACTGCAGTTGCCAGCATCAGCAGTTTGGGGGGGGGGGGGTGCAACCTAAAAAGAAAACGGGAAGAAACACCCAGAGGGGAACAGGCTTCACTTGCCTCAGAAAAAGCAAAAAGACACTTCCCGCGTTCAAGGCTCAACTCTGGGCGAGCCTCCCCACGTGCAAGTGCGGGCAGTGTCGAGAATCCCTGGTCTCAGCGTGGGGCCGGGCCCCGGCGCGGTGAGTCACCCGCCCGGCGGTCATGCGACAGCAATGTGGGGTGATGACGGAGATCGCGGGGCGCAGGGGCCGAGGGAAACCGCCGGCCGGCGCGACGGGGCCGCGGCCTCGGGCGACAGGGCTCCGCCTGCCGGGGCCGCGTTCCCGGGCGCGGCCGGGTCGAGGCTCGGGAGGCGAGCGCGCTTGCGGAGCGGCGAGGGGGAGCCCGCGCGGCGCGCCATTCATCAACCGGTTCGCACCGGTGGCGGCCGCCGGCGGTGACGTCGGCGCGCCGGCCCCGCCCCGCGCCGCGGGCGTCCCGCGCCGCGATTGGCCGCCGCCGCTGCGCACGTCTCGCCGGCTATAAAGGGGCGGGCTTGTGACGCAAGGGCGCCTGGGCGCGCGCATTGGCTCTGGGCTGCGGCCGGCTCGGCGACGCTCCTCGGGCAGCTCACTGCATGGTCGTCTGGTGCCCCCGCCGCCTGCATCGCCGCCGCCGCCGCCGCCGCCCCGCGACGCCCACCGCCGCCTGCCCTGCCGCCGCCGCCTGCGCCGCCTCGGGACCGGCTGTATGATTAGGCCACAATCTTCAATGAGTAGACATATTCCTGTGAGTACCGCGGGCCCGGCCTTTGTTCCGGAGCGGGCGGCCGAGGGGCGGGCGGCCGGCGGCGGCGGCGGGGCCCGGGCCGGGGCGGGCGGCCGGCGCGGGGCCGGGGAGGCCGCTGTGTGCGCGGGCGGCCCGCGGCGGCCTTTGTTCCGCGGAGCCGCGCGGGCGGGCGGGCGGGCGGCCGAGGGGACGTGGCCGGGGCGGGGCGGCGGGGACCGGGACCGGGCGCCCGGGGCCTCCCAAGATGGCCTCGGCGGCCGCCCGCCCGCCCGCCCGCGCTCGCCGCCGCCAACCCGTGATTGCGGACCTCGCGGCGGTGCGCGGCGCCGCTCAAGCCCGGGCGTCGGCGGGGGCGGCCGGGGCGGTGGAGGGGGTCCCCGCGGCGACGCTGCCGGGCCGGGAGCAACAGGAGCCGGCCAGAGCCGCGAAGGCTCCTGTTGAGCGAGCGAGCCCCGGCCGTGCCCCCGCCGGCGAGCTGTCAGGGACACGGGCTTGCAGGTCTGGGATCGGGAGGGTCGTGCCTTGCTGGCTTGCCCTGTTTGCTTAGTGCTGGGTTAATCTGTTGAAAATCAAGAGGAAAAAAAATCCTGATCTTTTTCGGAGAGAAACAGCGCTTCCCATGCGCTGGCTTGGGCGCGTTACCTGAAACCTGAGCGTGTTTGGGTCGGAATTGGATAAAGCATTTGGTTCTGGGGACTGGTTTGATTCTACAGTCCCACAGACTGACTGAAGCCAATGGCCACGCGCGCGCAGAATGATTTATTTAGCCTAGTTTATGTCCTGTTGGTGTGTGCAATTAAAATGAGAAGATCTCTTGGTGTGTCTGCACTGTCGTGTTTAGTTCTTGCCTGTGAGGGAATAGGGGCATAATAGAAGAATGTCAGTGGTCTCCACTGCTTGATGTGTGTCCTCCAGCCGCGGGGTGGCTCCACTCATTTCAAACCAGCTCAGGAGGGGGAAAAAATTCCAGCATCCTAGTGGAACTCTTAAAAAAAAGCTTTGTACGTCCTGTGTATGTACCACAAGGTGCCAAATTTACTTTAAAAAAAATAAATAAATTAGGACAAGAAGCCCTGCTTCAAGATATATAGCAATAATTTCAGATTATTGGAGTAGCAATTAATATCTTTACGTAGATATTATTTAGATGTAACTTAGATAGACTTAGATACTGGTTTTCTTTTCTTTCTTTCTTTCTTTTCTTTTCTTTTTTTTTTTTTTGATACTGGGTTTTTTAACCCACAGGTCAGATGTATCTTTTGAGGACACTTTCAGAAAACTTGGAAACAAGTTAGTTGTCTTGTTTGCGGTGCATTTTAGTAAATGAAGCCTTAGCACTAGTTCCTTTGTTTTGCCAGAAGAAATAGACTGGAATTTTTTACTGATTTCGTTTCGAGATTTTACTTTGGCAGTTGGTCTGAAGAGCAATGGTTGTCATTGGGTGTTCTTGTTATTGAGTGTGTTCTTTTGTTCCTGCACAAACTGGGTAGAATAGATAGATACTAAAGTGTTTTGTTAATGCCCATCAACTTCTAGCTGGTCTGAAAGGCCTTTTTATGCACATACTCTGGTCCTGTGAAAATTAATTTACTATTTGGTGCTGACACGAAACTTAGTTTAATTAGTTTTTAAAGAGGAACTTAAGGAAAATGAAATGCATTTTTATGTACTAGTCATCATAGTTGCCTTGTGTTTGAGACCATTGTAAAAGTCTTTAATATAAATTCTTCTAATTCCTTTTCCTATTTGAATTGGGTTTTACTTTTAAAGCAGAGAAGTGAAATTGGAGTTTAAAAATAGCAGAAAGATAAACTTGTTTATATTTTATTCAAACATAGTTTGTCTTAAGGCAACGTGATTGAAAACCTAAATAACTTGTATCTTCAAGAACCAGTTTGAAGAACCAGTTTGATCCGTAGAGATGACATGAAAGTGTACAAGCTCTTAGGAATTTGTTTTTAGAGACAAGGTTTTTCTCTCTAACAGACCTGGCTGTACTGGGTACAGATCTCTTAGAGATCCTCCTGACTCTGCCTCTGGAGCCCTGGGATTACAGGCATGCACCACCATGCCCAGCCTAGGAGTTAGTGATTTTTAACCAGGAAATTTGTTATGGTATCTCTCAGAGAGTGATCATTCAGTGCAGTGTGGTTTATGGAGACAGGGTGACCTGGCATCCTGTCAGCCTTCCTAGAGATGAGTCTTGTCATCTTGTAAATCCCGTCTGGATAGAATCCCACTCTCCTCCACACCAGACACCACCAGAATGTAGTGACCGGGTTGGTTCCATGGCCTTCTCCACACTGTGAGAAGTGCTTGATGATGCTAGAACTTGCTATAACTGTAATGCAATAAATGTACACAAATTATTTGTAAATGGCAAAGAAATGATAGTAAACACAAAAGGGAAATGTGGGCATAGCTTCAGAGACTAAGATGTAAAAAAAGATTAATTACATTAAAAGTGCTAAATTTGTAGAAAGACCATAAAGCACGTATCTCCTTGTTTTTATTTCAGTAGCTGAATAAACATTAAATATAAAAGCAAAGAACTACTGAGCAGCTGAAATGTCTCTCTGTATGAGTTCATTAAATTATGGAAAGACTTGAGCTTCAAAGCTTCACACTATGAAGTTAATACTGGTGTGTAAACAGCAAGATAAGGCAGTGTATAAAATTAACGTATTGGTAGCTTCCCCTCACTGGCCTCATGACCGATTCCTTTAGGCCTATTGATTTAAAAATGCAGTCACCTTGAATTTTGTAATACAGGTAAAAATTGTGTCTACTTTGAGCACAGTTGTATGTACTTAGTGGAAAAGCATGACTTACTTTTGAATTGGAAAATAACTTTTTCCCTTTTTTTCTTTCTTTTTCTTCTAAACAGCAGTTCTGTGGTGTTCTCGGTCACACATTTATGGAGTTTCTGAAGGGCAGTGGAGATTACTGCCAGGCACAGCACGACCTCTATGCAGACAAGTGAACTGTAGAAATTCATTACTACTCCACCAAGAAACCCCCATAAGAGTGGATAACCTGGACACGGGCCTGTTGAATTGAAATCTGCAGAGCATTTTACAAGAGCTCAGACCTGGATGGGGTAAACCTCAGTGCACTTCCTTTGTATTGCCTCAGTATTACTGGATTGAAGAATCACTGCTTCTTGTTAGGAGGTTCATTTCATTGCCCATTTCTCCCAATTTCATACTCAAAAGCACTGAGAATTTCAAGTGGAGTATATTGAATATTGAAGTAGACTTCAGTTTGTTTTTTGTTTGGTTTGGTTTTGTTTGTTTTTTTTTTTTCCTTTTTTTCATCGTTTCTGTATTCAGGATTTTTTTTTTTGTTCCTTTTGTTTTTTTGTTTGTTTTTTTAATTTTTTCATAACCCTGTTGGGTGTTTTTTTTTTTTAAACCAAATTAACATGGCTCGAATGAACCGCCCTGCTCCTGTGGAAGTCACATACAAGAACATGAGATTTCTTATTACACACAATCCAACCAATGCGACCTTAAACAAATTTATAGAGGTAAGATGTGCTTTTTTATGTCATAACTGGTTGCAGTTTAATAGTGGGGCTGCTTGAAACGTAACTACAGTTCTCAGTACCCATAGAGGAAGGGTCTTTATTGCTAGAATTGCTAGAGATATTTTAAACTTTGAGGGCTGCGTGCCTTTATTTTGCTTACTTGTATTTACAAGGCAGAGGCTGCCACTTAGTTTTTTGTTTTGTTTTAGTTTTTTTATTTTTATCTTTTTGATGTATCGTCTTAGCTTAGTGTAATAAGCTAAAATTAGTTAATGTCTTTGTGCTGCTAATTCTGTTTTCTGATGGCAGATATGTAGCCTTCCAACCCCCTTATACTAGGAATTGGAAGGAATATAATGCTGAGTAACTTATGTATCTGCTGGGCACATAATGTAATTTTTTTCAAATTTCAGATTATTTTTTTAATGTCAGCAGAGTTGAATTGTAATTACTTAATGTTCCTCAAGCCTATACTGTTTTTTGTTTCTTTTTTTTATAGTGAGTAGCTTCTAAAAATTGAAGTCTGTATTTGAGCCTTTGAAATTATGTCTAAGACTTAGGTCTGAGGAGTTGGTTCATTCAGTAAAGTACTTAAGTGCTCATGGATGCAAACCTAAGTTTCTTCCTTAGAATCAACATATTGAAAGCCTTGAGCAGTGGTGTGTGAGTCAGGGACACTTTCAGCTCACTGGCTGGCCAGCCTAGCCTACTCTGGCAAGTTGCAGGACAGAGAGGTTGTGTCTCAGAAATGAGGTCAATAGAACCTGGAGTGACCTCTGACCTCTGACCTCCACATGTACCCAAGCACTCACAGAAACTATATTTAACGGGTTTTCCCCCAACTTATAGTCAGCAGTCCTATTCACACTTATACTATACTATTTACAACCAGATTTGCCTGTGTTAAACATATGTAACAGATTTTACCATTCTTTGTTGCCAGCATAATCAAAAATGGTGATGGCACATAACACAACAGTGATATGGTTCTAAAGACCTCATTGATTTTTTTTTTCTTTTTAATATATGTATTTTTCCCAGGAACTTAAGAAGTATGGAGTCACCACAATAGTACGAGTATGTGAAGCAACTTACGACACTGCTCTTGTGGAGAAAGAAGGCATTCATGTTCTTGTGAGTACTTGAGCCTTAATTGTATTTTTGTTAGCTGCAGAAGTTTATTCAAATAAATCCAACCTAAGTTCAAGTTTTTAAATCAAGGCAAAATTTTACAGTACTAATATGTGATGAAACATTTTGTCTGCTTTTTGGGTTAGAGTCCTGCTGTATAGCCCAGTTGGCCACCTGCCTCTCCTATATTTTGGGAATCCAGGGATGCACCAGTGGACCTAGCTAATTTAAAGGCCTGAACTATTTCTTGTTTTGGTTTAGGACTGGCCCTTTGATGATGGTGCACCACCATCCAACCAGATTGTTGATGATTGGCTAAGTCTTGTGAAGATTAAGTTTCGTGAAGAACCTGGTTGCTGTATTGCTGTGCATTGTGTTGCAGGCCTTGGCAGGTAAGAAAATCACACTTCTTTCCAGATCAGTGGATTTCAGCCTTCCTAATACTGGGACCCCACAGGTTGAAAACTGCTGTTCTAGATAAAGGTCTAAGTTGAAAGTGCTAGTATTTCCTAAGATTTGAACCTGGGACCTCCTGCATGTGAGACAAGCACTCTAACACTACCACTATATTGATAGCTTCCCAGTCTTATTTTAGCCATCCGTACTTGGGTTGCCCAGCTGGTCTTGAACTCACTCCCAGGCAGGCTTTGCAGTTGTGATCTTTATGCCTCAGCTTTCCAAGTAGCTGAGATTCTAAGCCTGTAACATCAAATTCAGCCCAAAGATTTTTAATATTAGATTAACATTGAAATGTTAAAATGTATTGGAGGATGATTGATAATTATATTTTTGGATCTGGGAGTATATGAACAATTAATCTGATTACATGATTTAATTTTGAAAAATAGTGATCAAAAATTTTACCTTATCAGGGCTCCAGTGCTTGTTGCCCTAGCATTAATTGAAGGTGGAATGAAGTATGAAGATGCAGTACAATTCATAAGACAGTAAGTAATCATCTGTCTTCTTTCATGCTTGCTTGCATTTTCTTACTAAATATCCATTAAGTAAAATCCAAATCATTATCAATTAACTTTGTTTATATGTGTGTGTGTTGTCTGCATGTGTATTATGTTTCTGTGGGCACTGAACCCATGGAACTGACGTTACGGGTAGTTGTGTGCCACTAAACCCAAACACACACACACACACACACACCCTTGTTATGTTTAAGATAACTATACTAAAGCCAGGAGAAAAAAACCTCATCCAGCCTTTTTGTATTCATGGATGTAATTGCATGATTGATTTTTTTTTTTTTTTTCTGCTTTATTGACTCAATGTGTTTGTTGATGTACACTTTGTTGAGGTATAGATAACTAGTGGATTTGGTTTGGTGGGGGTTTTTTGTTTGGTTTTTACTACTTTCAAAATCATTTATAGAATAAAAGTCACGAAAAAAAAAAAGTCACGTAATCAAACAACATATCCTGGTGTATTATTTAAAAACCTCACTACTCTAGATAGGTCCTTTGTTATTTGTAGTCATCTTGCTTAACACTAGAAATGATATCCTTCTAACCTCTATCATGAACAGTTACTTTTGTCTTTTCCTTCTTCCAGAAAGCGGCGTGGAGCTTTTAACAGCAAGCAACTTTTGTATCTGGAGAAGTACCGTCCTAAAATGCGGCTGCGCTTCAAGGATTCCAATGGTCATAGAAACAACTGTTGTATTCAATAAAACTGGGGTGCCTGATGCCATTGCCTTGGAAGTGGAACTTCAGATGGAACCTAATTTTTTTGTCACACATAATTAGCCAATGTGTCAACTTACGGAATAAGTGAACTGAAGCTTCCACGGGAAAACCAGTTTTACCAGGCCACAGCTTGACAGACTTGCAACCTCTGTATTTGGGTTATGATCAACCTGTTTGGACACTTGGCAAAAGATTTTTGCTGGTCAGCATTTAAAATGTGCTTATTATTTGTACCAGTTGACTTTTCCTAAAAAGGTATTGAGTTGTCATTAAATGTACTCCTGTGCCAGAACATAATTAGTATATAAGGAGTTTTAGAAAGATTAGGTGCCAAAATACCCAGCACAATACTTGTATATTTTTAGCGTCGTACAGAACCAAAATTCCAGGAACTAAGAACACTCTAGACCTTCCATGGTTTATTCCTTCAGTCATTTCAAACACTGCAGGGCTTCTCTTGTTATCTGCCTGCTCACTCTATGTTTACATCTCCCACACTTACACCAGTATGCGTCAGGTTTGCCTAGCCATTTTTTTTTTTTTAAACCAAGTCTTGTGCTGATTATTTAATGTCTTTCTATGTCTTTTGTGCTGTTTTGGAAAACCTCCGTTTGAAAATCAACTTTGTTACAGAAGCACATCTTCAATAATGTCTCCAGACAAAAAGCCTTATAGATAATTTAATGTTTGCACTCAGAGGTGCAACTTAACAGGGAGGGCCTGCAAAAAGAATGAGAGGAGGCTATTCAATATTTTTTAGTAATATGTTGCCTTTGTCTTGTGCAGAACATGTAGAATATGCTCTTTAATTTAGTAAATATTTTAAGAGGTAGAGATACATTGTTGTAGCTAACCAATTCTTAATCAAAATTTCTGAAATTCTTGCTTTTTTCATACCTATCAGAAGTTTTCCAACTTGTTTGAATTATGGTTTTCCCCTTCTCTCCCCAACTTCTCTTGCAAAAAAAGAAAACGTGGGATCTGCTAATGAACTTGAGCAGACATGTTTTATATGCCTTTTGAGCTATGTAACTTAATAATTGGATACTTGATCATTTGTTTTATTATGTAATCGATAAAATGGTGATGTGTATTAATGTTAGTTCATCCATATATTTATACTGTCCGGGAATGTGTGGTTGTAGTTCTGTGGGAGAAATAATTTGTCAGTGTTCACCAGCTTGTAAAAATTTAGTGCGAGAGCTTCAACATCAAAATAAATGATGAAATGCATTTGTCACTGAGGTCATTTTGCTTAACATTAACTTATTTTGTAGAAAACAGTGGATTTAGTTGCTATCATTTCATTTTCTGGACAAATTCATTAGGGTTATGAGCACACTTGAATACCAAGTGCTTTTTATTAAATTTTTGCTCTTTAAAGGTCTAGATAATTTTGAATCAATTGAATGTTGTGTACTGAAGGAAAACAGTTTGTAATAGAAGATGACCTTGATTTTTAATTCAGTTCCATCAGTTTTCTGTTGTTTCCAATCCTGCTTTCTCATTTTTAAGTCCATTACATGCCTGTGTATATTCTGAAATTAGTTTGAACCTGAGTATTTGGCACATGGTGGCTTAATAAATTTTAACTTTCATTAATCTGAAATGTTTCATTTCCCTAGTTAATGTTCAAGTTAAATAAACAGGATTTGTTTTTTTTTTTAATTGTAAATAGAAATTTTAATCGCAAAAAACAATATTCCATCTTATGCTTTAAAATGTACTTGTTCATGCCAGTCTAGCACTTAGAAAGTACTGGTCTGGAGGTCCTTAGTTCTCACTAAATGATACACTATTACCACACAGCCCCTAAGTAGGCATTCATGCTTACTGGGAGAAGGAAGGTGCTGTCACGGTTACTGAAAAATCTTTTAGGTTTGAGAAGTCAAATTAATTTATTGAGATTGTATATATGGTGCTAAAAGTCACTTTGCTTTATAAACTTAACTGTACGTTATAAACAGATTTGCTTTATGTTTTGTATCTGTAAATACAGCAATACCTGTGATAACATAAAAAAAAATGCCATGGGTCTGATAAGAATTTAAAGACTTATAAGCTGAATTCTCTAGCTCAGGTTGGCAGATGTAAAATTTACTTAGTAGGGCCCTGGGATTATAGCTCAGTTAGTAGATTGCTTGCCTAGCATGCAGGAAACCCTGAGTGTAATACCCAGGAAAGGGATCCAAGTCCATCCTCAGCTACTTTTACCCAGTCTGGCTGTCTAAATATGTATGCTTGCTTGAGCTTGGGTACTTTCAATAGATAATAGTGACTGCTTGCTCTGTCTTCTTTATTGGTATCATGACGTTACTGATGCAAGTAATGTGATTACTGAATCAAAACCCTGTCTCCTTTTAGAGGAATAACCCTAAAAGTAGGTGTCACCAGTCATTTTGCAGTTGCCTGCAGTCTTCATGTATCATTTCCCTTAGTGACCCCTGAAGGCAGCAGTGCTTGCCAACACTTAACATCCCTCCAACGTATGTGATCAAGCCTGGGTGTATTGTAAATGATAGCTGTGGTTCCATAGCCTAGCTGTCGTCTTAGTCTTGGGGTCTGTGCTACAGTCATCTGGCAAAAAGCTACTTAGAAGTTGGTGTTGCCAGGCCTATCCAATAATTATTCCACCCTTACCTATAACAATTTCTTCGTATTGGAGTTTCAGGAAATGTTATTTCTTGAGAATGTTTCAAATGGAAGTGACTGATTTTTTTTTTTAATTTGTAAACCGGAAGGTTAATATACACAAAATAGCATCTGCTGTACACATTATGCTCTACATTCTTGATTCCCTGACTTGTTTGTGTGAGAGTGTGTGTGTGTCTTGTCTTCATCTCCTTAAACCCTGAATTGAAAATTAAAGACTGCTTTAAAAGTGTCTGACTGTTTCTGCATTACCTTTTGAATAACCACACCAAACAATAGTGAAAGTAGAATGTGTTCGTTTCCAGTGGGTTGAGCCATTTTATGCATTGTGAATAGAGCTCATAGTGATATGCATTAATATGGCAACGTGTCTAATTATATCACTGTCGGCTCTATTAACGCCAGATACTGCATATAGCTGTTGATAGCTGCCACTTAGTATTTTACAGTCCAGGGTTTTTCACACTTCAATTTTAAGTGGTTTGGTGCAACTTTATACATACAGGATGTCAACCTCCAGTTAGGTAACTAATAGGTTGTAGAAGTCGGGAATTCAAGCCTGTATTTGAAGCTGAGCATAGTGGTGTACCTCTTGAACCGGTGGCAGGCAGATCTCTGAATTGCAGGCCAGTGAGGTCGCGCAGGAAAAAAACAAATCCTGTATTTGAGCTGTAAATATACCAAGCCATGCAGTTTATGTGAATATGTGTGTGTGTGTGTGTGTGTGTGTGTGTGTGTGTGTGTGTATAATATGCCAGAGTGGCAGCCTGTACTACACGAACTCCTTAAAAAAATAATAAAAAAGGGAGGGAGGGAATCATGAAAGGAAGACCAGGAATCCAGCTTGAAGGAAATGATTACTCCTCTGCACTTCTGACTGAGCATGAGGATCAAATCTGTACTGATAACCTGTAGCCTGACTTGCTAGTAATCTGAGCACTCTTCATCTTTTATTTTTTGGGGTTTTTTTGAGACAGGGTTTTTCTGTGTAACCTTGACTATCCTGGACTCATTTAGACCAAGCTGGTCTTGAATCACAGTGATCCACCTACCTCTGCCTCTCAGTCCTGGGATTAAAGGTAGGAGCCACTGTGCCCAACTCCTCCTCTCCTCCTCTCCCTCCTTTGATTTTTCAAGACAGGATTTCTCTATGTATCTATCCTGGCTGTCCTGGATCTTGCTTTGTAGACCAGGCTAGCCTCATACAGATCTGCATGCCTCTGCCAGATCTGCATGCCTCTGCCTTCCTAGTACTGGGATTAA
Source organism: Meriones unguiculatus (assembly GCF_030254825.1). Taxonomy (NCBI): domain Eukaryota; kingdom Metazoa; phylum Chordata; class Mammalia; order Rodentia; family Muridae; genus Meriones; species Meriones unguiculatus. The sequence continues at coordinate 53,643,112 of NC_083363.1, read as the reverse complement.
AGTCATGCTTTTTGCCACGGACCGGCCCAGTCGGGCTCCCGTCATCCGCGGGAGAACAAGGCTTTGGACAGGAAGACACAGTTTTGGTGAAGAATTGACAAGACAGAGACACCTTGATGGTTTTGACTCTGCTGCAACTTTACTGAAATCAAGCTAGTATTTTTATACAAAAGGCACCTTAAAATTGGCATACTTCCCAGAACATTCAGACTTTTTACCAAGAATACAAAGTTTACATTTTAACTCAAAATGCAGTCAAACATAAAGCAGTACCCACAAGTAATCATGGCCTAAAAACTTTTTTATCAGGGCAAACAAAGGAAAAGAAACCTCAAATATAGTTTTATTATTGTTAACCAGTGAAGAGGAAAGTCAGGAGCTAAGTCAGATGCCTGCCAAAGTCCCTCTCTATATCAAAATCTAACTACACCTTTGTTAACCATCCTCCCATATGTCCTGCCCAAGATTTATGATCTTCCTTAGGAACAAGGCACTGAAGGGAGGGGGAAACTCCCGCCAGCTGCACCTCTCATGCTATTATTTCTTAAGAAGGAGCCTATTATTATTTCACTATTCTTAATGCCTATTAATATTAAATCTAATTCATTACTTTCTTAAACGTATTATTTTTATTAAAGCCTTTAACAATCTACTAATAATAAATTTCTTTATAAAATTAGTTGTGCTGTTTCAGGAGTCACAGAGAAAGATCAAAGAATTCATTATTCCAGCCCCAGAGCCACAACTGAAGAAGCGTAGAAATCTCAGAACACGTCTCTTTTCCAAGTGGGATGAGTTTGCCAGGGACCTTCCAGGGGGTGAATTTACGGAGAAATCATATCCCCCGCCCTGTAGCTTATGCTACTATGGCGACACTGGCGTGGGTGTTGGCACTTTTTCCCCCCATTAATTTATTTGCTCTACATTGAGAGGACCAGGCCTGAGCGCTGCCCCCTCCCCCCCCCAAAGTCATAGTCCAAGAATGAGGCTATAGGTCACCAATTCCAGGAACAAGACCATAAATTCCCTACCCAAAAAATAGCCTGGAGTTAACCACAGAATGGGAAGGTATCTTATCTCTGGGTGGGGCATCTGTGCTGGGCAGCCCACTGACCTTGGCACAGAAAATAACATTCCTGAGGTCTATAGATTGCTCAGTGTTAGTTACGTTAGTTAGCCAATCACTCTGTAACAAGCTTGCCCTTGCTGACTGTCAGCCAATCGTGTAACTGCTAATCTGGGAATTCCCTGTCCTTGTTCAAACCTCAATAAAAATCCTGCAGGCAGCTGTTCAGGGCTCTCCTCTCCAAACCATTACATTGGTGAAGGTGGAGAGAGCGAGATTAAGGCCTAATAAAGCTCTTTGCCCTTGCATACATGGTCAGGCTCCTGGTGGTCTTTGGGGACTCTTAAGATCTGAGCATAACATCATCCCAATGGAAGCTTCTCCCTCTCTCTTCCACTCTCCCTACACCACCCCGCTTCTCCTCGGAGAAGGGGATGTTAGCGTATAGGCAGCCTGCTTCTGGGTTGCCTAGTAACCTATGATGTCATCATGTGTTGCCCACCACGTGTGTGGCAGGTGCAAGCTACACTTGATCTTAGCCAAAAGGCCGAGAAGTGATACACACAAGCTATAAAAGGACCAATCCACCACTTTTTCTTTCTTACCTTCCTCTCTTACTCTCCTCTCTTGCTCTGTCCCTCTCGATTTCTTTCCTGGGGGGGACCCCCACCATGTCTCTTTCTCCTTTTCCTCTCTATCGCTCCACTTCTATCCAATAAATCTCTTTCATATAATATCTGTTGTGTGCATGGCATCATTTTAAAATAAATACTAACAGGGGAGGCCTTGCATGGATATTGACCCATCTTGGCATATCAAGATGCAGTAGGACTAGGTGCGTCTTCTCCTATTGAGGTTAGACACAGCAGCCCAGTTAAGGGAAAGGGATTCAAAGACAGGCAACAAAGTCAGAGACAGCCCCTACTCTAATTGTTAGGGGTCTAATTTGGTCCATGCACGCTCTTCGGTTGGTGATTCAGTCTCTGTGATCCCAGGTTAGTTGCCTTGCAAAAGACTTAACAGTTAAGAAGGTCAAGATGTGAACATGAACTGCAGGGTGTAGCAGTGTTATCTAAACCAAAACAACCTCTCCCTAAACATGTTGGTGCGGAAAACAAATACTGATATGCCCCTGCTAAGACTGTACATGTATTCAAATAATTCTCATCAGTAGCTGTCAGCAGAATACCATTAAAACAGACTTTATGAAAGAAAGTCCATAGACATTAATGAAGTGATAGCCCTACTCATGCTTAATATGGTATACAGGAGAATAAATCCAGGCAAATTTGACACCACTAGCTGGCACATCCAAGCATTCAAACTCTTCACAGAAGCACAGCTCAAAGCAAATTCTTGACAGGATGAATGCCTTGATGTTGAGCACTGGCCTTGAGTTGCTTGGTTGATTACACGTTACAAATCAGATTCTTTATGGTGTTAGGTAGGGATTGATGGGGGAGTTGCGGAAATAGAGGGAAGAAAGGCAACTCCTGAAGCCGAACAATACTTTAATCAAGACGTCTCTCTGTAAAAGAGAGACTGTGTACACAAGGCATGGGGTTCCTGGGATTTTATGGAACAGAAAAGGGGGAATCTAGGGGATGGAAGAGTCTATCTTTAGGTCAGTTCACCCTGATACCTGGAGGTAGCAGTGGGTTTAGTTGTGTGGTTCACCTAATCAGAAGCTTCCACTGGTATTTTCAGTAAGGTCAACTTCCAGAGCTTCTCAGTCCACTGAGGCTTTTAGATAATTAACCCTAAACCTAAAATATAGAGGACCTAGAACGTGCTAACAATTTCTATTCTAATTCTACTTCGTGCCAAGAAAAGAAAAAGCCTCTTGTGGTTCAGTTCTACTAACTAATGACACAAGGACAATTGTTCCCGTGACTTGGTTCATTGTTGTCATTGTTCTTGTTTTCAAGACAGGGTTTCTCTGCCGTTGAAGACTATCTTTGTTGAAGTCCCTATCTGTGCTCATTTTTGACACAGCTGGCTTCCCAGTGCATTCTACCTTAAAAAGATAAAGGTGGCATGCTTAGCGTCTGCTTTGTGGCCACTGTCAAAAACTACCCATACTCCTTATAGTGTAAAATATTCAAGAACAATTAATAAACAATAAAGCATTGTTTCCTTCACTGGGGCCTTCATTATTCTATTTTAAATAGACCAAAATGCATTTCAAATTCAAGAAGTTAATTTCTTTTTCTATGCTTTCTAATGTATTATTTTTACCTCTTTCTACAACTTCAAATTTGTGCTTCCTATTTTTTTTTTGAAATAAGATTTATTTTGAAACAAAAAGCTACGGGAAATTTGAAGACACATTGAAATGGAAAGGGTTGGGGTAAGTGTTCTCTGTGCTTGTTCACTCTGATAGTGGCTGTCAAACTTCAGACATCTCTAGACTCTCAAATGTGACTTGTGATCGTTTTGAAACAGATGGCTGGGCTATGCCCCCACAGTTCTGATTTGGGAGGTCTGGAATGGACTTCAAGAATTTCCATTCTTTACATGTTACCCTGCTATGTAAACCCTTTCAGAACCGCCGCTTTAAAGAGGGGTGTTTGACTTAAAAAGAATGCTCAACCTCATTAGCCATTAGGGAAATGCAAATCAAAACGACCCTAAGATTTCACCTTACACCCATCAGAATGGCCAAGATGAAAAACACAAATGACAACACATGTTGGAGAAGTTGTGGAGAAAGGGGAACCCTCCTCCATTGCTGGTGGGAATGTAATCTGGTACAACCACTTTGGAAGTCAATCTGGCGCTTTCTCAGACAGTTAGGAATAGCGCTTCCTCAAGACCCAGCTATACCACTGCTAGGCATATACCCAAAATTTGCTCAAGTACACAATAAGGACATTTGCTCAACCATGTTTGTAGCAACTATTTGTAATAGCCAGAACCTGGAAACAACCCAGATGTCCATCAACGGAGGAATGGATACAGAAATTGTGGTATTTCTACACAATGGAATACTACTCAGCAATCAAAAAGGAGGAAATCATGAAATTTGCAGGCAAATGGTGGGATCTAGAAAAGATCATTCTGAGTGAAGTATCCCAGAAGGAGAAAGACAAACATGGAATATACTCGCTTATATAGACCTAAAAGATAGGATAAACATAATGAAATCTATATACCTAAAGAAGATAATCAAGAAAGCAGACATGGGGTATGATGATCAATCCTCATTTAGAAAGACAAATGGGATATGCATTGAACGAATGACAGGAGTCTACCGCAGAAAGCATCTGAAAGACTCTACCTAGCAGTGCTCCAAAATAGATACTAAGACTCACAACCAAACCTTCGGCAGAGTGCAGGGAATCATATGAAAGAAGGGGAGTTTGATGTGGAAAGGATAGGAGCTCCACAAGGACCAAACGTATCTGGGCACAGGGTCTTTTCTGAGATGGACACTCAACCAAAGTCCATGAGAGAATAAAACCTAGAACCTCTGCTCGGATGTGACCGTGATAGCTCAGTAATCAATTGGTTTCCCATAGTAAGGGGAACAAAGACTATTTCTAACAGGAACTCAATGACTGGCTCTTTGACCTCCCCACCTCCCAAGGGAGGAGCAGTACTGTTAGGCCACAGAGGAGGACTTTGCAGCCAGTCCTGAAAATACCTGACAAAACGAAGTCATATGAAAGGGAAGGAGGTCCTCCCCTATTAGTGGACTTGGAAAGGGGCAGGGAGGAGTTGAGGGAGGGAGGGTGGGATTGGGGAGGGAATGAGGGATACAGCTGGGATACAGAATTAACAAAATGTAACTAATGAGAAAAATAAAATTATGGGGAAAAAAAAGTTCAAAAAAAAAAGAGGGGTGTTTGAATGCTAAAGGAAATAGGATTGTGGGCATAGATCTGTCATGTGCTGCTGTAGAGCACCAACTTCTAAATATAATAGTCATCATCTCCATCAGCAAGATGTGGCTATTTGCAAGAGACTATCAGGGACCGGGACGGAGAGTTGGTCATTTGACCCTTACCTGAGATTTCTGCCACTCTCGCCTACACGCCCCCGCTGGTTGAGTGTAATCCTGCCCTAATTGCATGTGGTCTCAGGAGGTGCTAGAGTAAACATACTATGAAACAGGCCAGAATCTGTTCAGTAACTTAACGCCACAGGGAAGTAAAGCAAACACTTGGAATTACGTTAGAATTTTACTAATGAGCCAACACATAGAAGAGACTAGAAATGCCATTTTGATCTACCAATCAGCACGTAGTGGAGGTTAGGAAATGGATGGAGGGTTTCCTAAGTCAGTAAGGTACTGAGTCAATGTGGTAGCCTGGGATGACACCCAGTGGTTTTTCCTGCATTTAGTTCATCAGCAGTTTCTTGTTGTGCCAGGTTAGTCTGTGTGTCCACAGAATATGGACGACACAGTCCTTCAGAATTACAGACAGCTGAATACTACAGCTTCCACATTGGGTTGAGCTCTAGATTTGAAGAAACCTTGCTGATACTCATTTTACCCAAGGAAAGGCTCATATAGAAAGAAAATACGGACTCTGCCTTTAGGCAGTAAAGAACTGAGGCTGCAAGATTGGGAGTAGATCCTTAGCATCCAGATGCCCCCAAGACACACTGGTCCAGAACCATCCAACTAATTGCTTCTAAATCTTGACCCACAGACACAGTGAAATAAATATTGTATTCACAATTTGGAGAGTGTGGCGATAGATACCTAATACAACTATGCCTCCACTGTAGTGGGAGATGAAAACAAATCTCATGTATAATACCTTTGCATCTGAATGTACATCACCCTCCAGTTACAAAAGATGGTTTACCTTTTCTAAACATCGAAATGTCATCGCAGCCTAAAATCAACAATAATTGCTTAATATTAAGAAGTATCCGATCACTCCAGATTTCCTGGATTACACGTACTTTTAAGAAATTGCCCTGGCCTACAGCATGCCACAGAAAGCACATAATTTGTGTCTCTGAAAATAACGTAAAAACAATTCTTCACACATATATTGGTTTAGTGTGTGGGTGTGTATATGGGACACATTCCACAGCATGCAAAAGGTCGAAGGACCTGCAGGAGTGGATCCTCTTCTCTACCGCGCCGTAGGTTGTGGACCAAATTTACGTGGTGGCGACTATTGACCAAAATACTCTACCAACAATACCACCTAGTGGTACACTGAAAATAAATTTTAAGCAAACATTAGTGCTTCAGGTAGCTAGGCTTGGTTGTGAACACCTGAAACCACCCCAGCACTGGGGAGGTGAGGCAGGAAGATTAGGGGTTCCAGGCCAGCTTATGTGACATATGACACCCTGGTTCAAAATAAGACTAATAATGTTCTCAAAATCATCCTGATACTTTTGAGCTGAGGTTTAGAACTAAACGGGTCTATTTATTTTATTCATTTTGCTGTTAGAGGGAGGGTCCCTTGTGGCTTTGGGCTTACCATGTGACTAAGGATAGTCCTTCAACTCTTAATCTTCCTCTCTGTACCTTGAAAGTCCTGGGATTACAGCCCTGTACTACCATCTCTAGACAAAAAAAAAAAAAAAAAAAAAAAAAAATCTTTAGTTTTGCATGCTTATGATTTTATGAGATTATGGAATGAGTAAACCGAGCTAACATACCCATCACCTTATATTCTTACATTTTTCATATACTGCAAACATTTAAAATGTAATAATTTAACAATTTTAAGATACAGATTATTAATATAGTCACCATTCCTGTCCAATGTATCTCAATAATATCCAATTTTGATAGAAACTTTAGACCCTTGGACAAATATCCTTATATAATCAATTCTCCCCAGAATTAATTATATAGTTTATATAATTAAGTTGAACAAATTAAGTATATGCTTTACAATGAATTGGTTTTCTGATTGATTGATTGATTGATTGATTGACTGACTTCTCTCCTCAGTATCACTGAGACTTGAACTCAGAGCCTCATACATGCTAGGCAAATCATTAAGCTATACCACCAGTCCTTTTTTTTTTACATATGTTATTATTTAAAACAATTTTTAAAGTTAAGTATATTTTGATCATATCTCCCCTCCCCCAAATCCTTCCATATTCTCTTCCCCTCTCTACCCACCCAACAGTAAGTTCTTTCTCAAAAAAAACCCAAACAAAAACCCAATATAACAACAACAAAAAACGAAAAGCAAGAAAACAAAACGAAACCATGCCCCACATCAAAAAAATTCCCACCAAACTGTAACCAAATAAAAACATACCAAAACTGTGGCATCTGTTGTTATACGTTGGTCAATTGCTCCTGAACATGAGGCCTGTCCTGCAGTGGTTGACACTCAGTGTCACCCTACTGGAGAAATTTCATTTTCCTTCTCTCAGAAATTATGCTACAGTTGTTAACCTTTGCCCTAGTGCCTTATGTTTCCGTTCATTTATTCATAGAGTCATTCATTCATTTTTTTAAAATGTAACCATTCACAGGAGCTTTGCCGATGTGATTTAGAGGACCTTGTTTTTTGTTTGTTTGTTGTTTTTCTTGGGGGGGTGGTGTCCTCATTCTTCTATGGCTCTAACACTCCGTCTGCCTCCTCTTCTATAGGGTTCCTTGAGCTCTGGAGGGAGGGATTTGATGGAGACACCCTCTTTTCGGCTGAGCATTCCAAGGTCTCTCACTGAGTAATATCTGCCTGTGGGTCTCTGTATTTGTTCCCATCTGCTGTAGGAAGAAGCTTCTCTGATGATGGCTGAAAAACACTGATCTATGAGTACAGCAGAATATCATTAGAAGACATTTCCTTTTTTTACTTTTTAGTCTGAGATAGGGACTCAGTGAGTTGTTCAGGCTAGTCTAGAACATGTGATCTTCCTATGTTAGCTTCCCAGTGATGGGAACATCAGTGTGTGTCACCACACCCACACAAAAATGTTTCTTTGGTAGTTTGATGCTATGTAGTTTGGTAACTCATTCTGGAAAGTCCAGGACAGAGAAGCTGCCTGGTGACTTTCCTAGAGTAATCAATCAAATAATCAACTCATCAAATTTCGTAGGATCTGGTCCTCGATAATTTCCTGTGACTCAAGCAAGGGGAGAGTTTAGTCATAGTTCTATCAATTCTTCAGATCATCCTTAGATTAGATCATCTGGGTGGATGAACCTTATCTTTCCTTCAGTCAGCCATATCTTCTTCCCTGTTGAAAAAAGAAAAACCAGACTTTTTTTTTTTTTTTCAGTTAAACAGTGTGAAACTGCTTCAGAGAATGATTCGTATCTGATCAAGACGATAAATCTGAACTCTGCACACCGTGGCTTCTGTGACAGCTGACACGTACTGAGGAGAAGGCTGACACTACCCCGCAGTTCAGTTGCTGCTTCTGTGAGTTCTTACCTGAGTGAAACAAACTTCCCGAGCTGGGCATGAGGACGCAAACCTGCAGTCACTGCACTGAGTCAGGTCCAGTGTAGGCTACATAAAGCAGCAACAGCCGCAGATGAAGCAGCGCCAGCAGCAGCAGCAGCTGGTGCTGCATCCAGAGCTCCCCTTCCAGGTTACACTGATGTACAGACAGGAGGAAGAAACACAGGTCTGAACCAGTCATGGCAATTAAACCTCTCTCTGAGTTGCTCAGGGGGAAGGCATGGCTCGGATTTGACTGATGAAATGGAAGGAATTTTGCTAGATCCTAAAGTTTTTGGTACCAGTGTATTGGCTTTCTGCCTGGCACAAAGTGAGCTAAACAGTCAGTCTCTGGGTGGTAGCCACTTTGTAACTACAGGATGGACACAGCTTATGAAATAAAGATGGCAGAACACACACTGGAAAGTGCCACTAGGGAAAGGAAAACCTTCTGTAAATACAGTCAGAATAAAGGATTTGCTATAGTAATTAGATCTCACACAAATAAGAATACTGTTGCAGAACTGAAGTTCTGGAAGAAGACAGAGGCGCAATAGAGATAGATAGAGAAAAAGGCACTCAACAGTCTACCTTGAGTGCCGGTGTGGGGTAGACAGGTTGTAGCTCACAGAAAAATCAAAGAAAAGCAGGTGCGACACTTGCCAAAGCAACACTGCAAAGGATGTGTTCCTGTAGTGGTCTCGTGACGTCGTCCCTTTGGGGAAACGGTTGTCTTTGTGAGCACGTGTTTGAGGTCTGTAGCTTATAGTCACTAGGTGAGATGAGTCAGGGACTGCTATTGATGGGGAGACCAGCAGGTGGCAAGAGAAGCAAAACTCAGAACAAAACAGCAAAAGGATTCCAACAAGTTGGGATTCCAAGCATCTTCACCTCTGTCCCTCACCCAACTTCAGGGCTGTGGCCTTGGAGTGCAGTGTCCCCTGTTTCATTCAAGGACTCCCAGCCAACACATCACAGAGATCCTTACACACCAATGTTCACTGCGGACTATTGGTGATAGCCGAGGAACAGAACCAACCTAGCAACCACAGAGGAATAATAAAATATGGCATAACATATCTGATAAGCACTGTTTAGCCATAGAGAAGAATGAAGTTATGTCACTTGGGGAGTAAGTGGATGCAGCTGGAGAAAAATCATGTTGCACCAAATAAGTCATTCTCAGACATATACATAAAATTATGTATGCATCTACAAAATGAAAGTAAACACAAAGCTGTGCAGCAGACCAAAAGGGAACTAACTGGGTGAAGGAGAAAAGGGAAGGTAGTGGATATGGGGAAATAGGCTCAATGTACATTATGTATTTGTGTTCAGATGTTCTTGTGTAATACACAAAATGCAAGATGTAACACACAAATATTCAAGATGAATATTACCCAATGAAAAGTTTTTAAATAATAAAAAAGCTAAAAGTTTTAAACAGAAAGGGAGCTCTCTAGGAAGCAGGACAGGAAGTATGAGAAAAACAGGTAAACTATGTGGAAGTAAATTGAAGGATTCGACATGACTTAATGAACTTTTGTTGCTGTTTGTGTTTTTTGGTTTGTGTAAGGATATAACGTGGGAAGTTGTTTGATACTTATGCCACAGTGCAGGCATCATCAGCCTTTACCTTTTCGTGGATTTAGTCACCTGCTGTGACACTGTCTGTGAATTCTTAGTTGACAGACATCCAGGTACCAGGATCTCTCACCTTGTGTGGGTTTGAATAAATCTGACCCCCACAGACCCGATGTGTTTGAAGGCTTGGTCTAAGGGAAGGCACTATTAGGAGGTGCAGCCTTGTTGGATTAGGTGTGGCTTTGTTGGAAAACGTGTGTCACTGTGGGGACAGGCTTCGAGTTCTTCTATGCTCAAGCTATGTCCAATCACAGACTCTCTCCCTGCTGCCTTCTGATCAAGATGTAGAACTCACTGCCCCATGTCTACCTGTGTGCTGCCGTGCTTCCCCCCATTATGATAATGAACTAAAACGGCCCCAACTCTACTAGACTAAACCTCGGAAACTGCAAGCCAGCCCCATAAATGCTTTCTTTTTATAAGAGTTGCCATAGTCATGGGCCTCTGCACAGCAATAAAACCTTAGCTAAGATGCATCTGGAAAGTGGATTTACTCCAAAAGTGGGTGTTGGTGGCCCGATGTCCGTCATCACTTCCAAGCCTCATCTTTGGAAATCACGGCTGCAGGTTTGTGATATGAAACTTCCCCCACCCTAAGAAAGCTATAATAAGTGTAGTGAGAATTTTGGTGTCTTTAAAAAAAAAAACTTGTGTCATGTAAACAGGTTTTTGTTTTAACCCCAGGTGTGGGACATAGGGCTGCTTCAGACTGTCCACAGCAGCAGACTATTTGCCTCATGCATGCTCTGCCAGGGGTGTGATTCTGTCCGCTGAAGATAGTTTAATTCTGGGGGACTTTAGAGAAGGTATAAAAAGACCAGAGCCCAAATAGAGGGGACATGACTGTTCTTCCTGCTGGTTCCTGCTCCTACTGCTGCTGTTTTATCAAGTGGTAGAGAGAAAAGATACAAGAAGTTAGAGAGATCCTGAGGAGTCAAAGATTGGCTTTGCCCCAGGGAACTTAACACCCCTAATCAGTAGGAAGTAGTATAAAGAGATCTCAACTCCCCTTCTTCCCACGAACCTTCTGTCTCTCCTACCTAGTAGGAGAGGTTGGAAGCAATTGGGGTGGAGAATCATGGTAGATATAAGAACCCAACTAAAGCAGTATAAACAAATATGCTTACAATTAAGAGATCCCCACTTGTTCATAGGATCTGATGCTTCTCTTCAGAGTCCCAGCTATGCCATTGTCTGTCTGTCCATGGCACTAATAACTCTTCCAATAAACTTAATACTCCCAGCAATTTGTTTCAGTGTCCCTCTTAAGCCCCCATTTGAGACCTTTCAGTGTTTAGTTTTTTTTTTAAATTTAGCTATCAGGGGACAGTCCCTTACTCTCTAAAGGTAATGTGAACACAATAGCTAGTGACAACTATTTTTTTAGTCTTGAAATGGTCCAACTTAGTAGTGGTTGTAGCAGTCAACAAGTCAAAATAAGTAAACAGTAGATTAATAAGAAAAAAACAAACAAAAAAAAACTGAGAGAGCTCAAAGACAATGAAGAATCTTGAGTCCTCTGTATCAGAAACTTGATGTTAAATATACTACTAAATTTTATTAATGTTTATGTTTATTTTGATTATTTTGTCACATTTTATTTTTTTTGAAACAAGATCTTACTATTCAGCTCTTGCTGGCCTGGAACTAACTTCATAAATAAAGTTGTTCTCCAATTTACACAGAGATCTGCCTTTCTCTGCCTCCCAAGTGCTGGGATTAAAGATGTGTGCCACTATGCCTTGCCTGGTTTTTTTTTTTTCTTTTCTTTTTTTATTTTCTTCCTTTCTTTTTCTTTCTTTTGTTTTTTAAAAAATTTTATTTATTATTTATTTACAATTCATTCACTTTATTCTTTTGTTATTTATTTATTTATTTAGAGGCAGGGTCTTACTATGTAGCCACGGTCAGCCTGTTACTCCCTATGTAAACACAGGCTGGCCTCAAACTCATAGAAATATACCTGCCTCTGCCAAGTGCTGAGATTAACAGTCCACTACTGAATTTAATAAAGTTTGTTTGCATGAACCAACACGTTTCCATTGTGTTGGCTATTTATTATTCCAGCCAACTCAAGTGTCAGGGAAAGCCTTCCCTGCCAGAGTCCCTTTTTAAACTTTGAATGCTTTGTAAACTTTGTAAAATTTGCAAGAAAGTGTCCAGGCCCCTGCCGGAGGTGTTCCAGCAGCCAGACTGGGCTACTTCAAGTTTTGCCTCTGGGCTCCCCCTTCATCTTTCCCTAGATACCCCCTGACCCCCTTTCAGCTTTTCATCTCTCCTGGGTGCAGACCCCTGTGGTCCCTGAAAAGGGTGCTCAGAACTTCTGGCTGTGCTGCTGACCTCTTTACACCTCCCAGCAGCAATACCTCAGGACTCCAGAGAATCTAGGGCTAAATCTCCACATCCCTGGGACCTGAGATCAGACGCCTGGAGAAACTGAGAAGCTGGAGCCGCAGAGAAAGCAGCAGCACCTGAGGCCTCAGCTACGGCTACTGCAGATAGGCAAAGGGAAGAGAGGCTCCAACTGGAGCTAGTCTGTGAGTTTCAGTGCCATCTCTGTGGCAACAATGTGAAAAGTAGCAGCTCCTCCCAGGCAGAGGGCTTTACACTGTCTGGCACTGTCGGCCAGGGACCAGAACTAGAATTCTGACCGTGTACTATAAGTTCATAGTTTAGTTAAGGAAAGTTATTTTGTTTAGCTTAGAGTTCAAGTCTGAGTAAAGCCCTGGAGGCAATAGGCCCCTCCCCCACCCTCTTAACTGCCTTTATGGAATTTCCAGCCTCTAACAGTCACAAGGGCCATCTCCAGCCCCTCAGTGGAACGCCCCCCTCAGATTAGGCTAATTTTAGGTGAAAAGTCTGAACAAAACCCCACCAATCCCTAAGCTCCCCCAAATTCAGGACTTGAAATCCCACCAATACTCTGGAAATCTCTGTCCTAGAAAGCTCCGCCCCTGAAAAAAAATCCTACGTAAAAGTTACGTCTGCTCAGTTCCCTACTGCCTTCTCCTGGGAGTAGAGGCAGCCACTTCCGGAGTCATCCTTTCACTCCCTAGACCCTCCAACTGAAAGACGCTGAACTGTGCAAGCCTGACTGACTACATGACAGACTTCAGTTCCTTGCTAGCTAGAACAGGCCTATGTTCACATTTCTCAGAGATGAGATACCAGTTACAGGAAAAACTGCAGGAAAAAAGGCAACCACGGGGATACGGAGCAAACAATGGAGGAGGACACCTCACACATCTTCCAGCAGTTTACACACAAGTGTTCATATGCACATATACATGCACACATGAAGTAAATTTTTTTGTAAAGGAGCAATTTCTGTTTTTCAATAACAGAAATTATTTGCTAGGCTACAGCTTTGTCAGTGTTTTGAAAGAAATAGTTTCTCTTGATCTCAACCACAAGACAACCATCCAACAAGCAAAAACTCAGCCTCGGCTTTAGGTGGTTTTATAAACAAAGAACCCTAATTTTCTCCTAAGGAGGCCCCCTCTTAGAGCTGTGTGGCTACTAGGATCCTGTGTCTCAGGATGCCCTTCCACTGGGACGCTGTCCTACCTCCGAGCTGTGTGGTCCTGGGCTCTCCAGTCTCAGGATGCCTGTCCATTGGGATAACGCCCCATCTCAGAGCTGTGTGGTTCTTGTGCTCCCCAAGTCCCAGAACACCTTCCCACCCGAGCTAGAAGGCCAACACATTTTATACAAACTATCCATCTAAACTCTTTTTTTTTAAATTAATCATGACTCTCCTCTCTTCTCTCTTCCATCCTGTCTCCCTGTCTCTCTGTCTGTTCCATTCTGACCCAAGGGATTTGACTCAAGGCTCTACACATAATAGGTAAATGGTCTATCACTTAGCTATAACCCCAATTAATCTTAATAGACATTTACCAGTTACTGATTACACTAATATTTTTAAACCAATAATCCTGGTTAGCTTTAACTGCTGCCAGTTTGGCACAGTCTAACATTATCTTAGAAGAAAGCCTTACTTGAGAAAGTACCTAGTCAAATGTGCCTGCAGGCATGCCTGTGAGAGACTATCTTGATTGTGATGTAGGAGAGCCCAGCCCATTGTTGGGAGCATTACCCTAGGCAGGTGGTCCTGAACTATACAAGAAATCTAGCTTAGTATAACACAGACTGCACAAGCAGCATCCTCCATGACTCCTGGATACTTTGTGCAGTGCTTTCCTTGGTTGGGGGCAACTCTGTGAGGAACAGAAAGCAAATTTCATTTCGTGTTCCTCCTCGAGTTTGCCTTGACTTCCTTCCATAATGGACTGTGAACCAGAATTGTAAGCCAAATAAACCCTTTCCTCCCAAAGTTCTTATTGGTCAGGATATTTTATAACAGTAATGAAACTAAAACACTAATGTTTTAATTTTTTGTGCTTTAGTTGGTTACTTCAAGGTTTTTGTTGTTGTTGTTGTCTTATTTTTTTGGTTTGTTTTGAGACAGAGGTTCTCTGTGTAGCCTTGGCTCTACTGGACTTTGTAGATTAGGCTGGACTCAGACTCACAAAGCTCCACCTGCCTATGCCTCCCTGAGTGCTGGGATTACACGCATGTGCCACCACATCCAGCAAGGTCAATTTTTTTAAATTAAACATGTTTGATTATTTTATTTATTATTTGTATATGTGAAAAATATTTTTCCTTCTGTGAGAAGCCTACATTTTACCCTTCCTTTAAAGTCAATAATTATTTCAGGATTTGAAGAATTTGAAATAATAAGATATAAAAAAAATAAAATAATGAAAATATAATATATACAAAATATTCCTGGACCCAGTGATGCACAGACCACACAGCTAAACATTCTTCTGCTTCAACTCTGCAATCCATGTAAAGAAAAAAAAATCAGACTAAAAACCAAACCCTGGAGAAGTATAGAGTGTTCAATGTGCATTATAAACTATATCAAAACACTAACACTCAATAACACTAATAAACCTTTAAGCACGACACTGTGGGAAGAGCTGTCTGGGCTTTTACAACATGGATGTATAGTGAGACAACCAATAGCTAGGATAAAACTACAAGCAATACTGCTGAGCCCTCCCCACCTTCAGCACTTTACAGTGGGACGCTAATGCTCAGTTGTTGCAGATTACTCATCTGTGCAATAAACAGGTCCCCTGTGAGGAACAAAGATTGCTGGGAGCAGTGATTGTAGGAAGGGGAGAGAACACTCCACTTGGCTCTATGGTAATGGAACTGGAGAGTCTGGCACTTGGCAAGGACCTTTTCCCCTTTTACACATTCCAGTTTGTTATTGTGATACTTAACAGAGAAACAGCCGGGCCTGGCTGTAATCCATGTGCATGCCTGTAATCCCAGCATTCTGGGGGGCAGAGACAGGTGCATCTCTGAGTTTGATGTTTTATCTCTCATGTTTCTGAGAGTAGTGAATTTTGGGAGTGGGGCGGAGTTGCTTAGGTAGGTGGTTCTTCTCAAGGTCCCCAATGCAGTTACAGCGGTGGGAACAAGCATTGAAGCAGCTGGTGACCTTATAAACCCCTCCAAATAGTCTCAGGGTTCGCCAAGAGATATCTCCATGGGAGCCAGTGCAGATGGCCTCAGAACGGTAAGACTCCATATATATATATATATATATATATATATATATATATATATATATATATAACTTGCAACCCCAATGTCATTGTAAGGAATACTTATTAGCTATCTCTGGACATCTCAAATCACAAAGTAAATTGAAGATGAGAAATCATAGCTAGTCCAATTTCTCAATAGAAGAGAAAGTATAGTATACAATGAACAGGCTGCACAAGAGATAGTGCATCCTTAAAAAAATATATGCTAGATAAGGTAGAGGGAAAGAATGTGGGAGACACCGTTGGAATTCAGGGACATTTGAGGAATAATATGGAAACCTAATACAGGGGAGCCTTCTAAAACTTATTAAAAGTGATCCTAATGAAGTCTCCTAAGGATGGTGGATACGGAGTGTCAACTGGTCATCTCCTGTCACCAGACAAGGCTTCCATCAGAGAAACTGGTTTGAGTTGTTGGTCAACAGGGTCCCATAGAAATTCACTAACAACCCAGGCTCTTGGTAAGACAATGGGTGCTCTCTGCAAACTGACAGTAGGGCCCATGGCTGAGCATAACACTTATACAACTCATTGAATATGGAGAAGTCCAACTGGTTCCTACATGGAGCCTTCATCGTACATTCTAGTGTCTTTGGTGCAGGAAGGTACTCTGCAGGCTAAGGAAAGAGAAACGCAGGTGTGTGGCTAGGCATGAGAGACCAAATGCCTGCAGGAACCCAGGAAGGTTTCTGGGGGTTAGCTGGGTGGCCTGAAGTTGAACCTAATTGTTTTCCTCACTGTGGGGTTTCCTCTCATCTGAGGAACATAGTTGTTGGTATTTTGAGGCTCATAGTTTGGTCTGTTGGTCGCAGCGCAGTCACTGCTGCCCTGCTGTTCAGACACAGTATGTGATGATTGGTGCCCCCATCTTGGAGCCAACAAAATGTATAGCCCAAGCTGGTCTTGAACCTGTGATCTTCCTGCCACCCCTCCTTCAGCAAATCCTACTGGAGTGTACCACCACAACTGTCTTGTTTAAGTTTCTATTGCTGTACAACTTATTAATTTCATGTGGTCCATTTGTCAACAGCTGGTGGTTTCTCTCTCTCTCTCTCTCTCTCTGGCTTTTTGAGACAGGATATTTCTGTGTAACCCTTGCTGTCTTAGAACTCACTCTGCAGAGCAGGCTGGCCTCAAACTAAGAGATCCACCTGCCTCTGGCTCCTGAGTGCTGGCATTGGAGGTGTGTGCCACCACAACCTAGTGTCGGGCTTCTTAAGCAAATGGAAACCTGTTTAGAAAGTCGTTACCTAGGATGTTATCCTGTAGAGCATTCCTACCTGTCCATCTGACAGTTTCAGGCCTCTAATTTTTACATTGAGATTCTGGACCATTTGGGCATCAGTTTTCAAACACCATTTACTGAAGATGCTGTCTTGTCTCCAGTGTGTATTTGGCATCATTCCTAGTTTGTGTCTTTGCTGCGGTAATAAAATACAATGACCAAAAGCAACTTGGGGGAAAGAAGAGTTTATTTCATCTTATAATTCCCAGGTCACAGTCCATTACCAAAGGAACTAAGGGTAGAAACTCAAGGCAAGAACCTGGAACATGAACTGAATCACAGACCATGGAGCAATGTTGCCTGCGGACTTGTTTCTCATGGCTCACTCAGTTTGCTTTTTTTCAACCCAGGACCACCCCACAACGTTGCATAAAGGCCAATGTGGTAGATTCATTTCCTTAACGGAAGTTCCCACTTACCAGATGATGGTAGCTAATGTCAAGTCAACAACAAAAAGCCTAAACAGCACAATTGCTCCTTGTCAACTTGATACACATCTATCACTATTGAGCCCTAACCTTGCCTTTATCGTTTGTCCTCCAAAATGTCATGTTAACATAAATATTACAATACAAACCGTATTATAACTTAAAAAGTGTCACACCTTTAAAAAAAAATCCAAACACTTCAAAATATATGTCCTTTTAAACTATCCAAGTCTCTCAATTATCGGCTCCTGTAAAAAATAAAAAAAGTTATATCTTTCTTATTCCAAGAGTGAAGAGCCAGATACAATTAAGTTAAATCAAAACCAGTATTTGTCAGTGTAAATCAATTCCTGTAGCTGAATATTTGACATGTGGGTTCCCTCATAATCCTCTGGGACCCACAGGGCTTGGGTGGTGGCGCCATCGCTCTGGCTCTGTTAGTCCACAGCACACCCAGCTCGTATCACAGTCTAAGACCAGGTTCCCGCAGACCGGCTGATGTCCTTGGTAGTCATTCCTCAGTCCTGGTGTCTTCAATATGCTGTGATATGCACTACAGCTGAGGCTGCCCTTTTATGATTTGTCTCTCCTCCTGGGCTCTCTTCAGATACTACACCCCCAACACATGGTGCCAAGCCTAAGTTTATTTTTATGATCCCTTCATTCCTCCAGAACTTGTACCATGTATAAGATTCTTATACATTACCAAGCTTGTTTACCAGTTTGAAATGAAGCATTGGCCCCCTCGAACCATGACTTTATGCTGACCTTGAGAAATACTCCTTAAAAGATATCTTCTCAAGTATGATCTCATATTAACCTCAGCTAATTTTTTCAGCCCAAGCTAACCAGCATCAATTGTGCCAGTAAAGCAAAACTTTCACTTCAATAGTACTGGTCTTTTGTTAATTACAGCTGATTCTTCAGCCCCAGCTAACGAGAAGCCACAGATCTGTAATTCAAATATATCACACAAATAGAGAGCGTTTGAGACACTCTAAAACTTCCCTCTGAAATTAATAAGCAGAGCTTGCACTGTGTGCACTGTTCTCAGAATTATCTTCCAAACTCCCACAGCAGCATCTCATTAAGCTCTGATCACTCAATGGCTTTTTTTTTTTTTCTATCCAAAGTTCTAAACACTTCCACAATCCTCCCCAAAACAACATGGTTGGATCTGCCACAGCAATAGTTCACTTTCTAGTACAAATGTTTGTCTTATGTTTTTACTGCTGTGATAAATACTGTGGTCAAAAGTAACTTGGAAGTGTATTAGTTACCTTTTTCTATTGGTCAGATAGAACAACCAAGGCAACTAACAGAATGAAGGGTTTATTTGAGGCTTATATTTCCAAAAGGTTAAGGTCATAATGAAGGAGACAGCATGACAGCAGGAGACATGTAACTGGAGCTTGAAGCTGAGCTCTGAGGGCTCCTTTCAAACCACAAACATGAAGCAGAGTTCATACTGGAAATGGGGCACAGCTTTTGAAATCCTGAAGTCAGCCCTCAGTGACATACTTCCTCCAGCAAGACCATGACTCTTAAACATACCCAAACAGTGTCAACAACTGGGATCAAGTATTAAAATGCCAGAGAATATGAGGGACATCTCATTGAAATCAGCACAAAGAGGAAAGGGTTTATTTGGCTTACAGCCATAGTCCATCATCAAAGGGAAGTAAGAACAGAAAGTCAAGGCAGGACCTGGAAGCAGAGGCCATGGAGCAATGCTGCCTCCTCCTGGCTCACTCAGCTTGCATTTTTATACACCCGAATACCACTTTCTCAAAGGTAGCCCCATCAACAATGGGCTGGGCCCTCCCACATCAATCATTCATCAAGAAAATGCCCTCTCAGACCTGCAGACAGGCCACTTTGGTGGAGGGGTTTCGTCAACTGAGGATCCCTCTTCCCACACACTCTAGCTTGTGGCAAGTTGACCAGCGATGACTGGCATTTTTGCTGGGGTGGCTGGGAGCGGAGAGGCTGCTCGGTGGTGAACAGCACTTTCTGCTCTTTCAGAGGACTAGAGCTAAGTTTGCAGCCATCTCTCAACTTGCAACTTTAGTTCCAGAGACTCTCATGTCACATTTGGCTTCTCTGAACACTACACATGCAAACACACACATATACACACACAAATAAAAATTACATGTTTTTTCTAAGAAAAAAAAAATAGGAGGCTGAGGTTGTATGGACTTGTCTCTTGGTCCTCTACTCCATTTGATTGATCTACACATCTGTTTTTATGTCACTACTGTGCTAGCTTTTACTATAGCCTCCCCCCTCCTTATTGTAGCATAGATTATAATGGGGTATGATAATTTGTCTAGTATAGTTCTTCTTGCTAAGAGTTGCTTGGATTATCTGAGATTTGTGTGTGTGTGTGTGTGTGTGCTTCCATATGAATCTTAAAATTTTTTTTCCTGTTTCTGGTGGTGCTGGAATTTCTACTGGAATTGCATTGAATCTGTAGACTGCTTTTGTTAGGATGGTGATTGTCACAATATTGATTCTTCTAATCCATGAAAATGGAAGGTCTTTCTATCTTCTAGAGTATTCCTCAATTTCTTTTCTCAGCATTTTAAAGTTTTCATTTTATTGGTTTGAATTATTCCAAGGTATTTTTGAGGCTTTTGTGAGTGAGATATTTTACCCTAGTTTCTTTCTCATTGTGTTTCCCCTTTATATATAGGAAGGCTACCACTTTTGATGTTAATTAAGCATTCTGCGACTTTGATTAAAATATTTATGGTTGGGAGTGGAGGCAGCCCTGCATGAGTGAAGTCCAGAGTGAATGGGTGTTGTGTCAAGAAACCCAGAGCCTCAGACCCAGAGAGGAATGGAAAAGCCTCCTGCCTTACGGTGATGCTCAGAGGCATGGCAAAACCTTTCTCTGGTCCAAGTGTGGATGTTGACGATGTGTGCAGGAAATAGCCACCAGAGTTTCCTTCTCCTGGATGTTTACAGTGTGAAAGTTGTCCATTTCCAGAGATTTCTCCTCTCAAGATTAGCTAAAGGATCAAGCTGGATAATATACATCCTGCACCTTATATATCTGTATATAATAACCTTATATACAGATATATAATAACCTTATAATAAACCTTACCTCCTTATTTACTGTATGCAATAATTCCACCTCTCTGCTCAATTCTATGTGGTAAACATGCTGAGCTTCTGAGGTGCTCTTACTTTCTCCAGCCAACATTGAGGTAAAAGATGTAATAAAGATAGCCCATGTGCTCAGGGCCAAGTGAGCTGAAGACTTTCATTATCTGTACAATGTCCAGTGGTGTTTTAATTACCTTGTACTGCAAGAGGAATGTCTATGATGAGAAATAAACAATGCACTGATGGATGGATATAGCAGTATGTCATTAGCAGTTGCAGAATAATACTAGTAAGTTTTCCCCTAGGGCCGGTGAGTACCTAGTCTCGTGTTTTTAACCTTATCTTGATATTGGCTCTATCTCATGGAATGAGCCTTACCTCCAAATTTCAATAGTGTTTGGTAACTCCCATAACGCTTTTGCCACTATTTCATGAATGAGTATATTTCGTAGGGTTTACAGCTCTGTGATATTGAAAATTACTTTTCTCCTCTGATTGTACTTATAGTACCTTCCAGCATTATAAATACTAATCAGTGAGGGGAAATCTTCTAGTGGAGCACCAGCTTGATTTCTCCATGCTTGAGGACTTAAGTTAGTGCTGTCTTCAGCAATAGGATCTTACCATCAGATTGTGAAGGGTAAACAAAAGTCTCGGCAAGAGCCTGTAATGTTTGGAGGGTCTCTGGGACCCTTCTGATGAAATCAGCAAGGTATAATCCATTCCTGGTACTGAAGATTTTATTTCATGGTATATTTGATTTTATTTCATGGTATATCTGTGGGTGTTTCTTTCTCCATTATATGGTAATTCCATTTAAGTTTATTTTATGTATGTATGCCTATATATATATACATGTTAATGTATATATGTATACATGAATACATATATGTATGTATATATGTATGTATACACATATACATACATGTATGTGCATATATGTATATAGATGTAAATGCACACATATATGTATACATACATGCATGTATACATATATATACAGCATGTATGTATATGTATATATATCCATATATTAGGAAGCTTTGACAGTATTTCAGTTTTTATGTAGTGCTATGAACTTTTCTTTGAACTGCCTGTATTGTATCCCGAAGGTTTTGATGTGTTGTTTCTCCGTGGTCATTTAATTTGTGTGCTGAGGAGAAAGAGTATCCTTTAGAGTTGGGGTGGAAATGCTGCAGATGTCTGTTAGGTCCCTTTAGCTTGTGATGTTGTTTGCCTCTAGAGTTTCTCAGTTTACTTTTTGTCTGGGTGACCTGTCTGCTGGTAAAAGTGCAACACTAACCTCATCCACCATCATTGTATCACTAACAATATGAAATTTTCGGTGTTTTAGTAATTCCTTTATGAAGCTAGGTGCTCTTGCATATGGTACATAAATTTTCAACTTGTAATATCCTCTTCGTGGTTTTTATTTCCCTTTAATGACTATGCAGTGTTCTTTCCTCTTCTGATTGGTTTTAGTCTGAAGTCTTCTCTGTCTGCTTATTTCCTGGTTCTGTTTGCTTGGAATACCTTTCCATTATTTTACCCCAACATGATATCTGTCCTTCATGGTAAGGTCTATTTCTTGAGGGAGCAGAAAGATGGACCCTGTTTTCTAACCCAGTTTGTAAGTGTTGGCCTTCCTGATCAGGTGGAAAGGTGTCCAGGAAAGCCACAACTCTAAGGTCTGGGAAGGTTTCCTAGCTCTGAGGTAGAACAGTGTCCTAAAGGGTAAGCTCAGACACAGGAGCCCAGGAACCACACAGCTCTGAGAGGAGGCCTTCTCAGCAGAGATGCTGCAGCTCCCAGAGTAGGGTTACCACAACCCCCAAGAAGCTTAGCAGCCTGTGTCCCAATCCTCCAGCAGTTGGAGCCCCCAGGGGAGAGTTATCCCAATCCTTGATATGCTGGGGAGCTTTAGGAGCCTGAGCTCCACTCCTTCTTCACTTCTTCTCTTCTGGGCTTCTGGGTTTCTTCCAATGAGAAAGGCAATAAACCAAAAGAACAATAAGTCCTGGAGAGGAGGGATGAACCCAGGAGTGGCTGCCTCTGCTCCCAGCTAAAGATAAAAGAGAACTGGGCAAACACAGCATTTATATAGGGGGTCTTTAGGGGGTGGAGCTTTCTAGGGGCAGAGATTTCCAGAGTGAGGATTGGTGGGATTTCAGGTCCTGAGCTTGGGGGAGCTTAGGGATTGGTGGGTTTTTTGTTTAGATTTTTCACCTAAAATTGCATAAATCAATGAAGGGCTGGAGATAGCTTTTGTGACAGTTAGAGGCTGGAGCTGCTGATTTGACAGAAAGGTGGGGTGGAGGGACCAATTAACTCATGTCCTAAGGGGTCTACACAGACTTGAACTCTAAACTACACAAAACAACTTCTCTTAACTAAACTATGAATTTATATTAAGGGTTCAGATTTCTAGTTCTGGTCCCTTGGCTGTCCTGGATTCACTTTGTAGACCAGGCTGGCCTTGAATTTGAACTGACAGCAATCTACCTGTCTCTGCCTGCCTGAGTGCTAGGATTACAGGTGAGCCCCACTGTGCCTGGCATGTAGTTAACCTGAAGACTGAAGCTTTTCTTCTAGTGTCTTCTGAAGAGTAGATTTTGTAGACAGAAGTTGTTTTAATTTATTCTATAGATGGTTTTCTTTCTCTTTTGACTGTGATGTATAGTTTTTCTGGTATAGTAGTCTGGAATGGTGTCTATGATCTTTCAGAGCTTTCAGAACCTCTGGCCTGGTGCTCTGGCTTTCAAAGTCTTCTTTGGCAGGTGCTTTTCTAAGGGGTCTGACTTGATTTTATCCCCCCATGATGACTGTTATTCTTTGTCAACTTGACTATATCTGTTATAAACTGCAATCCAGAAATGCAATACCTACAAGAGTTTTCTTTTCTTTTTTTTCTTCTCTCTCTCTCTCTCTCGGTCTGGTCTGATGTGGGTCTGTACACTTTTATTTTTTTTTCACAATTTATTCATTACATTTCCCTATTGAAGCCCCCTCCCTCAGTTCTACCCAGTCCCACTCTCCCTCCCTCTTCCTCCTATCCCCTTCCCCTAGTCCACTGAAATGGGGAGTTCTCCACTATTGCCATCTGCCCTTAGCTTGTTAAGTCTCATCAGGACAGCCTGGATCCTCTTCCTCTGTGGCCTGGCTACATCTTCACGGGCAAGTGATCAAAGAGCATTCAACTGAGTTCATGATAGAGGCAGCCCCTGCTCCCCTCACTCAAAGATCCACATGGGGACTGAACTGCCAATCAGCCACATGTGAGCAAGGGGTCTAGGTTTTCTTCATACATGGTCCTCTGTTGGTTTATCAGTCTCTGCAGGACCCCCTGGGCTCAGATCTTTTAGTTTTGTTGGTCTCCTTGTGAGACTCCTGTCCCCTCAATGTCCCTCTATTCCCACCCCTCTCTTCTTCCATAAGACTCCCTGTGCTCTGCCCAAAGTTTTGCCATGAGTCTCAGCATCTGCTTTGATCCCCTATTGGGTGATTGAAGGCACCCTTCAGAGGACCCTCTAAAATACTAGAATCGGTGGAAGAGGTGTATGGGTTAATACACTTCTATTCCAGGCCTTTGAGGTAGGAAGACACACATCTTTAGTCTGGGTCTTGAAGTGGGAAGACACTGGAAGTCTATGTAAAGACATAGAAGTCTCTATAAGGACGGAGAGAACGAAGATTTTGCTCTTTGCCTTCTTGCTCTAGCCTTGCTAGCCCATTCATTCCCTCACTGGCATTGGAACCTACTTCTTTGGGATTCCAGCACAAGCTGAAGATTGGCTGAGACATCCAACTTTGTGGACTGAGCAACTACTGAATTCTTTTTTTTCTTTTTTTTTTTTTTTGGTTTTAAGATTTATTTATTTATTATGTATACAATGTTCTGTCTGCATGTACACCTGCTCGCCAGCAGAGGGCACCAGGTCTCATTATAGATGGTTGTAAGCCACCATATGGTTGCTGGGAACTGAAAAGCAGCCAGTGCTCTTAACCTCTGAGCCATCTCTCCAGCCCCCAACTACTGAATTCTTAAACTTTCCCATTCATACTAGCCATTAGTAGATTCGTCGGACTGCAGCCTGTAAGTCATTCCAATAAATCACATATATATTATAGAGAGAGAGGGGGAAAGTTCATTCTATAAATTCTGTTTTTCTAGAAAACAGTGACTAATACACACTTTCAGCTTTTAATATCTTTTCTCTATTCTAATTTGTATTTTAATTATTTTATGTCACAGGAGTTTCTTTTCTGGTCCAGAGTATTTGGTGTTCTCTATGGTTCTTGCACTTTGATTGGTATCTCTCTCTCTTTAAGATTTGAAAAGTTTTCTTCTTTGATTTTTATTACGAATATTTTCTCTACTGTTGATCTGATGTCTTCTCCTTCCTATGCTTATTATTTGTAGGTTTGGTCTTTCCATGGTGTCCTAGATTTCCAGATTTTTTTTTTTTTTTTTTTTTTAGAATTAACATTTCATTTGACTGTGATATTCAGTTTTTCTACTCTTACCTTCAAGACCTGAAGTTTTCTCTTATATCATTCAATCTTTTTGTGAGGTTTTTCCTCTGAGCTTTTTGTTTGACCTTCTGAAGTTTTCATTTTGACCTTTATTTCAATTTGGCTTTTCTTTGGTGATTTTATTTCTTTGTTAGATTCTATTTTCATATCTTGAATTGTTTTCAACATTTTATTCAACCATTCATGTTTTCATGGTCTTCATATCCTCTTTAAGGTCCTAGAACTCATAATTATCATTTTGAAGTCTTTGTCTTGTTCTTCAGCTAAATTATTTTTCTAAGAAATATTATAAGTGTAATTATTTCTGGAGGAAGCATACTTTCATGGTTGTTCATGTTTGTGTTTTTTGCACTGTGTTCTAGACATCTGGAGTTAGAGCACTTGTATTTCTTGGTGTGAATAATTGGTCTTGCCTTTGTTGGGGAGATGTTTAGTTCTTTGGTTGCTGTTACCCCAATCTGTCAGGTTATAGACTACCAGCATGACACTTGTTTTTCAGTCTTGAGTTTACTCTGGGTTTCTGGCTTCAGATAAAGCTAAGTGGGCTGGAGAAATGGCTCATATATTATATCACATATGTTATATCATCATATCTTTATATGACGTAATATATTGATATCTATATATATATGATATAATAGATTTCAGAACACTGGTGTCTTTTCCAGGACTCAGGTTTGGTTCCCAGCACCTACATGTAGCTCGCAAACATCTGTAACTGTAGTTTTAGGGAGTCCAACGCCTTCTTGCCTATGGGAGCTCTGTATGTACACGTGCCTGGACACACATGCAAGCAATGCACCAATGTACATAAATACAAAGGAATGCTTTTAATGAATGTGTTAAAACAAGGTTTATATCCTCTGTTTTTTCTGAATAAGAATAAATCAGATAAAATAAGGTTTTGAATGTTTACTGGAAACAATATGCTGCACTATTCAAAAACAGCCTCAAATTTTGCTGACCATGACTTTGTTTTGTTTTCTCTAATGTTTAATTTAATCTGTTCTTTTTTCTTGGCATAGCTTCTGAACAGACACAATCTACTGTTAATATTGAAAGTAAGAAGGGTCACACCTGGACAGAAAATTTAAGATGGCTGAAAACCACAAAGGTGAAAAAGAATCAGTGCTGGTTATTGCCTGCCAATCCAGCACGTTACAATCATATAGAGCAAGCATGCACATGTGCAATGTGTTCCGGGATCTGCTCCATTAGAGAACATAACCAAAATCCTGGAAGTGCCCATAGCAAATACAGAGGAATTGGTAATGACCCAGATAAAGACAAGACACTGTAATGTTTACACACAGATGAAGCTGCCTAGCCAAGCAATCTCCGAAAGTGACCCTGCCTTCAGCCAATACATGGCAGCTCAGCCTCCTTGGTCTCATTTCCCTCGTAATGACTACGGTAGCTGCATAAGTCTAAGCAGCTTATACTTCTTAAATATATTTACACATATGAGCACTCTATTTGCATGTACGCCCGCTTGACAGAAGAGATTATCAGATCCCATTACAGATGAGTGTGAGCCACCATGTCATGCTGGAAATTGAACTCAGGACCTCTGGAAGAACAGACGGTGCTCTTAACCACTGAGCCATCTCTCCAGCCTCTAAGTAGCTTATAATTTATAGATTTACAAATTTGAGATATTATATACTACATGCTGATATTAATCTGAACTTGTTTTCATATTTTCTTCATTTTGTACCCATATATTCTAAAAGAATTGCTGTCTTTGAGTTTTAACCATTAGCCACCACTCATACATATGGAAACAGACAAGGTACTTAACTCTTTGTGGCCTAATATTTCTGTCTCTCCAATGAAAAGGGGCCAGCATTTTGGAGGACTGTTGTAAGGACTAAGTATGTAACATGTGGGAGGTAACTAGCACTAGGCACTCAAAACCACTAGTGTTGTTTTCCTCCAAATGATTACATTTGTAAGTGAATATATTCTTCCACAAGGCTAAATAGACTATAATGGCTTCCTAGTCAGCAAGCTACCTTTGCATTTTTGTTCTTATTTCCTCCCAGTCTTTCAACTCCTAACATGGAAAATAAATAACTTAATAAAATTAATTCATTAAATAAAAATCACTTAATCCATTGTATAATGAAATTAATTTGGAGACATTTTGTGTAGAATGATTTTTATAATTTTGTTCTAAAGAATATATGATTGTTAATATTGTATAGTATGAAGTGAAGTCAAGTAACATTACACTTTGTTATAAACTAACTGAACTTTATGACCCTATACCAGACAAAGGTCAATATTCCAAACATCAAGTAAAAATGCCTTCCTTTTTTCTTAATTTTTTATAATTTTTATATTAATTTCAGTATCCCTGCTGTAGTTCCCTCCCTCATTCTCTTTTTTTTTGTTTGTTTGTTTGTTTTTTAGTCAGGGTTTCCCTGTGTAGACTTGACTGTCCTGGCCTCGCTTTTTAGACCAATTCACAGACATCTGCCTGCCTCTGCCTCCCTCAGTGCTGGGATTACAGGTGTGTGTCACTGCACCTGGCAAATGCCTTCCTTTTTAATATCCATTCAATTGTTTAAAAAAATCATTCTCTATTGAGTTTGCTTTAATTTAAGCCATCATTTGTCACAAACCTTTATTGCTTGTAGATATTTGTGGCTATTGCTCCTTCATTTCACTGATAAGAGAACCACAGACTTTTAGGATATGCTGAAAAGTATCCAGCCTGCATGTTACTATCTGTTGTCATATTTTCCCAGACAGTCTGGATCTTGCTTCGATCTGGACAAACTTTGTCCCCTGGCTTAGCTGAATCGTTACCATACACTCATTCATTGTTTACAGCTGTATTCCATGTTTTGTCAAACTACCTACTTAAACAATGTTCTCAGGAAAGATCAATTCTTGTATGCTTAAAAATATATTCCTCTGTGTTCAGATTTTTTTTTGTTCTGTTTCTCTCCTTGTGGTGCTCCTGTCCTCTCCAGATCTTACTATTATTTCCCTCTTCTTTCATAAGATTCCCTACACTCTGCCCAAACTTTGGCCATAAGTCTCAGCATCTGCTTTGATAGTCTGCAGGGCAGAGCCTTTCAGAGGCCCACTGTGGCAGGCTCCTAACTTGTTCCCTGTTTTTTCCTTCTTCTGATGTCCATCCTCTTTGCCTTTCTGGATGAGGATTGAGCATTTTAGCCAGAGTCCTCCCTCTTGATTAGTTTCTTTAGGTGTACAGATTTTAGTAGGTTTATCCTATATTATATGTCTATATGAGTGAGTATATACCATGTGTGTTTTTCTGCTTCTGGGATAGCTCACTCAGGATCATCTTCCCTGAGACTGATACTCCAACCAAGTAGCATGCATGGAGATAACCTAGAACCCCTGCACAGATTTAGCCCATGACAGTTCAGTCTCCAAGTGGGTTCAACAGTAATGGGAACAGGGACTGTCTCTGACATGAACTGATTGGCCTGCTCTCTGATCACTTCCCCCTGAGCGGGGAGCAGCCTTACCAGGCCATAGAAGATGACAATGCAGCCACTCTTGATGAGAGACCTAACAGACTAGGATCAGAAGGAAGGAAAAGAAGCCCTCCCCTACCTGTGGACTTGGGGAGGGG
The DNA here is from genome assembly GCF_030254825.1 of Meriones unguiculatus. Classification (NCBI taxonomy): domain Eukaryota; kingdom Metazoa; phylum Chordata; class Mammalia; order Rodentia; family Muridae; genus Meriones; species Meriones unguiculatus. Next base: position 53,614,414 of record NC_083363.1, on the reverse strand, counting down.
CATGCATGGAGAAGGCGGAGGAAAGGAGGGATTGAGAGGGGAAGGAGGGAGGTAACTAGAGGGAGGATACAAAGTAAATAAAGTGTAATTAATAAAAAAAGACATGAAAAGGTCATATAAATATATATATATATATATATATATATATATATTCCTCTATTCTCATAACTGTTATTCTAGCCAGGCATAAAATACTAAGCTCACAATTATTTCCCTTAAAAGTTTATAAAATACACATGTGGCCGCTCATTCTTTAATTCCAGCCCTTGGGAGGATGACAGAGTAGTATTGCTGTGGCTCGAAGCAAGGGTGAGCATCACAGTGAGATTAGGTCAGCCTAGAGGCCTATCTTTAAAAACAAAACAAAACAAAATTATTATAGATACACTTATTTCATTATAGTCTCATACCCAATATTGCTATATAGTAAACTGATGTTAAATAAGCTCTCATTTCTCTGAAAGTGAATTGGATTTTTCTATCTCAAAGCTTTTAGGCCAGCGTTTCTGTTCTCAACTTTCTTAATGCTGTGGATCTTTAATACAATTCCTCATGTTATGGGGACTCCCAACCATAAAATTATTTTTGTTGCTACATCATAACTATAAATTTGCTGTTCTTATGAACTGTAACATAAATATATGATATTCAGGATATCCGATATGCGATCCCTATGAAGGGATCATTTGACCTCAGGTCACGACCCACAGGTTGAGAAAATAAACTTTAGACTTTTCTAACATGCTTTTGCCATGTTGTTATTGGGTTTTGATCCTCCTGCTTCCGATTCCCAAGTACTGGGGTCACAGGGATGCACCCCATTCCCAGATTATGCATTTATAATTTACATTTAGCCTTGGAAGACTGAGAGACAAAGGGAATGCATGTATGTAGCATATTGTTTTATATATCGAATGGCCTAATTCCTTATCAGTGTTTTTAAGTCTTCAAAAACTTGTTAAACAAACAAAAAATAAAACACCTACTCTGATCTCCTAAGGAAGTTTTCTCCTTAGTAATCTCCTCTCCTCTATCTCTTTAAGTCTCCACCTTTGAAATGCCTGTTACCTGTTAAATATTGAAATCTTAGACTGAGCCTCAGTATACCTACCACCATCCCTTCCATGCTTTCCACCTTCCCTTTCACCCTTCCCTTCTTTGGTCTAGGAGACTTCTTACAGCATTTCAATATATTCTTTGGTAATTTCATGCATGAATCCAATGTGTTTAGATTGTATCTATCACTCACTCTTCCCTGTAACTCTTCCCAGATGCCTCCAACTTTGTCTTCTTCATCATTTATATATATAATATTTTATATATATAAGCTCTCTGTGGAGTTGAGTAGGCCCAAGCTTGATTTGGGTAGGGAGCTAGCTACACTCCTGACGGGCTCCCTGAGAGATGTTTGGAGTACGGACAGTGCCCTACTAACTCCATCTGGCTTGGGAACAACTACTTTGTTATTTTCCAAGTCCGGAAGCAACAAATAAGCAAGAACATGGACTGGATAACTAACCTTGTGCAAGCTTTGCTCTGGCCAAGAGCGAGATGGTAATCAGGAGAACCACAGAATCGATCACTCTGGACATAATTTTTACAGTAAAACCTTAAGCCTATTGGAAAGTCTTTAGAAAGATTTCTTCTGTGCCTTTGGAAATACCCCATTCTAAGAATGGAGGTATTTGCAATGCTACTTTTTTTCTTTTTATTTCACATATGTAAGACTCGTGGTCTTGGATTTCAGACCCTTGACACACCTGTGCAGGAGGAGAAACGTATGGAGCAGAGTGCCAGCCAGAAGTTAAACTCTTCCTCCTACACTTCTGCCTAAGGCTCTCATGTTCTCTCAGTCCCCCTCTTCCTTCTGATTTGGCTTGCTCATACTTTCAAGAGCAGGGAGCAGACCATAACATATTAAAGAATTACTAAACCACTTGTAAGGAGAGAAAAGGGCTTAGAGAATTGCCCTGATATTAGTTCTGCTTTTGGCTAATGACAAGTTCCCATTGGTTAAGGATATTGCTGATTTTGGCATATTTATGAACTATAGAGGAGATGCATCAGCTCATATCTTAAACACGGGTTGTTAATATGTTCTGCAATAAACTAAGAATGACTTGGAAATGAAATGACCTATGTAGAATTATAGCCAACTGATTCTTGGACTAGCTATAGAAACCCAAGACTTGAATTTGGTTTTCTGCTGTCCACGACTTTAACAGCCTCAGATACCAACATGAATCCTTTCTGCGGGTAAATACAGATGGCCAACAACTTAGTTTTTCAGTTTTATGACGACACTAATGGGACACATATTCAGCATAAACAGCACTTTGAATTCTTATCTTTTGCTATGCTAATGATCCGTACTACGAAACTCTTTCAAGGTGCCTGGCACAGTCACGAGCTGCAGCTTCAGCCAGCCAGGAGCTCCTAAGGGTAAACAACAGATGTTCTCCAGTGCACTATGCAGCCAGATGATATATGTGCTAGTCCGTGTTGCTTGCTGTGATAAGTATGTGTAGCAGAGAATCTTAAAGGGAGAAAGGCACTGTTCATGGTGGTGGTACATGATTATAATCCCACTTCTTGAGAGGCTGAGTCAGGAGGATCACAAACTTAGGGCCAGCTAAGGCTATGTAGTAAAACTGTATCTCAAATTAAAAATAACTGAATAAGTAGAGGGCATGCTTATTAGGGTTTACAGCTTTGAGGGTTATAGGCCACAGCTGGCTGGCTGCACTGTTTCTGTGCCTATGGTAAGGCAGAACATCACAGAGGAAGGATGTGGTAGAACACATACGCTTGCTCTCCTTAGGGCAGCAAGGAAGCAGACAGCCAAAGATGGGGCCCCGGACAATGTATACCTCTGCCAAACACATTCCCAGTGGTCTAGTTCTTCCACTCTCACATACATTAATGTAGTGATGATGTCAATCTCTTCATGGTTCAAGCACTTCTTTTGTTTCTTTATAGTTTGTTTTTAGAGACAGGGTTTCTCTGTGTAGCCTTGGCTGTCCTGGAACTCACTCTGTAGACCAGCCTGGCCTCCAACTCATAGAGATCTGCCTATCTGAGTATTGATATATAAGGTGTGTGCCATGACAACCCAGCAAAGTACAATCAACTCCTAGGGGGTTTGAATCCATCAGCTGGAAACCTAATTTTCAACATAGAGGCCTTTGTGTATGAATCTGGGATGGTACTTACTTTATAGCCAAACTATTACCAGTATTTGACAAGTAACCTGCATTTTGATTTGTGATGTTTTCAATTTATGATAGATTTTTGTGACATAATTCTGTTACAAACTGAGGGGCTTCTCTATCTTCAAAGAATTTCATTAAAATAATAATAATAATAATGGCTAGTAAACAGATATTCAGTTACTCCCTCAAATGAGGTTCCATGAGCAAAAAGCAGACTCTTGGAGACATTACATAGCGAATTACCAAATTCAGGTTTTAAAAACACTAGGCTGACCACTTAAAATGTAAATGACAAGACTGAGAATGTCTTCAGAAAACAGAAGATTATGAAAAGTAATGGCTAGTATAGGAAAGGACGTGGCGGCCTTTTATTCTGGAGAGTCTGACAGGAGAGGTAATGGTCCCTTAGGGCTCGGAATATGATTGATAATGAAGCAGACTCTCAATTTTTACTATATTCCAACTGTATAAATAAAGCTATGTAAATCTAGGTGTAGTTGTGCACACCTAAAAACTCGGGAGGATAGAGATTTGAGGCCCTGGAATACCTGATAAGATCTAGCTTCAAACAAACAAACAAACAAACAAACAAACAAAAACCAAGAAGTTGAGTGTATGTGTGCATGTGTACATTACATCTAAATAAATTTTTTAAAGTTTGTGTATAGTGAGAGCTGGAGAGGACAGGAGCTCCACAAGGAGAGCAACAGAACCAAAAAAATTGAGTCATACTCCAACCAAGTACCATGCATAGAGATAACCTAGAACCCCTGTACAGATGTAGCCCAGGGCAGTTCAGGGTCCAAGTGGGTTCCATAGTAATGGGAACAGAGACTGCTTCTGACATGAACTGATTGGCCTGCTCTTTGATCACCTCCCCCTGAGGGGGGAGCAGCCTTACCAGGTCACAAAGGAAGACAATGCAGCCACTCCTGATGAGACCTAACAGACTAGGATCAGAAGGAAGAAAAAGAAACCCTCCCCTACCAGTGGACTTGGGGAGGGGAGTATGTGGAGAAGGGGACTATGGAGAACTGTCTTTCAGGAACTTGAGTCAGAAACAAACAGCTATTAGGTATGAGAATGGATACCGAACACAAAATAGAATTTCTTTAGCTACCACACAACATTCTTTAATCATCTCTCTCCACCCCTTAATTTTAAATTTATTTAGCTTTTCTGGAATTGTTTAAACTAATTTCCAGATGTCATAGTTTAAGTCATATGCATTTCTATGTGTATGTTTAAATTAGATTATAAAATACTTTTAGTTTTTTTTTATTTCATGTGTATTACTGTTTTGCTTTTGTAGTGATTTGAATAAGGATGGCCCCCAGCAGCACTTGGGAGGCAGAGGCAGATGAATCTCTCTGACTTCGAGGCCAGCCTGGTCTACAAAGCGAGTACACAGGACAGCCAATGCTACACAGAGAGACCCTGTCTCAGAAAAAACAAACAGACAAACAATGAAAACCAAAAGAATGGTCCCCAGCAGGTGTGGCCTTGTTGGAGAAGTGTGGGTTTTAGGGTTTCAAATACCCAAGTCAAGCCCAGAGGCTTCCTCTCTTCCTGTTGCCTGGGGACCAAGAAGTAGAACCCTCAAGCTCCTTCCCCAGAACCATGTCTGGCTTATAGACACCATGATGCTTGTAGACTAAACCTATGAAACTGTAAGCCAGCCCCAATTAAATGTTTTTCTTTATAAGAGTTGCTGTGGAGTCTCTCAATAGCAATAAACCCGAAGACATTTTATTTTACATGTATGTACGTGCAACGTGTGCATGCCTGGTGCCTGTAAAGGTCAGAAGACAGTCTCCTATACCCTGAAACTGGGGTTGCAGATGGTTGTGAGCATCTATGTGGGTGCTAGAAACAGAACAAGAGTCCTCTGCAAGTACAAGTGCTCTTAACTGCTATGCAATCTCTCCAGCCCCTAAATTTGATTTAAAAAACCCCAATTCTTATCACACTAACAAAAACTATAAAATATTATTAATAGTCTGGCTCTGTTTTTGAAAGTGATTGTCTTAAAATATCATTGTATAGTTATCAAGTTGTTCAGTTATTGGTTTTCTAACTTGCTGAATGAAATCCAGCCTTCCAAAGGCTGGAATTACAGGTGTGAGTCACCATTTCTGGCTTCATTTTGGGTCAAGTTGTAAACTAAAATTAGCTCTCACCTCAATAGTAGTTTGGTCTTCTGTTTGGTTGGTTCATTGGTTTGAAATAGGGAGTCATATAGCTGAGGCTAATCTTCTGCCTTCACCTCCAAAGTGATGAGACTGTAGGTGTATGACAGCATGTCCAATATCATGAGTGTTTTAAATTTCCTTTTATCAATAATATTTCTGTCAAAACACAGGCAATTCCTCTAGCCTCCTCTCAGGAACTTTGCTTTAACAAGGACTTCAAGAACTACGTTGAAGAGATATGGAGAGAGTGGGCAGCCTTGTCTTGTCCCTGATTTCAGTGGGATTGCTTTAAGTTTCTCTCCGTTCAGTTTGATGTTGGCTATAGGCTTGCTGTATATCGCCTTTACTATGTTTAGATATGTGCCTTGTATCCCTGATCTCTCCAGGACTTTAAACATGAATGGATGTTGGATTTTGTTAAATGCTTTTTCAGCATCTAAGGAGATTATCATGTGTTGTTTTTTTTTTTCTTTCAGTTTGTTAATATGGTGAATCACATTGATGGATTTCCATATATTGAGCCACCCTGCATACCTGGGATGAAGCCTACTTGGTCACAGTGGATGATATCTTTGATGTGTTCTTGTATTCGATTTGCAAGTATTTTGTTGAATATTTTTGCATCAGTGTTCCTAAGGGAGATTGGCCTGAAATTCTCTTTCTTTGTTAGGTCTTTGTGAGGATTAGGTACCAAGGTGGCTTCACAGAATGAGTTCGGTAGTGTTCCTTCTGTTTCTGTTTTGTGGAATAGTTTGAAGAGAATTGGAGTTAGCTCTTCTTTGACGGTCTGGTAGAATTCTGTGCTAAAACCATCTGACCCTGGGCTGTTTTTGGATGGGAGACTTTTGATGACCGCTTCTATTTCCTTAGGGGATATAGAATTATTTAATTGATTTACCTGGTCTTGATTCAGGTTTGGTAAGTGGAATCGATCAAGAAAATTGTCCATTTCATTTAGATCTTCAAATTTTGTGGCACATACACTTTTGAAGTAAGTCCTAATGATTGTTTGGATTTCCTCAGTGTCTGTTGTTATGTCCCCCTTTTCATTTCTGATTTTGCTGATTTAGACAGCTGGGTCAGGGAAGAAATAAAGAAATAAATTAAAGTCTTCAAGGAATTCAATGCACAACATACCCAAACTTACGGGACATGATGAAAGCAGTGCTAAGAGGAAAGTTCATAGCACTAAGTACCTTCAAGAAGAAATTTGAAACATCTCATTCAAGCAACTTAATGGCTCACCTAAAAGCCCTACAGAAAAAGAAGCAGACACACCAAAGAGGAGTAGATGGCTGGAAATAATCAAACTCAGGGCTGAAATCAATAAATTAGAAACAAATAAAACAATTCAAAGAATCAATGAAACCAAGAGCTGGTTCTTTGAGAAAATCAACAAGATAGAGAAATCCTTAGCCAAACTAACTAAAAGGCAGAGAGACACTATCTGCATCAGTTTTAACATATGGAAATTTGATTTCAGGCCAGCGCTACCATTTTAAAGCCAAACATTCCTTCTGACATCTCTATGGTAAAAAGGGGGGATTACTCCAAAGATCACATAAAGAGTATCAATATTAAAAATTGTTTCCATGTGTTCCTTAATTGGAAGATTACTATTTCTCATGAACTCAAATTCTGCTTGGGTTATTCTATTCCAGTTTTTCTCCCATATGGTCAGCAATTACTAAATCAATCTCCTCTCTCTCTCTCTCTCTCTCTCTCTCTCGTGTGTGTGTGTGTGTGTGTGTGTGTGTGTGTGTAGAAAGAGTATTGTTGTGATGGCTAGACTGAACTATCATGTCTCTTTAGAGCTGTCAACTCCTGAGGTTGTATTCTGGGTGGGTTCATTTTAATGTCACTAGAGTTGTTTGAGAAGGAGAACTCTCATTTGAAAAATGTCTCCATGAGATTGGCTTGTATGAAAGTAGTACGTAATTCATTTTCTTAGTAGTTAATGTGGCAGGGTCCAGTCTATTGTGGTGGTGCCACTCCTAGGTGCTACAAGAAAGCAAGCCATGAGTAAGCAAGTCCGTACACAGCACTCCTCTATGGTCTCTACTTCAGTCCCCGACTTTAGGTTCCCACTATGAGTTCCTGCCCTGGCCTTCCTCATCTGTGGATTGTGACCTGACAGTTGTAAGCTGAAATAATGCTGCTTTTGGCTGTGGTGTGACATCAATGCAATAGAAACCCTAACTAAGACAGGAACCAACAACATACTCCTGGTACTTCCTACCACTGTCTGAGTTCTGTAGACATTCTCAGCCTTCTGAGTATCAGAAGTGCAGTGTTTTGTATCTTCATGTTTAATGAAGTCTTTCAGTGAACATAAATTGGGGCTTCTGCCCATCAAATGTTGGAGCAAATCCATTATGCTTTTCAGCCTCCATTCTTTGAAGTACAGTACAAGTTTTTTCCTAGAGGCTAAAGTCCTCTAGCAAATCCATTATTGGCGAATGTAGGTCATCAAGACAATGAATGTTTATTGAGTTTTTGTGGAGCCATGTGTCATAATGGGTTCTTGGGATAAAAGCTTGAAAAAAAAATCCATGATCTGTGCTGTTTTAGAGCATATAGCTTTATTGATTGATGACTATTGACTGATTATGTGGGGTGGTATTAGTTCACAAGCTGTTGCACTAGCCCACTCCTAGGTTGCTTACCCACCTGTGATTGTTGGCTGGTGCCAGGGGCCAGGGATAAAAGGACCCCTGCCTCTTATTTCCCTTTCTCTCTCTCCCCTTTGTCTGTCAGGTTGCCCCACTCTCACCCCCATGTCTCTCTTTCCTTTCCTCTTTATTTGTATCTCCAACCAATAAACTCTTTCATTTCGGATCTGTTGTGTGCATGGCATTGTTTTTATATGAATACTAACATGGCGGGGGGAAGGGTGCCATAGCCTGTGTGTAGAGGTCAGAGGATAATTCTGAGCGTCTGTTCTTGCCTTCCACCATGTGAGTCTCAGGGTTCAACTTTACATTATCAGGCTTGGTGGGAAATATCTCACTTGCTAAGCCAACTCACAGGCCATGAAGTTTACAAGTTATAACAAAATAAAATCATTAAGTAATTCATTTATGCCTGGGTAGCTAAGTAACTACGAGTAGGCAGAGCCAGGAAAAAGCTGAAGGGTACCCAAGGAAATCCAATGCATAATATTCGTGACTTTTCTCAACACCTTTGACAAGATAGCATCAGAGACAACTCAAGTGAGGAGGATTCTTTTTTCTTTTCTTTTCTTTTTTTTTTTTTTTTTGCTAAATGTTTTAGGGGAATTCAGTCAGTCATAGGAGAGAAGGCAAGGCAGTGGAGGCAACTCAGTCTGTGCTGGCATGATGTAGTTGCTTTCAATTCATGTGTTGGCTGACGGGCTTCATGGGGAGAAGCAGCACAGTGCGTACTCATCACAAAAAGGGAGCCCGAGACAGACCAAAGTTGCAGTTGCACTGGTGTCCAACTTGGCGAGCCAGTGAGTGTTTTTATTGGTAATACAGGAGTATGGGTACAGGGTTATTTACAAGGAGCAGGAGCAGGGATAACCCAAAGCAGCCGCACCACCCAGCACCACCCAACGGCCCACCCCAACACAGCTCTCTACACACTGATTTATCATTATCCTGCAGTTTGAATGCTCAGAGTCTCTGAGCAACTGTTTATTTCTTTCTACACTCTAGGATAGGGGATCTCAAGGATCTTCCAAGCTAGCGCTGGGCATGGTGGCAAATGCCTTTGTGATCCCAGCACTTACTTGGGAGGCAGAGGCAGGAAGATCTCTGGGAATTCTAGGACAGCCAGAGCTAACTAGTGTGACCCTGTCTCAAAAAAAAAAAAAAAAAAAAGTTTTCCTTACATGTGACCTTTTCTTCCCTCTTAGAGGCTCAGAAAGCCTTTAAGCCTCCTTCCCTCTGGGAGGAGTTGTTTCAATTTGGAAGGAATGTTGCAATCGGGAGGAAAAGGCCTTACAAAACCAGTTCTGTTTAGCCTGGAAGCAAGGCTAGAGTATAATCCTGCAGACAGTGGCTTCTGCCAGACAGGCCTTACACCAGAGAAGTTCCACAACCACTTAAACCACACCACCCACTGCCTATGGAAATATTTGAGATTCTAACTGTAACACCCAGCATGGTGATGCTTGCTTATAATCCTATAATTTGGGAAGCCCAGGCAGGACGATCACAAGTTTAAAACCAGCCTGGGATTCTGTCTTCAAACAACAGCAGCAAAAAAAAAAAAAAAAAAAAAAAAAAAAACAAAAAACAAAAAACAAAAAACAAAAAACTATAGATTTTCTACTGTATAAATGAGGGCAACTCAGCTGTTGATCCTTCCTCTGAAACAGTATCCCAGGGACTGGTGAGTAGACATTGGCCTTATTCAAGCTCTCATTTTGTAGTACATCACAGTTGTATATTTTAGATTCTCCCTTTCAAGATATAATCAGGAAGGGTGTCTTGCCTGGCATCACATGCTCCATTATGTCATATACCCAAAAGGGTAAGGAGCAAGCACTTGGGTCTTATGCACATCCTTTTTCTGCACTCCTTTTTTTGACACTCAGAAACAGCTGCCCCAAAGATCAAGTGGTGAAACCTGGTTGCCTAGGGTAAAAGACTAGATTCTGACAGCTCTGACCTAAGGACACTGATCAATCCCCTAGCAGATTTATAATATGATGACATCATCAGGAGGTGGCCTAGCTATTGGCTTCAGAGATGGCATTTGAAAGAACATGGGCAATCTAGGTCATGTTTGTCTCTCTAAGACAAAACAGAGACATAACACGAAGAAATTTATGTCACTGAACTTTATGTTTTGGAAAACTAAGTAGGAGGAAATAATGTTATCATTGAGGTTGTCGTAGAAGGACATTATAAAAACACTTTATTAAAAAATAGTTATTTTTATAGTGGCTGTGACGGCTATTCTTGTTAATCAACTTGATGCATCTGGAAGTAACTAAACTCAAGTTTCTGTTTTCAAATGATTTTTGGTTGAATCATTTGAAGTGAGAAGACCCACTCTAAATCTGGCTTTTTTTTTTTTTTTTTTTTTTTTTTTTTGATGTGGGAATATATATCCACCTTAAATTTGGCCACACCTTCTATTGGTAGCCTGTATAAAGCATTGAGGAAGAAGGAAGTGTTTGCTCCTTGCCTGGTTGCCCTTACTCCTTCTGACCAGTTCATTCCTTCACTGGTGTTAGAGCTTTTTCTTCAGGATCCCTGAAGAAGACCAGCTGAGACATCCAGCCTTGTGGACTGGAGAACAACTGGATTCTTAGACTTTTATTTGGTTAGACATTGTTGGATTAGCTGGACTACAGCTTCCAAGTCATTCTAATAAGTTCCACACACACGTGTGTATATATATATATCTTCTATTCATTCTATTCTTCTAGAGAACACTGGCTAACAATTCGTACAATTTAGAGAGCAAATCTTTCACAATTACTGAAATACACCAACTTTTCTGCTCTCTTTTCATCTTTGAGGGCAGCCTCACCCTCAGACCCAGAGAATGTCCCAGAAATTATGCGGGGTGGAGAGAACATAAGCATTTGTCTTTTGTGCCAACTAATGTCACACCAGGCTGCATGTGAGTGTTGACTGCTCCTCCCTCCCACTCTTCTGAGTTCCTTCAGGGTAGGTGTAGGCTTAGATTTTTCACCAAACCTATCTTAATTAGGGTTCTTAAAAGCCTCCCTTCCACCCATTGAGGTAGGGGAGAAAGAAGGTTATTAGTTAAAGGGGGTTGTAGACCTTTATAAAAATAGTTCCTTGGGGTGAGTCCATTCTTCATGTCCAGATACCAGCAGTCCAGTCCAAAGGCCAGCACCAAGCAACAACAGGAATCAGCATGATTCGGAAGATCGAGACAAGTCAGTGAAAGCCGCAAGACTCAGTTGGATTGCCCCAGAAGTTCTCTGGAACGTTTCTCTCTGGGAAGTCAAGTGTGGAAACAAGAAGATCAGTGCACCAATCTTGATCCAAAAAGCAATGTCTCACTGTCTGTGGGCTTTATGTATCTCCTCTCTTCAGAGTTCACCCACGGATGCCCTCGCACAGGACCGCTCACAGCAAAACATCATGTGCCCTCTAAAAAGACAGCTTCTAGCTAAACATCACATGACTCAACTAAGTCTTCAAAGAAACCGGAAACTTCCACTTCAGGTGGGAGTAACTGTGTCCATTCCTGGTGTGTGTGTGTGTGTGTGTGTGTGTGTGTATATATATATATATATATATATATATTATATGAATGACTAGATGAACAAATGAGCAAATAAGAGAAGTTGTGGGTAGGTGGGGAAAGTAATGCAGAGGAGATGGCCTGGTGATTGAAGTCTTTAAAAAGGTCCCTATGGCTTAAAAAGTACTGGGGCAGATGAAGGTTTACTTTATTATCTGATATATAGCCTTCCTATCGACCCTCTCCTGACCCCTGGTATATAATGGCAATTATTCATTTTTGAATGAGGAGGGCATTTCCTTTTACTCATTAATTATGCTGAAGGCACATAGGGCAAGCCACGTTTGGAAAAGTGAATGTGTGGATGGGAGAAAGATCTAGAAAAACTTTACAACACAAATGTCATACTTTTTTGTTTTCTTTTTAATTACATTTTTATTTTTTATATTAATTAGTTTATTCATTTTGTATACCAGCTGTAACCCTCTCCCTCTTGTTTTTGTTCTTCAAGATAAGGTTTCTCTGTGTAGTCCTAGCTGTCCTGGAACTCTATACACCAGGCTGGCTTCGAACTCAAAGAGATCCACCTGCTTCTGCCTCCCCAGTGCTGGGATCAAAGGTGTGCGCCACCTCTGCCCAGCAAATCTTATACTTTTAAAAACACTTTTTATATTTACTTATTTTGCAGGAAGAGGAGAGACATATTTGCCATGGCACATGTGTTGCAGAAGTTGATTTTCTTCTACTACAGTATTTCTCAACCTCGTAACTGTTTAAATTATCTAATATTTATACCAATAAAGAGGCAGGAGGCATAAACTGTGGTAAAAACCTACTAGCTCGGCCGAGGTAACTTTATTTCCTAAAGTATATACAAAGTATTCACAACCTGATTCTACAGCCAAACTGCAAGTTCTTTAGAATTCTCTTTCTGTCATTCTACTGAGCTAGACTGCCTTTCTTTGAGCTCCAAACCTAAGAGGGCTTCTTAGCTATCTTTTTTAGAATTCTGTTTTACTGGTGCCCTGCCAGCTGCTTCTCTGTTGTTTCTGTAAGCCCAAAGAGAGGATCTCTATCTCTTACCCAGAGATCCTTCTAAAAAGGCTCTTGAAGCTGAGAGAGAGAAGGAGAGATGGGGAGGGAGAGGAGAAAGGGACCATTTGCGTATAGAAGTCTCCAGCTGCTCCCCTACACCCTTAGCAGGGTGAAGCCTCTTCACTGTTATGGTGGGAGGTCTCCAAGCCAAGTCAGTGGGGCTGAACCATTTCACACTTAGGGAAGCTCAAGGCTACCCAAAAGACTTTGCCTTGGCTCACAGAGCAAAGACCACCAGATCTCTCCCAAGCAACCTCCCTTAAAATAGGCAGGAACTTTCCATTCTTTAGTATTCTTACCCATGTAGGCCTCTGGAGGTGCACTCAAACTGCTTTTCTTCAGAACACATCTACTGCATCTGACAAACGCAATATCGGTGTAGGCTTTTATATTTTGCTAACAATTAGGTTTCTATGTACAACAATGAAATATCCTGTGGCACAACCTTTCTAATGATGCAGCTCATATTGAGAGGACCGCCAACCATAAAATTATTTTGTTGCTACTTCATAACTGTAATTTTGCTACTGTTATGAATTGTGACTTAAATGTTTTTGGAGATAGAGGTTTGCTCAAAGGGTCGTGACCCATAGGCTGAGAACCAGGGATTGAACTCAGGTGGTCAAGGTTTAGCTTTTCCTGATGAGCGTCTGCCAGGTAACTGCCAGCATGTGTGTCTGTGAACCAGAAGATGGCACCAGATCTCATTATCGATGGTTGTGAGCCACCATGTGGTTGCTGGGAATTGAACTCAGAACCTTTGGAAGAACAGCCAGTGTTCTTAACCTCTGAGCCACCTCTCCAGCCCCTAGTATGATCTTTTGTGTAGTTCTGAGTGATAGATACCCGCCAGGGTGCAGGTATACCTTGGAAAGTGTCAGCTGCCCCAGAGAGTGTCCAAATGGCTTCTGTGTTATGGCACCAAGACACTGGAAAACTGAAACCAATGTTCTGAGTTCCCAGCCTTGCTGAGCCTCCCTTGTGTACCTAAGTGTGCCTTGGACATAAGTCAGTAAGAGGAAAATGAGAGCCTTGGTGGCAGGAGGACCAGCAAGGGTCACAACCGCAAGTGTAATGCAAGCCTCTGGCCCCCAGAGCCTCAGAGAGCTCCAGCATTCAGGACAGGACACCAAGCAGGACAGCCAACAGGTACCTGCAGCGGCTTGTTCTATCTATGGCAACAGTGGTGTTTTAGACAAACACAGCCTTTTTTTTTTTTTTCTCGCCTAAGGCTGGGCAAGCCCAGTCCCCCACCTGCAGTTCAGCTGTTTAGGAGGCAGTTGATGAGCCCCATAGGGCTGCTTAACTTGGCAGTCAAAACTGATTTTGACTTTTGCATTCTATACTGTTTTCCATGGTTTTATTTTCGGTGGATTTTGTTTTTCTTGGTCCATGTTTTGCAAGATCCAACTTGTCATTGTTTTTTTCTCCATAATTTTCAGTCGAAATACATACACACACTATTAGTTTTGCGTTGTTTTTCTACTAAATTCTTTTTTCCCAAGTTAAGTTAAATTTCTATTGCTGCCAGTGTTATCTGATTTTCCCACAAGTATTTAAAAGAACCTGTGAGCAGTTATAATCACTTCCAGTGCTTTTTTCCTTGTGACCCGTGACTTCGGTAAAAGACAGATACTCCTGTTTACCTCTAGAAGCAACAAGCAAAGCTCAGTAGTAGACGGCTGTAGCTTTGGATATTTGGTTGAAACAACAAACACAAATACCATGCTAAATACTAAGGTTGCCGTTCGTTTTTGGATCAGAAATCTTTGTGTGAACGTGACAGGGCTATGCCGCAATATTTTAACGTCTAAAAAGACTTTGAAACAAAGACATGAGTGAGGGATTGATGACTTAGGGCAGGGGACGGCATTCTAGCACTCCGCCATAATCTGGACAGCCCAAGCACCTTTGTAAATGTGTTTGCTTTTGGTGGCCAAGTAACCCCAGGACAGAGAAAGTAAAGAGCAGGTCACCCCTAGCCTGCGGCTTGTTTTCCCTCCTGCTGATCTCAGTGAGGTGAGCTTGCTGGGAGGTTTTAAAAGGTAGAGTGCCGGCGCGGTGTGGCAGCCTAGTAATTGTCTCTGGAGGAGGAAACACAATTGTGGTCTTTAAGGGGCTCGTTTGGGTTACGGTGACTGACAGGCAACTTAAGACCACAGCACTTCAGTGAAGTGGGATGGATTGGACAAACTGCGGTGGAGTCGCCGTGTTTGCTCTTTGGACTTCTACACGTTATTAAAAAAAAAAAATTGAGGGAAACTTGAGAAAAGAAAATTAAAAATGATAAAAAAAAAAATAACCGCAAGCGCGTGTCACAAACGTTCTGATAGATTCTGCAACAAAATTACGAAGACAATTTGAAACATTTAACTCTGACACACGCCATTGTCTGGAGGGGTGAGGCGCCCCTGAACAGTAACGGGGCAGTGGGGTCCTCCAAGGGCGGCCCATCCTCTTTGGAAGACGGCTTACCAGGAGTAACTTTGGGCATCCAGGAACTTTTGTGTTGTTGTTGTTACGGGCAAGGTGTAGCGCTACGCAGCCTTGGCTGGCCTAGAACTCGCGAAGATCCCACCGCCCGGGCCCCTCGCTCCGGGATAAACCACGCCTCGCCCCCTAGAACGTTTCTTCAATGAGGCAGACGGAGTTCGGGGATGGTCCCAACTAATCGGCCGGAGGGTGGGCGCAGCGCCATCCGGGACGCGCCGGCCCGGCGGGCTCCGTTTCCAGCCCACACCCCGGAGGGACGGGCAGTGGGCGGGCGCGCGGGGTCCACTCCGCCTTCGCCGTCCGCCCTCCCGCAGAGCCGAGCGGGCGAGCGCCGTCCGCCTCGGCCCCGGCCGCGGACGCCCCTCCGAGCCTTCCGGGCGGCTGCGCGCTGGGCCTAGCGCGCAGGCGCGGCGCACGCAGCCGCGGCCCCCGGAACGGTAAACAGTGGCGTCACGTGACTCGGCCCGCTCCCGCTCCCGCGCCGCCGCCGTCGCACGCCGATGGCCGCGGGCTCTCGCGGCGTCGCACGGGCTCCACGAGGCGAGCGACCCCCGGGCTCAGGGAGGCAGCGACTGCAGCGCGGACGGGGAGGGCGGCGCCCAGGCCGGCCGTAGTGTCGTCACCGCGGCGGCGCGGGCCCCGGGAGCCCCGAGCCGAGGCAGCAACGCCGACGCCCTGCGCGCACCCCCTCCGCGGCCCCCTCCTCCGCGGCCCCGCGGCCTCCATCTTCCTCTGGCTGCCGGTGGCAGCGCTCGTCTGCGGAGCGGGTGAGTGGCGGCGGCGCCCGCCGGGACGGGCCCTCGGCGGCCTCCTCTCCCCCCCCTTCCACGCGGGCGGCCCGCGTCCTCCTCCCCCGTCGCCTCCTCGTGCAGCGGCCGCCCGCTCCTCCCGGGCCGTTCGGCCTCCGGGGCCTCCCGGCTCGCCCCGCCCCGGCCTGCCCCGCCGTTTGGACCGCGAGCCGGGAGCGGCGGTGGCGGCGCGGCCTCTGCGCGGCCGCCGGGCCTCGGCTCTCGCCCCGCGAGCCTGCCGGGTCTCCGCCGCCGCCGCCGGCGTCGCGCGGGCGAGCGGGCGGACGGGCGGACGGGCGAGCGGCGCGGGCCAGGCCGGGTTCCAGGACCCCGGGCAGGGCCGGGCGCGGTGGCCGCCGCCCGCTCTCGGAGCTTGGCGGCAGGCCGGGGGTCCCCCGCCGAGGCCGACCCGCGCCCCAGGCCGGTCCCCGCCCTCGCGTCTGGGGGTTCTGAGGCTGCGGACCCCCGGGGGACGCGCGCTTTTGTGCGGGGACCCAGGCGGTGGGCTGGCTCCTTCTCTGCCTACTTTGAAATGGGAAGCCCGGAGAGTCCTGCGTGCGGACAGGACGTGGTAATGTAATGAGCCACCAGCCGATAAGTACGTGTTAATGGTGCTAAATAACTGATTATCTGACACGGGGCCCGGGGTGGGGGACCGTGGGACAGTTCAGCCCGAGGCTCTTTCCCTCCGGTGGCCCTTCTCCCTGCCTTTGGGTAGCTAAATGGCATTTCGAACCGTCGTTACAGTTCGAATGTGTGTTTGTTACTGCTGTGGAGCAATCATTAGCAGAGCGTGATTGAGGTTTGAGGGAAGTAGCAATGCTGCTTTAATGTCCACCCCATGTTCTTCTTCGTCCTCCGGGCAGGTCTTTTTAAAAAGGGTCGAACAACCGGGACACTTCCCACATTGTGAATTTTGCTACCGTATTTTACGCTAACATTTGAGAAAGGATCACAGCAAATCATATTGCTGTATTTATTTAGTTAGTATCTCGGGCACAAACTTTGTCTCGTGTTTTCAGTCTCCACGCCCGCATCTTAGTTCCTGCCTTTTAGAAAAGTCCTCGTGTTCGGTGTTTTGGAGATGATGTGTGTTTGTTATAGAAAAAAGACAGAGGAAAGGACAGGAACTGCTCTGTTGTAGCATCCTTAGGTTTCTAATTTGCAGTGCTATTTCAGATCACAGATGTTGAGAGAAACCCCAGTTGGTTCAAGTAGAAAGCATTTGATATACTTAGATCTTATTTCCCCCTCCGCTCTCCATTATGTTCACAATGATTCCTTCATCGTTACCTTTATCACTTATT
Organism: Meriones unguiculatus; assembly: GCF_030254825.1. Classification (NCBI taxonomy): domain Eukaryota; kingdom Metazoa; phylum Chordata; class Mammalia; order Rodentia; family Muridae; genus Meriones; species Meriones unguiculatus. Next base: position 53,597,135 of record NC_083363.1, on the reverse strand, counting down.
TTAAAATGGACATGACAGTTTTCAGTGACAGAAACAATTTAAGTAGGGCGTGGAGGGGTCGTCGTTGCTGTGCTGAAGCCACACACTCAGGTCATTCATCAGCAGCAGAGTGCCTTGTTGCATAGTGAAGTGGGCTATGTAAAAAGAGTTAAGACCAGAAATGTGCAGCGTTATTTTATAGATGTTGCAGTGACGAGTCAATATGGTAAATACCCCGTGGTGGGGCCGAAGTTTTCTCCTGACCCCTGTGCACTTCAGAGGTGTTTCTAGAATAGCATCACTTGCCTAGTTTGTTACAGTGCTCTTGCAACCTAGCGAAGGAACAGGGAGCTTACCTATCGCACCGAATTAGGTAGGTAGGGACAGGCGTATGTATGCACACTTGTGTGCTGCATGTTCTCATGTCATAAGAGAAAAATGGTCTGTTAAATGGAGTTGGGAATTAGACTGATAATTTCAGGAAAGAGAATTGAAACTTTTAATAACTTAAAGCCACATTATTAAAATTTAACTTACTCTCTTTTGGAATCAGCTAAGAAAGTTTAAGAGCCTTTGATATATGTATTTTTGGCAAAAGTTGGAAGGCAACAAGTGACAGATTGCTGTAAAATCATCTTAAGAGCTCAGATTTTGTAGAATTATTCATACATATATAGGCAGATATACAGACACAGATAGACACACTGGATTTTGTATCAAAAATTTTTTCTGGAGTGTTCTTTTTCTCTTTTTATGTGTGTAATTACTTCAGTTTCAAGAAGTTAATATTTCTTACAGTGCTGGATATGTTTGTTCATCTGCATTTCAAGAATTTTTGTTGACAGATGGCTGCAAGCTTTAAAAAATTAATAATTGGAATAAACTAATCTTGGGCTTAATAGCCCCCCCCCCCCCGTGCATGCATCTTTGGAGAATCCTGGGATCCAGTTATAGAAACCTAAGAGACCTTATTTTTTAAACTACAAAATGACTTGTAAAGTATTAAAAATTTAGGCTCCTCTTACAGTTTTGAGAAAGGAAAGAAAAATACTCTTTAATTCTTGTTGTCTGATTATATGTAATAGGATACACCAGAGCATTGGTTTGATTAAAAATACCTGAAACAGGGTGCTCTGTGGGAATGTAGTTTTGACTGGAAAACAAGATTTAAAGACATTAGATAGGAAATCAGTATATTTCAATTTAAGAAGGGAACTCAAATGTAAGGCAAGCATTTTATGACTTGCCAAGTGTCATTCACTATGTGTTTAATCCTAGACAGTTCTTTGTCAGAAATAATTATTCTTTGAAACAAGGTCTCACTACACAGCCGAGGCTGATCTGAATTTCAGTATATACAGTGGTTGGCCTGAACTCACAAAGATCTGCCTGTATTGAGAGTGGTGGTTGGCACCTCCACACCTGGCTCCTAAGCCATTTGCATGTTGAGGAAAGGATGTAAGAGAATAGTGGAGACTTGATTATCACACAGAGGTTTTAGTGTGTGGGTGTGATTGTAGGCATATTGGTTTTGAATGGCCTGGTAGATGGTATAAAGAGCCGAGTGCAATACTGTAGTATGTGTGGGGCGAACACGTGAAACAGAACGGTGAAAAATGCACTGTGAGGCTGGAAAGTCTATTTTCCTCCAAATGACACGTTCATATATTGAGGAGAACCTTTTTTTATATGTATAATGTGGCTAAGTACACATTCTTTGCTTTATTTTGAAAGAAAAGTGGGGTGCTTGTTTAGCAGTTTTACAGATTTTATTGTGTTTTAAAGTTATACAAAAATTATGTAAGGAGAGTGCATAAAATAAAATTTAGAAGCGCTGCTTGCTTGTATTGTAATTTGAGGATATTGAGTAATGTGACCTTTGGAAAATCACATAACTGTTGAGTTTTGATTTGCTCTTCTGTAGAAGAGACATAATAATTGCATGTACATTATAGGTCTGATAGTAAGTGCCAACTGTATGTTCTGACTGTTAGTATTCATGCTATGATATTTCTCTGCTTACTTCAAAATTCTGCTGAATGCTACTTACAGTACACAATGACTGAGTTTTAAAATGAATTTTTTCTTTTTCTACTTTTACCTAGTTCAGTTCTAATTTTGCCAGGTTCAGCTTCTACATGCTAGTTCTTTTTCTAAGTTCATAGGTCTGTTTTTAGTCTTTGGTATCATTGTAGGCAGGGTGCTGTTTAGTCTTTTTACTGAATAAATTCACAAAGACCTAATGATCCTTGTTTTCCTTTATGAGGTCTTTCTGGTGGATTTTAACTCATGAAACTGGAACAGAATTTGAAGTCTATAGGACAGTTACTTGTAGGATTGTACCTAAACATTTTACAGTTATCCTTAACTTTCTTAGGATAACTTGGTTTACATCTATAGTTTTGTTTTTTTTTTTTTAACTTTTAAAATAATTTAAAATAGTATGGGTGTTTTTTCTCCATGTATGTCTGCACATGGGTGCCTGCTTCCTGCAGAGGCCAGAAGAGAGCCTCAGCTCCCCTGGGACTTGAGTTACAGTTCTAAATAAGGATGTGGGTGCTGGGAATCGAACCTGGCTCCTCTGGAAGAACAGCCATTGCTCTTAACCACTGAGCAGTCTCCTAATGCTTTTATATCAGTCTTTAAGAAATGACCTTGATGTCATACAAGTGAGTTTAAAACTGTTTTACTGCTTATGCTGAACACTAGGTGTAACTTGTAAGCTGTAGTGCCTTTCTTGTGAATTGATAATACCCATAGTACCTGCCTGACGGTGTGACTGTGAGGCTTACCTGCATAGAGCTAGTGAGCTCCTCACTACAGCATCCCGAGTAGGAAACAGTCATCGAATTTAATTTTACAAAAACTACACAGTAGTGGTAAAGTATTGAGTGTTGAATGAGCTGTTTCTCTGGGTTCTCTCTCTCTCTCTTTTTTTTTTCTCCATTGGTTACTCTTAACAAGCAGTTTTATCTTTTTTGCTAATCATTTTTTTTTAAGAGTCATTTTAGAGTCATTTTGTTAAAAGACTGTAGAGGAACATTTCTTGGCCCATACTCTTGAATGCCCCTCCCCCATGTGGGCTTGTTTGAATGCATTGTAGTGTTTTTATTAGATACTTTCGATACCTTCCCAACTGTGCTGACAGTAATGGTACCTAAGCATAGCCAAATGTTCTTTTGGGTGGGTATACTTGCCTCCAGTTAAGAATAATTTGATCCTGATGACACGGCTGGAATCCCCAGCATTGGGAGGCAGAGGCAGGAGGATTAACAAGGCACCTTGTCTCATACCCAAGGTGTGGGGAAGCATGCCTGATCAGATTGCTTGATTTAAAGTTTAAGTCAAATTTAAATAGTTTAAACTATTACATTAGGGCTGGAAAGTATCAAGTGTGGTCCCTTTCTATGGCTTTGCTTTCTTCTTGGTCTGTCTTGATTTCTCACATACATAATTGATCACTACTTCTTTTTAGGTTTTCATTAAAATGTTATTTTAGTAGTAAGACATATAAAATGCATACATATAAAATGTATATATATATATATATGGACATATGAAATGCTCCTTTCTAATTATTATGACTGTTTAAAAATTTTTATAGGTATTTAATGCCTTTGTGTTTTAGTTACTTTTTTATTGCTGTGACAAAACACCTTGACCAAGGAAATATAAAGCATTTGACTTGTCTTTTGAGTCCATGATGGCAGAAACAAGACATGGCTGCAGGAACAGCAGTGAGGTGACATCTTGATCCCAAAGCAGGAGCAGGAAGTGGCCGGAGAGTGAGAGAGCTAGGTAACTAGGAGTGGTTGGAGCTTGTAAAAGCTCAAAGCCCACCCACCCTCACTAACACCATCTTCAGCAAGGCCCCACAGGAGAACCAACTGAGAACCAGGTATTCAAGCAGTCAAGCCGTTATTGGGGGCCATTCTCATTTAAACAGCCAGCCACATCATGGCTCCTCTTACATGTATAGACTACATGAGACAGCGGAGGCTCGTTACAGTCTCCAATCTTTTTTTTTTTTTTAAGATTTATTTTTTTATTATGTATATAATGTTCTGTCCGCTGGTACACCTGCACTTGGGAAGAGGGCACTAGATGTCGTTATAGACGTCTAGCGAGCCACCATGTGGTTGCTGGGAATTGAACTCAGGACCTCTGGAGGTGCAGCCAGTGCTCTTAACCTCTGAGCCATCTCTCCAGCCCTCCAAGCTAAAGCTAGCCTTGAACTCTGTTTTCCCCTTCCTTCTTAGTGCTGGAATTACAAGCATGTCCGCACACCCAGCTCTCTGTCCCTTAACTTTGATACTAGTGATATTGCTAGGTTTTTAAAAAAAAAATTAATAGAGGATGAATATATTTTATGTAGGTTTGCCTAGAGATTTCTGTTTTAGACTTTTTTGGTATATTTGATATTGAGATAGAACTCTACCACTGACCTGTACCTCCAGACAGTCTCACTGAGTTACCTGGGCTGGTCTTGAACACAGTTAGCCCAGGCAGGCTTTGAACTTGTAATTGTGCTGCATCTGCCTGCCAAAGTGGGTGGGATTTTAGCCTGTGCTTCTAGATTCATCTAAAAGTGAGACACTTAAAATCAAATCATAAAGTCAGTTTTTTTAAAGTAATATTTTTGACACTTTGTAATTTTTTCCCATTTTGTTCATATCTGAAACAATAATATTTTTTGGTATTATTTAATGTAATATAAATTTAACTGCAGTCTAATTCTCAAAGTTAGATTAAGTATTTTATAATTGGAAATATCTTCGGGTTCAGATTAAATTTTACTCACATACAGCATTAGTACTTATAATTTTAATTATGAGTCTTTATAAATGGTTCAGTAGATGCAACTCAAATGTTCATAGTTAGCACTGTTTTTTCTTCTTTTGCTCTATCCTCTGAACCTTTAGGGTTCAGGTTACACATCTTCTTATCTCCTGGGTTTTCACCTGTTAGTAGATCCTATTAGTATCCTTCCAATGTTGATACGTCTATTGACATTTATATTTTATTGTATTTGTCTGTTTGTAATCTATCCTGGATTATGAGTTCCTTAAATTTGAGACAGTGGTTGGTTTCGCTTTGTAGATGTTTAGAAAATGTGTGAGTGATTGAATGAATGAATAGTTTGAGTTAAGATTATCCAATTCTGGGACAGCTATGTGTACATTGTTGTTTGTAAATAATAGGTGTGACTCTGAACCCTGAAATCCTCTTGGATTTTAGCGTGTGTAATCTTAAATTACTGACAATGATTTAATTGTATGTATTTCATGAGCCATTTTAAATAGATGATAGATCTGTGTTTTGCTTAAAATACCAAATGTAAGGAAGTATTTAAGTAAAACTTTGGTGTAAAAGACAGAAATTTGTATCAAGCAGCTATATAATTCCCAAAGATACTGAAAATATCTTTTTAATTACAACTGCTTGTTCTTGTCTTTTACCTTACTTGGTATCCTCAATATTCTCTTGTTTTAAAGCTGTCTTATTTTGGAATACTTCTAGATTTATAGGAAAGGTGCAAAGCAGAATGAGAGTTCCTGCATACCCAGTAGTAGTTCTAATTCATTTCCGTTGATCTCTGAATTCGGATGTAGGATTAGTGCCTCTCTCAGAGCAACCAGAAAGCTATTAACTGAAGTAATACTGTTTCAGTTTACCAGCTTTTCCAGTACTGTACCTTTTCTGTTCTGCAGTCAGTCCACATTGTACTTAGATTAATGTATCTGTTTCAGATTGGTTAATGTTTTTGTAATTAACATTTGTTTTCCTACTTAGTATGAATAATTTTTTAAGGTGCATTTTAAATTTTGTGTTAGTCTTTGGCTGCTCATGGAGATCATCTCCCTGGAGCTTGCTGCACATGGTGCTGGGAACCAAATTTGTGTCTTCTGAAAGCGCAGCACATTTTAGCCAAGGGCTGAAAGTTAGCCTTTTAGCTCTAGCATGAGTTGTTTTTGATACTAAGTACTTAATATCTGAAGCCTATTTCTTAAATTACTTTATACTTGTGGTGGTAAATGTTACTTTCAACATAGCTTGACTGTTGGTTAGTTGTTCACTATTTTGCTCTTTTCCTTATTGGATTGTGTGCAAATCTAATAGGACCCACATTAAAAAAAAAAGCAGCCACATTAATTTATATCAGCTTCCGTTATGTTCCACTGAGTACTAGTATTGTGATATTTCCTATGGAATTTACTTTTTTTTTTTTGAGCCATAAATTTGATAATCTTTTTGTTTTCAGTCTTAAGAGAGTCTCATTCTTATTGGCCTGCAAAGGCGTCTCATGCAGTGGTAGCTACATATAAATATTTGAATAAAGAAAAAATATTGTTAAATACAACCTTATTCTGTGTACTATTTCTCAACTTCAGATCATAGAATCTTTTTTTTTTTTCTTGCTAATCCTTTTTAAATTCAGTGAAGCATACAGTTTGGATTAAAGAATCATGTTGGAAATTATGGCTTATCTTAAAAAGTTCAGTACGATTAATTTCTGCCTGCCTGCCTCTCTTCATATTTTTAATTGCTCACTTTTGGCGTGGGAAAGTATGTTGAGACAGGGTTTTATTAGCCCAGTCTGGCTTCAGGCTTCTCTTTATGTAGCCAAGGCTTGAACTCATCATCATCTTCCATTTGAAGAATGATGGGGTATTTCTAAACCTATTACAATAATTAAGATTTAGTACATTTGTGTCATTTTTCCTTATCTTGAGCCCCCGGCAGTTACTAACTTGCCCGGAAATTGTTTTTCGTAGCCTTCAATGAGTCAAGTCTTTGCTGCTCCTAAGCTCAGTAGTGAGGGTGAGTAGGTATTAGGCATGGACTGTGGAGCCGATGACTTTAAGGAAAACCTTTACATTATTTAAGTGCACTTCCTTTGTAAAGCAAGCATATTAACATTGAGTGACACATATGCAGATGGACTGTTTACCCAAGTATTGCGTATAATATATATTCAGTAGCTGTATGTGGGAGCTCCATATTGTCTGCTTTTTTTAAGCTAGTGTTGTAGCTGGTGGCCCAGGCTGTCCTCAAGCTCCTCATCCTCCTGACTTTGGGGTCATAGGTGTGCAGCATCACACCCAGCTCTCCTTCTCATTTTTAACGGGAGGAGCTTAAACCAACTTAAGAAAGTTGGCAGATTTATTAGAGTTACAGTAGAAGAGCTGGGTGTGTGGGGGAAGGCCTGTAATCCCAGCACTTGGGAGGCAGAGGCTGGAGGATCTCTGAGTTCAAGGTCAGCCTGGTCTACAAAGTTTCAGGATACCCAGGGGTATACTTAGAGAAACCCTGTCTCAAAAAAAAAAACCAAAAAACAAAACAAACAAACAAACAACAACAAAAACACCAAAAGGAGTGGTACCCTTTGAAAAATATGGGGTACAGATATTCTAGGTTGTGGTTTTCTAACTGGTTGTTTTATCTAAGCCCTTTCATAAATCAGGTTCTGATAATTGAAGCTTCTTGACAGTTCCTTGGAATATCTTTATCTAGTGTGTAGGTACAGTTTGGGTAGACTAATTGAACGCCAGTGTAAACCACACATAACTCACTGAAATAAATTTGAATATGCGATGTGACTGTTTTCTTGTCATTTATCTTGTTTTCTCCCAAAAGAAGGCCCTGGGAGAGGTGTGTGTATGTGCACAGCTTTGTGTGCATGTGTAAACTTACAGTCTGTTGGGTTTAGCTAACAGTTCCTTTGGTTCCACAGAAACAAAACTGTCTGTCTGTGTTACATGTGAATAATTTTAATACTTTGTAAATATAGCAAGGCTACTCTACAGATTTTAGTAGTTATGGGACCATGATTTAAATAACTGAATTTTAGCTATTTTGTGTGGACTTATTGTAAAAACATTGTTTGATTCTTTATGAAAATGTTATGGCTAAAAACATACAGTTTTATGGTTTAAACCATGTAATTCTTTTAAATATGTCAAGTTAACGGACTATATAATTATTTTTCTAAAAATGAATTGAGTAAACGTTTAACAGGATTTCTGGTAAAAAAATATTCTACATGCATGATAAAGGTCATTCAGTAAAAATTTGTTCCACATTTCCATATGTATATTCTAAAACACAGTGAGGGTTTTTTAAAAAACAAATTCAGAACTGTGTTCTTAGATTCAAAATTATTAAAATAATTTGGTATTAGGTGATTTTCAATTGATAGCTTTATTTCTTATGGTATTTTTTTTGTCTTTCTATAGGGTTGAAAGACACACAGAAGTCTTCATGGATATAGTTGATACATTTAATCATTTAATTCCTACTGAACACTTAGATGATGCCCTATTTCTAGGATCCAACCTGGAGAATGAAGTCTGTGAGGATTTTAGTACAAGTCAAAATGTCTTAGAGGACTCGCTGAAGAACATGCTCAGCGATAAGGATCCTATGCTAGGATCTGCAAGTAACCAGTTCTGTTTGCCTGTTTTGGATAGCAATGATCCCAATTTCCAGATGCCTTGTTCAACAGGTAATTCTTACTTTTTTTTTTTTTTTTTAAGTCTGCAATTTAAAATAAAGACTTTTCAGCAGCATCTTTTTTCCTCTTCTTTTTTAAAAATGAGTGTAGTGAATTTAGGGTTCTTTCCTTTAAATTTAGTGTCTCTTTTCCAGGCATCAGTATTAGAGAATTTCATGTAAATTTTCTTCCAAGCAGTGTATAGAGCTATTTTCAAGGATGTTATGGATGTAGGTACAGTGACCATGTAACTTGTCACATGACATGGATGTTTGTGAGGGTTGCTGTTAGTAATTATGTCATTTTAACATGTGAATATTGGGACTCATGCTAGAAATAGAGGTTGCCTGGCAAATGGGACACTGTCACACAGGCCTGCTAGAGTCAGGGATGAAGGCTGAGTTGACATCTGTCTTAAGCTTTCATAGTTTTCTTGGCTCAAATTACATATACTTTGATATTTTATATGTCTGTCTTAAGACCAGACAAAGAACTCTAGACTACGCTGTCCTGTACACTAACCACTAGCCATGCATAATTATTACTCCAAGTTAGTTTAGTTTTAGTTGAGATGTGCTGTAAAATGCACATTAAAGTTTGGGTATTTGATTGCAAAGTATTTCATTAACTTCAATATATGGCAAGATATATAAGGCAAGATATTTGAAGATATTTGGTTAAATAAATTATGAGAATTAATTTTATGTATTTTTTACAAAGTTGTTTTTATGAGTCTGGGTCTCAAGTGTTGCTTTAGGCTGGCCTCTACCTCCTGGGCTCATGCAATCCTTTTGTCTGAGTAGAGGATTTCTGTGCCTGGCCTTTTTTTTTTTTTTTTTTTTTTTAACTGGTATTATTTATTGTATATTTACTGAGATTGAACCCAAGGCCTTGCACATGCCAGGCAAATAACTCGTCACTAGGTATAAGTCTAGCCTGCTGCTCTATATAAGTGACTACGTAGACTTCTGAAATTCTCATGTCACTTGAACAGTTGGAAAGCACTATTCTAGTATTTGTAGCTGAAGCAGCTGAAAGAGTAAGGAGAGTAACTTCTTGTCATGCTAAGTATTCTCAATGAGAAGTGTCTTTGGAATTGGCTATAAAGCTGAATGCTTATAATCCCAGCTTTCTGAAGCTGAGGCAGGAGGATTTTTAAGTTCACAGCCAGCCTCGGTTACATATGAAGACCCTGTCTCAAAGTCAAGGGAAACGTAAAGGGCATGAAAACACCTGACTATTTCCTGGAGTAATTTACAGGCTTATGTGCTGATGCCTTTAGACTGCTCCTGAAATATGTTGTCAGTATATTTACTATTTCTTTTTAACATTTTTTTGTCCAGTATTTTAAATTTATATAGTAACTGAAGGTTTGGAATGTCTGGATTCCCGTTGACTCAGCTCTGAAGACTTCAACTTTGGTTACTAGGACTCTCATTTCAATCACTCCTTATTACTGAAGTGTTTTCAATTGACATGTTATTAATGATATATCTCTGAAATGATTTATATTGTGTTGTTATCACATAGGTCACTTTATTTACTTGTATTACCAAATGTTCTAAAATTTTACAATTGTTTTGTGTATGTGCTGCGCAAGTTCTTTTTTTACTTTGGTGCCTGTGTCTGGGTTGTTGTATATATCTTTACTGTTAAGTACTTTGGTAATTTTTGCTTGTCCGAACACTGTTGGCTAGTTTAGTCTATGTTCAGAAGAAAAACATTTCATACCTGTGCGCTTGTTGGAATTATAGTTACCACTGATAATGTTTTGAAGGGTCTGGAATCAGAATGATTTTGCTTAACATTTTTACTTATAAAATTCTGGCTCATTAGTTATCCTAGTATTTCTGCTGGCTATTTGAAATATCTCTTAAAATGATAATTTTTGTTGATTTTGTTTTTACTAATGTAAAAAAGCTTTAGTTTTAGCGAACATTTTTTTCTAAGTAAAGACTTAAATTACTTTATTTTTGAGGATTATTTATGAATACTTGTTAATTATTCTGAGTAGAAATGTTCTCATTAATTTGTTGGCTGTAATTATTGTAGGTCTGTAGTCAATGAATTTTTTTGTTTCCATATGTATATAGTATATACACTCTTAAGACATGCAAAAGAATCTGAAGGACACTTACAGAAATGGTAAAGTTCTCCCGTTTAGGATTTTTTAAATTTCATTATTTGCCATTCGGTCAGGGGATTGGTTCACAGTTCTTTTTGTCCTTTTGAGATACTCGGTTCAGTCAGAAGCCTCTTTCCTTCCTCCCTCCCTTTCTCCCTCCCTCCCTCCTTCCCTCCTTCCTTTCTTCCTTCCTTCTGTCTCTTTCATTTCCCTTCCCTTTTCTTTTTCCTTTTCTTTCCTTCCCTTCTCCTTTTTCTTCCCTTCTTCCCCTCCCCCTTCCTTTTTTTCCCTTTCCTTTTTCCTTCCCTTTCCTGCCCTTCCTCCTTCCCTCCCTCCCTCCCTCCCTCCCTCCCTCCCTCCCTCCCTCCCTGCCTTCCTCCTTTTCTCCCTTTTTCCTTTTCTCCCTTTCTTCCTTTCTTCCTTTCATTTCTTCATTTCTTTCTTTCTTTTCTTTCTTTCTCAGTGTTTCTCTTTGTAGCATTGGCTTTCCTGGACTAGCTTTGTAGACCAGGCCAGCCTCGAACTCAGAGATCCACCTGCCTCTGCCTCCCTGAGTGCTGGGATCACAGGCATGCGCCACTGTGCTAGGCATCCACTTCTTTTGATTTATTTTTTAATTTTTATTTTTAAATAATAGTAGTAGAGAAATTAGTGCTGTTTGACTGTGGAATAATGGGTTGTTGGCTAGATGGTCTGCAGTTACTTGGGGAAACACTAAAGAGGATATTGAGAAACGTTGACTAGTAAGTAGTATCTCTCCTAGTTCCCACTGGCCAGTTTCAGGTTAGGGAAAGGTTTTTATTTCCTTATAATCAGTGTTTGGGTATAGTCCTTGTTAGGTAATGAAGTTGAGGGGGATATCTGTTTTATTCAAAGTTTAAATGTTTATCTTCTCTAAAAGAATGCTTACACTCAGTTTTGTTTAACTGAATACATATCAGATCCTGGCCAATTAATTAATCATATCAAGATACCAAAATTGGCAAACATGTTAACTTACTTCTAAATTACTGTTTCGTATTTGTGTTCATGAAAGTAATTTTAGTCTCAGAAATTTTGAGGCAGGGTTTTTACGTTGAGCTTGCAGGCAGAGGCAGTTTATAAAGAAAGCCCCTAGTTCTTTCACAGAGGATGTCTATGAAAGAGGTTGATAGATGGTTAGTGCTTTTGTGTTAATGTACCAGGTGCTGGGTAGAAGAGATTTCTGGCCATATCTCATTGTATCTTAAGGATACCTTAAGAGCTGTAGCAGTATGCATAGTAACTGTATCAGTTACATTTCTGTTGTTGTGGTAAAGTGCCAGGACCAAGAGCAATTTAAGGTAGAAAAGATTTATTTTGGCTTGTAGTTGAGTGCTGATGTTCACGATGGCAGGGAAAGCATGGCAGTTGAGGGCCAGCGTAGGTTTATCATCCCTCGGCTGCACTCAGGAAGCAGGGGTGAGACTTTAAACCCTCAAAGCCTGCCCCACTGATAGACTTTCTCCAGCCAGGGTTCGTAAAGGTTCTGTAACCTCCTGGAACTGAATAGTGCTTCTAACTACAGTGCTTCAAATACAGCAGGTCTTTTTTTGTGGGGGTCGGGGGAGCATTTCATTTGACCACAGCAGTTATAAACAGGCTTCTATTTGGTTAATTTCCCAAGTTCATTACTAAAAAAGCCACAGTACTAAGATGATAATAGTGTCTTCAGTTTTCTGCTTCTTATGTAGTTGAATGCTCTTGTAATCAGGGCTCTAAAGCTGGTTCTCAACTTTCATTTATAGACTTATTTTCAATTAGGATGAAGTGTTAAAATATGTTTTTTAGAAGGATAAAGAGGCTCTGTTTATATATATATTTAAAGACTGGGTTTAGGGATGATTTATTAGGGTCTGCAGTGTCTCATAATTATTAAGACTGAGTGGGAGTTGGAGGAGAAGAGACAAACAGAATAGTTAGTGATTCAGATGGCTGTGCAAATAGATGTTTTTACATATATGCAGTTAATAAGTACCAGTGGATAAAAGAGTATAGCAAACTCTCCTAAACATTGTGTGTCAGGCAACTATTATTTCAGAGTAGAATTCAGTTAGCTACAAGGAAAAAAAAATCCCCCATTTATTTGTTGCTCAGGTACAGCTTAATTCTCTTTCCTCATAATACACACACACACACACACACACGTACACACATGCACATGTGTATGTATATATATATATGTGTGTATGTGCGTATATATATATATATGTATGTATTTTCAAGAGCCTTTTGCAAATAGTATTTAAGAATAAAGGTTTAGCTTTGCCTACCCTTGTCTTCACTGTGTAGTCCAGGCTATCCCTGAAACTGTCACAGTCTTGCCTTAGCCTCCTAAGCACAGTATTTTTGTTTAAAATGAAGTATTTGCATTCATTTATTGAATGTAAGTTTTGTGTTAAGCCATTTACCAGACTATAAAAATTTGCCTCAGTTATTAGGGAGTTAGCATTTAATACAGAAATAGCGGTTTTTGGTGAATTGTCTTCAGTATGTTTCATAAGGCTAGTTCTGTATTTAACATTCATTTGTTGGAAGAGTAGTGTAGCTGTGGCTCAAATGTTCCTGAGCTGTGTTGTTATACCAAGAATTCTTAAATTAGTTCTCAAAATTGTGATTTCAGCAAGCAGACTTGAATGGTGAAATACAAGTCCCTCATCCCATCCTTTTTTTGTTTGTTATTTGTTTTTATTTGCTTGTTTGAGATAGGGTTTCTCTGTGGTCTTGGCTGTCTGGGAGCAGGCTGGTCTCTAACTCACAGAGATCCATTTGTCTTTGCCCCCTGAGTGCTGGGATCAAAGGCGTATGCCACCATGCCTGGCTCCTTATCTTTTCTTTTTTTTTAATTTTTATTTTCTTTACAATTTATTCATTATATATTCCAGTTGAAGCCCCTTCCCTCAACTCCTCCCAGTCACACCTTCCCTCCCTTTTTCCCCTATTCCCTTCCCCTAGTTCACTGAAAGGCCACAGAGGAAAAGGATCCAGGCAGCCCTGATAAGACTTGGTAAGCTGTGGGCAGATGGCAGAGGAGGAGAGCTCCCCCCCATAAGGAGACCAACAAAGCTAAAATATGTGAGCCCAGGTGGTCCTGCAGAGACTGAGGCGCCAGCCAAGGACCTTATCTTACCCTTTATTCCAAAGAACAGATTTGTTTTGTGTCACTACAAAAGCAATAAATAATCTGTATTGCTCCAGTTTATTCCCATAGTTCACTGTGCATGCAGATATCTAGCTAAGGTGTACTTGTCTGTTATTTATGTGGAATTGGAAGAGGTCAGAGGCACCGACTAATGTCATGATCTTGATGCTTTATTTTTTTTTGTCCTGGTACTCTTGTGCATTTTTATCAGCAGCCATGGGTCAGGGTGATCTGGTTTGTTTGTACAAAAGTAGAGTCAAGTCCTAGAGCCTGTATACTTAACATTCCTTTGTTTAATCTATATATACATTATGTATATCCCATATGTATATTAATCCCATATTACATGATTACTTCAAATCATTTAAAGACAATAAATTCAATGAAATAATTTGATTCTATGAACAATGTGTATATTATATAAATGTATATATTATTGATGTTATTTATACAGGCAGTGGAGAAGTAGCACTTAGTAAATCTTGACTTGAAAATAATAAACCAAAGAAAGGAGAGGGTGTGGGACCAGGAGGCCAGACAGTAAGCAGGGTGCAGCAGGAGTGCTGCCACTGGCCCTGCCACAGATTCTAACAGAAGCGTTGAAACCCCCTGTAAAGGTGCAAAACCTAGTGCTTTGGGTAAAGTTACTTTGGACATTAAACTGGAATTTCTATCCAGAGTTTCATTTTAATGTTTAATAAGTGACAGTCTTTAACAATACGCTTTCAGGGAACATAGATTTTATTATATTTTTAACACAGGCTTTTTAAAAAGGCAGTACTGTGAAACTAATGAAGACTACCTAGTATGTCCTAGTTCTCCAGATGGATTTTAAGCTATTTTTTAAACAGCTTTTTCTAGATATAAGTTATGTGATACTGCTTGGGAGGTGCTAAAACAGTGATGTTTTATTTGTTATCTTTTGTGCATAGTGATGAAATTGTAAAAACTTAAAGGTGTTAATAGGATCGTTTGTTTAACTAGGAGTTTGCTGTGCTGTCCTTGAGAAAGACAGGGCCAAGAAGTGATCTGAGGGTCTCTAATGTGTACAGGAGAGGAGAGGCAAAGAGGAGATGGGCTTGTACTGGACATGCAGCTTGGTCATGAGTTTTGTTTTACAACACAGTCTTAAAGTAGTAACTTACAGAGTGAATTCCTGTGCTGACAATCTTTGGTTGAACAAAGATTGAAAACCTTGGGGTTTTCTTCCCAGTTAAGGTAGCATTGCAGAGTGCCATCATTTCCCCCACAGTGCTGCCTACCTGCTTTTGGAGTTCCTTAATTCCTTGGTGTGTCTCCCCATACTCTCATCTTTCATCTTTATGGATTAGTTGGAGAATCTCCCGGATTTCTCAGCTGAAATTTCTGGTGCTCTGCTGTACATTCCTTTCTCAGATACTCCTTCTGCTAGTTCCGATGCTTTTGTTACAGACTTTAAGTTTTGCTCTAAATGCATTGTAATCGTTATCAAATGCAGGGCTAGGAGAGGAAAACTGTCATGAAGTCATTTATGAACTTCTTTGTATGGAAAATGATGACATTGTTGAATGCTAAATTAATGTTGGCCCCCTTTTCCTGGTAAAGCTAATTTCCTGTAACCCCTTTCTGGACAATAGATGCCAACTCCAGTGACAAAATGTGAAAAGTGCTCTCTTGTGTTAAATGGACAACAGCCAATGCTAGTTTGGAGGAGTCAACATAACACACTGAAATTGTTTTATATATATATATAGATTATATTTTGACAGCCTTAACTCTTTTAGTACGTCATTCTCTTTTCTTTTCTTTGATTTTTTTTCATGAGTTGTGTGCATGAATGCAAGTATCTATGTGCCTGTATATAAGAATCTGCGGGGTGTTTGGGGGGATACAAAATGAATAAAGTGTAATTAATAAAAGTTAAAAAAAAAAAGAATCTGCATGTTAGCACAGATGCCATCAGAAGTCATAACTGTTTGATCTTCCTGGAGCTGGATTTACAAGTGCGTGTTAGGCACCCGATGTGGTACTAAGAACTGAACTTGGGCCTCTGGAAGAACAGTGCATGACCTTCACCAATGGTCTCTCGCTCTAACTCCCACAATTTTATTTTTATACTCTATTCTCAACTTAGAATTTAAATAAGCTTATACTTGCATATACTACTTTGAACATACTGATATCTCACATATTCAGAGCTATTTGTATAATTAAAAGAGAATACTTTAACTTAATTGTTTGGTAATTTTATATTTATACATGTTAATGTGGAATTTACAAGGCTTATGGGGGTTAGTGAGTAAAGGTACTCACAGTCTAGCCTAAAGACCAGAGTTCAGTCCCTGGAACCCACATGGTAGAAGGAGAGAGACAATGCCCACAAGTTGTCCCTTGACCTTTACATGCACCCACTCTGCCGTGCCCATACATGAGATAAATGTAATAAAGAAAAAAGCTGTATGGACACTGAACTTGGTGCCCCTTAGCACTCTGGTAGCTGAGACAAGAGGATTGCTGCAAGTTAGAGGCCAGCCTGGGCTTCATAGTTAAAACAACAAAAATTCCTCCAAATAAAACTACTCACCAGCACAGAACTGAAAAAGAATCCAGAGTACTTGTTCATGAGTGCAGGTAAGAGGCATTTTTGGGCAGAGCAGCAAGCAGTCTGTGATTTATTTTGTGAGCGTGTGTATGATGTGGATGTGTATGCCGTGACGCACAGGTCATGGTTGAAGATGACTTGGTCGTCTGTTTTCTCCTTCAGCCTTCTGTGGGTTCTTGGCATTGAACTCCCTCATGCTTGTGTGTTCAGTGTTTTTCTATGCTGAACTATTTATGCCCTTGTTTGCTTTTTTTAATTTTTTTATAATTCGAAGGCTTCATGAGATGTTTTTCTAAATTTTTTAATATTGGTCTAATTATGTCCATAGTTATTAACTCTTTCCTGTTGAGAAGAACAATGCCTGTATAAATCTTTAAGTCCTTTATTCTGTTAGGGTTTAAGGATGCTGCCTGGAAAAGAGATTTGCTTAGAGACAGGGTGATATGAGGACTGGCAACCCAGCAGCATTGCACCCTCCAGTGCAGGAAGAGTCTTGCTTCAGAGCCTTGCCCGTGGTTCATTTGTTTTGTTCTTGTGTTCAATGTACTTTATTGGCTTTGCAGCAGGTCCTGTTTTTAAAGAAGGAAAGCCTCATTGAACACCCGGATTCCCCACTTTGCAGACTTAAAAACATTCCCTACTTTCCTGCTGACCCCAGAAACCCTGTTTCCTAGCCTTTCATCCTTCCTGTCTGTTGCTGTTGTAGACTTACTTCTAAGTTCTGACTTAGGAAGTTATGTGGACTCAGAGAGTACTGACCACAGTTTTAGATAGGGCTAGGTTCACCTGAGACTGAAAACATTTGACATCGCAGTTCTGTGCAGCACAGCCTGGAGAGTAGCCATCACATCAGTAGTAATATAAACTGCTTTGTGGTCTCTATGAGTGGCATGCACCCAGTTACAAAAGGTTGGTTGAGTGACCCTGAGCAGTCACTATAGCTTCAAGCATACCTGTCACTGGTGCTTTGTACTGATGCCTCTTCCGCTCACGTGTCACCCAGCATGCTTGGACTACTTGGCTTGTTTTCTGAGTGGGCTTGCTTCACTTGTCTAAGACTTTCTATGCTGATTTTATTTTTCACCTTTTTAATGGCTCATAAGCATTTACCCTCCCCCCCCATGATTTAGGGAGAAAGGGAATTATTGTAGTGTGTAATTCTAAAGATAATGTGAGCCAGCATTACTGTTTGCTTATTTGAGGCTTCATTCTTCGTGGACTTGTCAGTATGGGGAGGTGTGTGTGTGTGTTTAGAGACCAGAGGTCCGTGTCAGATAACTTCCTTGGCTACTGTGTACTTCATCTTTTGAGCCAGTGTCTTCTGTGGCCCAGGGTGGCCTTGTATTGAGGTGGCGGCCTAGCAGGCTTCAGTTCTGATTCTTGTGCTTCTGCCTCCAGGGAGTTGGGAGTAGAGACAGTCACTAATGTACCATTTGCTGTGCATTATTAAAACGTCATTTTTATGGAAGGAATATATGAAGGACATTTATTTTTCAATATGACTTCCTGCTTAGACCATTTCATAGAAGGAGAGACCATTATATTTGTCATACTGGCCTCATTTGTAAAATAAAATGTAAGAACTCTTTTAAAGCCCTTGCTGTGAATTAATACAGAAACTCGCTGTGATATATCTTAATGGTCATTTCCCAGTCTATTAGTGAAAACAATCTACTGCTTATAAAGTTTTTTTTAATATAGAGAACTGTGTATTAATAACACTTAATGTACAACACTGAAGGCAAACATTTTTAGGCATCAAATTTTCTCCTCTAGGAAGTTCTGATTCTTAGTGTTTTTTTTCCCTAGACATCATGTGGCTGAGCCACCAAGGGTGCCAGTGTTAGTTTGATTAAATATTGGGAAAGTTAATTTGTTTTAGATTTTTAGATAAATTAATCAAAGTTTTTTTTCTAGGTCGGGGGGATACCTTCTTGTGTATACTTTGACAGCTGCTGTATAGAGGAGTAGGGAGTTGGCTCAGCAGCTATGAGCACTTGGTTGCTCATAGAGGACCCGAGTGAGTTCAGTTACCAGCACCCATGTCAGACAGTTCATATCTGCCTGTACCGCCAACTCCGGGGATCTGAAGCCCATCTTGTCTCCGAGGACACCCACATGTGTACAAACAAATTCTCACATAGCACACTTACATACAAGAACTAAAAATAAATCTTATATAAGGGATTTTATAAAACCGACATTTTCTCATTTAGGGTATGATTTTAATGTATACAGACTTCATATGTTATCCCCTGAACTTTGCTAAATACTGGACACTGCCTTTAATAGTTTTGATGTGTATATACATTTGTCGATTAATAGATAAATTGTGTTTGTGTGGATAAATAGATCCCCTATATTCTGTTAAATACTTGCCACTGACTTTAAAACGTCTTGATTTATGTGTATGTATATGTATATATTATACTGCTAGATAGTGTGTGAACTCCATGTTGTGCATATGGGGGTGAGAGAAAAACTTTTGGGAGCTCTTGTTGCATGTTCCAGGGATTGAATTCAGGGACTCAGGCTCGAGGGCACGCACTTTCACTTACTGAGCCATTCTGCCTGGGTGACGTACCTCCCGCACACCCAGTATACATGATGGGGCAGGACTTCTCTTACTTTGTAGACCAGATAGACTGGCCTCAAACTCATGCCAGTCCTCCTGCCTTAGCCTCCTAAATGCTGAGATTAAACATGCCTGCATGTGATATATATATTTTAATACCTTATGAAAAACGTCTTGAAGGTACGTGTTTCAACTCATTCTGTTTTCAGGTATTTCCTTCATGTTACATTTTTGTTCTTACCACTTTTTAGGATTTTAGTTGAAATTTCTGAATATGTGAGTATAGGTAAATCTGTGCCACAGTGGACCTATAAACGTCAGAGAGTAACTGGTGGGAATCTGTTACTGCTGCTTCCAGGCTCTAGGCTAGCTGGCCTGTGAATTGTTCGTTAATGCTCCAAATTCCACTTCCCATTTTGAAGTAGAAATACTTGATTATAGGCGTGTGTCACCAAATCAGTTAGTTTAGTAATTTTTTCCCTTTTGTTTAGCTTTTTCAAATTTTTAAATTTCTTTTAAAATACATCTTCTTGCATATCTTTTAAAAGTTCATTTAAATGTGTTTTAGAATAAAATGGACTGGAAATCAAGTATATGCTATTTAGATAACTGAATAAGGATACCTTTTATTTTTTACAAAGAAAGGTTTGTCATTTTAACACATGTGCCTTCCATTGGGATTCAGCATTGTTACTATTTGGTTCTATTTGCTTTACTCATGAATGAAGTTTGTGATTTCATCCAGTCCAGTCATAAAATATCTTCAACCGGAAGGACTTAAAGCACAATTCTATACCTAAATGGTTATATAATATTATCTAGTTAGCTATCCAGATTCTAGTTTATTATTTGTTTCCAAGTTAATCCTTTTCAACTGGTTTATTTAAATCAGGGTGCAGGTATAACATTTCTGAAAGTCACTCTTTCCTATTGATAACTGTTTCGTTTTTGTTTATTTGAGATGTCTCTAGCCTAGACTGATCTTGAACTTCTAATATTCTGTCTTCACCTCCCAAAGGCTAGGATCATGAGCTTTGTGCATGCTAGGCAGGAATTTTACCATTTGAAGTACTACATCCACCCTTAGCCTTAAAACTGATGCTTTTTGAAGAAGTGAGAGCACGCATTCCAACTAGGCAGCAGTGGTGCACGCCTTTAATCGCAGCACTTGGGAGGCAATCGAAATTCTGGAGTTCAAGGCCAGGCTGGTCTAAAGAGTTCTAGGACAGCTAGGGCTAGACAGAGAAACCCTGTTTCTTTCAAAACAAGACAAAACCCAATAACAACAACAGAAAGACCACCCAACCCAAGAATGGCCTAAATTACAGGTATTTAAAAATTGTTGCTGAGGTCACCTGGCTTGTCCTTTTGTTCCTTTACTTCCTTCAAGTTAGAAGTGCTGATGAAAAGCATGATTTAGAGTTAAGGTTAACCAGATTTACAAGAATTCTTCATGGGTGAAGCTTTGTAGTTAGTATTGTATGATGTCAGAGATCCTACCGTGTTTGATTGTGGAACTCTTTATGTTAAGTTTGTTTACTAGGCTGAAGTGACAGGAGACAGATCTCTTAGCACTTGAGATAACAAGCCATCTGCAAAACTAACTGCTAGTGTAAAATACTCCAGTTCTCATCAGTCTCTCCTCTAACAGATTTTATGTACCCATTGGCATCAGTTAAAGCCATTCATTGGTTATTTTCTAATTATTTTAATTCATGTTTATTTGCTGGCATTCTTCCAGTAAAATTAAAGTTTTCCTTAATGCCTGCAAGGTAGTATACATTTTTATTGATAAGATTGTTGAAAGGAACAAACCTTTTTTTATTTAAATACTAAACCAGAATTTAGTCAACGTTTAAGAGTTTATGTTGGTGAAATAGTTAGAGCCAACCCCATGCAGAGAGCCTACTGTCCCCTTTGATTGTCACAAGGGCTCCATGCATCTAAAGTATGTATTAGAATGTCATTTTTGGCAGGAACATATGTTTCTGTGCTCCACTTTAATGCTTGCTTTATAGGAGCACATCATCATACTTGGTTTTGGTTTTGATGTTCAGCTTTCTTTTATTTTTTTTTTTAATCTTACATGTAGCCAGTGAGATATATGTCTAATATTCAGATGACTGTTTAACTGTGTATATGTTACTGTTGTAGAGGCAGTGCTTTTTTGCTTTTTGTAAAATTTGAGGTCTTTGTCTTCACTTTGGCTACAGCCATATATTTTCTCTGTTTTATGTTATATATGGTTACTGTTGATTTCATTATGAAAGATTTCCTGATAGGCAGTGTTCTCAAAGTAAAGCAAATTCATAAAAAGAGGTTAGCTTGAAAATTTAAGTTGTTAAGGAAATCATGAAATTTGCAGGCAAATGGTGGGAACTGGAAAAATTCATCCTGAGTGAGGTAACACAGGAGCAGAAAGACACATACGATATATATATATATATATATATATATATATATATATTCACTTATAAGTGGATATTAGCCATATGATACAGGATAAACATTAAAATCTATGGTCCTAAAAGAAGCTAAACGAGGTGGACGCTAGGAAAGTTGCATAATCCTTATTCAGAAGGGCAAACAGGATAGACATCGGAAGTGGGAGAAGACAAAGAATAGGACAGGAGCCTTCCACATAAGACCTGAAATACTCTACCCACCAAAGTATAGAAGGAGATACTAAGACTCATAGCCAAATTTTGGGCAGAATGCCAGAATCATTATGGAAGAAAAGAGATAAAAAGACCTGGAGGGTACAGGAGCTCCACAAGGAAAACAACAGAGCCAAAATACCTGGGCCCAGGGGGTCCTGCAGAGACAGTACTCCAACCAGTGACCATGAATGGAGAGGACCTAGACACCCCTGTTCAAAGGAATTCCATTGGCTGCTCAGTTTCCAAGTGGGTTTCTTTATAAGGGGTACAGGGGCTGTCTCTGACATGAACTCAGTGGCTGGTTCTTTGATCACCTCCCTCTGGGGAGTGCAGCCTTGCCAGGCCACAGAGGAAGTTGATGCAGCCAACCTTGATGAGTCCTGATAGGCTAGAGTCAGATAGAAGGGGACTAGAGAAAGGGCATAGGGGGAGAAGAGGGAGGATGGGTGGGATTGGGAGGAGACGAGGGGGCTGCAGCAGGAATACAAAGTGAATAAATTGTAATAAATATATAAATAAAACTAAAAAGAAAAAAATTAAGTTGTTGATAATGTTTGCTCAGTATGTTTTTTTAGCATTAGGCTCGATTCTGATACTAAGTTTGATGCATACTGGTGACAAGGAAATTGTCAAATGACCTGGAGTAGTGAGTGAATAGTGTTCATTGATATAGAAATGTTTTTGTGACAATTTAGGAAATAATTATTCCACATAAATTTTCAGTAAACTTGAATTTAAAAACGTATGTTATAAAAGCTTTTCATCCTTTTAAAAAGTGGTATATTGAAAATTTTACTTTTAAATGTTCATTTAGTTGTTTTAGAAAATACATTACTTGCCCCTTCCCAGATACAAGGTGATAGTGGTACTGGTGCTAGAACCCAGACACTTATGCATGTGAAGCAAGTGTTATATCCCCAGTGCCTTTGCATTATTCTTTATCAGTGATACTGTCAACGACTGCTTTAGTAGGTAAGGCTTCTGGTCCTTCAGTCAGGTGAGCCCAAGACAAGTATTTGGGCAAAGTATCATTCATGAATGATACTTTTCTCATTTTTTTAAACATTTAGAACATCAAGCATCTTTTATATTCTATCCATTAATCTAATTGAGTGGCCAAGAAACAGATTGACAGAAATATGAGGCAAAAAAGTAAGCTATATGCATGTAACACTGTAGAATTGAGCATCTTAACTGAGGTGAATTTGGTAAGGGATTAATACTGTGGCAGTCATAAAAAGTCAGAAAGTACTACAGTTATGAGGAAGTACAGACTTCTAAACCTGTTATGTAGATGGTACAAGATGGGGATAGTTGCTTTAAAACTAAATACATTTAATAATTTACCTTTTTCTCCTGAAGTATGGCCCATATCAGTATATTGCAGTTATCAGGATTTTCTTGTTTTTTACATTTTAAAATGTTTTGTGTTGCTCCAGCTTTAATGCAGTGCGGATATGTTTTTTGTCAAAGCTCCTCTCTTTTATCTTTTCAATTGTAGTTTTTAAGAAGATTTAGTTTCTAGACATACATTCTAAAAAATAGTAATTATGTTTTTTTGAGGAGCAGCCTTTTTGTTATTTTTTTCCCTCATTTATCTGTGCTTTCTAATCTGTTTCTAAACTGTTTGCTTCCTAACTCTGAGCTCTGGGGGAGACTACTTCCCTAATTTAATAGAGGTATTTTAATTCTCTTGATTGAGTTGATTAGTTGAACATGAAGGTTCTAAGTTCTTGAGGTAGGTAATAGGGATCTGTGCTGTTTTGTGCCCATTGTTTAGATATTGACATATATCAGAAGGCTTAAGCACAATATTCTTACCCACGTAGAGTTTATATTCTATGTAGTGTGTACATACAACCATCAAAGATTTTTCCTGCGGTGTTCAATGTTCAAGCTTTACTTTGTAGGGGAAGAATACTTGCCTTTAAGAAGTTGAAGGCTTTCTTGTTTGTCTCTGTTTTCTTCTGTTGATGTTACAGTGTACATTAGTTTACTTTTCATCACTGTGACAAATAGCCTAGGTAAGGAAATAACACAAGGAAAAGGTTTATTTTGGTTAACAGTTTTGTAGGTTTCAGTCCACAATCAGTTGGCCCTATACTTTCAGGTCTGGAGAAACAGCATGTCATAGTTAGAATGTGTGGTATAGCAAAAGAGCTCAGTTTGTGGCTGGGAAGGAGTAGCGTAAGGAAGGGACCTTCATCCCTAAACACCTTTCAAGAACACACTCAGAGTTCCATGAAGACCTTCCACAAGGCTGCACCTCTTCAAGTCTGCTGCCTCCCATGAAAGCCTTCCTGGAGACCCAGCCTCTGACACATGGATCTTAGGGGACCATCTACAATCCAAGCTACAGCAGTTACAGCACAGAGAGATTCATTGAGATGAGACACTTAATAAGTAAAAATGGTTTATGTTTCTATAAAAAGGCTGAGGGTTTTTTTTTTTTAATTTAACACCTATTATTTTATGGTAACACAATTCTTATTAAATAACATTCCAAGCATTAGCAATATTCTTGATAGTTGCATAATTATATGTAAGGAATTAAGGTTTGCTTTGACTAAAAAGTGGTTGATACTGTATTGTTTACTTGTTTTTAAAATGCTATTATCTGTCATGTGCTGTATTGTATTGGAGTATGCAGTGATTATTTGATAGACACTCCTGCCCTCATGTAGCTTACAAGCATAGTTGTAAGATGATAAATGGTTATAGTTGTCTGTTATATAACGAAAGTTGTCGTGGGTTATTTGAGCGTGTACCATAAAGAAGAGCAGCTATGGAAGTGAGTCGTTTGTCATGTATGCATGAAGACCTGACTTTGATCCAGGTGCTGTTTTTCTGTTGTTGTGGTGAAGCACCATGACCTAGACAGCTTACAGAAGGATGGGTTGCTTTGGGCTTATCGTTCCAGAAGGAGAAGGTACATCATGCTAGGGAATTGGCAGGCATGGTAGCAGAAACACAAGGTGAGGTTTCATATCTTCAAATGTAAGCAGAAAGTATAGAGCAAACTGAACATGGCCAGAGTCTTTAAACCCTCATAGCCTGTCTCTGTTGACATACTTCCAGCAGTAGGGGTACACCTCCAAACACCTCCTGATACAACCAGCATTTGGGAACCAAGGGTTCAAGTACATGAACCTATGGAAAGCTTTCTCACTCAGACCACCACAGATCCACAGAACTTGCATAAAAAGCTGGGTTTGGGCTGTTGAAGTGGCTTAGTGGATAAAGATGCTTGCTACCAATGCTGACTGCCTGAATTTGGCCCCTGACACCACATTGGTAGGAAGAGAGAATGGGTTACTGCAAACTGTCTTCTGCTTTCCACATATGGGCCATGCAATGCACATGGTGCCCCCCAGGCATACCCCAAAGCAAGTAAATAAAGTGATAGCTCTTTGAAAAGATGTGTGCAGTGATGTGTGCCAATGATCCCAATTCTAGAGAGCCAGAACCGAGGATCCCTAGGGATTGCTGGCCTGCCATCCTAGCAGAATTGGTTGTTTTGGCTAGCTCCATCTTCAGTGAGATAACACTGTCTCCATACTAAGATTGAAAGCATAATGAAGATAATTGCTGAAAATTTTTCCTGGCCTGTGCACATAGGTACCCATCAGTGTTCAAGCATACATAAAAAAATAAACAACAGATAGTATCAGTATTTGGGAAGACATGTAGTGGCTAGCTTTCTGAAGACCTGGGGTGCATAAAGCACATTATAAGCAAAAAAAAAATCATTTGAAAAGGTGATTGTTAAGTACTTTTCTTAAAGTAATTTGTTATAAATCAAATATGTGCATATTTTTGTGTTTTCCTTAGTTTCATAATGTGTCTTAGTAGGTTAGAAATTGCCCTTGGTTCATTCTTTAGCCTTTCTGTGATGTCTTATGTTTAGATACTTAGTTGGTGTTTTGATATTATATTTCTGCTTCCGTTTTCTGTGGGTATAGTTGGCAGTTACATGGTGTGGAATATACATATCTTTCCTTTTTTCGAAAGTGTAAAAGTGTATTTTTATTTTTTTATTTTTTTTAACATCTGTATTGCACTTTTCTGTCCCTCCACCGAAAATATTTTTTTCTGAGTCTGGATCAGTGTTAACCACTTCTTAAGGTCACATCAGTAGCTATCATGATAGTAGATCAAGGCCATTTATCTTTTCTTTCATCCATTAGTGACATTTAACTTAACGGATCTTTGCTTTTTTGAAATTTTTTTTTTTTACTCAAGTATCTTTATTTTTTTTAACTTGTTTGTCTCAATTTAATTTTTATGCTTTAGTTACTGACTTCTAGATATTGGAGTGTCACAGAATCCAGATTTTAGGCAGTTCTTCTGCTATACTCACTTTGTAGTATGTCACTCCATTTTTAATTTAAAAAATTGAAAACCTTTATGATTCAGCTCTCAAGCATGTGTGTGAAGGATGGTGCATGCATGTGGAGGCCTGAGGTCAGCCTCAGTGTTTGTTTTGGGAGCAGGAATATCAGTGAGGTATATATGGACTTGTCAGTTTTGCTCTATCAAGTTGTGGTATACTACATGCATTAAGTTAACTTCCTTGGAGTGAATATGATTTTTAGGTACAAATATGTTTCTAAATACAAATAAGTATGTAAGTAATGCTGCTAAGTATACTTATTTTTGTATCCTCTTCCAGTTTCATTACAGTTAAGTTTACTCAAAGGCTCACTGAATCAAGCAAAGCAAACACATTTACAGTAGTGATGGTAGACAGATGGGTCACAGTGGAGCCACCATTCAGACTTTTTAAAAGACTGTAAACAACCTATCTCAGCTTCAGATCCACAGACTGGCACGGTAGAAGGGAAGAACAGACTCCTGCAAGTTGTCTTCTGAATTAAACTGTCCATGCTTACGTACCATGGCATATGCGCACACGCACACACACACACACACGCACACACACACATACAATATGTAAAACTCATTGGCCTGTGGATTTAAGTTGGACAGTTTCATTCTTCCAGATTGTTCCTTTTTCAAATTACAATGTAGAATTTTTTTTTGACAGAATAAATATATGAAAGGTGAAGAACTTCATATAATAGCTATTCGTTATCACCTTAAATTGCTCGAGATAATTGGTGCTGACTGTGTACAGTTTGTGCTTTTTATGCATCTTCCCAATGCATGCACGCAGGTGCGCCCACACACTTGCATAATTTATGTGCTTTTATGAAGAAGAGAATAAGTCGTAATTTACTTTTTAAAGTATTTAATGTAAACTTCTTTCTTTTTTCACTGTGCAATAACATAAATATTTGACCGTGATAGAATAGCCTCATTGGACTGCCTCACCTCTCTCTCATCATCTTGTATCTTAAGAGAATCCTGATGAGTTTTCCTGAAATATTTTGTAGTGCAAAGCATAGTGAAGACCATCGACTCTTTGAGAGTAGTGCATGCTTGGTAGTAAAATATTTGGAAAACAGAAGAAAAGTAAATCCTTACCTTTAATAGAGAAAAATTAATACAAAGTTAATGTTATATTTTCATCTGTATCCTGTCAGGCTTTTTTTCTTGTCTAAATGTACATGGATATGCATTTCATTTATATGACTTCTTGAGATCAAAGATTAGAAAGTTTTCTGGTCAACATTTTCTTTGCAGTTCCTTTTTCCTCTGTTTTTAGGTTTATCTTGGGAAAGGGTTTGAGCAGTTTTGTGAATCTACTCGTTGACCAATTGCTCTTCAAAAAGATTATGTCATTTGAAAGTATATTTATTAAGAATTTTGTTCTCTTTAAATTTTAGGATAGACCACTATCTTGTTGAGCTCTTTTAAATGAAGTTCTTCTACTTGGATACAAAGAATGAGGACTAGATAACTTCTTGAGGTTCCTTCTAACCCCTAGGATGAAGATAATAACTAACATTTGTATAGTGCTCTAAAGTTTACAGAGTGAGTTTTCATACATCATCCCACTTGATCCTCACAACAGCACTGTGAGGTAGGTAGGACAGGTACTGTTACTCTCGTTTCAGAGTTAGAGGAAACTGTTAGACAGGTTAAATGGCATAACCACATTCGTGTTCTGCCAGGGATTTGCATCCAGGCCGTCTAATGGAAACAGTAACATTCTTTGTACAAGATTTCAGCAAGTATGCTTTTAAGGTTATTTATACATACTGATTTGCTAAGGTGACATTTGTTTTGTATAGAAATAAACTTAGTGGCAATATTAATACTGTCTTAATATTTTCTTTAACATCCTTTTCATCCTTTCCTCAGTTAATGCCTTTGTCTTACTGGTTAGGGAAAAGTAATTTAATTGCATAACTGCAAATACCCACTGCTTTTCGTAACATTGAGGGAAGAAGTACAACTTTCACTTTTCTTTTTTCTGTCCTTTCTTATTTATTTTACCATCCATAAGTTATCTGTATCATTCCCGCACATGAAACATAATGTCTCTAATTAGCATTGTAGCAAGAATTAGACTATTTGGTTTGGGCATGAACCTAGAACTAGGAGCTTTTCAAATCATAGAACACTTGTGTGCTACCTCAGTTAGAATTGAGATAATTGAGTATTCCAGAAATAGTTGCCTGTTACATTCTCAACGTCAAAGCAGATGATAATAGATGAAGTGAAATCAGCAAGGATTCTTCTAATCAGCTAATTCTTCTGAGTAGTTACCTCCCAGGGCAGACCTTTGTCAAATGGAATTGATGTGGGTGCTTACTAGGAACAGTATTACACATATTAGCAGTAGACTTAGTGGCTATACAGTATCACATTCAAACACTTTTTCCCCGTGTACTGCTTTTAAATTTATAACAAACCCAATATTTTTTTTAAATAATTTTTGTTTTTGTCTCTTTCTAGTTGTTGGTCTTGACGATATTATGGATGAAGGAGTTGTTAAAGAAAGTGGTAATGATACCATTGATGAAGAAGAATTGATTTTACCTAACAGGAATTTGAGGGACAGAGTAGAAGACAATTCAGTGAGATCACCAAGAAAATCACCTCGTTTAATGGCACAAGGTAATCCTTCCCAAGAGGTTAAGCTAGAAAATCAGATGCATAAAACATGGATGTTAGGTTATACACATGCTAAGCAGGTTATCTGTGTATCTACCACCCACCTATCTATGTACCACCCAACGGATCATAGGGCTTTCACATCTCAGGCTGAATTCAGACACCCTGTGAAGCTGAGGCTGGCTTTGAACTGACTATGTCACCTCTAGTTTCTAAGTACTAAGATTACAGGAATATTCTAGTCATATCTGACTTAAAAGATTGTTTTTCAAAATATGATTTGTGTTACAAGCATTTTAAAATTTTATTTTTTACTTACATATTTTAATTTTTTGAGATTATAATAATTACATCATTTCTCCCTTCCCGTTCCAACATTCCAAGTCTCCCATGTAACCATCGTTCCTTGGTCCTTTTTAAATTTATGACCTCTTATTTCATTAATTAGTGTTGTACATGTGTATGTGTTTCTGAATATACAGATACATCCTTCTCAGTCTGTGTAATGTTACTTCTAGGAGTTGTTAGGGCTGAGCATTTTCTGTTGGATAACTAATTGGTATGCTCTTTCCTGGGGAATACTGTTTTTCTTTCTCAGAATTTCTCAGTTGTCTACAGTTCTTTGTGTAAGATTGAAGCTTCCTGGGCTTTCCCCTGTCCATATTAGCATGGCTGTTGTTGTTGTCCTTGTTCAGCTCATTTTTAAGCAGTCATGTTGGTGAGACTTTATAGGTGTAGCTGCTGACATTACTAGGAGTTACAATCTTAGAGCAAACTCCCTCATCCATTGGCTGTTAACAGTCTTTCCTCCCCTTTTTCCGCAGTGATTCCTGAGCCTTAGCTGCTCTATTTCTTTTGTAGATGTATCCATTGGAACTGGGCTCCACAATTTGGCATTTTGATTGGTTGTGTTTTCTGTATAATACTAATTAATAAAACAATAGTTTTCTTTAATCCCTCTAGCTTCCAAAATAATAGGCACAGAGAGACTATAATTTATTATTAAGCTGTAGGTACTATGCTGGGCAGATTCTGAGCTATTCTAATCATAGTACCCTTAAAATTCACATAAAAGCCAGTCACTTGCCAATCTGACAGCCGGACAGCTTCTGCACTATCAGTCTGTCCTAATTTACAGTGGTTAGCTTATCTGTATTTGGCAACCTTGAAGAAAACATCTATCTTGGTGTGTATATAAAGTTCTTAACCTCAATCAATCTCTATCATATCTTATATCTATCCACATAAAACATCTATCTAGACCTTAAAACATCTTGACTCCTAAGCAACTAAGCTTAATTGAAAAAATAGAACCGTCTGGTCTTCAACCCCATCAGAGACTTGAGAAGGAATGAAATTGTACCTGAGTGCAGCAAGCAGCTTCCAAGATAATAGAAATAACAGAAACAGTTCACTGCATGAACAGCCACCCAGAATCTCACTACCTCTTTATATATAAGCATCATATTCAGCCTTCTGGCCCAGTATATATGACAGACATATGAAACAGGAACTATGAAGGACTTGCTTACCAGGTCTTGGCAGAACTCAGCAGTTGACTTGGCCTGCATCTAAGTTTGCACATTTTAGGCAGAAATCTGTCTGTAATAGAAGCAAGGGTATATCTTTGCCCAGGGGCCTTGCCATATTTGAAACCATTTTCTTACGGAGGTTCTTCGATGCCCGTCGTCTTACTTTGAGTTAGGCTGGGGATGCTGCCAGGAGTTGACATGTCTCATTGTCAAAGAGGTCTTAAATTAATAAAAACATCTTTAAATGCCACATTCTGTAGGTCTCTGAGGTTTTTGAAGAGTTTTATCTATTTTTATATATCTATAGAATCACTATCAGTCATAAATCTTAACAGGTAATGTTGCTTGTTTTTAGCTATTTACTATTTGTTTAACCTAGAGTGTTTATTTTGTGATAGATTAGACTAGTGACTGACATAACCATGAGTTGATCAACTATTAACTTGCATTACTTAATTATACTAAACAGTTTGTAGTTGCAGATTTTAAAAGGACTAGAAGTAGCTAGGCATGATGGTGCACTCCTGTAATCTCAGCACTGTGGGAAGCAGAGGCAGGCAGATCTCTGTGAGTTCGAGGCCAGCCTGGTCTACAAATCAAGTCCAGGACAGCCAAGGCTGCACAGAGAAACCCTGACTAAAAAAAACCCCAAAAGAAAGAAAAGAAAAGAAAAAAGAAAAAAAAATTTATAAATGAATTGTATGTGTACAGGAACTCATACCAGAGTAGAAACACACACACACACATATATATAAAATATATTATATGTAATGTGTGTGTATGTGTATATATGTGTGGATAACAAAAGTATAACAAAAAGTAACCTTAAATTTGTATCAATATACCAAAATTTATACCAATGAAAACCTTAAATCTATATCAGTATACAATAATTACAACATTGTAAGCTAAATAATAATTAAAACACTAAATTGAATCATAGATTGAATAATCTACTTTTTGTCTATTTATTCCTATAAGAAATTTTCATATTCTCCCTTCTTTCTTTTCAACCACTTTCTCCTTACCTAAGAAATACAGAGAAGAGGAAAAGAGAAATTCCTGAGTATGTTTTTATACCTTGTTTTTTTCTCTGATTAAGACCATTAATAACTTGTAACCAACTCCCCTAAATGACAACAAGCATTCATAGTCCAAGAAAACAACCAAATCTACTCACCCCACCTTAAGGGAAATGGGATGTTGTCCTTCTTAAGGTTGCTTCTTGCTGATTTGGGACGGTAATACTTTGGGGGGATCCAAGTAAAATTGGGGAAAAAATGGTTAATTAAGCTAGCAATAACATTTGGTGACTAGTCTCTAAATGTTAAGAAATTTCAGACTGTTAATATTTGTAACAGTCTGAAAGTCTGGAACCAGTAGTTTTTTAGAAGCCGTCCTGGGAGTAGGCTTTGGAGGAACAGGAACTGAAGCAATCTGAGGCTGGAGCAAGCAAGAATACTGGAATAATGTGTCAGCATCTCAACATCCTGACGATGAATCCTGTCAGCTCTCATCCAGTGTCACTATTCTTTTTGTCCTGAAAAACATATAGTTTCTCATAAGTAATATATAGTCCAAAAATATAAATACATGAGATATGCCAGATGGTTTTCTGCTCTTTGTATGAGCAGAAGAAAGGCATCGGTTTTTCTTTAAATCAGTCTGGATTGTAAACCAAACTGTAAAATCAATTTACCTATGCCATTTAAAAGAGTGGCATTTAAAAGAGTGGCTTTTAAAAGAGTGATAAGTTTTGAGGATATTGTAGCCAAGGGTTTATTGTCCACATACAGTTGAAGTCCTGGCTGGAGACATTTTTATGTCTCAGTCTTGAATTGTTCCCATATGGAGGGATCAGCAATTTATGTTACCTGTCTTGTTGGTCTTCTTGACTTCTTTCCTCTTTTGTGTAGCCAAGATCTTCAGGGGGAAATCCCTCTGTCAAACCTGATCCTTATCATTTTATTTATTTATACTTATTTTTTTTCCTTTTTTCCTGATAACAGAAACACAAGGCTTCCCTTCCCAAATAATATAACCTGGGTCCTCTAGTTGTGAAACCATTGCAAGTGTAGAATGATTTAATTTAGCAGTTCCTCTTTTACTTAGGTGTGTTTTATTTTTGACCTTTCTTAAAGAGGATGTATAAAATCAAACATAAAATCATTTTTCATGATGAATATCAAAACAAGACTGTATCACATCTAAATATGCTCCTCTGGGCCCTTGGACCCCATTGTGGCATTGTGGCAGGCCGAGCTGCCACTTTTTCCTTTGAGAGCCTTGAATCCTTGAGGACTGCCTGGCTACCCAGAACAATAGAAAAGGTATTACCTATTTTTTTTTTTTTTTTAGTTATTTATTTTTATTTTACATACATTGGTGTTTGAATGCATGTATGTCTGTGTGAGGGTGTCAGATCCCCAGGAACAGTAGTTACAGACTGCTGTGAACTGCCATGTGGGTGCTGGGAATTGAACTCTGGTCCTCTAGAATAGCAGTCAGTGTTTTAACTGCAGAACCATTTCTGCAGCCCCAAAGCATTACCTTTTAAATCAACTTTACTTAATAAACTCCTTTCTACCTTTAGTGCTCAAGTACATTCTCGGCAGATTGTACCTACTTAGAGGTTTTGGCCTGCGTTTCTACATATGCAGGGACTGTCTTTACTCCACATCTTCTCCACATGGAACTGGCAGTTTCGCCTTTCAAACATAGGAATTGTAGCCTTTGTGTGTTTTGGGACTTAACTAAGCTGTCGGGTATTTTGCCTCCTCTGTTGTTTCCTGTTCCCCTCTGGGCCAGGTTGGACTGTTACCCGTCCTCTGTAAGAGCCTTACTTCTATGGAGATTGGTCTCTATGGGCATTGGTTGGCTGCCTAAAGCAGCCTGACATTTCACCTCGTCAGCTCTCAATAGTTCTTGGCTGTGGGAGGCATGCCAGCATGCTCATCTCCAAGCCTAACTTTGGGTCTTTACATTGATTAATAGAATATATATATATGAATATAATTTTTATTTAATTTTCATTAATTATAGTTTATTCACTTTGTATCTCAGCTGTAGCCCCCTGCCCCATCCCCTCCCAACCCCATCCTCCCTCCCTCTTCTTCTCTTATGCCCCTCCCCCAGTCCAATGGTAGGGGAGGTCCTCTTACCCTTTCATCTGACCCTAGTTTATCAGGTCTCATCTAGACTGGCTGCATTGTCTTCTTCTGTAGACTGATAAGGGTGTTCCCCCATTAGGGGGAGGTAATCAAGAGCCAGCCACTGAGTGCATATCAGAGACAGTCCCTGTTCCCATTACTAGGGAACCCACTTGGACACTGAACTGCCATGGGTTATATATATCTGTGCAGGCGTTCTAGGTTATCTCCGTGAATGGTCCTTGGTTGGAGTATCAGTCTCACAAAAGACCCCTGTGCCCAGACTTTTTGGTTTTGTTGCTCTCTTTGTGAAGCTCTTGTGCCCTCCAGGTCTTTCTATCTCCTCCTTCTTTCATAAGATTCCCTGCACTCTGCCCAAAGTTTGGCTATGAGTCTCAGCCTCTGCTTTGATACCCTGCCAGGTAGAGTCTTTTAGAGGTCCTCTGTGGTAGGCTCCTGTCCTGTTTTCCTGTTTTCTTCCTCTTCCGATGATCATCCCGTTTGCCTTTCTGAATGAAGATTGAACATCTTACCCAAGGTCCTCATTCTTGATTAGCTTCTTTGGGTGTATGGATTTTAGTATGATTATCCTATATTATATGTCTAATATCCACTCATAAATGAGTATATACCCTGTGTGTCATTTCTGCTTCTTTGATACCTCACTCAGGATGATCCTTTCCAGTTCCCACCATTTACCTGCAAATTTCATTATTTCCTTGTTTTTAATTGCTGAGTAGTATTCCATTGTGTAAATGTACCACAATTTTTTTATCCATTCCTCCGAGGGACATCTAGGTTGTTTCCAGCTTCTGGCTATTACAAATAAAGCTGCTGGGTTGAACAAATGTCCTTGTATATTTGAGCATCTTTTGGATATATGCCTAGGAGTGATATAGCTGGATCTTGAGGTGCACTATTCCTAATTATCTGAGAAAGCACCAGATTCATTTCCAGAGTGGTTGTACAGGTTTACATTCCCACCAGCAATGGAGTAGGGTTTTCCTTTCTTCACATCCTCTCTAGCAAGTTGTTGAGTTTTTGATCTTAGCCATTCTGATGGGTGTAACGTGAAATCTCAGGGTCATTTTGATTTGCATGACTAAGGATGTTGAATATTTCTTTGTTTCTCTGCCATTCAATATTCCTCTTTAGAATTCTCTGTTTAGCTCTGTACCCCATTTTCTAATTGGATTACTTGATTTGTTGCTGTTTAACTTCTTTTAGTTCTTTATATAGTCTAGATATTAGCCGTCTGTCAGATACAGGTTTAGTGAAGATCCTTTCCCAATCTGTAGGCTCTTGTTTTGTTCTGACAACAATGTCCTTTGCTTTACAGAAGCTTTTCAGTTTCATGAGGTCCCATTTACTGGTTGTTGATCTTAGAGCCTGTGCTGTTGGTGTTCTGTTCAGGAAGTTGTTTCCTGTGCCAATGAGTTCAAGGCTCTTCTCCTGTCTACTTTTTCTTCTAAAAGGTTTAGTGTGTCTGTTTTTATATCGAGTTCTTTGATCCACTTGGACTTTAATTTTGTGCAGGGTGATAAGTATGGATCTATTTGCATTTTTCTACATGTAGACATCCAGTTAGACTAGCACCATTTGTTGAAGATGCTGTCTTTTTTCCACTGTATGGTTTTGGCATCTTTGTCAAAAATGAGTTGTCCATAAGTGTGTGGGTTTATTTCTGGGTCTTCTGTTCAATTCCATTGATCTACCATTCTGTTTCTATGCCAGTACTATGGAACAACGGTAATAAAAACTGCGTGGTGCTGGCACCGAATATATTTTTTTAAGTCAAAATTGCCTTTTTGCACCAGTTCTCTGTTGGGTGCTTTGCTTCCTAAGGAGACTGGCGTGCTTCTCAGGGCAGCTTGATATCATCCTCTCCTTATATAAACCCAATATTGATGTGTATCCATCCTTTAGATCAATAAGGATATTATTATCCATTATTAAGAAAAAAACTTACATAGTAACACTTTTGAATACTAGACTGTCTTATGTAAGAGGCTTTATCTTATTAGGAGGGTGTCCCACCCTGACTTCATTGTGAAAACCAGGCTAGTCTAGAATTCACAGACAGCCACCTGTCTCTGACTCCTGTGTGCTATGCTGGATTAAAGGTGTGTGCCATCACCACCCTGTTCAAATATATCATCTCTATTTTAAATCATTGTAACTGTAATTTTAGAAAACAAATTTGGACTATAGTTTCATTCTGATTTTACTTAAAATCTTTTAAAAATTTCTATGTTTTATTAGTGTCAAACAATAGAATATTCTTTTTATTTCCCACTATATGGAAAACTAAAAACATTCAAACAAAAATCAGACAAAGAAACAAGAAAATTCTTGGGCCAGTTGTGCCATCTCATGCTGTTACAGCAAAGGCTTGTCCATCATTCCTTGGAATTTAGTTGTGGCTGTACTGTATTGGCAGGCCCTTACCAGAAATAGTTGACAAACATCTCAGAGCCAGAGAACTTTTGAGTTCCAGCCGCTATTCATTTTTTATTTTCTATCAGGAAGAGCCCTTTTCTTTCCTCTGTTCTTAATTGCTTGTAATTTAACATTCCATCTCTCAGTTTTCTCTTTCTCTAAGTTTGTTTTAGTTTGATCTTTCTTAAAAAGGATATATAGAGCTATAATTGTCACTATTTGTATGCCAAGGGAAATAAACTCAAATGGAATAAAATGTACTGTGGCTGTGTGAATCCCTCCATTTTTTAAAAATCCAGGCAGTTAAATTCTCTCCCTACTTCAGTTTAGGCTGCTGGTTTCCTAGTTCCGCCTCTCTAACCTGCTGCTCCTCTGGCAGTGAGGCAGTCTATCTGCAGTCATTGGGAACTGGTTTTATAGGCCCCAACTCTGGTTGGCCAAGGATTTATCCTAAAAGCGGACCAGAATTAGGTTGAGTTAATCTGTGTGTTTCCACCGGCTTTGTTCACCAAATGGCTTGGCGCCCCCTCCACAGCTGCTGCCGCCCTGTGAGAGTTGAGACCTCAGGCAGCAGCTGGGAGCAGCGCCTGTGAAATGCTCTGGCTCGTGGGTTCACAGGTGCCAAGCTAGCCTGTTCCTTCCAGACTGCGAAAAGTCTGGGGAAAATAAAAATGCAGTGTACCTCATCTGCTCAGACTCTATGTAAGTTATTGCCCACACCAGCTGGATTGGTTGGTAGAGAGTAGACAGTCCCAGAGTCATGGGTTCATGTCCTTCATTGGGCACCTAATGTAGAATACTAATTAATAAAGCAATAGTTTTCTTTAACCCTGCTAGCTTTCAAAGTAATAGACACAGTGAGACTGATTTATTATTAAGCTGTAGATGCTATGCTGGGCAGATTCCCAGCTGCTCTAATCCTAGTGCCCTTAAAACCCACATAAAAAGCCAATCACTTGTCAATCTGATGACTACTGGGTGGTTTCTGCTCTATCATTCTGTCCTCATGGCCACATGCTCATTGTCCATTTTGCCTCATGCTATTCCTTTCTCTATTACTTCCTCTTTTTCTGCCAGCCCATAGGATTTTCTAGTCCTCGTGGACTAGAAAGGAACCTAATCTCTGACTACCCTTCGTCTTCCCAGTCACAGGCTTCAGCATCTATATTAGCCAGTCAGGGATAGCAGGGGAACATTCTTTACAGGAGATGTTTCTACATTCATAACGAAGCCCGTGACAGGGTGGTAACCAGATCTCAGGGCACTGATATCAGCATCTGGAAACCTAGTGCATAAGACTCTTCTCCAACAGTTTTGTAGTGGTCTCTGTTACATAACAAAGAGAAGTACTTGAGAGCTGAGGGGGGGTCACATTTACCTGTGGATATAAGGACACATTTATTATTAGTAAAGTAGTGGTTCTAGGATCTACTGCAAGATCCATGACTTCACTAGCTAGACTTTGAATACCAGGCATCGTTTTCCTCTTGTTGGCTGGGTCTTAATTCCAACTGGAGAGCTGTTGGTTACTGCCAAGTTATGTGTGCCTCTACTGCATCCTTAGGGTTATTGTGATGTGTGAGTTGCTGATGTGTTTCATAGGTGTCGTAGCTGGGTAGGACTGTTGGTTGCTTCTTTCCTCTATTGGATGCATGTATGGCACCATGAAACCTTGTCCTTAGAGAGGAGGCTTTCAGAGGCCTCAGGCTTTGTTTCTGAAGTACATGGTGTCTTTAGCAATAGGGACTTAACCTTCTACCTCTGGTGATAACCTAGGGTAGTAGCAATAGGCTATAGTATTTTGGAAGTCTCTTGGACAACCCTGACTAACAGGGGGTTTCTTTTGCCTGGTGTGTGGGCTTTTTGTTACATTGTCTTTTTTTTAGCAAAGACAAATTACTGTAGGAATGAATTTGAAAGTATGACTTCATTCACTGACTTATTAAGACATTTACTCTGATTTGGGTGGGGGGTTTGCATTGGTATATGCTGGAAGCTTGTAGAATTTGTTTTCCACAATTTGAAAAATATTTCATAACAGGAAACAGTGGTGTTTGGCATATTTTATGTATTAAGATTAGCATTCATTAGAGTCTGAGAAACTGTTGTTCACTGCTGGGATCTTTTCATTAACTTCATTCATCTCCATTAGTTTGTCAACTGTTGCGTTCTGGAATTCATGTCTAGAGAAATATGTTGGCCTTTCGTTTTATTTTTCCTTATACTTTCCTATATTATCTTTTTTATGTAAGCTTTTGAAATTATTTCATTTTTCTCTGACCTGTCTTTCAAGTTTTGCATTTCTGATGCTCAAACATTTATCATTTTGTTTGGGGGAATGGCCCTGAAGATAGTAATGTATTCATTTGTGTTTGTATAATGGCTTTTGTCTTTAAGTTTATAATACCTTTTTTAAAAGATATTCAATGTTTTAAAAAGCTTTCCTCTCCTTTAATAGTTGTGTTTCTCCATTTTGTTTTAAAAGAAAAAAATTAGTGTTTTGATCTTTGTCTTTCATTTTAGATAGCTTCCTTCCCTCGTTTTGTAAATTGCTTTATTTAGGAATTATTTTTTAAAAATCAGAAGCTGAGTACACATCAAATGTGCATAGATTCTGTACATGACAGAACCCTGCCACCAGCAAGGTTCACAGAAGTGGATGATAGAACTTTTTTGGGCCAGTGAGTTAGGATTCAGGCAGGAATTTCTAGCCTGAAATGGTCATTTTGTTGTCATCCTTAGTTTCAGGGGTAGAACAAGTACCTGCTATTACAGTGAGACAGTTAGAAAGGGTTGTGAGGGATCAGTAAATCAGAAGTTGATATTCCATAGGGGAGCAAGCAGAGGAGCAGTGAAGCACACAGCCAGATTTCTTAAAGTGTTTGACTAGTGACTGTCAATCCCGTTTAAGGAAACAAAGGCCCTGAAGCTGATTAGATATCTGTTATTAGTGTTATCTAAATTCTCTTTGCTTCACAACTGTCATCAGTGTTTCTTATTGCTACTCTGTGATGCTCCTACTCTAGAAACACCTTTTTTAGGGCTGTGGATCCCAACCTTCCTAATGCTGTGATTGTTTAATCCTTATGTTGTGTAAACCCCCAAACCATAAAATCATTTTGCTGCTACTTCCTAACTGTAATTTTGCTTCTGTTGTGCATCGCATTGTAAATACCTGTGGTTTTGGTCTTAGATGACCCCTGTGAGTAAGTTGCTCATCCTCAAAGGGCTTGAAACCCCTGTGTTGAGAACCACTGCTCTAGGGGCTAAGCTACCAGCTTCGGGCAGGGTGTTAATGGTGGATTTGGTGACTTGCCAGTTTAGTGTTTGTTTCAAGATACTACTTAATTGTCCCTTGCTTGAATTACACAGTGTGTCATAGTTTCCTCTGTTGTTCTTCGTTTTCTGTGGAAACA
Organism: Meriones unguiculatus; assembly: GCF_030254825.1. NCBI lineage: Eukaryota > Metazoa > Chordata > Mammalia > Rodentia > Muridae > Meriones > Meriones unguiculatus. The sequence continues at coordinate 53,558,002 of NC_083363.1, read as the reverse complement.
CACCTTTTCAAAAAAATATCCTTTATTGTGGCTAAAAGAATATAGATTGTCCTTACCATGATTTTCCTGATACATAATTTTAATCAACTTTTAAAAATCAGTTACTTGACACATGTATACTTGAGACTTAAAGAAATAAGATCAAAAATACATTAAAAAGGTTTGCTTTTTTTTTTTTTTTTTTTTTTTTGCCTATAGAAACGATGCTTCAGTCTAAGGAAGTTTAGTTTAATATTTAAGCAAAGGTGACTTTGCTTAGTAAATTACTTTAGAAAATAATATTTCATCAGAATACGTTCAGCATCAGCTAAATACCATGTCACTCTTAACTTTTTTTGTTTGTTTGTTTTTTGAGACAAAGTTTCTTCATATAGCCCTGGATGTTCTGGACTCACTTTGTAGACCAGGGTAGCCTAGTACTCACTGAGATCTGCCTGCTCCTGCCTTCCAAGTGCTGGGATTAAAGGCCTGAGCCACCTTGCATGTTACTTACTGTTTTTTAGCTTTGATGTTGCTTCAACGCTAACAGGTTTTTTTTTGTTTTTGTTTTTGTTTCTTTTTTACTGTTTATCAGTGGTTTCAAGAATACATAGGGTTCAGAGCTTAAAAGTCACCTAACTATGAAAATAAAACTTTTTTTAGTATTATTTTTAAAATAACAGCATGTCAAGTACACAACAAGGACATTTGCTCAACCATGTTTGTTGCAGCTTTATTTGAAATACCCAGAACCTGTAAACAACCCAGATGTCCCTCAACGAAGGAATGGATACAGAAATTGTGGTACATTTACACAATGGAATATTACTCGGCAATTAAAAACAAGGAAATCATAAAATTTGCAGGCAAATGGTGGGGACTAGAAAAGATCATCCTGAGTGAGGTATCCCAGAAGCAGAAAGACACATATGGTATATACTCACTTATAAGTAAGTACTAGACGTGTAAGATAGGATAAACATAGTAAAATCTGTACTTGAAGATAAACAAGAAACCTCACTTAGAACGACAAATGGGATGGACATTTGAAGTAGGAGAAGACAAGAAACAGGACAGGAGCCTACCACAGAGGGCCTCTGAAAGACTCTACACAGCAGTGTATCAAAGCAGATGCTGAGACTCATAACCAAACATTGGGCACACTTGAGGGAATCATATGAAAGAAGGGGGAGTTTGTAAGACCTTGAGAGGACAGGAGCTCCACAAGGACCAAATATATCTGGGCACAGGGGTCTTTTCCAAGACTGATTCTCCAACAAAGAACCATGCATGTATACAACCTAGAACCCCTCCTCAGATGTAGCCAATGGCAGCTCAGTACCAAGTGGCTTCTCTAGTAAGGGGAACAGGGACTATCTCTGACATGAACTCAGTGGCTGGCTCTTTGACCCACACCCCCTCACCCCACACCCCCCTTCGAGGGAGGAGCAGCCTTGCCAGGCCACAGAGGAAGACATTGCAGCCAGTCCTGATGAGACCTGATAAACTAGGGTCAGATGGAAGAGGAGGTGGACCGCCCCTATCAGTGGACTTAGGGGCAGGGAGGCGATGAGGGTAGGGACTTCAGCTGGGATTCAAAGTAAATAAACTGTAATTAATATAAAAAATAAAAATTTAATTAAAATAACAGCATGTGATGAACCATTTATAGTTCATTAAACAATGTTTTATTATTTGTTTTGTCTTTGTGTATTGTATATACAATTTGCGCACATGTGTGCGTGCCAGAGATCAATTTCAGTTACCTTTTCCTGTCACCTTCTACCTTATGTTTTCAGTCAGTATCTATCTTTCAGTGAATCTGGAGCTCCTTGATTGAAATAGGCTGGTGGTCAGTGAGCTCCTTGGGTCTCCTGTCTCAGTACCTGTCCTACCTCCAGCATGGTGGTAGGATCTAAACTCAGTTTCTTGGGCATGTGTAACAAGCACTTTATTGACTGAGCCATCTCCCCAGCCCATAATTTTTTAAAGGTGTTGAGTGTGTCCTAGATGTTCAGAGATTGCAAGGCCTGAGGGAAAGGAAAGGGTCCCAAAGAATAGGGTTACTGGGAAGTTTATTTTCCAGTGGGATATTGAAGAGTAAGAGTGCTAGTATTAGTTATACGAGGATCATCATGATGATAAGTGACACGTTGGGGAAATACTGAAAGTGTTAGTGTAGTTGGATTTTAATTTGAATGAGTAACTTTAAATTGATGTTCACGTGAAGTTGGTTTAGAGACTCAAGATAGGTATAGCTTCATACTTGTATTTTGAATTTTAATTCATGAGTTGCTTTTCTAGGTAGTGAAATTTTCAAGTTTTGCTTATTTTCAGTTCTTTTTACTTTTTTTTTTCTTTCAGGAAGATTTTTCAGGCTCAGGAAAAACGGAGAAAACCTTATTTAGTAGACTCTGTTAGGAGTATTTCCTTATATATTTTCCCTATATCTGTAGTTAAAGTTACTGATTCATTTGGCAGTCTATGTGATACTCTTGGTGCAAACTTTAATTTTTGCATAGAAACAGTATAGGGACTGGAAATGTGTGTAGCTCAGTTGTTTTAGAGTGCCTACCTAATGTACAGAACCATGGTTCTAGTTTTAATAACAGCCTTTAAGTCTCAGCATGTGAGAAGTAGAGGCAAGAGGATCAACTTCAAGGTCTCCTTGGAGTTTGAATTTAGCCTGGGTAACAGAAGACCTGTTAAAAAGGAAAATATATTGAAATGGGGATTGAGGTCTTAAGAGGTTATATCATGAAGCAGATCTTGCTTAGGATACATGGTTTTGTTGGTTTACGACTTTATTGGCATTTATACTTGTTTTTATATTATCAGAAATATTTGATGTTTAAAATTTGTGATAATCTTTCTTTAAAGATTTCCATCTCTTATAGAAAAGATACTTGTTGAAAAAATGTTCCTTATAAATTAGATGAGTCTGAAATTTGTACTTCTGTTCCCTCTGACAGAATTCAGGAGACTAATAAACATAAATTAACATGTTATAGTATATGTGTATGTATATATATATATTGTATAGTTGATCATCATGGATAGCTGTCAGTAAATTTTTATTGATATGATCAGGTAAGTTTGATAGGTCAGAGTAAGGAAGTGATATATTTTAAACTATTGAATAAAAACACACAGCAAATAGCTAAGTTATTTTATTTTATTTTTCCTCCTATGATAGAACAAGTAAGAAGTTTACGACAAAGCACTATTGCCAAGCGTTCAAATGCAGCACCTCTAAGCACAAAAAAGCCATCTGGGAAGACTCTATCTACCCCTAAGTTAGGGGTGAAACCACCAGAAAGATGTCAGGGTAAAGAAGAAGTTTATACGTCACTGAAATCTGAACACCCTAAGGAGAGTAGAAGGAGCAACCGGCATGATGAACAAGTGGATGTGGTGCCAGAAGTCTCAGCATCTTCAGTTGATTCTTCAGTGTCATCTTGTGTCGAAATGAAGGATGAGGCTGAGGCTGAGCTAGATTCCAGACATGCATGTAATAACGAGGGTGAAGTAAATGTATCATCTCATGAGTTAAATTGTTCGCTTCTTTCAGAGACTTGTGCTAGTACAGAAGAGAAGAAAAATGAAGCTCTGATGGAATGTAAAACTGAGACTGATAGTAGCTCATTGTTTAAGTTTTCAGATAAGGAAGATGAGCAGAATGATCTTGTTTCAGGTGAAATGGGTGACACTGTTGAAGAAGAGAGTGCAGTGGGAAAACTTGAACAAGAACCAGAGGAGATAAAGTTAACCTGTGAAGGTGACCAGATGCCTGAGGAACCTGAATCTTCTGATATGTCTGACTCTGCTTGTACAGAAAAAAATCAGACAGAAAATAATGAAGCAGCTGAATGTGATGTGGAGTTGAAGAACACCGTAGATGTTATTGATAAAGCTGAAGACTCTCCTCAAAGAAATCAAATGGAAACATTGGGATATTGTGAGGACATGCAGTCTAATGATGTTCAGTTACAGAGCACAGAGTTTAGTAAATCAACTCTGGAGGAGGTTGATACTTGTGCTTTTGAACCAGAAACTAGTACTTTAGAAAATACTATTTGTGATGTTCCTGACCAAAATTCAAAGCATTTTAATATTACTCAAAGTATTAAACTGGAGTCTCAGGAAACCGCAGATCTTCAGGGTGATAAAAGTGGTTTAGAGTCCAAAAACTTAAAATCCAAACACACAAAATCTGTAACTCATTCTAAGCAAAGCATGACCTCAGAGACCCCACGAAAAACTGTTGCAGTGAAGCAAGAAGCAGTTCATAGCAGAACTAAGTCTAATGCCAAGAGTGTGAAGCGAAATGCTGATGGACCAGAAGCCCAGCGTGATTCTCAGAGGCCAGTCAAAGTGAGAAAAAAACAAAGTGACAAAGATTTGAAGAGTCAGAGTTGTAATTCTGGGGTTAAATCTGTAAAAAGCCAAGCTCATTCTGTATCCAAAAAAACACCCCAGGATCAAAATGTAGTGCAAGTTTCCAAACCTTTAACACATTCTCTTAGTGATAAGCTTCATGGTCACTCCAGTTGCTCTAAGGAGCCTCATCATCCTGCACAAACTGGAAACTTACTGCATTCCAGCCAGAAACAGAGCCATAAGCCCCAGCAACAGTCACCAGCGGTGAAGGTCACTAGTCATGTGAAGGATGAGCAAGAACATCCAGGCAGTGAGCATCTTAAGGAAGAGGAGAAACTGAAGCCAAAAAAACCTGAGAGAAATCTACAGCCTCGCCAAAGGAGAAGCAGCAGAAGTTTTTCTCTGGATGAGCCTCCATTGTTCATTCCAGACAACATAGCTACTATAAAAAAAGAAGGGTCAGATCAGACTTCCTCAGTTGAAAGCAAATATATGTGGACTCCCAGCAAGCAGTGTGGGTTTTGCAAAAAACCACATGGCAACAGGTGTGTGTGCGTGTGCATGTATGTATGGGTGTGTACTTTGAGGAACTTGAAGGATGAGGATTGAGATCATCATGAGAACTTTGTAATTTGAAAATAAATTATTTAATATGCAGAGACGTCCAAAAGTCTCTTACCAATCCTGGATAAGTGATAGAAACTCAGAAACATTGAATTTACAACTAGATCATTGTAGAATATTTTAAAAAGCTTAGTCTGACCAATAGCTGATATGCATGGACACACTTGTCATTGTAACCAGTTAGAAATAAATGTAGTTGTTGCATCTAATAAAAACCAAACTCTTTTGCTAATGAGAATTGTTACACTGCCTCAGGACTGGAGCTTATATGTCATTTATTTGACTACAGAAGTAGTAATAAAGTGTGAAGGTCTTAATGGAATGGCTATTTTTCTTTTGAAGCTCTTATTTTTTAAATGATACACTTGAAATACCCAATCACTACCATTCCAAAGCCAACATACTGGATTTTGGAAGTAAATTCAATAGTAAAAGCAACTGTTAGATTACCTAGCTGAATTTTGTGTATATTATAAAATAGAGTGAAAATATGTATTTCTTTTTGGAGTGTTTTAGTAGTGCAAATAATTTGTGACTTCTTCTCCTTGAAAATTGTACAGTTGACTTTACCACTATTTTTATTATAGGGTTATTTTGGAATCCATCTTTAGTAGCTTATCACATTGCCCCCCTCCCATCCTCAGTGTGTTTTTATTTGCTTTCTTTTTTGAGAAAGGACAAAGAAGAGATGAAGTGGCATTTGTTACTGCAGATGGTGCTGATCAAACATTCACATTGCTGTTGAGACTTCTGTCAATGATTATATCTTAAAAAGAATTAAAACTTGCACAGTTTAGTTAAATGACCATTACGTTTCCTACCTCTATCAGATCACATAAAACTGAATTTAGAGACAGAGACACAGCATTGCAGTTGGGGAGTAAGAGGGAAGTGTGGGGGTGTTAGACTAAATTTTGTGCCGTGGAGGTTTTCTAATTTTTTGTTTGTTTTGAGATACACTGCAGGAGAGCCTATTTCGAAAACTCAGGGTATAACCTGTGCTGTCCTTGATCTTGGGCCCCTTTTGCCTCTGACCGTACAGTGGTGAAGTCTTCACTGTATATCCTATTTCAGTGTCAGGAATCACTCCATTAAGAAGTATATTTCTGTTTTCAAGCCCTCTAGTGTGTTTAAATATAATGCTATCTTTATCCCAGTCACATACTTTTCATGTTTTTTTTTTTACATTTATGATAAGTTCACATATTTCAAAGCTACTAAGCTTACTCTTAATATCTCAGAGACTTAAAGATAAAATTTCCTTGTTAATTATACTTTTAATAAAGGCCAGCCCTTTGTCACTTTAGAATCTTTCAAAAATTGATGACACTGATGTGTGGTTAGAGTCCTGGGTTAGGAACTTAAGAACAACTGTGACGTGGAGTTGGAAGCCATGTTCAGTATGATCTTGTTAGCTCTTTAATAGGTAAATTCTGTTCTGATGGTGCAGTCTTCAGGCGTTTACCCAAGCTCAACAGTGCTTACTGCAGCTGCATAACTTCAGCAGTTCTTTTGTGAAGTGAAGATAACATTGTTTAATATTTTTTAACGTACTCTTTGAGGCTGCTCTATAAAGTATGGACTCTGTTTCTTCTTTGAATATAGCTTACAGTGATAGCTGTGGGCCTGGGTGTTGACCCTGTGTCATTGATCTGGGCGATGTACATTGGAAACAATTAGCTCTTCAGACACCTTCAGTATTTTTCAGTCTGTGAATAAAGAAACCCAAGTCATTGCTTGTTTTTTTCTTATATATTAACTTACCACGACTTTGTTACGTTGTCTTAACATTCATTAAATACCTAAAGCATGCTTTTTACATAATCTGTAATTTTTTAGTTTTGATCTATATGTATAAATGCAGATCTATTAAGAAAGTATATAGAAATTGTTTGCTCTTACATACCAGTCACATGAAAGCTACTTATTAGTAGCACTTGTGAAAATAAAGTTAATCAGTACTTTTTTTCACAAATTGCAATTGGAGTTAGCTTTTTTTGTGTATATATCCAGTTGGATATTATGTTTTGTATTACAGAGCTTCATGACAACATATCCTAGACAGTAGGTCTTTTAATATAGTGTGTTTTTTCTTTAATTTATTTTTTTGATAGATATATATCAATATTATTGAATATTCTTTAAAAAATGAGACCCTTTTTATTTTTACTTGAATGTAATTTTTGAACATTTTCACTGGAAGCCATTTTGGGTGGAAATTTTCTTAGTCTCTTCATATTACCTGCCTTGGGCTTCTCTTTCCTCCTTTGTCAGGGAGATGTTTGTGTATTTAATTTGTAATGCATTTTCTTGACCCTAATTGTAGATTGGACAAAGTTTAGCAATATTAATTCATAGAATTAGAAAACAATTCTGAGGAAGTACTACGTTAGAATAAGTGACTCTGGTTTTCTCGTTTTAAGTTTTGTAGACTTTTTCTTTGAAGATTAGGTTGACTATTAAGATGATTTAGTGTTTATGTTGAATAAAATCTTATATGTAGTGACAGTACATTCTGGGCTGTCACTTCAATTACCTAGCAGAACTGTAGGCCTATCTTCTAATTTGTGGCCAATGTCTTTTTAAGAGCAGGTGTTCTTAGAGTTTAACAACTGAAGTTTTCTAAGAATTTCTTCTGACTCATACCAAGAAGAATTTGGATTTGAAATATAGGATGCTTTCTGTTGTCTTTCAGCAGACGTAATTTAATTTTTTTTCTGTCAGTTTGTGTGTTAACATCATAAAAGACATGAGTATTGCTACATTTTCCATTTAACTAATAATGTACTGATTTGCTTTAGTTAACTGATTCAGAAACTGTGTACAGTATTATTTTAACATAGAAGCCCTAATTTTTTCATAAAGAAATTTCTCTTATTAGAAATTCAAGGACAGGGCAAGAAATGGAATAATAGTTGTTGGCTAGTCTACTGCTGCAAATCTTGTGCCCTGCTCCCTAACTATGCCCGCCTAATCCTCATGTCTTCAAAGCTTAATAGCCTGAGAGAAAGTAGGGACCTTCCTGTGTTCATTTCTACCCCCTCTTTTCCTTTTCTTTCCTATTTGTCTCTTTCATTTCCTGTCTTTTCAAACATACAGGGTTTTGTTTGTTTGTTTTGTCTGTTTACTTGTTTGTTTTTTGGTTCATGGTACTTAGAAGTTTTGGCTTAAGTAGAAATTGATGTTAATAGTTAGGAGTAGTTGACTATATTAAAGTAGACCTCACCCGTACCCCTGGTCCCAGGACACTGGGGAGTTTGCTACCATTGTTTTGTAGAAGGTCGTATCTAAATATGTTGTTTTAAAAACCAAACCTTAAGTACTAAGATGACATCTTTATATGACAGTTTAGTTTTTCAAAGCTGTCAACAATTAAGTATAAGCATTTCCAAAGTAAACTTGAAATCAGAGATGATAAAATGACTCCTGATAAATTTTATAATGATAGATCAGTGAGGTGGCCGCGTTACCACATGGAAGTTTGTAAATACTTTACAGTGTTACATAGTCTGACATTTAAGACGGAAACCATTGCAGGCTTGCTTTGAAGTCAACGCAGCTGTGGTTGTAGAAGAGAAGTGACAACTCGTTTTCCTTCTGAATATTAAGGCTGTTTGGACTAGACAGTTGGTTTCAGGAAATAACTGTGTGCACTCATGGAGCAAGGAAAGAAGAGTATTAAATATGAAAGTATTCTTCACAATCCCTAGCATTTGGAACAACCCAGTTGTTGAAACATCACAGAACCATCACAAATCTCAAACAGAAACTTTGTTATAAGTAAATGTTACATTATTTAAATGTTCTCTTGGCTTGAGGAAAAAACTACCTATTCTCATTTTTCAAGCCAACTGTGTCATAAGGAAGGTGAAGACTGACAACACTGGCAGCAGTCATACCCCTGAGGATAAAGAATGGCCAGTTGCAGTTTCCGAAAGACTTGGCAGTAGTTGAGCAGACGGACAGTCATATCCCTGAGGATAAAGAATGGCCAGTTGTAGTTTCAAGATTCGGTAGTAGTTGAGCAGACAGAAATGCACACAAGAATGAAGAAAACAAAGAGCTGCTATAGAGGAAAGATAGACCTGGCACCATTCTAAAAACACTTCTTAAATATAACACTAATCTTGCTATTTCCAACATGAAAATAGGACTTCAGGGCCATGTCATTCCAGCTATTAACTTTAAACATTCCATTTGTTTTTAAAAATTTAGGGCATATTTGGTAGTGTCCCGTAGTCTTGAGATATCATGAATTGCCAGACTGAAAAAGGAAAAGGGAGATGAAATCTCAATATTCAAGTAAGCTGATAGTATTCTTGAAGTCTGAATAGCCATTTTATTCTGAAGAAGTTGCAAATACTCTTTAGTGAGCCGCAGCTTGATTCATGAGGTGATTTTTTAGATGGAATCTCTTAGGAGATTAGAATTAAAACCTAGATGTGGGTTTTAATGTTAAGATGGAGTGTTTATTGTGCAGATGAGTTTATTTCCCAAAACACATAGGCATTAACTAAGAAAATCACCCAACAGTTAAACATTACTTTGCTGAATCAACGTGATACATTGGATCAGAATGATTCAGGTTACATATATACTGGCTACTAGGAGTGAGACTTTATTTTTTCCAATAAGCGCATAGGAGTGAGACTTTTACTCAGATTTTTTTCCTTTTGACATTTTGTTCAAGTCAAATCTCTTAAGTTTTCTGTAGGATCTCGCCTCTGAGTTGGATGGATTGTGGTTAAGATCTCACACTTGTCACTGTTTCTGTTTTATGCTTTGTTCTGTGATACTTTTATATGGTGGGAGACCAGTCTTCACTTAAAACCGCCTTGTGTCCTCGTTCCTATGACCAACAGTGCCTTCTCTCTTTTCTGCTAGAGAGGGAAGTCACTAGATTTAAAAGTTACATTTTCATACTCCTTGAGAACTTGCTCCACGTTGAGCTATTGCATACATGGACAGTATGAACAATATCTGAACATGAAATACTGTTTTTAGTTGAGATTAAGTGTTTAAAAGAAATGCTTTTTCCCTTTTCTTCCTCCTCCAGGTTTATGGTTGGCTGTGGGAGATGTGATGACTGGTTTCATGGTGACTGTGTTGGGTTAAGTCTTTCTCAAGCACAGCAAATGGGAGAGGAAGACAAAGAATATGTTTGTGTAAGATGCTGTGCTGAAGAAGATAAAAAGACTGACATATTAGACACAGATATTTTGGAAGACCAAACTGCATTTGAAGCCCACAGTGAAGATAAAACAATGGAGTGTGAAAAGCTCGGGTCATCGAAGCACATAGTAGCCAATGATAAAAATAAATGTATGGATGATACTGTAAAGCACAAGGTCAAAATTTTAAAACGGGTAAGCTTTCCAAACAATGTATTGTTACTTCAAGAAGTTTGCATGGCTAATGAGGTTGAGCATTTCTCTAAGTGCTTCTCTGCCATCGATGATACTCTGCAGAGAATTCTCTGTTTAGCTCTGTACCCCATTTTTTAATTGTATTACTTGATTTTTTTGCAGTTTAACTTCTTTAGTTCTTTATATATACTGGATATTAGCCCTCTCAGTTCAATATCCAAGTGGGTTCCATTGTAATAGGAACAGGGACTACTCTCTGACATGAACTGATTGGCCTGCTCTTTAATTACCTCCCCCTGAGGGGGAAGCAGCATTACCAGGCCACAGAAGAGGACAATGCAGCCACTCCTGATGAGACCTAATTGACTAGGATCAGAAGGAAGGAAAAGAAGACCTTCCCTATCAGTGGACTTGGGGAGGGGCATGCATGCAGTGGAGGAAGGGAGGGATTGGGATGGGAGGAGGGAGGGAGGGAACCACAGGAGGGATACAAAGTGAATAAAGTAATTAATAAAGAAAAAAAAAGTTTGCATGGACCCAAGTGAGGTTCAGAAATTTCTCCTTCTGGTTTATTTAAAATGTACATTTTTATTTTTTTTCCTACGAATGAGTTGAACTGAAGGTCCTTTTTTTTTTTTTTTTGGTGGGGGGAGGCCTGTTTTGCCGAAAACAGGTGATGTTGGCATTTGCAGTTTTTCGTGCTGTCAAAAAGTAATAGGTTTGAATTTTTGGACAGTGTTTACGTGGCTGTATGAACTACATATGCTTACTAAGTTTTAAAATTTTTCAATCTAAATATCTGCTAATTCTTTAACCATTTTGTATTATTTTCTTTAAGAATTAACAGAAAAAGTTGTAACCTTTGATCTCATTTGCTTGGAAGCCACTCCTTCTACTTTTTCTGTTGAATTGTGGACTTCTAAAATTGGTTTTCCCTGACCTGATGTTTTTACATATATATAATTTTTATTTTTCTATATTAATCACAGGTTGTTTACTTTTTATCCCAGCCATAGCCCCCTCCCTCCTTCCCTCCCAATCTCACCCTCCCTCCCTCATCTCCCTGTCCCTTTTCAAGTCCACTGATACGGGAAGTCCTCCTCCCCTTCCATCTGACCCTAGCTTATCAGGTATCCTCAGGACTGGCTGCAGTGTCCTCCTCTGTGGCCTATCAAGGCTGCTCCTCCCTCGGGGGTGGGGAGGTCAAAGAGCCAGCCACTGAGTTCATGTCAGAGATAGTCCCTGTTCCCCTTACTAGGATACCCACTTGGATACTGAGCTACTATGGGCTACATCCAAGCAGGGGTTCTAGGTTATATCTATACATGGTCCTTGGTTGGAGAAACAGTCTCAGAAAAGATCCCTGTGCCCAGGGATATTTGGTCCTTGTGGAATTCCTGTCCTCTCCAGGTCATACTAACTCCCCCTTCTTTCATGTGATTCCCTGTACTCTGCCGAAGGTTTGGTTATGAGTCTCAGCATCTGCTTTGATACACTGCTAGGTAGAGTCTTTCACAGGCCCTCTGCTCCTGTCCTGTTACTTGTTTTCTCCAACATCCAATGTCCATCCTATTTGTCTTTCTAAGTGAGGTTGATCATCTTACCCCGGGTCCTCCTCAATCTTCTTTAGGTGTACAGATTTTAGTATGTTTATCCTGTCTTAGAGGTCTAGTACCCAGTTATAAGTGAGTACATACCGTGTGTGTCTTTCTGCTCCTGGGATACCTCACTCAGGACTGACCTGATGTTTTAAATCACCTTCTGAAAGTATTTTCTAAACAAGTTTTAAAATATTTTGTCTTTAAAAGAAGGAAAATAGAAAGGACGCATTATCCTATTCGGTTCAGTTTTCTTTCATTGGCAGTGATATTTCTCATCCTTGATTGGTAGTAGAATCTGCAGAAGAAATAACACAGTGTCAATAAGTGTATAAGAATAAGCAAATATGTCATCTAAAAAGTAAAGAAAACACTGATTTTAGAAGTTGAAAGAAGCACTGGAAGCCCTGGTCCAGCCATTCTGATCTGTTAAACTACACATTTCTGGGAGAGAAGCCAAAGTTTCAGTTTGAGAAGGATGGTGAGGGAGCTCAGCTCTGTTTAGCAGGTTTTCAGTTTGAACTTACATGGTAGCTCACAGTTTTCTGTAACTCTAGGGGACCTGACACTTCTTCAGGTCTCCATATGCACTCGGCATGCATGTGGTGCACTAACATACATGCTGGCAAAGCACTTATATGTAGTAAACAGAAATAAGTCAAAACAAACCGTACCACATTTCTACTCTCAATGTTGAGTCTAGTTAGAAAACTAAAAAAATAAGTGAAAAATTAGAGGACTTTTACACTAAAGAAAATAACATGTTACCATGTTTATCTTGATACTTTGTGTATCTGTATATGGTTATTCTCCCTGCTTTTTAAGATTAGTGTGTTGTGATTTAATTTCTATGAGAGATCTTCTTTTTCTAGTAGTTCGATGTGAGTTTCCATTTAGGAATGGAGTAGCAAGTGCTTTGATGGTATTCATAGGAACTAGAATTGCCTGCTGACATACTGGGAACTTAACTGTTAATGAGACTTATCTGTCCTTTAGAAGTGTTCAGACAAATGCGGACATCAGTTATCCACAATCCCTTCTTTCTTCAATTTTACAGCCAGCTAAGGCCCTTCTGACCTGAGCTCTGTCTTGCTTTCCCTCCTTCATAGGATATTATGTGTTCTGTACACAGAAGGTGCTTAACAAATAGGTTTTGAATGAAAGAGTGAATCTTCTGTTTTTTAATAATACTAATTTATTTTTGCACATCTTAAAGTAGTATAAGTGGATTGAAAAGTATTTGGTTTCATACAGATTGTAATGTTAATTAGATTAAATTTCTTTAACTTACATGTTATTGAGGTTTGTTTTTATACTAATTTCTATTTTATGGAAATAAATTATATTTTCCAGGAGTCTGAGGGAAAAACTTCATCCGACAGTAGAGATAATGAAATTAAAAAATGGCAACTAGCTCCTCTTCGCAAGTTGGGGCAACCCGTTTTACCTCGGAGATCATCAGAAGAAAAAAGTGAAAAAATACCAAAAGAATCTACAACTCCTACTTGCACAGTAGAAAAAGCATCAAAATCAGGTAGTAAGACTAATTAAAATATGTACTATATATTTAGTTTATTTCACAGAAGGTTAGTGTATCTTGGAAATTTTTAAAAAAAATGAACATTGTGATGACAGGTGAAACTTGGCTGTGTTTGTAATAAAAAAACAAAACATTGCTCTGAATATAGGGGATACTAGTTAACTATTAGTGGGGTCAGAAGACCTTAACCTTGTCTTCCTGGCACTTAAATATTCGTGAAGGAAGATAGGCAATAAGCTGACAAGTAAGGAAATGATATCAGAGGCTTTAAGAAAACGTGTGCAAATGAGCCATGGAGTTGCAGTTGGGGGAGCCAGGGAGACTGATAAGGAAGGAGGTAACTTGTGAAATTTGGAAGATCCAAAACTCTCTGAAGGAGAGTTAGGTTAGGAGCAGGAGCATAGTGAATGAAGGCTTTCAGGCAGAAGCAGGTGTGGCACTAAGGGTAGGAGCATCCATGTGGAGAAAATGGCAGGTAAGGAGCGTTGAATAGGGCAGTGTAAACATGGGAGCAGCACTAGAAGGAAGTCCAAGGGAATCACGGAAGATGGCGCCGTATGATTCTGAATGTCTGCGAAGTCTCTGGGTTTTGTGTAAGGGAGTAATAGATAAGTTTGGTAGTTTCAGACTCTTAGTCCATAGGAGGAAAGGAGTACACTCATTACGAGTACATAACCGTGTCCTGTAACAGAAATGGTAGTAGCTTATTCCCTAGATACAGTGGATGTAGGGGAAGTGTTCGAATTAAGATGGCTTTTACAGTAGAGTTAACAACTTTTAATGGGTTAGTCAAAGGCAGAGGAAGGAATGAGATGATTGGATAGAATTTTAGTTTCATTTAATGAGATGAGAAAGAAATTGAGAAGGAGCGTTAGAAAAAAAATACGGCTTCAGTCATTAGAACCCTGAAATTTCATTAGATATTCACACAGAGATATTGACTAGACCTTTAACTGATGAATGGAGCTGATGATTTGGGGGCTGTTGTATGAATGTGTGGCCCATCAGTCCATGGCTATGCTGTAATGTCAAAGATGCAGGTAAAAAGCAGCTGTAGAGAATTTGATAATGGATAGGCAGAAGCAGAGTCCTTAAAATCCCAGCCTGTTTGTCTGTTTTTGTTTTAAACGTAGGAATAGGAAAGGATCCAGCAAGGGTGACTTGGGAGGTGGAGGCCTGTGATTTGGGGAGAAGTGTCCTGTAGGGCTGAAAGGGAAGTGACGACCTGTCTCAGCAACTGGCTGAATACGGTATTAAACCTCTAACCTAGCAGTACAGGTGTCACCCATGGCCTTGACAATACTTGCAGAGAACCATCGGGCAGAGTGTGATGGTGGGGAACGGGAGAGATTCATAGCAAGGAACTCTTGGAAGACGTGCTGACAGGAGTGTGGCGGGTGTTAGGGTAGGAGGAAGCAAAGGTGGCAGTAGGTTAAGGGATCTTTACTTAAGTAACAGGGTGTGTTCTCTAACGTGTATCCTTAATTCCTGGTTGAAAATCAGTTGTTTGTAAATATGTCTTTGTTGATTTGTGTTCTCTGTTCTGTTTCTCAATGCATTTTCTTTTTTGTCAGTAGTGTGCTGTATTGGCTAATATTGTAATGATTTCAGCTTTTTAACTCAGGATTGTTTTGGCTATGTGAGATCTTTTGTGGTTCATTATAAATTTTAGAAGTAGTTTTCCTATTTTTGTGGTGAGAATGTCTTTGATATTGTGATAGGAATTGCATTGACTGTAGATTGCTTTTGGTAGGATGAAAACTTTAATGGTATTTTTCAGTTTATAAACAAGCAATAACTTGTATTTTAATTTTAATTTAATATTAATAATAGTCTCTGTATTGTTAGTTCTTTTATCACAGTTTTAAAATTTGCTCTTAGGTAAATTTATTCGTCGGTATGTTATTTTGTCTATTAGCAATGAAGTTAATTTCCTGATTTTTTTCTAAAGAATTTCATTATTGTTATGTATTTAAAAACATATGTTGCCCCTGCACAGAGGTAGCCCATGGCATTTCAGTGTCCAAGTGGGTTCTATAGTAATGGGAAAAGGGACTGTCTCTGACATGAACTGATTGGCCTGCTCTTAAATCACCTCCCCCTGAGAGGGGAGCAGACTTACCAGGTCACAGAGGAAGACAGTGCAGCCAGTCCTGATGAGACCTGATAGACTAGGATCAGAGGGAAGGGGAGGAGGACCTCCCTTATCAGTGAACTGGGGGAAGGACATGGGTGGGGAAGAGGGAGGGTAGGATTGGGAGGGGAGGAGAGAGGGGGCTACAGGTGGGATACAAAGTGAATTAACTGTAATTAAAAAATAAATAAATTAAAACCAAACATGTTGCACAACTTTGCCAGTTTAATTGGTCCTAAGAGGGTTGGGGTTTTTTGTTTGTTTGTGTGTTGTTTCATGTATTTCTTTTCACAGCATCATGTCCCCTACAAGAGCAATAATTTCAGCTCTTTTTTGTTCTGTTTTGTGTTAAGATGTCTTTTCCTCAGATTTGAACCTTTTTTGAGTATCGTGTATCCAATAAATTTTCATATTAGGGATGTTCCGTCAGTAGTAGAGAATATTGGGTGCAGTAAGAGAAAAAAGCTGGTATAGGTAGAGGTGACTTTGTGATAAAAAGAAGTATTACCTGAGAGTGTTTTCTTAATAAAATGTGACAAAAATAAATCAAACTGGAAGATAAGAGGGGAATGTTTTGTTAACAGAAGAGAGTTTGAAGTGTCTCAAAAGGCATATCAGAGTTCCTGGGAAGGGATAAATAGGTGAGGGCACAAAATTAAGCTCCCCACTTGTTTAACAGAGAAAGTAAGTGCTAAGGATGCAAGGGCGTGCAAATAGTGTGCAATCTAATTTGATTTTCATTGGAAATGTGGTTATGAAGATAGTAAAAATGATGGATTTAAGAACTGTTAGAATAGTGCGTACATGAAAAATACCACTAGTCATTTAGGAAGTGTAAATCAAAACCACTGTGGGATGCAGTTTGACTTTTTAGGTATGGCTACTGTGGGAAGGACTGAAGGTGAGTGATACTACCTAAGCGTCTGTCAGCTGGTGCGTGGTGTGTACACAGTAGAGTCCTATTCTTATCTGTGGAGTTTAAAATGTTGATTTCACAGAAGCTAAGAGGAGAAGAACGGTTACATCAGCTGGTGGTTGCCAGAGGGTGGAGAGAGTTGGATAGGGAAATCTCAGAAAATGGGCCGAGTTACAAGTAAGGAGTTCTGGTATATTATTTACACAGGAGGATGACTTTAGATAATAATTATGTATGTTTCAAAAGTTTAGAAGGAGTTTGTTTATTCTTTTCGAAACAGGGTTTCTCTATGTAGTCTTGGCTGTACTAGACTCACACTGTAGACCGTGCTGGCTTCATACTCACAGAGGTCTACCTGCCTCTGCCTTCTTGAGTGCTGGGATTAAAAGTGTGCACCGCCACACCCAGATTAGATGGTTAAATGTGTTCATCTGTAGAATATATGATGAGATACATGTAAGCTGATTTATACATTATATGGTGGTTATCTGCATCACAATATGCTCCAGTAATAAGGACAGTTGTAGTATAGCAAATTCATTTCTAAAGACTTATTTTTATTATTTTCTAATGATGTATATGTGTGCATGTCAGTGTGTGGTTGTGTGCATGTAAATGCAGGTGTCCCTGGAAGCCAGAGGTGTCAGATTATCCCACCCACCCCCACGCCAGAGTTGCAGGTGATTTGTGGGTGGCCTGACGTGGGTGCTGCATACCAGAATCTGGTCTTCTGGAAGAGCAGTACATGCTCTTAACCAGTGAGCCATATTTCAGTCTACCTGGAACTATTTATTTATTTATTTATTTATTTATTTTGAATGGCAACCAATAGAAAAAAAAATTATTTAGCTGAGTAGATTCCAGAATAAATGAGCTTAGGTCAAAGTAGTAGGCTGTTTGACATTGAGATTTTAAAGATGTATGAAAATCAGTAATGTCAGAAAGAAGAACCAATGGAGGGAGTTAGCATTCAGCTAACATGTCAAACACAAGGCATAAGCCCAGACTGTTCTGTAACTCATCAGTCAGATCATTAACTTATGAGTTAGGAATTTTGGGTCAGATTTCCTCAATAGCTTTTTAAAGGTGCAGTAGTATATGAAGAATAAGTATCTATGAAACCTGTATTGAAATGAGTGCATACAGTTTATGGCTTTAGAAGCACTCTTTGATCACTGAACATTTTAATTAGCTCTTTAGCACAAGGACTATTTGAATAATGGACTGTGGGCTCTGGCACTATTTCTAAATAGTGCTTAGTCTGTTTTGGTTTAAACTTAGTGTCTTTTAAAACAGTTTAATAAGTTTAGCTACTTTTTAAAATTAGGTACTCATGAGAAGCAAGAGACAAAAAAGAAGAAAGTTGAAAAGAGCGGACCTAATGTGCACCCCCCTGCTGCTGCTTCCAAGCCTTCTGCAGATCAGATCAGACAGAGCGTCCGGCATTCTCTAAAAGACATTCTTATGAGAAGGTAATGTGTTGCTATCGCGGATGGTTGAATGGCATGTGCTCCATGTACTTGAAAATAATTGAATTGTTTTCATTTTAAGACTTACAGACTCAAATTTGAAGGTCCCAGAGGAAAAGGCAGCAAAGGTTGCCACAAAAATTGAAAAAGAACTTTTCTCTTTTTTTCGAGACACAGACGCCAAGTATAAGAATAAATATAGAAGCTTGATGTTCAATCTAAAAGACCCTAAAAACAATGTAAGTAATTTGTTTTGTCTGTGAATTTTCTTAAACTTCACTTAATTTTGTAAGAGTGTGCATGTGTGCATGTGGCACGCATATACTTGGGTTCTTTTGTCAGAGGGCAACTTTCAGGAGCTGTTTCTCTCTCTGGCATGAGTCCAGAGAATTGAAGTTAGGTCATCAAGCTTGCCGGCAAGCACCTTTACCCCCTGAGCCGTCTCACTGGTCTTGTAAATGTTTATGCTTGCAACTTTGCTGAATAGGGATTTAAGAATGCTATAAAATAGCTCTTCAGTTTTCTAATTGGAGTGAGACTATAGATTTGCCTCCTGATTTAGACTCCACAAATATGTTGTGCAGGAGGTCCATAGTCTGAGTACGTTTCTAAATGGCTGTGAATGTGATGATGTGTGTCACACTGAAAATGTGGAGCACCCCTAAGTAGCTCAGACAACATCCTGTGTTCACTTTGCTTACAGTGCTGGCATTCAACTCAGGCCCTCATGTCACAGAGTTTGTTCTCTACAGCTGAGCCCTTTTTCTCACTAAGAACGTAATTGTTGACTGGCAGGGAAGGGGAGCAGGGTCTTGAACTTAGATGTAGCTCAGGATGACTTTAAAGTCATGGCTCTTATACCTCCAACTCCTGAGCGCCCGGATTCCAGGCTCGAAGCACATTGCTCAACTTACCTGTCTCTGGACAACTGAGCTGCATATGCAGCCCAAGAAGATAGCATTTTAATAAAATCTTTTGCTACTAATTTTGAATCCTGTACATTAGTGTGTAGTGAGTCTGTTGAACCACTTGTCTGGATTTATGTGCATTTTCTTTCCTTTACTGTCTCTTGCATAGCCCAGTTGAATGAATAAAAAATACATTCCTCAGTAATCTTAAATCTCTGATAAGCCTAATATTTTAATATAAACCTGTAAGTAAGAGTGTAAGTGCTCACTCAAAACCTAAGTCACATTTAGTTATAAACTAAAAACAAAAATCCATGCCTGGTGGTACATGCTTCATATCACAGCAGTCTGTGAAATCTGAGGTAGAGAGATCATTTAAGCCGTGAATTCCCAGACAGCCTGAGCAGCATAGAGAGACTTTCTCCTTACCCCCCAGAAAAGTATTTTAAAATATTTTTACTAAATTAAACAGGACTTTATTTTAAAATTTATTTTAGCTATGGAGTAAACATTATTGCTCACAATTATTGTTTAGGATTTCTTGTTTTAGACTTAGCAAAAATCTGAAAGTTGTGTGTTTGTGTTGTATGTATGCATGCATGTATATTTGTGTGTGTGTTTACACACAAAGTTCTATACTGTATATACCAAGCAAAAGCTATACAGTGAACACTTTTGAGTTCTAAATATTTTTGTGTGTTATATTTACTTAGGTCCATTGTTACATATAACAAATATGTACACATCTCTTAATACGTTAAGTATCGAAATAGTTTAAGCTATTATCATATGACACTTAACAATTGCTGATACAGGAAGAAGTCATCATTGGGTGATACAGTCATTGTGCATACATCAGAGCATTTTTACATAGACCAAGGCACCTAAACCATCATCTCTCTCACTAAGCAGTAATATCTTAATTGTATATCATTGTTTGCATAGACTAGCAGATGCCAAAAATGTTATGTCACACACAACTTTATATGGAATCATGTATGGTGTAGTCCATCGTTCTACATGTAATATTACATATAGTACAATAGTACATCATTGGCAGTTTAAACATTCAATGACTTAAAATACTTCGGGAAGTTTCTGGGACCAATTTCCCTAACAGTTAGGAGCAACAATATTTGATTGAAGTATTTTCAACAACTATTTATTGAAGAAAAATCTACATTGTATAGTCTTTCATGAACCGAGAACTTTTTGAAATATATACTCCAGAAACTTTCCTCAGTAATCAAATGAAGATTGTTTTCCTTGCAGTTAGTTCTTTGCTGTGGTTTTCACTCAATCCTGCAGGATTCAGTTATAAAAATCTCTAAAATCAGAAACATCAGTATATAGATTAAAGCTTTTTATTCAGTGCCTTACTATAAGTAGAGTAGTTATAATTTGTCCTGGGGTAGACTTGATGCAGTTTATTTTTAATGAACAGATTTTATTGTACTGGCTTTTTCATGTTAATTTTTTTTTTGGGGGGGTGCCCAGATTCTTAACAGGATGTTACTGTATAGCTGGTTTTATGATTCATCCTCTTACCTTAGTCTCAGGATAGAGTGCTGGGACTACATCTGTGACCACCACGCTGCCATCAAGTTGAATTTTATATAGGATATGTTTTACTCTTCCAGAATATAAAGCTGCTAGGCTGTGTGTACTAGGTTATATATAAATTATATTAAGTATTCATTAACAGGTGTCAAAGTTTATGTATTGGAAGTTCACAGAGGACAGCCTTCTTTTGTTTCTAAATGTTTGTGTCTTTTCATTTTTAAATCCTGTAGATACTATTTAAGAAAGTACTGAAAGGAGAAGTAACCCCTGATCATCTTATAAGGATGAGTCCAGAAGAGCTAGCTTCTAAAGAGTTAGCTGCGTGGAGACGAAGGGAGAACAGACACGTAAGGACATCTGTAACTTTGTGTTCGCCTTGGCTAACAGAGCATTTTTAACCATGGGGACAAAACTATACCAAGATCAGTCAATACAGAGTGCAAGTAAAGCAGGCTTTTTATTCTTTCAATGCCTATTTTCTACACCCAGCCCCACTTTTCTCCCCTTTCCTTTCCTCTCCCCTCTCTTCTGGCTGGGGTCAAGTGATCTTACATTAGCATTCTCAGTTGCTGAGACTACTGGCAGACTACTTAACTTTTTTTTTTTTTAAAGATTCCATTATTTTTATTTTATCCATGAATGTTTTACCTGTATGTGTGTATTTCCTGTGCACTTCTTGCCCTCAGAAGAGGGCATAGGTCTTTACATTTTCTTACTGTGCTGAAGCACCAGGACCAAACCAACTTGAGGAGGAAAGGATTTGTTGGGTTTACATATCCTGAGTCATAGTCCATTGAGGGAAACCAAGACACGAACTCAAGCAGGGCAGGAACCTGGGGATAGGAGCTGATGCAGAGCCCATGGAGTGGTACTGCTTACTGGCTTACTCCTGTGGCTTGGTCAGCCTGCTTTCAAATAGAACGCCGGACCATCCGCCCAGGGGTGTCCCCTCATGTTGTGTTTCTATAGTGGGGCTGGGCCCTCTCCCCTCCATCACTACTTAAGAAAATGTTCTGCAAGCTTGTCTGCATACAGTCTTATCTTGTGGAAGCATTTTCTCTATTGGGGTTCCCTCCTCTCAGATGACTGTAGCTTGTGTCAAGTTTATATAAAAATAGCCAGCACAGCTTTGGATCCTAGAAAACTAGAGTTACAAACAATTGTGAGCCTTCATACAGGTTCTGGGAACTGAACGCAGGTCCTGAGAATTGAACTCAAATCTTTTTTTTTTTTTTTTAATTTTATTTTTCTCATTAGTTACATTTTGTTAATTCTGTATCCCAGCTGTATCCCTCATCCCCTCCCCAATCCCACCCTCCCTCCCTCATCTCCTCCCTGCCCCTTTCCAAGTCCACTGATAGGGGAGGACCTCCTCTCCTTTCATATGACTCCCTTTTGTCAGGTATTTTCAGGACTGGCTGCAAAGTCCTCCTCTGTGGCCTAACAGTACTGCTCCTCCCTTGGGAGGTGGGGAGGTCAAAGAGCCAGTCATTGATTGAACTCAGATCTTTATGTAAGAGCAGCAAATGCCCTAACCTTTGAGCCTCTTAGTCGCTGCTTCCTGAATTCTTATATTCTATTTGTCTCTGCATGTTTTGTTTTCATTTTTTCTAATCAGATTATAGAATTACTTTATGATTTGTTACTGGCAAATCAGAACAATTGGAAAATAATTGTTAACCAGCCTATGCTCTTAGTAGCTAGTTTACATTTATGAACATTAAAGTTTTAATGAATCAAATGGTTTAATTCTAAAACATTGTAAAACTTTAGAATCCTTTGCTGTCAAGTTTAATGGGCAAAATTTCTGAAGAAAGCCAGGAAGATAACTTGAATTGCCATGTGTAAATATGCATAGAAATACTGTTACATTTATATGGTACTATCTTAGATCAAACTGGAGTGTTGTAATATGTATACCATATAAGATTTTTAAAATAAAAATTTCTCAGAGTCACAACTGCCAGGAATTTTTAAGTGCAGATTTAAGCTTGCAGTGCCTTTATTAAAGAATAATTTAAAAGTTCTTTGATTTTTTTTTTTCGGTTTTTAAGGAATTTCATTGTCTAGCCCAGGCTGACCTTGAACTTGTGCTTCCCTTGCTTTAGTGCTCTCTGTGTGCTAGATATGGGCTGCTTGTACCGCCATGCCCAACAAGACTAAGGGAGTATAAGCCTTGGAGCTTTGTTGCCAGATACAGCCATTAGCTGCCTGTTTTAGGGAATAATTATGTATGGTTTGCATTGCCCTGAACAATTTACTTGATTCTTTTGTGCATGCTGCTTGTTTGCATCTTAGATATTAAACTTCTTGGTCTGTGTCAGAGGAAGTCTGAAGGTCCAGAGGCCTTCATGTGCTGTAGAACACCTGTTAATACAGTGTTTTGGCTTGATTCCATGTAATCTTGCCTCCTCTTTATTTTGAGATAACGTTAGCATCATCTTTCCCTCAGCATCCCAAATACGCACTTCCCTGCCTGAGCTCTAAAATTTGGCTGCATTTGCAATTGAGGCCATGTTCTTGTTTTCTTGGACCTTCTACTTGATTTTTTAATATAATTTTTTATTTATTATAATTATTCGATTTGTATCCCAGCTGTAGCCCCACCCTCAACCCCTCCCAATCCCTCCCTCCTCCTCTCTCTCATCTCCTCCCATCTACTTGATTTCTTTTTTAAGAAATAATTTTACTTGTTAGTGTTGAGTGTATAATGATGGAGAACAGCAGTGTGTCATGACACATTGTTTGTGGATGTCCGAAGACAAGTTTGTGAGTAGATCTCTTCTTCCTTTCCGTGGGTTCTAAGGGTCAGACTCAGAGTTCCAGGTGTGTTTGCTAAAGGGCCTTTACCCCCTGAACAGTCTCACTGGTCCTACCTGACTTTTTTAATGGATGTTACAACTAACAAGATAAATGAGCAGACCTTAACAGTCCTTACTCCTCCATGCTCTATTTCACACATACACACACAAAGACAGACACACCCACACTGCCTCTCTCTATCTTGTTATACTTGCTAACTTTCTTATGTTTTTGCTGAGTTCCTTTCTGGTGGCTGTTAATTACTAGTGTTTCTAAGCAGACCCAGAGACAGTAGAAGGGCTGCCTGGTTGGATTTTGTTTTAATCATTGACTAAGCTGGAATTGGAGTGCTATAGTAGAATATCAGATGAGGAACATGAGTGAAGTTAGTTCTTGGTTCCTTGTGGCACTTGCAGATTTCAAGTATAAATACAGTGTTTCCCTATTCTGAGCATTGCCTTTCAGCTGTCTCCTTGCAGAATGTTAATGTGAGCCTCTCATGGCTGTGACATAGAGGTGAATTCTTGAGATTTGTCAGCCCATAAGAGTCTTTGTGTTTTATATGAGAGACAAGGTACAACTTAATTATAATTCATTATTTAGGTCCTCATTAACTAAAGCACATACTTAATTTTCTTAAAATATTTTCTGTTAGACCATAGAGATGATTGAGAAGGAGCAAAGAGAAGTGGAAAGACGACCAATCACAAAAATAACTCACAAAGGTGAGATAGAAATTGAGAGCGATGCCCCAATGAAAGAACAGGAAGCAGCCATGGAGATTCAGGTAAAGAACCAATGTGTTTGCCTTTCTCAGTGTGTAGATCGCATACATTATATGAAGGCGCCTGTTAAAGGCTTGTTAGAAGCTTGAAGGATTTGATACGGTAATTCCTCAGTGCTCTGTAAATAGTATAATCTGAGAACTGTTGCAACTTTTCTTTAATTACATTCAGATTTGTTTTCTCTTGAATAATAGAAAAATGAGAAATGAGTAGACCAAGGTGGAGAAAGTGTTTCAATTTTCTTTGTTTTCAAGTATCAATGAAAAAAATAACTTGAAGTTTCATTAAAAGCTTGGAAGAATGAGTTGTTTTGAGTTTTTGCTCTGAGTAACAACTAATGTTTTTAAAAGAAAGTAAAAAAAAAAAACAACTTTAGAAATATAATGACTTCACTTTTTTGAAATAACAAATTGATTTTAAATATTAATGCCAGATTTTATCGGCTGAAAATTTTTATTTTCACTTATGTTAGGAGCCTTCAGCCAGTAAGTCATTGGAGAAGCCAGATGGTTCTGAGAAACAAAAGGAAGAGATTGACGCCACCTCTACAGACACCACTGCTCAACACAGACAGCATCTCTTTGACCTGAACTGCAAAATATGCATAGGTTGGGAATTTTGCTTGATCTAATGTTGTGCATATTGTTTAAGGGGTGTTTCTGTACTTGTGTTTTTAACCAGGGTGGGTTTTATTTTCCCAGTTTGGATGGTGGAATACCTACCCACTCCTTTGTTTTAAGAGTATATCCATTTTACAAATGGAAAAGCAGACAGCCATGCTTTTCCATGTTCACAGGAAGGTAAGCTCAACAGTGGCACATGGGAACGATTGATGAAGACTACTGGACTTGCATATTTTCAGAATATTATAGGTTTTGGGTGTTTGTTTTTTCCTCTTGGATAGTATAATCCCAAATGAGTGTCATTTTCTAAAAGTTATAGTATTCTTAATGTTTAGAAACTTAACTTTGTATTATGCATTTAAAGTTAGGACCAAGTAAAATACAATTTATTTTTATTTTTATTCTTGATCAGTATCTTAGAAAAAAAATTCATCAGGGAGTCAGATTTATTTTAGTTTGTTAACATTTTCTTTTTTGGTTTTGTGATTCTTCCTTTTCCTTTCGTTCGTTTGTTCGTTCCTTCCTCTCTCTTTTTTCTTTCTCTTTGGTTCATTCATTCATTCATTCATTCATTCATTCATTCAGCATTTTCCCTGTATAACAGGCTGTCCTGGAACTAACTTTGTAGACCAGGCTGACCTCAAACTCAGATCTGCCTCAGTCTCCCTGAGTGCTGAGATTAAAGGCGTGCACCACACCATGCCTGATTAGTGTGTTAATATCTTTTCCTGATTTTACATTAATAAGTGAGGGCAAACACCATCAGCTTCGCATTCAATCTCTGTTTTCTATTGAAATATTGGTAATAATTATAAAATGGTCAGAGGTGTTGAGTTAGTACCGGTAGAACCCTCCACAGTGTGCTGTAAAGTGCTTTTCAGTTAGCTTAGTTCTCTAAAAGAGGGTTGTCATTGGTAAATTTCTTGTTGGTTCTCAGAATAGGTATAACAACTTGCAATGAGAAAACATTGCAGATATATATTACTATAGGAAATGTTACTCAATAATCGAATCAGATAAATTCAGATCACTTTAGAAAGTAAAAGTGAATGAAATTTTTTAAATTGCAGGTAACAAGTTTATTTTGATGTCTCTTGGCTTCAGGTCGAATGGCACCACCTGTAGATGATCTTTCTCCAAAAAATGTGAAAGTTGTTGTCGGAGGAGCACGTAAACATTCAGACAATGAAGCAGAAAGTATAGCAGATGCACTGTCTTCCACTACAAATATTCTGGCTTCTGAATTCTTTGAGGAGGAAAAACAAGAGTCTCCCAAATCAGCATTCTCCCCTACTCCACGGTAGCTTTCCTCTCAGTCATAATTCTATTAAAAATCATTGCTTAATTGTACTTATAAAAGTGCAGCTACAGAAAAGTGACATTTCTTGGGGATTTTTGAGAAAGTAACTAAATCTACTCTAGGCCAATTGAGATAAATGAATAGGACTTTGAGGGTTAATTTATTTGGAATGGATTTTAGATTTAAGAGATTTGCAGAGGCGGCTCAGGATTTAAGAACATTGGCTGCTCTACCAGAGGACTGGGTTCTATTCCCAGCTCCCACAAGACAGCACATACCCATCTGACTCCATCTTTAGAGGATCCACTACCTTCCTCATAATCTAACTCCAGTTTCAGAGGATGTGACAACTTCCTCTGCCTTCATATGCAAGGATGTGCACACGGTACACAGGCAAAACTCCATACACATAAAATAAAAGCAAGTAAATCTTTACAAATAAACCAGAAGCAAGGGGTTTAAATGTGCTGATCCCAAGAAGCAGGGCATCCAGCTCTGGTTGTGTGGACGCATGCACATCTTTGAACCTTGTCTACCTCAGGCGAGTTCAGAAGGATGTCTTTGTAAAGCGTGACTGTGTGGTTGTGATTGTAAATTTATAAATTGAAAATGCAGACCTTTTATTGATCGATAGCTTTTATTTTTATCACCATTTATTGATGGTCTTTTTTGACATAAAATAATTTTAAAGACTATAAAAAAATGGACTCATTCATTCACGTTCATTTATGCGTGTATGTTGGACAGCACTTGTGGAGGGTAAAGGACAACTTTATGGAGTTGATTCTCTCTTTCCACCTTTGTGTGGGTACAAGGTCCTCAGGCTTGGTGGCAGTTATATACCTACTGAGCCATCTGGCTGATGTGGTTGCTAACTTTAGTATCCTTTTCTAGTCCAGAGATGCCCGGAACTGTGGAAGTTGAGTCAACCTTCCTGGCTCGATTGAACTTCATCTGGAAAGGTTTTATCAATATGCCATCTGTGGCAAAATTTGTTACCAAAGCCTATCCTGTCTCTGGATCCCCTGAGTACTTGACAGAGGTACTGTAAACTTTCCTGCCTTTTCTTGCATCGATTTGCCTGTGTTTCTGAAAACAGTGGGCAGGGTGACATAAGGTTAATAATAGCTTTAAAAAATCTTTTAACCCATTTATTACATAAAACACTGGCAAGTTTATGGCAAATACAGCCTATGAAAAAGGTGTTTCATTGTTAAGAAATGGAATTCCTACACTGTTCATGTTTAAGGCCTATAGTACCTACCTGTCTTTGTCACTGTTTAGACTGAGAAGTAAAGCTTGGCAGTCTCAGAAGACCACTGACCTGTGGTTGGCTGTGTATCCACAGGAAGAAACTGTTAAATGATAGAAAACAAACAGCAGTAGCATAATACTGTGGCTAGTGATCAGATGTGACATTTTACAGCTATACCAAAGACAAATAGTAGATGTGAATTGTATACATTATTTTTGTTTGTTTGTTACATTAGCTTAGCTTTTTCATTTATTCTTAGTCTTCTGACCATAAAGACAATGTTGTTGAAATAATTCATTTTAGATTTCAAAAAGTCTAAAACGTGGTCATTCTCTGTAATGTTAAGGTGAGTTTTTTGATTAGACTGAAATTTTCCTGTGTCAGTCTTCCTCTTCCTCTCCTCCTTGTTGGTTCTAGGTGTCCAGCCTGTGGGTCCTGTGTGCATGCCGCAGGCCAAGCTACAGTCATGGCCTTTTACATTACCGTTGTTTCTAGTTACTGCACAATGCCACTGTTACACAGTTGACTTTGCCAGATATTTAGGGATGTGAATATTGTTACAGAGAAATTAAATGGGCCAGTGATGGTCTTTTTAGAAGAAAAAAAAAAAAGCTTTAAAATTTTTAGATTTTCTTTAGATCATTTTGAAGCTAATTCTTCTTTTACATGGATAATTACGTCTTGGACACTTAGACCGTTTAACGTTGAATAAAGACATTTTTTTTTTCTCAGTGCCATAGTTTGAATGTGGTTACTTTCTGGAACTCCATCTCTGCTTTTTAGTTTAGTTTTATTGGGGCTAAAATCTCAAAATATTGAAAACAAATAATGAATTGAATAAACTTAATTCTACTTTTATGACTTTTCCTTGGTCTTCACAGAAATGAAAAAATAGCCTGAATAAAGTTTTAATTATCATTAATGGTTGTGATTAATTATATATGTGTGTGTGTGTATAGTGTGTGGGGGGGTGTTTGTGTATAACACCAAGACTACACAGATAAACCCTGTCTTGAAAAACCATAAGAAAAAGTGTTGTGTGTTCTTACAGAGTTAATTTTTTCTTTGCAAAAATATGCTTTGTAATTAAATTGCATAAAATCAGAACTTCGGCTATTAATAATTAAGAATGCTTCAAAAAAACAAAGTTAAGAAAAAATCACCAGGCATAGTGGCACACACACTGCTAGTCCCAGCACACGGAGGAGAGGCAGGAAGATCTCTATGAGTTCAAGACCAGCCTGGTTTACATAGTGAGTTCCAGGACAGCGAGAGCCCCATCATGAGACCCTGTTTCAAAAAACGAAAGTAATGCCCCTGTCCACTGCCATAGACAAGCACTGCAGAGTAGAGACATTGAGTTTCTTAATGTGCTGCTCCTACTGAATATACACTGTGCTGTGTGTGCTGGCCAGTGGCTCTTTTTCTTGTGCTTGTCTATTCTGACCTGGAGTGACCAGATTTTTGTTCATAGTGTTGAGACTCTGTTTGTACCTAACAGTACCCACCTTAGTAACTACATTTTCAGTATTAATTACTTGAAGTTGGTGTTTGAGATAAGCTCAGTTGCTGTCTACTGAATCTTGTTTTCTGATGTAGTTTTTTCTGTGTGTTCTGGGGATTGGTTGAACCTTGAGTTGTAGTGCTGAGTGTATGTTCTACTATGTTTTCAGCCCTGTTTACATGCTTTTATTATGATTCAAATCACTCTCAAAGGTATACATGTATGAATCATTGATATTGTAATGCAGACGTTCTATTTGTTAACGGCTCTTTTTTTTTTTTTTTTTAACCATAGGATCTACCAGATAGTATTCAAGTAGGTGGCAGGATATCACCTCAGACAGTTTGGGATTATGTGGAAAAAATAAAAGCATCAGGCACCAAGGTGGGTAAAATTTTAAAACATTTCACATTTTATATGTGAAATGTTTTTAGAATCTAATTAGAGCCCAGGTCCCAGCGACAGACTGTTTTTTAGAACAATGTGGACAGCTTCTTAGAAATAATGTTTTGGTTGACCCCTGGAATCCACATGTGAACACATAAACTGAAGTAAATCCATTTACTCAAAGCAGTGACTCTCTGCCTTTTGGTGTGTGGCCTCTGTAGCTACTGTCAACACTGTGGAAGGACCTGTGTTATATCAAGTATGAGATTGACCTGTTGTATTCAAAGCTCTGACCCCAGTGGTCCCGACACTGCAGAGGCCTGTCCCCTTTGTTGGTTAGGATGCTGCCAGGCTTAGGGCTCAGGTTTGTAGGATCATTTGGGAAGTGGGCTGCTTCTTTTCACTTTATCGTTTCCAAGAGTGCTTGCCTTCATCAGGCAAAAATATTCAAAACTCGCTTATCAGCAACAGATGGGGATAAGGGAGGGCAAGGGCAGTTTGTCAAGTTTTAAGGTAAACCCCAGAAATTGCAGTCATCTCTTTACCTGAGTTGTAACTGGCAAGAATTTACACAGCTGTATGCAACTGCCAAGGGAACAGGAAGATGGAATTGTTACTGGGTGGTCATGTGTCAGCCTGAAATTAAGGTTCAGGAAGAGGAGAAAGAGGAGACTATAAATTGGGAGATAATCATTACCTCCATCATAGTAATATTTCTTTTCTTCCATGTTCTCCATATATTTTCTGTAGTTTCTTAAACTCAAGGGAATAGTACTGAACCAGAATAATTTAAATCCTTCCTTTGTAAAAGTTTTTCTCTTCTCTTTTCTTTCTTTTTTCCTTTCTTCCTTTCTTCCTTTCTTCCTTTCTTCCTTTCTTCCTTTCTTCCTTCCTTCCTTCCTCCCTTCCTTCCTTCCTTCCTTTCTTTTCTTTCTCTTTCTTTCTTTTCTTTCTCCTTTATCTTTCTCTGTCTCCTCCCTCTCTCTCTCTCTCTCTCTCTCTCCTCTCTGTCTTACTCTCTTTCCCAAAAGGGAGAGTCTTAAACTGATAAAGATTTTTCCCCACAATATAAACTTTTAAATTAAATTAATATATGTTACCTCAAAGCAGTTAGAAGGTTACTGAACTCAGGAGGTAGATAAAAACAGATCTCTTGAGGCCAGTCTGGTCTACATGGCAAGGAAAAAAAAAAGTTATTGTGTTGGCTGCTATATGTGTGTGTGTGTGTGTGTGTGTGTGTGTGTGTGTGTGTACTTAATAGCATGCCTTCAGCTTGAAATGATGTATAACATAATAGTAGCTTTAGATATATTAGGAATATGATGTTATTAAGACAGTTTGGATATCCCTTATCCACAATGCTTGTGATAGAAATATTTCAGATTTTGAACTTTTTTGAATTTTGAAGTTTTAGCATATACATAAGATGATACCCTGGGAATGGAGATCCAAGTATAAATATGAAAGGCATTTATAGGTTACATAAACCTTATAAACATAACTGAAAGTAATTTCATACAGAATTCTTAGGATACCTGCCTTTGATTGCATCTTACCACCGTAGACAGGTGTGGGATTTCCTAGATGTGGGCCTCTCAAGTTTCACAGTTGAAAGCATATGTAATCTTCAGATTGGAGTTGTAAACCTGTATGTACCATCTAGGACGCAGAACCATAGCTTAGCTCACTGATATTTTTCTTGTTCTTGTGTCAACTTAAGTTTTGTTGTGAAGCAGGCCTTTTTCATTTTAACTGACTTCCTTTAAGAAGAAATCGCAATTACTAAAGTAATACCAAGTTATGATTTTCTTTTTATTTGGAATAAAGCCAAGAACCCCAGAGATAAGCAAGAAATTTCTTGAGTTAGCCAGTCACCTTAAAAACTTACGATCTGTTGTATGTTTGTGTTTGGAGTCTTCTCAAAACCAAGCCCGCTTTATTCCTGTGTCCAAGTTCCATGGGCTGGGTTATCAGGTTTGCATGTTTGTGTGTATTTAAGCCTCTCTTATCATTTACTTCCACTTTCTGAGGTTTCAGTTGTAAGATATATGATAAAAGAAATATTTTCCGTGTTGTGGATGTGGGTCACCTTTGTGTCCAGTCAGACTGTGTATGCTACCTTCATACTACGTATCTTGTTTTATTTAATAATTCCCTCAAAGCATGAAGTTAATGATGCTATATATATATGGGTGTGTGTGTGTGTGTGTATACACACATATATATGTATATGCTAAACATAAAATAATTTATATTTTATGATAGGTAAAATATATACATATATGTAGTGCTGTCTGTGATCTCAGGCATTTATTGAGATGTCTTAGGATGCATCTCCTACAATAAGGGACCACCTTCTTTTAGATTTAATTATTTTATGTAAATGGATACTTTGTCTGCATGAACCAGCTACACACCAGCAAACAGTATCAGACATTCTGGTAATTGAACTCAGGACCTTCAGAAGAACAGTGAGCCATCTCTCAAGCAAGGAACCACCTTCTATGATATAGCTGTGTGGTAGTCTGGGACACTGTTACTTCAGTGTATGCAGAACACAGAATTTATATCCCTAGAAATCAGGAATTGTGCAGATACCAAAGGACTTGGATTTCAACACTGGCTTTGCCACTGATGATTGTGTAACCTTGAACAATTTCATTGTGCCCAGATAGATGCCTTGGGCCCGTCTCTCTTTCTTCCCTGTCTTCCTACCTTACCCATACTAGGCAAATGTTTTACTGATGAGCTATCTCCATAGACAGTTTTTATCATGAGACAGCCTCTCCTAAATTGCCCAGACTCACTTTGAAGTCACTACGTAGCTCAGGCAGGCATTAAACTTGTGATCCTTCTGCTTCTCAGTCTTTCAGGTGACTGGGGTTACAGGTCTGTAGGCATATGCCCTGGCAGGTCTCAGTTTGTTATGGGAAGTTTTCAGATAGTACAAAACCATCATTAAACCAGGAAAGGTCTTTTCTTAGAAGTTGTTTCCTTTTGGTATTCTAGTTTCTATTTCAGTGGGGAACTGCTTATTTGGTAAGCACCAGAAAACTCAAAATAAGAGTATTGCTAGTTAATAAACTGTACTTAAAACCAAGCTGCATTTAAGCAATTGTTTATTATTCTCTTGAATAGGAAATCTGTGTGGTTCGCTTCACACCAGTAACTGAAGAAGATCAAATTTCTTACACTTTGCTGTTTGCGTACTTCAGTAGCAGAAAGCGCTATGGCGTAGCTGCTAACAACATGAAGCAGGTTAAAGATATGTACCTTATTCCTTTGGGTGCTGCAGATAAAATTCCACACCCTCTTGTGCCTTTTGATGGACCTGGTAGGTATATGTTTTGGTAATAGAATAAGACTGAAATAAAGTGGGAGGGGTAGGTTCAAAGTAAAAGGCATGGATGCTTTCTGTCTTAGGATCCAGAGATAGCGTGCATGACAGGGCTGGCCACCATTAACTAGCTTGTAGGGAAGTGCCTGTAAACTGGACCCTTCTATGAAATGATTGAAAAGGACTGTCTGCTTAGAACTGTTCTCTTTGCTTATTTTCTTCAGGACTTGAGCTGCACAGACCTAATCTGTTGTTGGGTCTCATCATTCGTCAGAAGCTGAAGCGGCAGCATAGTGCTAGTGCCAGTTCCAGTCACACAGCTGAGACCCCCGAGAGCACCCCGATAGCCTTGCCACCTGACAAAAAAGGGAAAATGGAGTCATCTGCAGAGGAAGCAGCAGAGGAAGAGAATGACTTTTTCAATTCCTTTACAGCTGTGTTACACAAGCAGAGAAACAAGCCCCCACAGCCTCTTCAGGAAGACCTGCCAACAGCAGCCGAACCTCTAATGGAAGTCACCAAGCAGGAGCCTCCAAAACCCTTAAGATTCCTTCCTGGGGTCCTAATTGGCTGGGAAAGTCAACCTTCTACTCTGGAGTTAGCAAATAAACCTCTTCCTGTGGATGACATACTCCAAAGCCTTTTGGGTACCACTGGTCAAGTGTATGAGCAGGCTCAGCCAGTTGTAGAACAAAGCACTCTTAAAGAAATTCCTTTTATAAGTGATCAAGCCAACCCAAAAGTAGAGAAAATGGATAAAGTCGAGGTGACTGAAGGTGAAGCCCAGGAGGTAACAGTTAAAGCAGAAAATATTTCAGAATCTACAAGTAAAAACTCAGGGGTAGAAGAAACTTCTTTGGGATCCTCTTCCATTTCTCCAGGGCCTTTTGCAAGCCTTAGTTTGAGAGGGAAACCGCCAGATGTTTCCACAGAAGCATTCTTAACAACTTTGTCAATGCCACCAAAACAGGAGGAAGCTGGAGAAAACAAGGAGAGAGCATTAAAAAGACAGCTGCTCCCGGATCAAGAGAATAGTTTGCAAGATAATCGGACTTCAAGTAATTCTCCATGCAGGCCCAGCACAGGAAAGGGAGTCATAGATGGCAGTGTGGGCTGCAGTGAAAGTCTTGTTGCTAACACGAGATCCCCACAGTTTATCAACCTGAAAAGGGATCCCAGACAAGCAGCAGGACGAAACCAGCAGACAGCTTCAGAGAGCAAGGATTCAGAGAGCTGCCGAAACGGAGAAAAGCACCCTCTGCCTGGTCCATCACAGAACAAAGAGCTCTTAGCAGAGCCAATTAGTGGAGAAGGAAAGTTGCCTTCTGTAGAGAAGAACACGTGTGTAGAGCAGAGCGATGATTCAGAGGCTGGGCAAAACTCGTTGCCTGTAGAAAATTTAAATTCTTCACAAACAGAACATGCCAATCCTTTACAGGAGGGTGTTTTAACACAAAATATCGAAACTGTCCACCAGTTTAGAAGAGGATCGGCTACAGCATCATCTCATTTTGAAGTTGGAAATACATCCCAATCAGAATTTCCTTCTAAGAGCATCAATTTTACTTCCAGGAGTACCAGCCCCAGAGCAAGTGCAAACTTTCCCCCCGTGAGGCCACAGCAGCCCAACCTCCAGCACCTCAAGTCTAGTCCCCCTGGATTCCCATTTCCAGGACCCCCAAACTTCCCTCCCCAAAGTGTGTTTGGATTTCCACCACATTTGCCGCCTCCATTACTTCCCCCTCCAGGATTTAGCTTTCCTCAAAATCCCATGGTTCCTTGGCCACCTGTTCATCTCCCAGGCCAGCCACAACGTATGATGGGGCCCCTTTCACAGACATCAAGGTACATGGGCCCACAAAATTTTTATCAGGTCAAAGACATTCGGAGACCAGAAAGGCGCCATAGTGATCCATGGGGTAGGCAAGATCAACAACCAGATAGGCCTTTTAATAGAGGTAAAGGGGACCGTCAGAGATTTTACAGTGATTCACACCACTTGAAAAGAGAGCGTCATGACAAGGATTGGGAGCAAGAATCTGAAAGGCACAGACACAGAGACAGAAGCCAGGAGAAAGACAGAGACAGGAAAAGCAAAGAGGAAGGACATAAAGATAAGGAGAGGCTGCGGCTATCACACAGTGATCGAGCAGCAGATGGGAAAGCAAGCAGAGAAAGTAAGAACACAGACAAGAAGCTGGAAAGACCTAAAGGTGAAGACCATGAAAGGGAGAAAGAGAGAGAGAAGAGTAAACATAGAGAAGGGGAGAAGGACAGAGAGAGATACCACAAAGACAGGGACCACACTGACAGAGCAAAAAGCAAAAGGTGAAACTTGCAGGCTGTTTCAACATCCCATTTTAAAAACTGTTACATGCTATGTATCTTTATAAGATTGCCTGGTAGGACTGTGCCAGCTTTTAAATCTTCACCATTGGTGGTTGCCCAGCAGTAAACCGCTGGTGCGGAGTGCTCTGCGCCAGTGCCCACCATCTCTTACTCACACCACTGTTCTACTTACAGGAATTTAATATTTTTGAAAGTTTTACAATGCTGTATATTCAAAGATTTGTTTTGTTAATATGCAATAAAGGCTTAGAAATTTTAGTTTTATTCCTTAATTGGTAAATATGGTTAACTATGGAATATATTTACTGCCTCTAGTGAATGTCCTTTATATAATGACTAATTTGAAAGTAAGCTGTACTCTGTACATTTGTTTTCAATTGCACTGTTTTTAACGGAAGTATAGAGGAGCAACAAAAACGCCAAGCGACTTCATAATCAGACCATACTAACTATTTAGTGGGGCAATTCTTGACTACAAATCAAAAGCCCAAGGAGTCCATGTATTGCTTTTATCTGCACTCATTGAAGGCATTTCTTACCATGTACTGCAGTGTGTGGTAGGCCATATCCTTTCCTTTCTGGCTCTTCAGAAACTTGAATACTTAAGCTTGTACATGATCTTGTGTTTTGCTATCCTTTTTACTGTAAAATGTAAATATTTTAAGGGATATTTTGATTCTAAATATGATAAAAGAATTTCTCACCTACTTTGTGTGTGTGACTTGAAATTCAGTAGTAAAAAAGGTTCTTGAAAGCTTCTTTTCCTTGAGACATTATTCTTTTACTCAGCCAAGAATATTGTAGGCATAATGTCAGACATCACCTAAGAGAAGAATGGTTGTTTTAAGTCTTAGATGAATCTCTTCTGAAGAGGCTAGTGTTTAGAACTGCCAGCAGGGAGCTTTGCAGTTATGCACTTAGTTGCTATTATGTTCCTGAAAAGTTATATATGATCAAACTTTGTTATACGACTCAGTAATCATTGTAAAACTGCAGAACTTCTAAGTGAAATGTATTTTGAATTTTTTTTTTTTGTAAAATGATTTGTTTGTAGGGCAACTGTAAAATTGAATATGCCAGTTTGACTTGAAATAGAAAATACACAAGACTGTTGTTCTTTCAGATCTAAACTTACCTATACCCCGAAATACATCCTGTGCTGATGTTTAAAACATAAAGCAGTAGCTGCCAGATGATGTTAACACTCGGGACCCAGTCAAGAGTGACCATTGTTCTTACCTACTTGTACCCATGACGAATTCAGTAACTCCACAAAATTAAGAAAATTGTTTCTAAAGGAGCATTACCAGGTTTTTGAAACTGAATTAACCTTGCTATTCTTACTAGAGAAAATAGTCAAAACATTTTGTCTGAATTGCAAGGATCGCAATATTCTTTTTTTCCATCTTTGCCTCTGAAATTGATCATCATCATCATGAAAGTTCTAAAATGAAGGGTTTTCATTTAAATAAAAGTATTTTTAACTTTGGTCTACTTTTATTTTGGAAGTTAACTTGATAGAGAAAACAAAGTCCTCATACAAGACCAGTCCTAAAGCTAATCACTGTTTATATGAATGTGAAGAAATGGGTTTCTTATCCCACCTGTGTCAGTTAATCTACATTTACAGGTTTGTGTGCTTTGTGGGTGGGCCGGACACCTGACTAAAGGTACAAGTGAAAAATAATGGGCTGTTGAATGAAAAAAGTTAGCTGCACTGAGTCCTTGAGTGCCAAGTATTCTGTTAGCATTCATGGTTCATGAGAACTTTGGCCAGCCTTGGTAGGTGAATGGTTAACGTAGAACTTGGGAATCTGGAACCTGGGAAATGGCCCAAGGTTAGACTGCTGGGGTCAGAGTTGGAGTTGCAGTCAAGCCCTGCTTTCTTGTACAGTCCCATGTGTTTAGCAGTTGTACTCTGAAAACTGAGAATGAGAGGGAAGCACTCTTGTCCTGTTAGCTTGGAATGTTCCCACAAGCACTTGGAATTCTCAGGTGACAGACAGTTTGCAACCAAGAGAAACCATCACTAGAGGAGTATCCATTTCCTTACCTGTTGAAGCTCCTTGGGCCACTTTATTTCAGGTCATAGTCACCTTCCTGTATTTAAAGACAGAGAAGAGATGCCCAATTAATGTCACCATCCCCATCATCTTCAGGCGCCCTCACCCTTTAAGGTTCAAGTGATTCCATCTGCCCACCGTAATGAGCCTTCCTATGTGAAAGTCAGTTGAATGGGTGTTCTCTGACCTCTCTCTGCTATGCAACCTGACATTTACTGGCATTGCAGGGGCTAAGATGGAGATACACATCTTAGAGGTGGGAGTCATTCTCTCTGGGCTTATAAATTGTGAAGTCTGGAAATACTAAAGTCATTGCAAATGTCAGCAATAATGAAGAAAATAGAGTGATGTTGAGTTCTTGGTGTCTTACGTGATTTCAAAGCATATCACATAGGATCTTTTAACATCCCATGGTAGGAAAAGCAGAAACGTTCTGTGTTTGTTACATGAAGTGTACAGAGAGAAGTGCTTTCACCAAGCATGTGCCAGGGCATCTCTGGGAAACACTAAATTCTTCTCTGCTTGCGTACCTGCGTTTCATCATGCTCTTGGAATTCATTACTGAGCGTCAGAGCTTACACATGGTGAGAGAGATGACATCTGGGTGTGAGACTGTAGCTGTGGGGAGCTTGTTGAGGTCACCAAAGCGAAGTGGTGGGCTTTACTGTTTTGTTTTTTCTTGCTGTGATTGAACCCGGGGCCTTGTCCATGCTAGGCATGCACTCTTCATTGAACTACATCTCTAGCCTTCCTTAGTAATTATTAACTTAGTAACTCTTACTAAGTTTTATTAACATTTGTTAATGTAGCAATTGTGTGAAGCTGTAGCGCAGCTGGTAATTTTTTTTAACATAATGTGTACAATCTCCAGTACCACGTAATCTAAACAAGGGGATGTGTCCTTGTAATCTTCACAGTTTGGAGTGGAAGCAACTGCATGATGATTTTTTAGGCCATCTGGGGTACATGAGACTTTCTCAAGTGTTTAATAATAATAATGGCAAGAAGAGTAGCTCCCACAGGAAGTTTAGTAAGAATGTCATTGGTTTTATAAATGTATTTTTCAAAAATTTCACACAATGTATTTTACCATCCATCTACCACCACCTCCCTCCCCATGTCCTCAAAGCAGGACGACTTCCTGGCTCATTAGCCATCATTTGCTAATAGCTTCTATATCAAGGGTGAGCTCATCTGTGCTGAAATTTTGATTGTTTTGCTTTTGTGCAAGTAATCACAGGTTACTTGCATAGATAAGTGCATCAGCCAAGTCATGCCCTGAATTAAGTATTTTCACACTTCTTCCCATCTGCCAGCTCTCTTCCCACCCCCTTTTCTGCAATGTTCCCCAAATTTTGAAAGCGGAACATATTTAGAAGGAAGTTTGACGGTGTGGCTGGCTTGCAGTGCCGGGCATGAATTCTCTATAGAGTAAGCTTCATAGAGACCAACATGGTTGGTCGTACCCATACCCATCATGCCATTACTAAGCCTGTGAACACATCTTGCTAGGGAGTTCAGTATGGTACCATGCAAACTGCAGTGCTGGGTCAATCTTTCCTGGCAGCTTTTATAGCACCTGACTACATGCTCGCCAGCAGGTAGAGGTTCCTGGTCTGTTGAAGTTGGTATCCCTGTTTTGTATCTAAACAGAACGATGTCTTCAGCGTGGGGTTTTGACATTGTTGATGGTGCCAATGTTTTCTTAGTTCACTTTTTATATTTTCGCTAAAAATGACTCTGTGAACTATAGAGCTAGGTATGGTGCTGCATACCTATATTCCAGGACTTGCGGGAGGCTGCAAAGGTGGGAGGATTTACTTCAGTCAGAGGTCAGCCTAGTCTACATAGTGAACTCCATGTCAGTGCAAGTCTACACAATGGAATCTTGTCCCAAAAGGTGGGGGAATGTGTTTTTCCACAGTATTTAGGGAAGAGGATTTTATTTTTTCCAGTTTGCTTTCACCTCTTTATTCAGTCTGGGACCGCAGCCCATGGAATGGTGCTGCTCACATTTAGGGAGGGAGATCTCTTAGCAGTTAACCCAACTCTCCTCACAGATACCCAAAGCTTTGTTTCCATGGTGATTCTTTTATTTTTAATTATTTTTACATCCCAACTGCAGTTTTGTCCTCCATCCTGTCTTCCCAGTGTCTCGTCCCCTCCCTCCCCCCTCGTTTCTCTTCAGAAAAGCGCTATCATCTATGGATATCTACCAGTCATTGCATATCAAGTTGGAGTAAGACTGGACTCTTCTACTAAGGCTAGACAAGGCAACCCAGTAAGGGAAAAGGGTCCCAAAGGCAGGCAACAGAGTCAGAGATAGCTCCTGCTCCTACTGTTTTGTTAGGAATCCCACAAGAAGATGAACTCCCACAGCTTAACGTTTAGGCAGAGGGCCTAGATCAGTCCCATGCATGCTTCATGGTTTTTAAACCTTACACACTGCTTCTTACCAAGGCCCCCTCTCTGTGACCTATTTTATCCATCAGTGCTCCAGGTCAGCCACACATTGACACTGGCTTTCTTGATGACTGATGTGTTTCAACTGTTGCACTCTAGAAATGCTGAATAGTAACAGTGGTATCCTTCCGGTCCTCAGCGATGGCACCGGCAGTGGAATGAGACAATTGTCATTTATGACTGTATAGATACCTTCTTTGGGGGCAAAGTGGGCTTTCATGTAAAAACATTGGAGCTGGGGAGATGGCTCAACAGGTAAAGCGATTGCCTCACAAGCTGAGTTTGAATCCCCAGAACTCATGTAAAGCTAGGCACAGTGACGCAGCAGTGTGTGTGACACTGGTGCTCCTCTGGGAGGTTGGGAGGTGAAGGCAGGAAAATCCCTACATAATCCGGGATCAGCTGCATGAATAATCCGGGATCAGCTGCATGGAGGTCATGACTTCAAAACAAGGTGAGGTTGAGGGCCGACTCCAGATGCTGTCTTCTAACCTGTGTGAGTCCACATGTGCACACACACAGGAAGAGAGGAAGGGAGGAATGGCAGGGGAGAGAGACTTGAGACTTAGTACTCAAAAGCACAGGCAGCTGCTCTTTGATCACCTCCCCATGAGGGGGAGCAACCTTACCAGGCCACAGAGCATGACAATGCAGCCACTCCTGATGAGACCTAATAGACTAGGATCAGAAGGAAGGAGAAGACGACCTCCCCTATCAATGGACTGGGGGAGGGCATGTGTGGAGAAGGGGGAGGGAAGGGAGAAAGGAGGGGGCCACGGGGGGGGGGGGCTACAAAGTGAATAAAGTAATTAATAAAAGTTTAAAAATAAAAGCACAGACAACTGAGGTTTGCCTAGCATGTTGTCAGTCCTTGGGAACAAAACAACAAAAGCACACAACATGAACATCGGCAGAGCAGCTGAGTTTAGTAATCTCCAGGAGCCTTATTCAGAATCTGCCCTGTGCCCAATAGTGTGACTTTGTAGACATGAAAACAAACATAAGTAAAATTTAATACTAACTGGTCGTTTCTGTAGGTAAAACCAGGTGTTTTGGAAGGCTTATAGGTAAACAGCAGCTTCTGCTACTCAGTCCTGGGTGTTTGTTGTGGCATGCCCAGGCCATTTTTGTTTTGTTTTGTTTTTTTTTTTTTTTAAATACTGGTAGTATCTGCTCTCCTAGAGTGAGAAGTAGGAATTTATCTCTCACTAGTGCAGTCTCCCTCAGTTTCTTAGTCATGCAACTTTTTTGTTTTGCCTTCAAGTTTTGCCTTATTACAATCATGTAAATACTAATTTGTGAATTAAGCAGCATAATAGGGTTTCATTTTATTGTATAATTACTTTTTCTTGGTTAATAATTTTTGCTTTTCATATTTTTAATATCCATCATTAGTTTATTCTGACCTGAATTTTGTTCTAGAATTTCTCAGGTTAATAAGCACTGAAAGGACTTAACAGCCAACAGTAAAAATATTTGTCTGAGCCCTTCATCCCAGCAGAGGCAGGCAGATCTGTGAGTTCCAGGCCAGCCTGGTATACATGGTGAGTTCCAAGGCAGCCAGGGCTATGTAGACAGACCTTGTCTCAAAAAAAAAAAAAAAAATTACCATATTCAGAAATTAAATGTAAAAAAGACAACCAAAAATCTCATCTTCAGCTGTAATGAACAAGTATGCTAATATACTTGTGTACACATTATATATAGATAGATATGTATATATGTATATGTGTGTATGCATCACTTTGACTCTTTCAGGTGATAGGAAACATTTAATTTGCATTTAATATTGTAACAAGATTGTCAAAGTAATTACACTTATTCATGATCTATAAAGTCTCCAGTGTTAACTTCCATGCCTGGTCCTGTTAATCTTTGTTATAAACATCATGTTCTGATTAAGTCTTTTTGGATCCTGAGAAAATCCATTTTTTTATTTGGCCAACAAAATTTCTCTTAAAAATATTTTGAAGGCTGGAGACAGTCTCAACAGACACCGCTACAAAACACTCCCACACCTTAATCTCAGGGAACATTGCAGAAGAATGGGCAGAAAGACTGTAAGAGCCAGAGGATCAGGAAGTTTTCTGGGAGATACTGTCTTCTAGTAATGTCAGAAGATAGATTCGTAAAATCTCCCCAACATGACTACCCAAACACAAGCTGAACAGAGGCAGCACCAATGGACATACCAAAGTGGACAAGGAAAAGCCCAGGAGGCCTCGGACATACATAAAGAACCAGGGAAACTGGGGAAACCTGGGGATGGGGTAGGTGGTCTTCTCCAGGAAAGAGCACACAGTGGTTGTCCAGTGGCAAATGTGAGTGAGTGAGTGTGTGTGTGTGTGTGTGTGTGTGTGTGTGTGTGTAGATACATATACATTATGCATGCCTTAACAATAAATGAAAAAATAAGGCGTGGATTTTTTTTCTTTTCATCTATTCATCTATCTACCTACCTGTTTATTTCACAACCTGATCCCAGCCCCCTCCCTCCTCTCCTCCAAGTCCCACCCCCAGCCTCTCCCTGCATTCTCCCCCCTCCTTCTCAGAGAAGGGGAGGCCCACGAGGAATGTCAACCCACTGTGGCACCTCAAGTTGCAGCAGGATTAACTCTTCTGGCGCCTGACAAGGCATCCAGCTGGGGGAAAGGGATCCAGAGGCAAGGAACAGAGTCAGAGACAGCTACTACCGTCATTGTGAGGGGACCCACATGTTGACCAAGCTGCACATCTGCTATGTTTGTATAGGGGAGTCTAGGTCCAGCCCATGCATGCTTTCGGTTCAGTCTCCATGAGCCCCGATGGGTCCAGGTCAGTTTACTTCTTGTGGTGTCCTTGACACCTCCAGCTTCCCCTATCCTTACTCCTACTCATCCACAGAACTCACTGCGCTCAGCCTATTGTTTGGTTGTGGTTCTCTGCATCTGTTTCCATCATCTGCTGAGTGGAGCCTCTCAGAAGACAGTTATGCTAGGCTCCTGTTGGCAAGCATAGCAATGTATTATTAATACTATTAATAGTGTCAGGGGTTGTCTCTTTACCGTGGGGTGGGTCTCAAGTGGGGCCAGTCATTGGTTGGCCATTCCCTCAATCTCTGCTCCATATTTACCCATACACTTCTTGTTGACAGGACAGATGTTGGGTGGAAGGATTTATGGATGGGTTTGCGTTCACCTCCTTCTGCTGGCAGCCCCACCTGGCTCCAGGAGGTGGTAACTTCAGGCTTCTTAACCCCTCCTGCTAGGCGTCTCAGCTAGGGTCACCCCTATAGACTCCTAGGAGCCTTCCTTGTCCCAGAGATTCCCCAACCACTGATTTCTGCTCTCTCTTTCTCTCCTCCCCCTCCCCCCCTGGCTTTCCCCATGCCTGATCCCCACAGCAGTTACCCTCCCCACCCCCTCTCCCACCCACTTTTCTCCCTCTGTGTACTTCCTATCTCTATTTTATTTCCTCTTCTTAGTAAGATTCAAGCATTCTCCCTTGGGCCCTCCTTGGCTTCTTTGGCTCTGTGGATTGTAGTATGTTTATCCTGTATTATATGGCTAATATCCAATTATAAGTGAGTATATACTGTGTGTGTCTTTCTGGATCTGCATTACCTTGCACAGGATGAGTTTTTCTAGTTTCATCCATTTGTAAGTTTATTTATTTATTATTTAATATGTATGAATACTCTGTCTACATGAATACCTACAGGCTGAAGAGAGCATTGGATGCCATTATACATAGCTAGGAGGCACCATGTAGTTGCTGGGAATTCAACACAGAACCAGCGCTCTTAACTGCTGAGCCATCTGTCTAGCTCCCCCACCCACAGACATGGATTTTAAGGAGAGCTTGGAGGAATATGTGGGAGTTTTGGAAGGACGAAAGCGAAGGAAAAAAAATGAAATAATTACAATCTCAAAAAAAAAAAAAAGATTATTACTGCCGTAGAGAGCGGTTGTGGGTACCCCCACCAGAGAGGAGTTCTCTGATGTGGGTTTAGGCCAACAGAAAGTTTTTATTAGCTACATGGCAATGACACTGGGTGTTAGGGATCCCTAACACAGAGCCTTTCTCAGGGCAAGCTTTTAAGCACGAAAAACATATCCTGGGTTGACACACTTCAGCTAACAAGAACAGTTAGCCAGAAGCAGAACTACAGACGCCAAAAAAGCAACATTAGTACATTTAAAGACTTTCCCAAACTATGGACTTTGATGGTTTAGGTTCTTGTTTTCATTTTGGCAGGTGGTGCTGTCTGCCTGATGAATCTTATGGCCTGAACGGTACTTCCATAACAGAGTCAGTTATGCTAAGGTTTGTGGGCCTCTTACAGTTTCCAGCACCCATGGCTGGTGGCTCATACCCACCTGTCTGACCAGGGAAAGGGGATCCCCTGTCCTTGCCTCCACTTTTCTCCACTGTCCTTCATGGGCACCCATACACTGTTAGACATGTACATCGCATTACATAAATTAAGTCTCAAGCAGAAACCCCTTGGATAGCAGTAGTCAGCTCTTGATCAAAGACACCAAAACAACAAGTACCATTACTGTGTAGAGTAGCACACATTTTGTGTGGGTCAGTTTCCTTGGAAAAGAAAGAAAAGTGCAGTCTGGGACATTGTTTGATTTTCCCCAAAGAAGTGTCATCTGTCCTTTCCTTTACTCTTTCCACTACCCACAGGACAAAGTAGGTCTTTAATTGAGCAGGTTTATTAAGCATTTTATCTCATTTTAAATATTTTTAACTCTGGACACGTGTTTCCTGCCACCTTAGGTAAGTTTGCTGTCACATCTACTAGATCTATTTCAAAACCCTAGGCACACTTTTTTCTTTACATTTAAGTTTCTAATCTGAGCTAAACCTACTGTGATCTTTTCAAGGGAAGGACTTAAACCTAGGCTGCCGTTTAATGGCTTG
Source organism: Meriones unguiculatus (assembly GCF_030254825.1). NCBI lineage: Eukaryota > Metazoa > Chordata > Mammalia > Rodentia > Muridae > Meriones > Meriones unguiculatus. Next base: position 53,513,746 of record NC_083363.1, on the reverse strand, counting down.
ATGTTGTGGGGGCAGATACTAAACTCTAATGTTTTAAAGGCTGTTCAGGTTCATTGCTCCTCTCTTTCCGTCTCTTCTTGGACGTGCACTCCGTATCCCTCCGCTCTCATCTACTCCAAAACACCCATCTTAGAATTTCATCTTGCTGAGTGAGAAGAAACATTTGCGCATGTTTTCCTGGATTGCCTCAAAGTTGAGGTCCTGAGTAACTGACACATTTTATTGTTGTAAAAGCTAAAACAGTTCTAAGTGTGTTTGCACACAAACACATAATTTACTAGGGTACCAAGGGTGAAAAAATAAGAAAGCAGGTAAAAGTGATTGCCCCCAAAGCCTGGGGATCTGAGTTTAACCTTGGGAATAAAAATAAAGGTGGAAAGAGAGAACTAACGCTGACATATACATACCCCCCACACACAGAGGGAGAGACAGAGACAGAATTTTAACAAATCCACTAGTTCTAATAAACTTAAGTTTTCCCTTTTCTTCTTTTTTAAATTGACTAAAGACAACCAATATACCACCAATGACTGTTTAATGGAAAATGTCAGAATTTATGTAGATCGTGATGCGAAGTTTAAAATTATTTAGGGCAAAATAAAAATAATAGGTGAATGATATAAAGAAAAGGGATGGAGAAAAAGGAAAAAGGCTAAAAGAAAGAAAAAGAAAATAAGAAAAAGGCAAGATAAAAATGTTTGTCTCTTTTTAAAGTTTAAGAAGCCGTTTTGTTGTTGTTTATTTCATATGTATGCAGTGTGCTGGCTAGTTTTTACGTCAATTTGACACAAGCTGGAGCGCTTTTGGAAGATGGAGCCTTAATTGAGAAAGTAACCTCTCAAGATCAGACTGTAGGCAAGCCTATGACGGTGTTTTCTTAGTTCGTGATTTTTGTGGGAGGTCTCAGCTCATTGTGATTGTGGTAATCCCTGTGCTGGTTGGTGGCCCTGGGTTCTAAAAAAAAAAAAAAAAAAAAAAAAAAGCTGAGGAAGCAATCCATAAAGAGCAAGCCAGTAAGCAGCTCTCCTGCATGGCTTCTGTATCAGCTCCTGCCTCTAGGTTCCTGCCCTGTTTGATTTTCTGCCCTGCCTGCCTTGCCTGATGAACTAAGGAATGAAAGTGTGTGCAAAATAAACCTTTTTTTCTCCCAGGTTTGTTTATGGTCATGGTGTTTCATCACAGCAATGAAACCCTAGAACAGATACTGTATCTCCTCTACTTCCACCCACTCTTCCTTCAACTCCTTCCAGATTAATAACCTCTTGTTATTTCTTGTTGTTACACCCATATGTGTATGTAGAGAATTATACAGGAGAGGCGCAATAAACAATGAGGTTGCTGTGCTCTGAGTTCATGAGACCCAGCATGACAGCTGTAGAAGGAATGCCCAGTGGAGGTTATTAAGCCTGGGAGCACAAAAGGCTGAGGATACACTGGAAAACCAATGCTATCTTTCCTTCCCATTTTTTTTTTTTTTGAACACCAACAAAACCCAGAAAAAGATTTGAAGCTTAAGAGGAATCTCAGATCCACTCCATATCTCTTGAAAGTGGAAGGCCTCTTTTTTCCCACAATTGTCAGCATTTCTTCATTTTATGTGGAGTAAACTCTTAGTCAATTTTCACAATTTAGGCTCAGTCTATAGGAGAATCCTCATTATAATTAATCAGTCTATCTGCATATCTAGCTTATGTGAGCTCTCATCTTGCTGCTTGAGGTTTTATTTCTGACTACTGCAACAATTAGATTTTTGTCTCATTTTCACAGGTTGTCTCTCTCTTTTCTGGCTGACCTGGAACTCACAGGGATGTGCCTGCTTCTGCCTTCCAAGTTGTTGGGATTAGAGCCCAACACTATGCCCTCCTAGCCTTTTAACACTCCATCTCAGGCATGCTCTTTGTTTTTGACATCGAGGTTCTGCTGATGTTGTGCCCAGAGAGTCATTCAGAAGTTCGAAAGGTCATATATACAATAAGACAAGTGATAGAAAGTTAATGTCCCATGGCTAATAGGAGAACAGGTGAGGGGTTACTTATAAGAGCATGAGGAAGCAAAGGCAGTTATGTGACCAAAAAGCCCACTCTAGCAAAAGCTGCGTTGCTGAGCTTCCTTGTCCAATTTGTAAGCAGCTCCGATGAAGAGCCTTGCTTTTTCATTTCTTGATGTTAGCCATTCTGACTGGGGGAGATGTGTGGTGGATTAAATAAGAATGTTTCTCATAGGCTCATATATTTGAATGCTTAGGCATTAGGGAGTGGCACTACTTGAGATGGATTAGATATGGCCTTGTCGGAGGAAGTGTGTCACTGGGGGGTGAGGTTAGGGGCTTCAGAAACCCAAGCCAAGCCCAAAACCTCTCTTTCTCACTCTCTCTCTCTCTCTCTCTCTCTCTCTCTCTCTCTCTCTCTCTCTTCCTGTTGCCTGTGGTTCTAGATGTAGAACTCCTTTCTACTTTTCCAGCACCATGTCTGCCTATGTGCCGCTATGCTCACATGATGGCAATGGACTAATCCTCTAAAACTATAAGCCAGCCCCAAAGGAATAGTTTCCTTTTTAAGAGTTGCCATGGTCATAATGTCTTTTCACAGCACTAGAACACCGACTAAGACAAGATGGAATCTCAAAACAGTTTTAACTTGCATTTCTTTGATGAAACTTTCTAAAATTTACAATATTAAACTATCAGCATGTTGCAACAGTTTCAAAGGTGACATCATATCACATGTCACATGAGAAAGGCTGAAATAAAGTAATTACAAAACCAGAAAAGCATGGTGGCATCAAAAGACAAACAAGTAATTGAGTTCCAGCAGACCTAGTTTGGATTCCTAATATCAAAACTTACATTATGGGTGAGGAGTGTGGTGCAGTGGGAGAGCACATGGCTAATGCAGGAAGCTCTTCCCTTCAAGGTCAGCCTGGGTTATATACCAAGAACCTTTCTAAAAATGAAAGGAAGAGAATGATTTACATCTTCACTAGGTCTCTATATGCTACATTTAATTTTAAAGGCCTCAAAGTGAATGATAATGAGACCTCATCCAAGCAGTAACTTAGAAGGATCTGCTGGACCCGCGGATTTTCTCCTGAAGATCCCATGAGCCTTTCAGTCCATTTAAAGTTCTTTTACAATCCAATAGTTCAGTTTTACACATTAAGAGTTGTTGGAAGACCCTGCTATTATTAAGGTCACAGTACACCATGTGCAGACCACTTTCCGAGCAGGAGTCCACATCCCAGAGGCTGCCCTGATGTGTAAATCAGCAGAGCATTGTAAGGGCCAGGAAGAGCAACTGGTGGAGAAAATGAGCTCTTGTCGGCATTCCCACAGCAAACATGCTGTCAGCAGTGATCACACATCTAATTTTCCTCTTCCATACTTTATTTTACTCTTAGAGTATTGCTTTTTTCAAAATTAAACCAGTGGAATTTTTTTGAGATAATTACACCATTTCCTTCTCTTTTTTTTGCCTCGAAACTCTTCCTTATAGCCCCCTCCTCATCTTCTTTTAAACGTTTGCCTCTTTTTCATTAATTGTTGTTATACACATATATGCATGCGTATGCATATCTGTTTTAACACTCCACCTCATGGGCGAACTTTGTCTTTGACACCAAAGTTGTGCTGACGTTGTGACCACACAGTCATGGAAAAGTTCAAAAAGTCATGTATATACAAATGATAGTTAATGTTCCGTGGCCAAGAGGAGAATAGGTGTGTGTGGGGGGTACTTGTTGAGTCAGTATTAAGGCCAACTGAGAGCTGTTGGTTACTGCCAGGGTATGTGTCCACTATTTCCGTCTCAGGGTTATTGTGCCATGCTCTGAATTGTCGGGGTTCATAGGCCCCGAACCTGGGTAGGACTGTTAATAGCTTCCCTTTTTTGGAAGCTTACATGGTGCCTTCTGTTACTATGTAAGCTAGTCCTTGAAGGTTACTGGGAATCGAACCTAGGACCTCTGGACGAGCAGAGAGTGCTCTTAACTACTAGGTCATCTCTCCAACCCTGCAGTGGGATTTTGAATTTAACTGAAAAATCATGCTATAGGCATGATTCAGAAACATTTCCTCTTTAAGCTGATTTTCCATTTTTATATTATCAAGGAATTAATTAGAAAGCCAGCTAAGCAAGCATACTTCACAGTGTAAGTGGGGGAGTGAGAGTTCCGATGCCCATTTGAGTGTGAGCAGTTAGAGGCTACAAGTAGGCCTTGTCACGGCCCTGAGTCGGTCAGTAATATCTATCATCTTGAAATTAGCTGCCAAGTGTTTCCTCCGTTATTCGCTGAGATACACTCTGGAAAAGCTCACGTTTCCTAGTAACCCACATGACGTCGCTCTTGCCGTGAGTCATCTTTGAAGAGCTCGCTCGTTGACACAGGTTGGTTTAAGAAGATTTTGGCAAACTGCTTCTCTTGTGTAACTGGTCTACTGGGTCCTCACTACCAGTTTCTATTCTGGCCAGTGCAAAGGGTTATTTTATAAAGGATGTAATAATAAAAGTGTTACTGGAATTAAAAGAGGGCCACGACCATTCTATGATCTTGATATTATAAACGGGACCCCTCCCCTCCCCCGCCCCCCAGACATTTCCCATTTGTGCCCTGTTGCCTGGCACCAGGCTGGTGTGATCTGCTGAAAATCCAACGAAGAAGGAACTAATCAGTGGCATGGAGACAGCTGGACTGTGGCACTGTAGCACCAGATTCACCGAATGAATCATAGATTCTGAAACAAGAAAATCTTTGAGGAGGGAGGCACCCCGTCAGAACACGGGGACGAGGCAATTCAGTGCAACAGAGGCAGGTGCTCTTTGTGCGACTGCTCCAGGAATCGAGGCAAAGCTTCAAGGGCCTGTGGCTTCCACTGAAAGGACCCAGCTTGATTTTTCTTTCCCGTCAGGTCTGTCCGTGAGCTCTGTCATCCTTATTTCTGATGATGTCTTGGGTAAATCCCCTCACTCTTTGATCATTTTCAGGTCTCAGTGAAATGTTTTTCACTTTAAAAATCTCGTTCAGTCTGCACCGAATTCCTCATCTTCTGCTTTATTCTGACTTCAGTCTGTGTTTGATGTGAGTTTGAAAAGTGGTAGGAAAGTGGGATAGGTCACATCAGCCGTTTTGCACTTTCTTATTTATGCTGCTCCTCGCTCCTCTTGGCTGCTTTGGGCTTTTCTAAGAACGCTGTGAAGATCAGTGATAAGAAAAGTAGGGCATGCCTTCCTTGTCTACAGCTGCTTGGTTTGGCTGCTGGGTGGCTCCTCCTGCAGTCACACTGTTGCTATTTAGATGCCCTTTAGTCTCCCTCTGGCACCTCCAAAAGGGAGTTACTGTGACGAGACTCATCTCTTTGAACTTGTGAGACATGTCCTTCTCCCTGAGACAGTTTGCCTTTTTGGTTAACTGCTGCTCTCAGTCATTGCCATGGGGCTTCTGCTGTGTGTGTCAGGGCACCCTTGAGCTCCCGCCCTGACACCAGGGAAAACTTCAGTCAGATTCTTGCCTAGAGGATACTTTACATGTGGATCAGGTGCTCTTGAGGCTTCGCTCTACAAAGCTCAGATCTGGCTCTGACATAGTCTTCTCCTGTCTACCCTGCTTCAGTGTGAATTGCAGGAAACTCTTCGTGGTGAAGGAATCGCGAGTCTTCCCTCTGTTATCCGGGAGTACCTTTAACATTCTTTTCATTTCTTATCTACATCCTGGTCCTTCTTCATTGCCCACAATATTCTTTCAAAAGTTAATTTTCTTTAAAAGTTCCAGTTCTTACCACACAGCCTTCTCCACGCAGGCTGGAGACGCAAGATGGGACCAGCCGTCCTCTCACTTTATCCCGGAGAGTCTTCTGAGCATCTGTGTGATTTCACAGTGCGATGCTCCTTTGTCCTTTTGTGACATTCTGCCAATGAATTTTCCCCATCAATTTGTTTAACCGTTCATTTATTGAAGGACACTGGGATTGTTTCCAGTTCGGAGCTTTAAAAATAAATCTGTTATGACCATTTACAGACTGTGTGTGTGTGTGTGTGTGTGTGTGTGAGCATAAATTTGAATTTTAAACCTATAAATACTAAAGTATAAATGGTGGGTTTCCCCAAATGATGAACCATAACCTGCAACTGTGAGGAAAAAAAAACAAACCCTCCTCCTCTAAGCTGCATTTCGTTAAGGATATATTATCACAGCAACAGAAATGAAGTGAAGATACTACCAATAGTACTTTCCAGAGTGAATGTACCAAGGTACGGTCTATACAGATGGTACAGACTATGCAGCCTGTACATGTATCGTGTCACTAACATAACTTCTCCAAGCCCTTGACACATGTGGCATCAACATGTTTGTTTTGGTTATTGGATAGCTATGTCATACTATCTAATTATACACAAGCTAAATTTTAGACTTGTGAGTTTACATGAGTCAAGTTAATCTCAGCTTTGAGGCATCGTGTGACACTTAGAAAGTGAGAAAAGTCCAATTTAAAATCTTGTTTCATGTTCATTTGGATACCCTCTGACTTAATATAGCCTAAGATTTCCCAGGAAGGCATTATTGTATTAGTCAAATGTAGTTTAGATTTGTTAGATGTAAGAGCAGCTTGCATCTGTCCTGTCTAGTCTTGGCTTGTATCTATGGGGTAGATCTGCCAGAATGGTGAGGTGTCTGTCGGAAATCTATTTGCCTATGAGACTTAGACATTTTCTTGGAGACTGACAACTCATCCCAAAGAAAGAACCAGGCATAAAAGATTTCCTACTAATAGAAAAACCCTCGATGTCTACAGCAGTAACATCAGACAGGTTTTGTGGCCAGTTGGACTGGTTTTCAAATTTTATGTCAAATTTGTTTCTCAAGTTGAGCACAGAAAAGTAGAGGAGGCTGTGATTAAAGATAAAAAATGTCATTCCTACAGAATTTGGCTTTGGGTTTAAAGAAGAGCCAACGGATGGCTCTAGAAGCCAAGTATAATGTAAAAAAGAGAAGTCTTACTTCTTCAGAGAAAGGATTGAGCTCTGACCAGTGCCATCTCCAGCAGTGAGGAGTGAGGTGCCCAAAAGGAGGACTTTCTGAAGCTATGGACTATCACGCTGTGAGGGAGAAACTTGGTGGAAGGAGCCTGCTCTTTGAGGTTGCAATCCTCCCAGTCCAGATAGCCATTCTGAGCAGGGATCCCTCTCCCCAGCAGGGCCTCCTGCTCTCTGCCTGCCTTCACCTAGAGAGCATATATAGACATAGATGACCCTAGCTTTGACACAGCTCTCTGCTAGCTCTCCCCTACCTGTGCCTATAGGATAATTAGGTGTTGTGTTCCCATTCATATGACAGGAGCATGCTGTTTAATGCAAACTAAACATCCTTGACTTTCGTAGTTCCAACCATCCTTGGAGCCTCTCACCCACTCCCCAAGTGGTATATAGCCTTTGTTCTCTGGAATTAAAGTTGAACTAGCTCCCTGAAGTGGTTCCCGGAGTGTTTGATCCTGGAGCGTTTGATCCTGGTATGTACTCACCAGCCCTTCCAATTTTGTGTCCCTCCTGACTTTGTGGGGTGTTGGGAGACAGCTCCCCAGGCAGGAAGAGAGCCACAGAAGTGTGAGAGAAGCAGTCTGAAAATATTTGTAGGAGGCTGAGGATATGGCTCCCTGGGCATAGACACATGGTCTGCAGCATGAGAACCTGAGATTGAATCCTCGGCACCCAAGTGAAGAGTCAGGCGTGGGTGTGTATACTGGTTCTCTGCCCATCATAGGCAGGCAGAGACAGCAGGGGCTGAGAACTGGCTGGCCGGCAAAGCCTCGCCCGAATGGCAAGCTTCTAGTTCACTGAGAGACCCTGTCTCAGGACAATAACGTGGAGAGGGGTTGAGGGAGGCAACCAACATCTTATGGCCTCCACATCCACACGGAAGTGTGTGCACCCTCATGCTCATGTACATACAACACACTCATATACACGTATTTTGTAAGCATTGGGAAGAAGCATCTTTTGTACATAAATCAGAATTTCCCTGTTTAAGATTTTGTAGGTATTGAAGTACTCCAAAATAGCACACAACATAGAACAAAATGTGAAAATGCACAGATATAGAAATTGATATATTTTGGCAATTCCCCTCCCCTTGTTCCTTTTCTCACTGCCGTCTTCTTACTTTTCTTTCTTCTTTTGGGGGGTTGGGGGAAGGACAATGCCAAGGTTTCAAATTGGGATCTTGTACACGCTAAGCAAGCACTCTGCCACTAAGGTATATCTTAGTCCTCTTTTCTCTTTCATTGTAATATTTTTTGCATTTGCATACTCTCCATTTTAGCATTTTAGGTTCAAGCACACTTTAAATCTGGAGTGTTGGATTTTTTTTTTTCTAGCAACCAAACTTAGGGCCAACTTCATCACTGTGGTGAATCCCCAAAAGCTTTAATTTTTAATTCACCTAATAAACTAAATCATTGTTTTAAATGTTAGCACAGCATTTGTTTGTTTGTTTGTTTGTTTGTTTTCAAAACAGGCTCTCAGGTATCCTAGACCAACCTTGAAATTTGCTATGAAGTTGAGAATGACTCTGAGCTCCCAATGCTTTTGGCCTCCCCTTCCCAATGCTGGTTCTATAGACCTGTGTTCTGAGCTTGGTTTATTCAAGTGTTTGTTTTCTTTCAGTTCTGAGGCTTGAACATAGGCTTGATGCATCGTAAGTGTTCTATCACTGACTATTTTCCCTGTCTCCATTGCAGTTTTAGAAGAGAAAAAGGACCAGTGTTTGTCTGTCTTAAATGTGTATACTGGGCAGGCAGGCCACAGACTGACTCATTAATAGCAACTGTACAAGATGCTACTGCACATTTCCTTATCTTTGTCATTCCTCCAGTCCTCAGTGACTTCTGAGGCATGTGTAGTGCCTGCTCCTTGAAACTCCGGGCCAAACAATCATGTTCTCCCTCATAGTGCTCTATTACATTGCTCAGCTTTCTTCTAGGTCTTAGGGCACTGCACACACACTTGACAGAAGGGCTTCTTCAAAATAAATAAAGCAACAGATAGCACAACAGGCCTCACCTTATTAGAAAAACTGAAAAGTTTTGGATGACATGATGGTTTGAATAGGAATGGCCCCTATAGACTCATGTGTTTGAATGCTTGGCTCATAGGGAGTGGCACTATAAGGAGGCATGACCTTGTTGGATTAGGTGTGGCCTTGCTGAAGGAAGTGTGTCATCGTGGAGGTGGGCTTTAAGGTCTCGTATGCTCAAGCTATGCCCACTGTGGCATTCCTTCTGCGAAATACAGATCAAGATGTAGAACTCTTGGCTCCTTCTCCAGCACAGGATGGAGAGACATGCCTGCACACTGCCATGCTTCCCACCATGAGGATAATGGAATAAACCTCTGAACTGTAAGCCAGCCTTGATTAAGTATTTTCCTTTCTAAGAGTTTCTATGGTCACAGTGTCTCTTCACAGCAATGGAAACCCTAACTAAAACAGATGAATTATCCTAAGACATCTTCTGCAGCAAATAGATGATCTGACAAGAGAAAAAGAATACTCAGATGACAAAAAAAAAAAAAAAAGGTTTTCTTAAAAAGGAAATAAAACCTGAATGAATAAGTAGAATGAAAAAGTCATGTTTGGGCTAGACAGATGGCTTGGTGCTTAAGAGTGCTTCCTCCCTTTCTAGAGAACCAGGGTTAGTTCCTAGTACTCATATTGGGAAACTGGGTGGCTCATAGCTGCCTGTAATACCATCTCCAGGGGGATCCCACACTTCAAGAGTTTGTGGGTGCCTGCACTCTTGAGTGCATATCCCTCCCTCCATATACACATAAGTGAAAATAACAAAAAATGACACCAATGAAAGAGCCTCAGTAAAAAAGGATAGAAGTAAGTCACCACTCTTCTTTCTATCCATCTTACACATGTGGAAGCCCCAAGTGTGTGAAATCCTGAGTGGATGCCTGCTGGTGATCTGGCCATGTCAAGGAACAAACCTCAGAGCCATGGGAAATTGCCAAAGCTCCCTCCCACCCCTGTGAGGTGCAGAGGGATGGCAAAGCTTTCTGGTCCAAGCGCGATTGTCAATACTGTGTATAGAAGATACCTACCATAGACATGTCATCCTGGATATTTACTGCCTGAAGGCTGTTTGTTCCCTTCCAGAGACTTCTTGTGGTAGCTACGGTGAAGAGATACAACCAAGACGTTCATAAAGGAAGGCATTTACAAACTTAGTTTATGAGCATCATGGATGGGAGCATGGCAAGAGGTAGGCTGGCATCGCTTTAGGAGCAGTAGCTGAGAATTCATATCTGATCCACAGGATGGAGAGAAAGGGAGAGAGAGATAGAGACAGAGACAGAGAGAGACAGAGAGACATAGAGACAGAGAGAGGCAGAGAGACAGAGAGAAAGACACACACAGAGAGACAGAGAGTGCCAGAGAGACAGAGAGTGCCAGAGAGACAGAGAGAGAGAGAGACAGACAGAGAGACAGAGAGAGGCAGAGAGACAGAGAAAGACACACACAGAGAGACAGAGAGTGCCAGAGAGACAGACAGAGAGAGAATATCTTCAACAAGGCCATCCCTACCTCAACAAAGCCACACATCCTAATCCTTCCCGAACATGTCCATTAACTGGGGACCAAGCATACTAGATTACGGGGTGCAATTCTCATTCAAACCACCACACTGCTCCAACTGAGCTTACTTAATCTCCCTTCTCGATTCCGTTGCTTACCGTAAACCCTGCCTCCATACTCAGCCGTATATAATAAGCACGTGCATGCTCATGTAAACTCATGCGCTCACATGGGCACATCCACACAAACACGCACACATACCCGCGCAGTCACACACAGAATATTTAGGTCTATTGAATATGTGTAGGAGTGGAGCTTCCAGTTTGTATAAGAATTCCATTTAAATTAAGACTCTTCCACAGGGATTGCATTTTACTTTCCCAGCAGCAACCCATGAGGATTCTAATTCTTTCAAATCCTTTCTATCATTTGTTTTGTGCTTTTAAAAACAGAATTCTCTTTTCATGTGAATCCTTAGACATGTAGCATGGCCTATTATCTTAGTGACCACTACTTGGAAGCTTTTTTTTTTTTTTAGATTTATTTATTTTATGTACATGACTGCTCTAGCTGTACATAAACTTGCATGCAGGACATCAGATCACATTATAGATGGTTGAGAGCCCCCATGTGGTTGCTGGGGATTGAACTCAGGACCTCTGGAAAAGCAGACAGTGCTCTTAACCACTGAGCCATCTCTTCAGCTCTGCTTGGAAGTTCTTAATCTAAAATCTAGATATTAAGCATATAGGTGATGGGGTCTGAAAGTATTTCCCCTCTTTTTATAAAAATTACATCCTTATATGCACGAGTACGAGTCTAGGTTCAGTCCTGTTTATTTTTTGTTTTGTTTTCACTTTTGGTGCAGCATAGATGGGAGGCCACTGCCAAACTGGACAGTCTGGCAACCTGCCCACTTGCTGATTAACTTTGACTTAACCTTTGTGTATAATACGGAGTAGAAACTTTACACATTGACAACCAAGCAGTACTTATAAAAGCACTGGAATATTACAGGTTTATCTCTCGGTAATTAGATTTTTCGCTTGGAATGCTAGCACCATACATATGTATGCTACTATAAGATGCAAGCCTATATTTCACCTAACTCCATTTCCAGGTTTATGCACATGCTGGCTAGTTTTATTTCAGCTTGACACAAGATATAGTTGTTTCAGAAGAGAGAACTACAATTGAAAAAAAAAAAAAAAACCTTCTTTCATATTGGCCTGTAGGTAAACCTGTGCTACATTTCTTGATTTATGATTGATGTCAGAGGTTCCAGATCACTTAAAATGCTATCCCTGGGCTGCTGGGTTCATAAGAAAGCAGGCTGAGCACACTATGAGGAGCAAGCCAGTAAGCGGCACCCCTCCATGGCCTCTGCATCAGCTCCTGCCTCCAGGATCCTGCCCTGCTTGAGTTCCTGCCCTGATTTCCATTAGAGATGGTCTGTACTGTGAAACTGAAAGCTGAAATAAAACCTTTCCTCCCCAAGCTGTTCAATTTTTATCACAGCAATAGAAACCCCAACAACCAACAATATACAACCTACAACTTATATTTAGCATATGCACTTTATGATGATAATATTTGATAATAAATCAAGATATTTGCATATAAATCAGGCCAATCAAACTCATCTTGATTATTTAAAAAAAGAGCTCTTAAACTTGAAACCCATTTAGCTCATGTTGTACATATTTGTGGGAATAAATCAGAGTAGTGTCTCTCTGTGTTAAAATGCATCCATTTTATTGTGATAAAAGTTACAAAAATTTATCCTAGTTGTTTGAGAATTTTAACTGACTGAATATTTAGGATGTACAACACGATTCGATTTCAGTACCCATGTAGGATGGTGGAACAAACCCACGTAAAGCATCACCTGATATAATCACACTTCATTCTGTGGTCAGACCACCTCGCAATTCTCAACATGTAACTTCAGTCTCTGTGATCTACAACAGAGCCCTTGAACTTGTTCTTGTTTTGCTGAAATATTGTGTCTTTTGACGAAGAATCTCTCCAGTCCTTCCATTGCCAGCCTCAGGTACTAAACATTCTCTCTATTCTATGTTTCTAGGACTTTGAATTTTCAGTGTTCCACATAGTAAGTATTTGCCTTCATATCTGCTCTTGTGTCCGGATTACGTCACAAAACACATGCCTTCCAGGGTCATCCATGACGTCACAGAATTTCCTATTTTTTGAGACTGAACAATGTTATTCCACAGTGTAGGCATACACCTTTCCCCCTATCTGTTTGGTGGACATTTACATCCTTAGATTTTTTTTTTAAAAAATAGTGTAACCATCTAATAATGTTAAATTTATTTACATTTTTATAAAACAGATCTCCAGACTATTTTAACCTTCCAATCTTTAAATTCTATGCCTACTAAGCAAGTACTTTCCCTTACTGGAGAGAAGTAGGGATGATGTGTCATACAATTCTATTTTTTAATGTTTTGAGGAGTATCCATAATGTGTACATAATTTTGCATTATTAGCGACATTAAATAAGGTGTCCAATGCCTCTGCTCCTCACCAAAATTTGCTTTGTTCTTAACCAATCCTCCCTCCCTCTTTCCTCGTTGATAATATCCACCATGAGAACAAGGCAATATATTCTTCTGATTTTGATTTCCTTTTTTTCTTCCTGACCATTGATGATTTTGGTTACCCTTTCCTACGTTGCTAGAGGGCCTCTCCTTAAATCTGGCCGACACGGAGCAGGGAGAACGCTGCCCTCTGGCGTTGGCTGGCGGTCCTACAGGCAGAGAACAGCGGGCTCAAGCAGGGAAGGTCTCTGCATCCTGCGTGGTCTCTTCATTGCCTTCAACTTGGGACCCGCGAGCCTCAGTGAGCTACCTCCAGCTCCCGTCTCTCCTCGGATAAGCAGGCAGGAGCCTCACCCCCAGAGGCACCTGCTGGGGTTCTTGGAGCAAGGGCCGCCCCATGGGGTCGAACTTCTCCAGGAGCAGCGTCCCAGCCACGTAGGCAGGCTTCAGAAACCCGCAGGCCTTCCCCAGCGGGGCTGAGGGGCTGCTGCTGAGACCTGGGCCGGCTCTTCTTGTCCTCTGACTGCCGCCTCTTCAACCCGAGTCCCTGAGGCTTGCTGAGGAGCGGAGGGAGCAGCTGGCTCCCACGTCCCCAGAGGTGGGGGCGGGAAAGACCACTTCCCGCTCCCGGCCATCAGCCGCAAGACCCAGCATGTCCCCATGATGCCAGCCATGGCTCCCAACGAGGCCGGGTCAGGCCGGGGGACCCCACGAGGAGACGCGGGGTCATGGACACCAGGGTGATTCACATCAACACCTCCACGGTGCCCCCTCGCTCCGAAAGCAGCCGTCCCCAGCCCCGGGCAGTACCACAGACCCTTTGCCAGCCTCTGCAACCAGTCAGGCCCGTCAATCCTCCCTCCAGGGAGGACTCATCTCAGTCATCCCTGACTTCTTCGGCTCACAGTGGCTTAGAACTGGGCTGGGGAACCCGATCCTGGGGCTTGGGGCAATTGGCAAAGGAAAGTGGGGTGTGTATGTTATTATTATTATTAAATAAACAACTCAGAGGGAGTTAAAAGAAAAAAAAAAAATCATTGGAACCTTCAAACATTTCCTGATAGCTTGCGCCCCCTGGTGTCCGCTTGGTGAACTTTAGTTCTGGTGTTAAGGCATTTTGTTTGGGTTTTCAGCTTTGTTTTGAAGACCCAAAGTTTGAGTCTCACAAGGTGACTTTGGCTGGTCTAGAACTTTCCGTGTAGATCGCGCAGTCTTCACACCCACGGAGATCCACCCGCCTCTGCCTCCCCAGTGCTTGGGATTTAAAGGAGTGTGTTACCTGGCACGCCTGGCTCACGTTAGTTTCCAGGGCTTTTGAACGCCGGCGCCGGCCTGTCCAGTAAGACAAACACTAGTCCCTCTTCGCTCTTCTTCCAGAGGAAGGAGAGCAGGCACAGGCGGTTCTCCAGCTGCTCTGCTGTGCTGCGCAGGGCAGAGAAGGGCATGACTGAACCCCTTAGCCCTTTCACTGGATTCTTGCTTTGTTTGGCAAAGACCGAGTCTTTTAGATTCTGAGAGGGTCGTAACAATCCTCACGGAGGTACTGTGGTCTAAATATATATATATATATTTTTTCTTTAAAGACAGTGTCTTTATGTAGTCCTGCATGGCATGTAGAGCAGGCTAACCCTGAACGCACAGAGCTATTCCTGCTTCTGTCTCCCGAATGCAGGCAAGCCTGCTCACTCTGAATATTGTTAATCTGCAGTCTTTCTTTGTAGGCTCCGTCTTCGGGGATGGAGGCTAGTGTGCCCACCCCCAACCCCTACTCCACAAGGCTTTTAAAGCAGGACTTTCCAAATGCTTAGCTCTGCGGGTCACCCACGCATTATAAATGTTCATGCGTCTCTGCCTCGGCTGCAGCTGCTCTTCTCGTTTCATACATTTATTTAATCAGTTTAAACGGAACACAGTCTCGCGTTCTAAGCGGTGGACACAAGGCTTCTAAAACAGATGACTAAAAAGAATGTTTTTTAATGTGTTGGTGTTGAGTGGATGCCATCTGTGCGGTGCCAATAGAGGCCAGAAAAGAGTGTCCGATCCTCTCGAGCAGGAGTTTCAAGCAGTTGTGAGCTGCCTGGTGGGAGGACTGGGGACCGAATTTTTCCAGTCCTCTGAAAGAACAGCAAGCTCTCCAGCCCCTAGAATAGATGAATTCCATGTCACTGCTCTTCGAAATGAAATCAGAATAAATCAGTATCTCAGTTTCTCCACATAGCACAATTCTCAAGTTCAGTGGGTAGTCCTCATGGATGCACACAGCTCTGTTCTTGGGGAGAGTTCTGTATTTTAGGTTTGTCACATTTAATGAGTTACACTTTGCGTTTAGCATACCCCAGCTATTCTCCTGACCCATAGCTGTATTCTGTCCACTTCATCATAGAAAAACAAACGAGGGCAATTTAATACTTTCTGTAGTATTTATTAATCTACTACATGTCCTCAGTCCTGTGCATAAATGCACACCATTTCACCACAGCCTCGTGACGCCTCAGCCCAATAGGAATCTAATGGGAAGAAGAAGAGGAGGAGGAGGAGGAGAAGGAGGAGGAGGAGGAGAAGGAGGAGGAGGAGGAGGAGGAGGAGGAGGAGGAGGAGGAGGAGGAGGAGGTGGAAGAGGAGGAGGAGAAAGAGAGAAGGAGGAGGAGAAGAAAAACCTTCCTCATCCAGGACAGTGTCATCCTCTTCAACTTCAGCAATTTGTACACATTTGGTGATTGCAGAAAAAGGGAAAGCTAGGCATCTTTCGTCCCTGCTGGAGATATGGGTTATTGTCAGAGTCTACTGGGAGTTGTGTGAATGAACCTGCTTGGCTAATTGCTAACAGACAGAATGGTTAAGTATCAATTATTGAAAGAATGAATTATCCCATAAGCAGGTTTTCTTCAACACCCAGATGGACAATTCCATTTAGCAGTTTAACACATTTACTTATTTGGGTGGCTCTCTTCTTCCAAATGATCTTTGGAGAGCTGTTAAGATAGTATGTTGTTTAAAAATTAAGTGTTCTGCACAACACTTTATTGTTTTACGGCAGCCAGACAGCTGGTAATTCCTGCTCTCAGAGGCTTCAACAAGGGATGTTTTTCCATGTTTTGTAGAGAAGAATTTGAGGACTCAAGCAGGTGATAAGTTAAACTTTTCCATTTTTATAGCAACTCACTAATGTTGTCATCCATAAACCTGGAAGACAAAGCATGTGCATTTCTTTCAATAATGGGGACTCATGGGCTTCTAAGGGGATTTTATTTTATTTTTACGCAAAAAACTTGGCTGACACAATTAGCATGAAAGAATACTAGAATTAACATCCAAGAATATCATTCTAATAAAAATGTTAATAATTTTTTCCTTAGAGAACTGTTACTACAATAATCCCCCAGGTAATTAGAAAGCTACTTTATCAATTAGCTTTGTGACACCATTCTGTATATATATATACAGAATGGTGATTTTAATACTTATACCCTTAGCCTTTCTTATATAATCAATATAAAAATGTCCAGATATGTACTATCTCATTTACAAAAAAAAATTGTCCTTAAAAATAACATATTGTTAAATTTCTTCTTTGGAAATTAGAATTGCTTAACGTAACGTTAAAGTTCAGAGCCATGGTTAATTTTGTGATTGGTGTGAGGATGGGCATGTTTTCCTCCATTAGATGATAATTTTGTAGTCACTCTTACCATTTTATGTTTTCCTTGGACTTTCCAGAAGGCCAAAGATACAGTTCGAGTCAGCACATACCACCTTTCATGCTAGCTTTGCAGTACTGTGGTCCAGGCTGGCTTCTGGTGTTCCGATCTCATCCTCTTAGGTGCTGGGATTACAGCAGTGTGCCATCATGGTCAGCTTCTGGTCCCGTCTTTATTTTTCCCTTCTCTCCTCTTTTCCCCCTTTTCCATTTTTTCCCCTTTTTCAGTTTCCCCCTCTTTCTTGGCAAGAAGGCAGCATATTTTTCTGCACTGTCTTGGTTATTTGTGAAACACACTCATTTTTTACTGTGAATTCTCTCAGGTGTTCGGAAGTGCTGTCCATAACATATTAAGCCACTGAGTAAGGTCAGTTGAGTGAGTTTTGATTCACGGAGACTTCCCTGGTTATCTGTATGTGTCACCTCAGCTTCAGACAACCAGGAATCACCAGCTCACAAGCACTAACTGAGCAGTAGGCATTTGAAAGGGACTCAAGTCAGTGCAGCATGCAAAGCTGGGTTATTGTAAACATTTACTTATTTATGTGTATGCGTGTGTCTCTGTGTGAGCATGTGCCGTGGAGTTGGGCATCAGCTGAGGCCAGAAGAGGGCATTGGATTCCCTGGAACTGGAATTATAGGAAGTTCTGAGGGACTCAACGAGGGTGCCAGGAATCGAAGTTGGGTCCTTTGCAAGAGTAACAAGAGCTTTAAAAATCCAAATCCATGATATTTTTAACCCGTTGTTCTCCATATGTTCTAGTACTTTAGTTGTTACCTGGCATAGGCTTTCTTTTGAATTAAGAGAGTAGGTGTTGGACAGGGCACGGGGTATTGGTGTAGGGAGACAAAGTATTGGCATAGGGGAATCAAGTGTTGGTGTGGTATCCATGTGCTGAGGACAGATGACAGCTGTGACGGCACATTTTTGTTGTCAGTTTGATTACACGTGGGAACAACTGAAACGCCAGCAGAGGGACATACCTGTGAGGGCTTGTCTCGACTGGGATATTCGGAATACAAAGATCCATCGGGGGCCACACTTTCTGGCAGCAACCCACATAAAAGGACATAAAAGGGTGTTTTTGCTTTTTGGCTACTTATGCTCACTCTTGTTGGCAAGTTCATCTAAGCGGAGGCACTCCTTTGCTGATATTAGAACCCACTTTTATGGGATTGCAGTGTAGACAGAAGAATCCTCTTGGAGTCAATCACCAGATCGGGACTGACACAGCCAGTCTCGTGGAGTGAACAGCTACCATATTCTTGGCCTTTTTTACCAGGAGGCAGCCATAGTTGTCTATCCAGACCACACGCTGTAAATCTTTGTTATATACGTATGTATATATGTATGTATGTATGTATGTATGTATACATGTATGTATGTATATGCATTCTATGAGTTCTGTTTCTTAAGAGAACCCTGACTAATACAATAGCAGACTTACCACCTCCTCAGAGCTTCCATTCATGCCCAAGTTCCTGACTGAGTGAAGTATTGAAGTGGACCCTCAGAATCAACAGGCTAACAGAGTATATTTGAAAACTAAAACACCTATATTTTTGAACAGAAATATAAAATTAAACAGGTTTTCCCATATTTTAATCCAGAACCTGAAAGTCACAAGGGTTTTGGCCCCATAACCTTTGATCTCACACTGAGACGTAACCATTGTCCTAAATTAAAGAGAATAATTTTCTTTATATATTTATTTATTTTTTTAATTTTGGCTTTTTTTTTAGTACTTAACCTAAACGTAGTGTTACCCTAAATATTAACCACAGTGACCACCTCTGAGTCGGGACTGCTTGGAGGTCTAGCCATACAAAGGGCTGTGCTGTATCCATTCCCATTGATACATTACAATGAACAGAAGTTCAGAATTGTCACGTAGTTGAAACCATCATCTTTCCTTTATGGCTTTAATTTTTTGAGGTTTATTTTTGAAGCTTTCCCCTAGTGTGATATTAAAAATGCTAATTTATTTCTTAAAGGGAATCAGCAGTCTAGAACTTGATCTGTAGATCAGGCAGGCATGCAGCTCATAAAGAACCACCTGCCTTTGCCACCCGAGTCCTGGGATTAAACACAGGTGCTACCATACGGGCCCAACACTGTTACTTTATGCTGTCTCCTGAAACAGTTACTCTCGGTGCACCTGAAACATTTTATGTATTTTATTTAGGGTGTAGATCCAATTCCAGCTCTCTGCAAGGATGTGCTTTTGGGTAGGGTGACCCTTTCTATGTTCTCATGTCTCCTCTCCATTGGCTTAGTCTCATCCTTGTACCAACCTCACATCGTCTTAGTTTCTCTAATTTTCTGCCTTGATGTCTAGAACACTGCATTTCTCTTGAGGAGTCTTAACTATTGTCCATCTTTTGCTATTTCATAACATTTCCTCTTCAACTGGTCTCAAGTATTTTTTTCTTGAAATTCCTGCATAAAAGCACGTGTTCTCATTTATTCTTAGCTGTTTAGGGCCCCGATGTTACAAGGAGTGTCCATCTCAGACATGCATCAGCCTTCATGTAGGATCCTCTTTAATCTGTGTGGATCTCAAATCTTAAGTTTGTAGCCTCACGGCTTCCACAGGCAGCAGTAGGACAGAGTCACTTCCCTTCAGAATCTTGCTTCATTTTATTTGGTCTCTGCCAGTTGTTTGTCTACACTTCAGGTAAAAATACCCTGCAAACACACATCTTAAAAGCTACACAGGCTTGAATAATCATTCAGTGAACTCAACTTCCCCTAAATTCCACAAATAGAGCTTCCTGTTAATAAGCAAGCAAGCAAACAAACAAACAGTTACAGGAGCTGGAGAGATAACTTAGTGATTACAAGCCCTTATAGAAGACTCTAGTTCCGGAAGACTGATGCCCTCTTCTGGCCTTCAGGGGCACTGCACACTCATGCTGCACGTGTGTAGATGTATATGCGGGTACATCTGTACATAAAACAGCAGAAACCTTACAACATTCACAAACATCTTTCCACGTTCACGTCCGTCTCTTCCATAGTTCCATATTTAATGGTTGGATATTATGACACTAATTGGTGAACTGTATACACTTAAAGCTTCACACTTTGTGTAGACAAACACTGTGATAAAACTCTTTTAGCCCAATATTTGTATTTATAATTACTTGCTTAGAATAAAGTCAAGTGCCACTGTGACTTCTAGGCTTTTAAATCCATACTCCAACCTCTCCTCCATAATAATTATACCATCTCATGTTCCCTGTATCAGTGTATGAGAATGCCTCTAACAAAATAGATTTGAATAAAAGCTTGAAAAAGGGACACCTTTTACAGGTTCCATGAACTTCAGTTTTTGCCCTAATAATTTTTTATTAAAACAAAAATGATGGTTTGCCTAACTGTATTTATCAAGAGTGCTTTTGTGATGCCTAATCTCAAATTCAGCACGATGAGATCTAGAATGACCTGTGGGGGAGAACCTTGATTTGGGAAGCTGAGGCTTTGAGATGTGCTTACTGTGGGAGCCGTCATTCCCTGGGCCACAATCAACAAGAAGAGTAACCATGACAACACGTTTAAAATTACTGTTTAGTTCCCATTTACGCCTCCCAGAAATAATTTTTCTAATATGTGTACCTCTGGTCTGATTTACGCACAAGGCTTTCTGTCAGGCCACGTAGGACAGTCGGTGGAGGTGTGAGAACGTCAGGAGTGTGCCATGCTGGGATAATGAGGTGCCAGGTGCGTTTGCTGTGGAGAGGAAGCCAGGGTGTGGTGTGGAAAGATGCTTTTGGAATCTAGAAACTGGCTCTATTTATTTATTTATTTATTTATTTATTTTAAAACATACTCAACCTGTCAAATTACTGTTCACTCTTAACTCTGACACAAGGAGGAACATAAAATGGAAATTGAACTGAGAGGTAGAGGCATCAGAAGTGAACACACACCACACATACACACACACACACACACACACACACACTCCAAATGCATTTTTAGGACTATTTACATTGCATTAAATAAGATATATGTGTGTGTGTGTTTTATATATATATAATACAATACACACTATAATTTTATAATATATTATTTATATCACATATATAAATATATATATTATATATCATAGGAAGTTATGTTATTTGAATATGATAATATTTGAGTGAAGATCAACAAAATGAAGAATCAATCTCTTACAAAGTCACATACAACTTTGATTATTTGAAAATTACAAAGTATGCAGGCAACTTGTAAAAGCTGAACGAATAATCTTACAAAAGAAATAAATTAAAAATTAGAGTAAAAATTCCTATTCAAGAACTTTAAGAGAGCCTTCACCTTTCTCAGTGATGGCTGCTCCATCTTGTGGCTCATTCATGTATTTGCAAGAAGACAAAGTGAAGAGCCAAGTCAGTCTCTGAGGTCCTGTTGATTGGATTGCATTTAAAGTCTCTTCACTCAAAACAGGAAACAGAACAGGAGCCTACCACGGAGGGCGTCTGAAAGACTCTACCCAGCATTTTATAAAGGCAGATAATGAGAATCATAAGCAAATTTTGGGCAGAGTGCAGGGAATCTTAGGAAGGTAGGGGAGATAGTAAGACCTGGAGAGGACAGGAGCTCCACAAGGAGAGCAACAGAACCAAAACATCTGGGCACAGGGGTCTTTCCTGAGACGGATACTCCAACCAAGGACCATGAATGGAGATAACCTAGAACCCCTCCACAGATGTAGCCCATGGCAGCTCAGTCTCCAAGTGGGTACCGTAGTAAGGGGAACAGGGACTGTCTCTGACATGAACTCAGTGGCCTGCTCTTTGACTGGATACGGGAGGAGCCTTGCCAGGCCATAAAGGAGGACAATGCAGCCAGTTCTGATGAGACCTGATAAGCTAGGGTCAGCTGGAAGGGGAGGAGGACCTCCCCTATTCGAGGACTTGAAGAGGGACATAGGAGGAGATGAAGGAGAGAGAGTGGAGTTGGGAGGAGAGGTGGGGGGGCTACAGCTGGGATACAAAATGAATAAACTGTAATTAATATAAAAAATAAAATAAAAAAAGAAAAAAATTATGTTTACATCCAGAAAAAAAAGTCTCTTCACTTTTCCTATCTTCTGGTTTGTTTGTCACGTGTAGGTTCTCATAACATCACTCTACCGGGGTTGGACTTTTCCTTCCCTATGGGTGGTTCTGGGGATCAAACAAAGGGCCTGACAGTGCTAGCCACACCCCCTAGCTCCCCAGCCTCGAGGAGATTTTCCGGTGCTGTCTAAAGGGATGCAGCTGGTTATCATCCTCATTTGCAGGATACTTAGGTTCGGCATGCTGCCTGTTTACAGCAGCATCTACATTTGGAAAATTATTGAGAGCAGGTTGTGTTTTCATTTTACAACGTAGACATATTTCAAATACGATATACATAATTAATATATAACTTGTGTTTTGTCAAAAGAACAGAAAAGCAAGTTAGTGGAATAAAACTTACTGAAAAATACATACCAGGCACATGACTACATATGGTTAAGTCAGAAGAGTTTTATTATTATTTAAATTACATTTATTTATTTACGTGTGTGTGTGTGTGTGTATGAGTACATGAGTGTCATGTGTAGAGGTCAGAAAACAGCCTACAGGAGTTGCTTTTCTCTTTCCACCCTGTGGGTTCTGCGATCAAACTCCTTTTTAGGTTTAGTGGGAAGTGCATTCACCTGCTGAGCCATCTCACTGGCTCTAGAGCTGTTAAACACACTTATAGAAAAGCCTCAGTAACAACAGCC
Source organism: Meriones unguiculatus (assembly GCF_030254825.1). Lineage (NCBI taxonomy): Eukaryota > Metazoa > Chordata > Mammalia > Rodentia > Muridae > Meriones > Meriones unguiculatus. Next base: position 53,491,157 of record NC_083363.1, on the reverse strand, counting down.
ATAGTTTTCTGTTTCTCTGTTGGACCTGACACGAAGCCTGCCTGTAACACTGTCCCACGAGAGCTGGCCTCAGAACACAGCTGTGTGCTGACGGGCTCCAAAGAGGAGGGCTTGGTTCTCAGCACTGCCCCAGAACTCAGCACACAACTCACTTCCTGATTTTAAAAAGACTTTCTTTTTGCACCAAAGCACAGTTTCCTCTCCCCAGCTTTGAGGAATGGATCAAAAGGAGTCCTACCCACATTTACATACTTTGAAGCCTTATATGGCAATGCCCACCTGAGCCCCTGTACTCCGGAGGCTGAAGCAGGAGGATAGCTTTGATCTGCGTTAAGATTTTATTTTTATAATTGATTTCAAACACCATGAAATTCGTGCTTCTGGCTTAGGACTTGCTTCTTGGGAATTTAGAAGATGTTTTTGCATGTCGGTTAGTTCTTTTCAGAAAAGATTGAATTGCAGCCCTTTGTTATCTGTAATGCTATTTAGAAACTCAATATTGTTCTGCTTCAGGTGAAAAACAAAGGGGTAGAGACATAAAAGAAAAAGTACAGAAGAGAGCTTTTTTTGGCATTACTGAAGAGTATATCATAAGCACACACACATTTTCTTTTCCCTTGAATAGGGGGTTGTTATTATTGAGCTAGGAGTGGAATTACAAAACCTTTCAAAAAGGGGTGGGGGGAAAGTCCTTTGAACTGCTGCTGCAGTGAGAGCCGAACACCTATGACTGTCAGTTGTGATATTTTTAAACAGTGTCTTTGAGGCATAATTTACTCAACAGAAAATTCAGCTCCTTCAGGATTCGAGGGCTGTCATTTTAATGATTGCCAGAAGAAGCAGCCGCACCTCAGCTAGTGATTAACAGGGCGCATGTTTTTCGGAATTATATCAATCAGAGGATCCCCAGAGTGGCCACCACAGCCTCATACACATACATACAAACATGCCACCACCCAAGTCTCTGCTCCAGCCTGTGGAAATCATTTCTATACGGAAAGCACTTAGTGGTTGTAAGGGAACTTATGAGGTGTATTATTTTTGCTCATGTCTACTTATGTAAAACAGGATTTTCTTGGTCAGCTGTCAGATACAGCTTTGCACCCTTACGACGCCTGATGAAAACCCAGGGTTTGTGCTACCACACAAGGTATTTCTAGTTTGGAGAGAATGTGAAACGTCGCTTGAAGATAAGCTCGGTATTTATTGTCTTTTAAAATTAGCAAATTACATGGAGCAGATAAAGAGTTAAGAAGGCCAACAACTCGACTGCCTTACAATTATAAGCTGTGGTAGAATGGTCCCCTCCACCCCCAAAGATGTCTGTCTGCATCTTAGCCCTTGCAATGCCTGTGAATGTCAGGTTGCATAGCAGAGAGATGAGGTCACAGACCACACCCATTTGGCTGACTTTCACATAGGAAGGCTATCTTGGTTTATATGGGTGGGCAGATGGAATCACTCGAACCTTTAAGGGTGAGGGCACCTGAAGATGATGGGGATAGTGACAAAACAGGCGGCCTCTCTTCTCTGGCTTTAAATACAGGGAGGTGACTATGACCTGAGAGAAAGAAAGTGGCCTGACAAATGGTGGGATCTAGAAAAGATCATCCTGAGTGGGGTATCTCAGAAGCAAAAAGACACACACGATATATACTCACTTATAAGTGCATACTAGACCTATAAGATAGGATAAACATACTAAAATCTCTACACCTAAAGACGATAAAAAAGAAAGAGGACCCAGGGTAAGATGATCAAGCCTCACTTAGAAAGACAAATGGGGTGGACATTGGAAGTAGGAGAAAACAAATAACAGGACAGGAGCCTACCACAGAGGGCCTCTGAAAGACTCTACCCAGAAGTGTATCAAAGCAGATGCTAAGACTCATAATCAAATCTTCGGCAGAGTGCAGGGTATCATATGAAAGAAGGGGGAGTTAGTATAACCTGGAGAGGACAGGAACTCCACAAGGACCAAATATATCTATCTGGGCACAGGGGTCTTTTCTGAGACTGTTTCTCCAACCAAGGACCATGTATGGATATAACCTAGAACCTCTGCTTGGATGTAGCCCGTGGAGCTCAGTATCCAAGTGGGTATCCTAGTAAGGGGAACAGGGACTATTCTCCTCCCAAGGGAGAAGCAGCCTTGCTAGGCCACAGAGGAGGACATTGCAGCCAGGCCTGAAGAAACCTGGTAAGCTAGGGTCGGATGGAAGGGGAGGAGGACCTCCCCTATCTGTGGACTTGGAAAGAGGCGGGGAGGAGATAAGGGAGGAGGGTGAGATTGGGAGGGAATGAGAGAGGGATTATGGCTGGGATACAAAGTTAATAAGCTGTAACTAATATTAAAAAAATAAAATAAAATAAATAAAAAAAGGAAAGTGTCCCGAGAATCTAGAACATGTAAGGAAATGGACACTCCTCTAGAGACGGCTCTTCTTGGTTTTTGACTGTCTGAACATGGCCCAGGAATGGAGTCACATGGGGAGAATTCCAAGTGCTTGTGGGGACACTCCAAGAGTCAAAAGGACTAAAATCTTGTGACTCAGTTTCTTCAAAACATGGAAATGTTCTTGAAATGTGTTTTCATGTTTCCTCCAGGTGCAGCAGAAAGGACTGAGTTTGTTTCAGATTAATTTTTGCCAGTTGTTATTGATAATCAGTTGAATGTTTAAACTGTCCTTTGTGTGCTTCTATGGAAAAACATGTTTTTGTCATGCTTAGCTTGTCTTTGTTATTGCATACAGCTTGAACTCCCAGGAACGTTATCCATGTGACCTTTTTAAACTTCAGAGTATGAATTGTCTGCTGCTCTGAATAAAGTTGGCTGTTGCATGAGACTTTAGTCTGCCTTATTTAATGGCTTCATTTTCCTAGGTCCCACTGCCTCTAGAGCAGTGACAACCAACCACATCTGAAGGTAAGTAAAACCCAAGAGGCTGGGTACACGTGCCTGTGAGAAATATTTTCTCAATTAAATAATTTAAGTGGGAAGACCCATTTATAATGTGGATATTTTGAGGTGGGGAGATTCACCTTTAATCTGAACCATACTTTCTGAACGCACTCTATAAAAAAAGACATGCAGGAAGGAAGCTGGCTCCCTTTGCTTGCTTGCTTTCAGTCTTGTGGAAAGTCTAATCCTTCACTGTCATTAGAACCTATTTCTTCAGAATTCTAATGTATGCCAAAGATTAGCTGAGACATCCAGCCGTGTGGACTGAACAACTGTTGGATTCTTGAACCTTATGTTGGTAGACAGCCATTGTTGGACTAGCTGGGCCACAAACTCTTTCTTTCTTTCTCTGTCTCTCTCTCCCTTTCTCTCTCTCTCTTTCTCTCTCTCTCTGTGTGTGTGGAGAGAGAGAGAGAGAGAAGAGAGAGAGAGAAATTCATTCTATAAATACTGTCCCTCTAGAAAACTGACTAACACAGACTCCCTTAGAGAAAATTAAATTATCAGTTGGAGATTGCTTCTGGTTTAGGGATGAGGCATGTGTCGACTTCTCTTTTCACCTCTAGGACCCCATCTGGTGTAGACACATGCAGGCCCTGTCTCTGTAAGTTAATTCAGAGACAGGGATTTATATAGCCTTGTTTTGCTGGTGTCCTCCATGCCCGCCCTGGCTCTTAAATTCTTTTCTTCCTCCTCCTCTTTTGTGTCTGTGCCTTGAACCCTGTTGGGGAGATATTTGATGGAGATAAACTCTTCAAAGACCTCCCACTCTCTTGATATTGTTTGGCTGTGAGCCTCTGCGTTTATTTCCATCTGCTGGAGGATATGCTTCTCTAATGATAATGGAGGAGCAAAGTACTGACCTATGAATATATCGGAAGGTTGTTTAGAGTCATCTTATTTTTACTTCCTTCTTTCTTTCTTTATTCTTTCTCTCTCTCTCTCTCTCTCTCTCTCTCTCTCTCTCTCTCTTTGTTTGTTTCTTTCTTTCCTTCTTTGGAACAGTAGTATTTAGTTTTACCTTAGGCCCTTTGGCTATCTAGTCTCAGGTTCTCAGTGTCATAGGTTCTTTCTCATGGAGTGAGCCTTAAGTCAAATCAGATATTGGCTGGTTACTCGATAGGCTTTGTGCCGCTATTGCACTAGCATATCTTGCAGGCAGGACACCACTGTAGACCGAAGGGTTTGTAGTTGGGTTGGTGTTTACATTTCTCCTTTGGTAGTGTATCTTCCAGTACCATGAATACTTGTCCATGGGGGTGAAGACTCTCGGGAGGCACCAGCTCGACTTTCTCTGTGTCCAGTGAGTTGTGTGTTGTCTTCAGCAATGAGACCTGGCCATCAGTTTGTGGAGAGAAATCTGTGGTCTCGGCCACAGCCTGGGTTGTTTGGAGGTTCCCATGAGATTCTTTTGACCAACGGCTAATTTGATGTAGTCCAATCCCGGAACTGGAAACTTCATTTTATGAGAGATGTGCAGGTGGGGCTCTGTTTCCCTCTTGTTTGGCCGTATCATTTAGATTGTCTTCATATACATACATATTTTTAGAAAACTTCTACTGCATGAGGTTCCCATATGGCTCCTCAAATGGCCCGTAGTTTTAGCTGTTTCTTCCTGTATTTCTTCTCTTGTCCTCTTCTCTCCCTCTCCCCACTTGATCCCTTAGTTTCAGTTTCCACCCCATCCATATATAACTATTCATTTTATTTCCTTTCATAAGGAGATATCTCTATCTTCCTACCCACATCCTAATCCCTTACTCTATACCTAACCTCTATAATTCTATGGATTTTAGCTTGGTGTCACTGACTAATATCACGTATAAGCAAATATAAACCATATTCTTCTCTCTAGGACCATGTTGTCTAATTCAGTATGATTTTTCTTCTAATTCTATTCATTTACCTGTAAATTTAATAATTTTATTTTTTAATGGCAGAGTAATATTTCATTATGCAAATGTGCCACATTTTAAAATCTATTCATCTGTTAACAGACATCTAGTTTGTTTTAAATTTCTGGCTATTATAAAGATAGCAGCAATGAACATTGTTGAACAATTGTCTCTGTGGTAGATGAAGCATCCTTTGGGTATGTGCTCAAAAGTGATAATAGCTGTATCTTGAGTAAGATTGATTCCTATCTTCCTATCTTGATTCCTGTCTTGATTCCTATCTTCCTATCTTGATTCCTGACTATCTTGACTCCTATCTTCCGATCTTCTTGCCCTGCTGGTTTAGGAAGGGGCTGTACACGTTTGTACTCCCACTTGCAATGGAGTTGTGTTCTGCTTACTCCACATCCTCTACAGCATGAGCTTTTCTTATTAATCTCAGCCATTCTGACAAGTGTGAGATGAAATCTCCAAGTCGTTTTGATTGGCATTTTCCCGATAGCCAAGCATGGTGAACATCTCATAAGAGTTTCTCAGCCATTTGAGTTTCATCTTTTGAGAATTCTCTGTTAGGTCTGTACCCCATTTTTAATTGGCTCACTTGTTTTCTTGATAATCTAGTTTTTTGAGTTCTTTACGTATTCTGAATTCTAGCCTTCTATTGGAAGTGTAGTTGGTTAACAACCTTTCTCAGTGCTGTAGACTTCTGCTTTGTCTGAATGATGGTGTCCTTTGGCATCAGAAGCTGTTTGGTTTCACAAAGTCCTTTTTATTAATTATTGATCTTAGTATCTGTGCTAATGCTGTTCTGTTCAGAAAGTATTTTTCTGTGCCAATGAGTTCAAGGTTGTTCACAATTTTCTTTGACTGGTAATAAATAAAAATAGAATGTTTGGATCTGTGAGCATGTGTGTAATGGTAAGTGACACTGCCTGGGCTCCAAAGAATTGGCGGCTTCTTTATTTTTATTATTTGACAGTAATAGCTTTTTAGTTATTATATTAAGCTAAGTTATTTCTTGTTTGAAAAAAATCATGAAACTGTGCTGATAGGTGTTGAGAACCTTATTTTGGAATAACAGCATCACCTACTGATAGTCAATCTAATTTTTCTCGTGTTCATTCTACTTGGCTGATGGTAAGTATTTAGCAGCAGCTGTACCGGGAAGCACGATTTTTTTGTAACACTTTCTTTTTTTTTTCAAGTAATGCCTGTAGCATAGGCAGTTTGAGGTTGGGTCGGCAGACACAGGTGAGGATCTGTGCAATAGGTCTTCAAAAAGCATGGTCTAGACGCAGTAAACATCACAGTTGTCGACATTGCACTGACTAGAATTCTGCTGCCTGATCATGTGTAGTTGCGAGGGAGCCTCGAGAGTAGTCTAACCACCGTAGCTGGTGATGTAAGTATGTATGGTACAAATGCTCGTTCCAGTCACTCTGGAGGGCTTAATAACTCAGAACCACAGCCCTGCCTCCATAGGCCTACTGAATTCTTAGAAATACATATGTATACATATTTATATATGCAAATTCTCTGCACATGAAATTAGATTAGATGGTAAATATCAAGTGGGAAGGACCTAGCACGGGGAGGGGTGGAGACAGTGCAGTGAGGGTTTCCATCAAGGAGGTGGTATTGGAGCTGGCAAGTGGATTTTGAAGAGATAGAGAACACAGATTTGACAGAACAAATAGGTAGATACTTCGATCATTCATTTTATGGATCAACTAGACTGGGCCAAGGTGTGTGTATGTGTGTTTCTGGATGAGGTTAACATTTGAATTAGTAATCTGAGGAAGGCAGTTTGCTCTCACTGGTAAAGTTAGGTAAGAAGGACTCTGTGTACACATACCCACCCCCATAAGTAAGTAAATCAATACATTTAATTTTATAAAAGAATTTATATTGCTAATGAACTCTGCTGGGATACTGATTCTGGTCTAGGCACCACACTTCAAGAGTTATGGCGTAAAGTCTTCTTCCAGTTACTGGCAGACTACTAACACAGGGAAAAGAAATAAATAAACAGCTGGGTTTCGGGAAAGACCCTGATAGTGGCAAAGATGTTTGCTGTTGCTCTGTTTGCACAGTAGCCTCCAGACTGGATTTTCTATCGGTAAAGGTCTGTTGATTTTTATGGAAAGGCATAGGCTGACTCTCACTGGAGGTCTAATCTTTTTAATTTTCCTTCCCTTCCTGCCTCCTTTCTCTTCCTCTGTTTCTTTTTTTTTTTTCTCTTTATTGCTCAGCCTAAGACCACTATCCATAGGCTCAGGCTGAGCACACTGTAGCTGTATAACACGTGATGCTTCTGGAAACAGGAAGGACTCATCTGGTCAGCTGAAACCACACACCCCTGTTGGCCTGGCTGCTTAGGTGATAGGGTGCAGTTAGCCTTAGTGTCCTCTTGAACCTTAAACATGGTGGGAAAATAGTGTAACTCACAGAACAAAACAAACACACTTTATCTGTAGTAAAAATGTGGACACTGCACCATGAACATTTAGGTCAGTGTTATTTGTCTATTACAGTTATAGAAATGTGAAAGACTAAATCAGATGATCTTTTGCTGTGTGCTTTGACTGCATTGCTAAAGACAATTTCCATAACCTTACCCCAAATAGTAATTTTTTCCCCCTAGCTTCTGTCTGCTTTGCTATGATGAATTATAGTTGCTTCTAACCATGGGGAGTCTTGTAAGGAACACTTAATTTTTTAGATGTTGCTGTAGAGATTCCAATCAAGCACTTCTCAGGTGGGCCCAGGCATTAGCTCCTTAGAAGCAGTATCATTTCTTATTTCAGAGCCAAGATACGTTGAGCTTCTGGGAACCTTGGGTTGCTGGACAGATGTGGCTTGGTTGTGGAAAGTTGGAAGGAGTTGTTATTGTTTTGCGGCAAATACCAAACACAAGGGAGTGGAGACAGAAGAGAGGATTCAAGAGACGGAAGTCACACCCGGGGTTTCCGATGTCTGTCTTCCAGGCTGTGGGTTAAGCAGAAATTGTCAAGGAGTTTCCCCTCTTCACTAAGAATTGTGGAGTGTGCTGCATACTTCCTGAGCGTGCACAGTTCTTCACTTAACTGCCAGGTGGCAGAATGCAGCCTGCCTGGCTCCACAGCTTGTGCTTTCACCACTGTTGGTAGCTAAGAAAGCAGCAAGTCTGTTTCAGGAGCTGTGCCTCACCCGCTAGCATGCAGCACGTGCTGTGCCCAGGTAGTGCTTCGTGCTTTTCGGCTCACTCTCAGCGTAGTATGCTATGCAAGGGAAGTGTGTTGTTCTACTTGTGGGATGGAGAGCCGGGGTACCTGGCAGCTGTGTTCCAGAGATCACACTCAGATCCCTGATGGATGCTCTTCCAGCCTTTGACACAGAGAAATTAGCCAACCTTAACTGCTTAAATAGAGACTGTATCCATGAATAAGTGGCAAGGAGGGTTTGTGGGGTGTGTGTATGTGTGTGTGTGTGTGTGTGTATGTCTCCTAGGGATTGAAACTAGGGCCTCACACATGCTACTCAAGTCTCTACCACCGATGTAGATCTCCTAGCCAGTAACAAGCTCTGATTGATTTTTTGCGGGATCTCTGCTTTGCTGAGTGGAAGACATGTCTTTTACATTTATATACAAGCTTACCTACCTCCTTGAATGCACTGCTAAGAGCCCATTGATTTCTTATGCTTCTATAATCCTTTTCACATTATCTCATTTCACACAAAGCCTCAGTACACTTCAAAGCCATCCTTAAGGCACTCTACTGACAATCAGTACTGATTATATCGTCAAAGAAAGTGTTTATAAGAGATTCATGGCAGAATGAAGCAATTTTATTAGAACCTGCCCTGTGTTCTGCAGGATTAGCCACTTTACTTCCCTGTAACATTCTCACCGCCAAAGTCAGTGAGGGTGTGGAAGAGAGTACCGTCAGGCAGGCAGGACACTGCTGTGCTTACATGGCGCCCTCCTCCCAGGACATGCTTCCTGAGCGGCCTCCATTCCTAGGCTTCTGTTGGACCGCAGCCTGGACCTGGCCAATGGCCTGAGGACAACATATGAGCATCCGAGTGATCAGATACTCTCGGCCTAGTTCTACTGTGAAGCTCATTTGTACCAGGTGAATTATTATTGTAGCAAATCAAAGCATGTTTTTATTTCATGACAGGTTTGTAGCCAGCATCTAAGCCTGTTTCTTTTTGAACCCCGTCAGGGAACCAGGCAAACCTTGTCCAAAGATAGTGGGTTTTTTTCCCCCCTTCTCTTTTAACATCTCACACTGTAGTCTATATTGTATAGCCAAGGTTGGCCTCAAACTAATGGTAATCTTCCTGCTTCAACCTCCCAACTGCTGGGTACTGAGTGTGAACTGCTACAACTGGGCTTTTACTATCCTCTTTGATCTTGGTAGCTTGCAGTGGCCTCTGTGTGCCATCTTGGTGGTGTGGATCAGCTGACTTGAGTTTGCCTCTTATCTTGTATATTAAATATATCCCCAAAGTTAGAGTTTCAATATTTACACCAGCTCTTTGAGATCTACCATACTCAGCCTATATTAAAAAGTATCCTTGTTTTTTATTGCTGAATAGTATTCCATTGTGTAGATATACCACAATTTCTGTATCCATTCCTCCACTGAAGGGCATCTGGGCTGTTTCCAGCTTCTGGCTATTACAAATAAGGCTGCTACAAACATGGTTGAGCAAATGTCCTTATTGTGTACTTGAGCCTTTTTTGGGTATATGCCTAGGAGTGGTATAGCTGGATCTTGAGGAAGCGCTATAACCTAAGACCCCTGCACAGATGTAGCCCATGGCAGTTCAGTATCCAAGTGGGCTCCATTGTAATAGGAACAGGGATTGTCTCTGAGGAACTGATTGGCCTGCTCTTTAATTACCTCCCCATGAGGGGGAAGCAGCATTACCAGGCCACAGAAGAAGACAATGCAGCCACTCCTGATGAGACCTAATTGACTAGGATCAGAAGGAAGGAAAAGAAGACCTCCCTTATCAGTGGACTTGGGGAGGGGCATGCATGCAGAGGGTAGAGGAAGGGAGGGATTGGGATGGGAGGAGGGAGGGAACCATGGGTGGGAGGGATACAAAGTGAATAAAGTGTAATTAATAAAGAATTTTAAAAAGAGTATCATATGTAAAAAATGCAATTACCCATACTCCTGGTTTCCTCTTATCATGAGCTACATTTTAACTTTTTTTTCCCCCTAGGATTTATCTTAGTATAGTTACTTACTATAGTTACTTACTTCTTATAGTTAGTCTTTCGACTGTTTTCTGTTCTATCCCAATAGATTGTAAAGTCACCAGTGCAGGAATATTTGTTATGTTCATTAAAAGCATTAAATACCCAGTAAACATATAGGTAGTGACGGATGATCAGTGAGCAAATGTTTTGGGTTAAAATAAAACTTTAGGTCAGGTTGGAAAGGAATCCATGTGACAGGTTTTGGAACTAGAAATCATGTTCTTTAAAGTTTCATCTTTTCCTCAAAAACTGAAACAAGTGGCTGAAGTATAAAAGTGATCATGCCTTATTTTAAAAGCTGTTTTTTTTTTTTTTAATTTTAAAATCACCTCTATTTGATAAGAGATATGGAGTGTGTTCACTGTAAAAGTAAAATGTAAAAGTGACTGCAATCACTGAGGTCAATTAGTCTTCCTGGGGAGATGACCAAGTTATTCTCATGGTCATCTACCTTAAAAGAGCCAACCCACCACCTGTCCTGCCTGCAAGTGGTCCTGGGGCAAGGGTGCCTTAGAGCTTGTGGGAGTGGCCAACCAATGACTGGTGTAGTTTGAGGCTTATCAGGAGAGGGACCTCAGGCCTAACACTGCCTGGATGGCCAGAATCTGGACGCTGAATGGGCCAGAGACCTAGGGTAGAAGAAACATGACTGGCCAAACATACATACACACACACACACACAAAAAAAAAAAAAAAAACCCAAAAAAACCCAAAAAACAAAAAACAAAAAACCAACAAACCCAAAGCAAACAAACAAACATAGTCAATGAAATGATTTGCAATGATAGTCTTCTATACTTATAGATGGGTGCCTAGCCAGTTGTCATCAGAAAGGCTTCCTCTATTAGCTGGTGGGAGCAGAGGTGGAGACCCACAGCTCCACATGAGGTGGAACTTGGGGAATTCCTACAGAAGGGGAGGAAGGAGAAAAGAAAAGGGAGAGGAGTGTGATTTGAAAGGACAGATCACTCCAGATAAAGAGGTGTGAATACGTGTTGAAGGCGTTTGCTAAGCACCTGGTGTCAGGTAGAGTGAGAGGGATGCCCCCAGAGTGAGGACCCCAGGAAAGGAGTGACCATATGCATCCTTCCCTGTAGTCTTGCTGCAGATCATAAGGTTATCAGGGAGCTGGTCAGATAACCTGACAAATGGGAGCATCTCCTTCCTAAACCAGGGCCTGTCATGTTTCTCTCCTCTCCTTTGCCACTCCTGCTCTGGACATTCCCACAGCACCAACACTTCTGATGAATAAAGAGCTTGGGCCTGGTCATGAAGGCTATGATAGCACCTCCCCCATCTGCAGGTTCATCTCAGCCACCCAGGGACTACATCCAAAAATACAGCACCTGCCTTAAACTGACTATGTAAGAACCTAAGCACGATCTCAGAAATATTGTTGTATCAGGCTTCCCATCTCTCTCATTGAATATGTATGTGGTAAGCATTAAATCCAAGGTTTTGTGCACATTAGATAAGTGCTCTACCACTGAACTAAAAACCCAGTCTGTGCTGCTGTTTTCTGTCTGTTTTGCTTTTGTTATTTTTGTTTTTAACTTCATTTTTTTACTTAACATATAATTCTATCATTTTCCTTACTTTCTGAAGCTTCTTCCAGCTCCTTCGATGCGACCACTCTTCCTCTCAAATTCATGGCTTCTTTTTCTCTATTTGCTATTATTTTATACACATACACAGGCACACATACACACACTTACTCAGTCTGTTTAGTGTTACTTGTATGTGTATGATTTCAGGGCTGACCACTTGGTCAGATAACCAATTAGAGGGCTTATCCTGGGGGAAGATTATTTTTCCTGCTCCCGTCATTCCTTAGTTGCCTGTAATTCTTGGCCTTGGCAGAGAGCCTTGTGAGATTTTTCAGTGTTAGCAAGTCCACTGATGCCTTGTTCAGGTCTTCTTTAGGCAGCCACATTGTTGAGGTATCCTGGGTCTTCTGGTCCTTCAATCTTTCTGTACCCCTCTTCCAAGATGCTCCTTGAGCTTAGGTGAAGGTGTTGTGTTGGAGATGTATCAGTTGAGGCTGGACACCCCATGTTTTGAGTGGTTGTGGCATTCTGTAATAGTTAACACAGGTTGCAAAGAAAGGCTTCTTTGATTAAGATGAAAGCTGTACTTTCTTTAAGGTATTTATTCATTTCCTCACACTGTTTTGTTTGTTTGTTTGTTTTTTTTTTGTGCTGCAGTTGTGTTGGAATATTCAGGGCCTGGTGTGGTAAGATGCTGGGCTCTAGTGAAGCGTATTGCCCTGGGTGTTACAGAATGTGTTTTTATGCTGACATCTGGGCACCTGCGTTTGAATGATTATAGGTCTAAGTGATGATTTCTGGATTCGTTTTTGTTGGATGGGTGTTTTGCTTCTTGGTCTGGATTTTCAGAGCGGGTGATGGCTATGTAATGCCAGCTTTCTTGGCCTGCTCAGCTGGTGTGTTCATAGAGTATGGCTGCTGGTGTTGGAGGCTGGGATACTGGGATGAGCTGGAGGAAGAAAGGTTGGAGGAGAAGGTCTTTGTGATCCATTGGGAGGTGGGGTCAGAGAGGAAAGGGAGATTTCAGCAGATTTCCTGCTACAGAGTTGGGAATGAGACTTGAGGATTGGATCTCAGGAGCAGTAGGAGAGGCGTGGGTCTTTTTTCAGTCTACTTGTTGCCCTGGGGTGAAGCAGCCTTTGGGTTAGCAGGGGGTACCTACTGGGGTCTGGGACAAAGCAATAAGTGGGGAGAGGAAAGATAGGAGTGGAAGGTTTGTGGGATCCAGAGGAGATGGGAGCAAAGGAGCAGGGAAGCCTGCCTAGGGTGTTCTGCTATAGAACTGCAGTAGATTTCATAGACTCACTGGAATGATTATCAGCACAAGACATGAGGGGCCTGACGGAGCCTGGAAGTTGAGTGCGGCATGGGAGGAGAGGGGAGGTGGTGGGCAGGGTCTGTGTGGTGCATAGGAGTGCTTCTTGGTCCAACTTGTGGGTTGGGGGGGTAGGGTGGGTGAGGCTGACCAGACTGGATTGTGGCACTGGATCTCGGGAGCTGGGCTAAATCTGGGGGATGAGGATGGCACATGGAGATGAGAATCAGGAAGACTCACTGGCTGGTCTCTGGTGCAAGATGTGCAGGATTGGGTTGGGTGGCGAGGTTCTCACTGTAATTCAGGTTGGCGTTTAACTCTCACTACAGTTGAGGCTCCTCCTCCCAAGTATTGGAATTACCAGAGTGTACCAATATGCCTGGATATTTTGTTTACACGATCAATGTCAATAGCTATAGGAAGCTAAGACTTCCCTCTGAAAGTAGTAGTGTCTTAGGAAACCTGCACGATCAAGGAAGGAACCCTAAAGTTCCTTTCTTCCTACTGGTACTTCCCTATATTATCTAATTACTCACAGTGAAATGATGACAAATGGGAAAAAGAGAGTTGGGAGATATATTCCCCCCCCCCCCCAGTTCCTTCTTAATCACTGGCTAAAAAGTCCCAAACCAAATAACCCTATAGATCTAAGACTTTACTTTGATCCAAAGTAAAGAGTTTGGCAGATTGGCTGTAAAGGTGACTCATTAGTGTGGCTTGTTGGTGCCTATTTCTCTGTTTCATGTTACTTTTGTGGCATTTCTGTTTTTGAAAAAAAAATCTATTTTTGCTTATATGTTTTGACAATTTCATAGATGTATATAATGAGTGTTGGCTATTTTCACTTCCATCGCCTTCGCTAATCCCCCTCCCACACCTGTGAAAACTGTTTCTCTGGGCAACAGAACATACCAGTGGCTACATCACTGAGAAGAAAGTCCCCCCACCCTGCCACCCCAGCAACCATCTGGCATTTTCTATAATGGGAATTTCTTGATCTAACAGACATCGTCATATAAGCGATGCCATTTAAGCAACCTCTAGTGTCTTTTAATTGTTTTATGAGCAACTTTGGGGAATTCACGGCAGCTCCTGTTTTTACACTTGTCAATTCACAAAGCAAGAAGTGATATTCCACATCTTTATTGTCTTATAGAGATGTTTAGAGATCTACATGATAAGAGCTTTTTCATGAAAGGACTTGAACCTAAGCTCATTTGGGATGCAGAACACAAATTCACAGCGAATCTTAATGAAACCAGGCTTAGGAAGCGTTTTCAGGCAAGGCAAGGATGCTTGTTAGACATTACAGAGACAGAGCTACAAAGGAAGAATTTGCAGAGATTATGTTATGCAAGTGGCAGAAGGGGAAGAGAAGTGATGGGGGGTGACTCTATGTGAATTAAGGGTAGCAATATGTAGGTGGCGATTAATTCCACTTAGAATGAGCAGGAAAAGCATCTGGGAAGGAAATCATAACTCAATTCCACAGATACTGGTAAGTAGAGAGCTTCCAAGCGTGTGTTCTGTGGTGAAGCATATTCGATTAGGGTTCCTACAGATGCTCGTAACAGAATAGTTTGAGTAAAGCCTATGGGGAAAGAAGTTGAGATACTGTGCTCTTTAAATGTCATAGTGGGCGGAGAGCAGATTCATGAATGAAACAAAGTCTTATCTAGGCTAAGGAGGGGAAGTATTGATCTAAACTGAAAGCATGCTAAGGGATGCGCTGATTGAGATGAGTGAGGAGGCTGAGAGGTGTTATCAGGACATTATTAGTTGTGTTTGATGTGTCTTAGAAGTGTGTGGTGTAAGAAGGGGAGTAGTGGTGATGGTGAGAGATGCTACAAGCATAACACCTTACAAAAAATAGAAACAAAAGTTTCTCCAGAGGCCAGTCATTATAAGCATCTGCATGATTCCTTGTGGGATTTTTCATTTATTTATTTATTGCTTGTTAGTTCACTTTCGGAAGGGATCATGTTTATTTCTCAGACAGGTTCTCATAATGCAGGCTGGCTTGGAACTTGCTAGTTCAGGTTGGCCTTAAATTCACAATACGCTTTCCTCAGCCTCTTTAGTCTGGGATTGCAGGCATGTGCTTCAGGGCCAGGCTTACGTGTGAGTGTGTGTGTGTGTGTGTGTGTTTAAACATAAAGGTTTTCCTGTTTATATCAGTGGCTGTCTTGGTGGCACTGCCCCTCATTTAACTGGCAGTGGAGAAAAACATGGTACACAGCAAGGGTGAAGGGCAGGGAAGGCTGCAGGGGAATGGTGCAGGTCCTAAGATCTGAAGAAAAAGTGGAAGTAGAGCACTATGCACTGAAACCTTATCTGCCTTCTGGTAGTTCAGTGGGATCCTGTGGGGGTTGGAGAATATGCAAAAGAAGCAACAGTATTTAGAAATGGTCTGATAAGCTTTATTGGACAGAAGGCCCGAGAAGAGCTACTTGTGGTGTTCAATAATGAATGAATAACAAGACTGATGTATAAAGAAGTAACCCAAGCCACTGCATCGGAGAGTTCCTGAACACACCTGTCCACTAGTGTCTTCCACTGGCCTGGAGCTATTGTGTGCTGTAATCACTGCACCATATATGCACTGAGTCTCTTTTCTCCAGAAATCAGAACTCCTGGTCTACAAGAGGGCCTACACTGACTCTCATGTGCCCACAGGGGGTCTAAATAGTCGAGGGGGCTATTCCTTTGATGGTTCCAAGGAACAGACCAGAACTATAAATGCTTATGTAGCCAGTGTTTGTAGAGTCCATGTGTATTTCAGCTCTGTCCAGTTCATCCAAAGGATAATACTTTGACTTTCATACTCACAGAAATATGATTTTCATCCAGCTGATTAGCAGTCTTTTGAGTATAACAAAAGTTTCTGAAGTATTTAATTTTGAAGAAAAGCAGAATTGAATGTGGTAGTGTATGTATGTAATACCAATTTTTGGGGTAGAATAGTCAGGAGGTTCAATGTCATCCTGGGCTACATATTGAGTTTGAAGTTGACCTGGACTATATAAGACTATATTTTAACAGCAACTTCCAACTAACCAACCAACCAACCAACCAACCAACAATCCAACAAAAAACAAGTAAACAAACAAAAACCCCAAACAAACCCTAGCAAATAAATAATTATTTTGGTACTATGGCTCATGCCTATACTCCCAGCCTATGGGAATATGAGGCAGAAGGATTTCTGTTAGTGTGAGGCTAAGTTTGGTCTATATAGTAAGTTCCAGGTTAGCCAGGGCTAGACAGTGAGATGCTAGCTGAAAAACAAAAACAAATAAACAAAACAAACCAAGCCAACCAACAAAAACAAAACCCATCAAACAAGCACAACAAAATAGAAAAAGAATGAATATGACTTATTCTCAAACTGTGCTGCTAATGGGGTCAAACATCGTCACGAACCAAACTGAACTCATTGTTCCTCTAAATAGATGATGATGTAGTTGGCAGAGTTAAGTAAAACCCCAAGTAGCACAAGGATGGGGATATCTGATCTCTACTTCTTTGCTAATCTGATGTCTGGCTGATCACTTCTTTCAAATTCCCTCCTTCAAAAATGGCAACCACAACAACTTGTCTGAGATGACATCAACAATTGAAAAAGACATTGCCAAGTCCTAAGTGACAAATGTCCTGTTAACCCTCCTCGATTCCTCATTTCCTGCTGTAGGCTCAAGGGGAGAAGAGGAGTTCCTAGTGCTGCTGGGCACTGAAGGACTCTCCATTACTGTGGGGGCTTCACAACTGAGCGATTATCTGTTGTTAGCATGCAGACCCTTTGCAGCCATATTTGAAGTGGAAGGAGCTAATGAATGAAAAGTTAAATGAATGTGAATTTTAGGAAAATGGTGGAAGAAGTTTGTGGAATTGGAATCACAACAGAGGTGATGCAGGTTGGTAAACAAGATCCTGATGGATGGCAGTCTTATGTACCCTGAATTACAGCCGTGTTACCTATCAGAACAATATGAATCGACTAGTGTAGGATTAGAGAAATATCAACTGCTTTTACTGCATAGTCAGTGTTTACATGTTACAGGATGCTGAACTCAAATTAAGATGCCTAGAAATTTGAGATAAACTCTTAAGGAACAGTCTTTGCTTATCTTAAGGTTTGTATAGTTTCTGATAACATGGCCTAATGCTAAACTTCCTGTTTTGTGGCATCACCATTAAGGTATGAAGAGTCTAAGGTTTTGAAAGTATTAGATCTGGCTTCAGCCTTAACCAGGATGTTCTTCTATTTGTCTTTGCATGCAAGGGATACCACAGAATGTTTGCCTTATGGAATTAAATTATTAAAATGTATGCAATGCAAACTGGCTGTTGCTATGGTGACACTAAGACCGTGACCTGATTTACAGCCATGCTAAAGGTGTGGCAAGGTTGACACTCACAGCAAATGCACCTGGTAGTGTGTTAGGATGCCTTTCCTATGGCTATGTGTGACCCATAATTTTACATATCTTGAGCAATAGGCAAATATGGATCTTCTTTGAAGTCAGAGAGGAGGCCAAGTTAAAAACACCTGTTTGTGGATACACTTGAATTTGCACAGGTTGGAAGCACTGGTGTTTCCTGACAGGGTAGAACCAATGTAGGAAGTGTGGGCTCGCAGGATTTTCACTCAGCCTTTCCTTTTAGCTGCAGGGCAGTCCCCTGGGAGACGGAGTTCAGGCCCAAAGCATGCTTTTTTGTGTATTTCTCATATAGATATGAAAGGCAGTGTCAGGAGGACTGCAAAGAGACACATGCACACATATACACAGTGTGTGTGTATATCGCACACAAACATAAACATGCGCGTATTTGTCATTTCTAACTCTGAGCACTGGTCAAATGTGACAGATTTTATATTTATTTCTTGGTCAGGTTAGTTTGCCTTATTTTAAAGCAGATGTAATGAATGTAATCTATATTCCAGGCTGTTTACTTCCACGAAAACTAAGTTTTGAATAGCTTGAGATTGTGAGGAGGAAAATCCTAAGATTTCCAGACATTCTGATATGATTACATAGTAAATAATGAACATTTATCTATGGAAAAAATTGAATATGGCCATGAGCTGTCAGTTACGCTTATGAAATGTGGTGCTGAGAGATGTATTGCACTGTGGTGGTCATGGCTACCATCCAGCTGCTCATCTATCAGCAACCTTCTACCTGCCCAATTTGTACCAGAGTTCTTGAGGTGACAGGCTTTGCTGATTGCTTTTTGCGATACTCCTTGTTTCATTTTTTCCCTCTTTATTATTATTTTTGCACCGTAGATGACATTTATTTCATTTTTTCCCTACAGAAAAATATCAATCCATATTGGTGTACTGTTATTTCTGTTACAGTTAATAAATGAAGGCTTGCAGCAAACGAACTTATGCAGCATGAAATATAAGGCAACCTTTCATAATTACTGCAGTGTGGAACATTGTCATGCTGGTGGCTGATGGAAAGCTATGCACATGTCCTATTCATGTACATAGATCAAATTTCCAGGAAGCCATGACTTTTTCAATTCCACTGTATTGAATATTTAAATGCAGGTTACAGGTAAGATTTTAACTTACTTTCCAAGGTAAGTTAACAGGTAAACAGGGATAGCTGTCTCCCTTCCTTCTAACTTCTCAATGATCCACATCAATCTATGCATGCCCACACAATCGTATTAGCTATCCAGGATTGCCTCTGTGTACAGCGAGCCTTCCAGTTGTAAAAGAGAATCAATAAACATGTAATATCGACTTCTTTTATAGTATCTAGCATCTGGATGGTGCAGCTAGGGATAGGAAAGAAATTGAAACATGGCTCATCTTAAAGCAAGTTAAAAATCAATCTTTCGGAGGGACAGGATCATGAAATTGCCACGCCAGTGGAGCCTTCCTGGGATTCAATGTGGTGATTATGAATGATCTCGAATTTTGGCGTAAAAGCTGCAGTCGGCATCCAGGCTTTATGAATGTGCAGTGCAAGAATACACTGGAGAATGGCGCATGAGGATTGTCTTGGGAGAGAAGAGGGCTAGGACAGGCATTGCGGGCAAGAGAAAGCTGCGACAGTGGGATGGGTACTGTGATAGGTCTTAGAAGCTACACATATGCACAGACAGGCTGGGCATGGGTTGAGTCTGCGGTGGGCGAGAACTGAGAATGGAAAACATGCTAAAGGGGGGGGGGGCGTTTCTCTGGCTGTTATAATTGTATGAGATTTATACTTTATGAGATCTAGATTTTCTCTCATTTGTGCCTGTATTTTAATTCAGTGGTATTCATGTTTCTGATGTGTCAGTGCTGTGTAAGTAGGACATGGTTCCTGAACTCTTGCTTAGTGTTTTTAGTTTACACGATTTTAAAAACATGTATCTCCTTTTCCTAAACGTATGACATGATTTTTCCTTCCTTCCTTCCTTCCTTCCTTCCTTCCTTCCTTCCTTCCTTCCTTCCTTCCTTTCTTTCTTTCTTTCTTTCTTTCTTTCTTTCTTTCCTTCTCATCACTTTACAGCCTGATCACAGCCTCTTCCCTCTTCTCCTCTCAGTCCCACCCTTACACAATCCTCCCCTTCTTCTCAGAGAAGGAGAGGCTCCCCCATGGGTACTAACCCACCCTGGCACATCAAATTACAGCAGGGGTAAGCGCATTCTCTTCCACTGAGGCCAGACAAGGCAGTCCAGCTATGGGAAAGGGATCCAAAGGAAGGCCGTAGAGTCAGAGACAGGCCCTACTCCCATTGTTAGGGGACTCCCATGATGGCCAAAGTACACATCTGCTACATGACATAAGTTTTACTATAAGAAGAACCATGGATTTTGTGTTCATTATGTCAAAAATGGTTGACTAGAGAGTTGCCATTGACATTAAAATGAAAGACAATGAGTTTTTGTTTTCAAAGAGATTCAAGCAGTTATAATAAAATATAGTAGTTTTTTAACCAATGAAGTTGCATTGAGATTGATTAATAAAAATTTCTGAAAGTACTAAAGACTTCATAAAAGAATGGTATTTTGAGCTGAGGTCCTGGGACACTTCAGTGAGCTGTGAGGGTTCAGCAGTCTGGAGCAACCTATACAAGAGCTTAGCCCTGGGGAACAGTGACACAACACAGGGTGTACACAGCTGCCAATGTTGGCAAGGTAGGCCAAGCAAAGGAAAATGAGATTGCAAGCGAGCATGGGCCGAACAAAGGTCTTTGTGCAACAGGCAAAGGCGATTAGGTGATGTGTTGTGATGATTCGTGTTGATTTGGTAAGATGTGTTTGGGCTTGGTTGTTAAACCCATTCTCTGTAGCACCGTGGAAGGCAGAGGAGATGAGGGGCATGCTCGAGCAGGGATGCGGGGCGGGGGCATCTTGCAACCACATGTGCCAGACAGGCCAGGAGCAACAAGGATGGAAGGAAGGTACAAAAAGCGCTGGGAATAAAATGGAGAGATCTCTGCACGTGACCGCGAGAAGGCGGGGGTGTGGGTGGAGAGAGGGCAGTGGATCCTTCTGCCTTGTTCACAGTTCTGCTTGTCTGGGACCCAGTGAATAGTTGTCGGAATGATGGAGAGGGGGAATCCATATGTCTTTTTGGTACCTGGCTGAAACAAAACAGTTACATGCCAATCAACAACAGAAGAGTTGCAGGAGTGGGATTTAGTAAGTTCTCCTGTGGAGCACACCAAAACACCTTGCGCCGGCTGGTTTTGCGTGTCAGCTTGACAACAGCCGGAGTCATCAGAGAGCCAGGAGCCTCGGCTGAGGAAATGCCTCCATGAGATCCAGCTGTAAGACATTTTCTCAATTAGTGACCAGTGTGGGAGAACCCAGCCCATCGTGGGTTGTGCCATCCCTGGGCTGTTAGTCCTGGGTTCCATAAGAAAGCAGGCTGAGCAAGCCATGGAAGCAAGCCAGTGAGCAGCACCCTCCATGGCTTCTGCATCAGTGCCTGCCTCCAGGTTCCAGCCCTGCCTGAGTTCCTGTCCTGAGTTCCTTCAGCGCTGGAAGTGTAAGCCAAATAAACCCTTTCCTCCCCAACTTGATTTTTGGTCATGGTGTTTCATTGCAGCAATGGAAACCCTAACTAAGACACCTTTAGAGGTAGTTTCTAAAAGAGACAAATTATTAGGCACAGAATATAAGGGAGTAGGGTAGAGGTCCAGAGGGACCGATAATTAAGACTGAAGGAAGGAAACGTCAAGGACTTCAGAAGCACAGAGAGAGCACTGGGAAAGGTCAACACGGAGAGAAAAATTGCAGCCAGGTGCAGAGGCACACGCCTGTAATGCCAGCACTCAGGGAGGCAGATCTCTAGGAGTTCAAGACCAGCTTGGTTTACAATGTGTGTGTGTGGGGGGGGGGGGGTGGGGAGAGAGAGAGTCTCATCTTTGACAGAATGGCTTTCTAAAGCTAGTGAGAATGAAACTGGGCAAAATCAGTTCCTGGGGAACCCAGGAAAGAACATCATCAATACTGCTTTTATTTCTAAGCCAGAGATTAGCAGCCGTTTACTTTAGTTCGAGATTATGGTTTTGTGCATCTCCTCACACGGAAAAGATGAGTGCAGGCTGTGCAGCGGTGATGTCATCAGGAGTAACATACAGGTGGGCGAACAACTGCCCCGCCCAGCAGCGATCACCTCAGCCTGCAGAGCCACAGCAGACTTGCTCCAGCCTCTCTGATTTGGAGTCAACAGTTACAAATTGCGCTACAGATGTTAATCTCAGTATGTTTTAAAGGAGTGCAATTTTCTAATTAGTAGCTTTATGTTGTATAAGCTGATGAATCATCTCTCTATCAGAGCTGATGTATAGTAATTATGCCCCTCAGTAGATTCCCTTGAAGGGGGCCTTGGAGGTTTTCAAACACTAGTTGCATAAGAAGCACTGGAGTTGCTTAATTCAGTTTTTTGATTCAGAAGGGCCTTGGAATTAGTGTTTTATTAAGCTCTGTCACCTAATTCTGATGGTGTGAAGAGGGCCTGTCTGGAGACAAGGCTACAAAGCTTTTCAGTGCAGCTGTGGCTCTGAGCTGGTGTCCTTGCACCCTCAGGTGGTCAAGTGTGGAACTGTGTGACCTGGCGTTCTCACTGTCAGTGACTGGAAAGTGGTGTATCACCATGTCCACCTGTGGTCTTGTAATTACTTAACTACATTATAAACCTAAAATTTGAGTGTAGATTTTGTTTGTTTTGAGAAGGTTAAAGTCCTAAGGAGTCATTCTGGCAGGAGAGTTTTCCTGGCCGAGTAGTTAGTTACCTTTCGCTCAGGGTACACCTCCCATCTCCCACAGGCCTTTAAATGTGTAAGATCTCTTTTTAAAACAAGACAGACCCAGAGGCTGACATGATATTTAAGTTTTTTATCTGCTAGTTCTTTTGCCTGTTTGGAATGATGTAGTAGACGAGAGGTGTGCAGACAAATCATCAGTGGTAAAGAGTCTTCCTTTTTCCTTCCCTGACTCTGGTGCTGTCGGACATCCTAACGAGTGACCCAGCATTAGAACTGGATGCTCTAATGGACCTCTGTGCAGCTATGCTCCTGACTTACACATCACACAATCATTCATTCTTACTGTGGTTCTTTTCTTCATCCATGCAGTATTCATTGTGCTGCAGGTACCATGTGAAGGTGGGTCACCATGGTGAATAGGACTGATTAGGTTTCCATCTGTATTGGGCTCCTTATTCAATCTGTGATGGCAGATAAGAAAGAGCACCATAAACATTACCAAAGGAATTATAAATTGAGGTAAGGGCAATGAAAGAAAGGAAGAAGAAGCTGAAGTAGCTGTAACTGGACTTTGGCTACTCCACCTCTCTTCACCACCTTTTCCCTCCCAATCCTCCAGCACTAGGTAGGAGAGAAAAAAGGTTAGAGAGGAAAGGGGCCATCGCTATTTTAGACTTCTTCCTGCTGACTAGGGGTGTTGAGTTCCTCGGGGCCAGTTTGATATCTCCAAGCAGCATCAGCAACAGCAGCAGGGGCAGCAGCAGCCGCCCCAGGCCTTTTCGGGGCTCTAGCATTTATACCCTCTCAAGAGTCCCCAAAATTTCAAACATAAACTACCTCCAGTTGGCAAAATCATGCCTCTGCCATGAGACAAATCCTAGTTAGCTGCTGTGGACAGTCTGAAGCAGCCTCCTATCCTACACCTAGGATTAAAACAAAAACATATTCACATAACATTTCTGTGTTGTTAAACCAAAATTCTCACTACAGGTAGTGGCTGAGTTTGAAGGCATGGGATAAGACATACTGTAGTGAGGGTGGCTAGGATAAATCGCCCAGAGAAGACTCACGCTGCCGTGTGTAATGGAGCCCAGAGCTAGTTTAAATGCTGTTCATGTATTAATTCTGCCAACACTCCCAGTTCTACTGCTAGTGAATGAAGGGTGATTGAGCTCATTCAAAGGGTCAAGGGAGATGCAGAGACACTGAGGCACCAGACATGAACTTTCTAAGTGGTGGAGACTGGATTCAAGTCTACAGCGCTTGCTGTATAGCCCCCTTTCTTGAAAATGCTGACAATCATTTACTGGCGAGACGGCGGAAGCAGAAGGGAGTCCGTGGTGAGGAAAGCAAGTCTGGCAAGGAAAAGAGCGCTATAGAGGAGAAGCACAGAGACAGACTTTGCCTGCAGGAATTCTTGCTGTTGATTTCAAGTGAACTGTGAACTGACAAAAGGCCGAGGGACCGCAGCCTACCTTTGGCTACAAGCAGCATGTTGTGGAGAAATCGGAAGGTGTTTCGAGGAGACACGTGCCCTTTAAAATGCACAGCTACTCTAATTGTATCCCTGAGGAATCCCTGAAATATTCCTGAAAGAGTAAGGCAAGCCATAGAAGCTCGAAGCCCAGCTAATCTTAACTGTGGCCCTTCTCTCCTGTTTAAAATACCGAATTATTCTGCAGTGCTGACTCGGTGGTTGGCTGCCGAAACTCAGAGTGAATTAGTAACCAAAGCTGATGTCTGTAATCCACAAACACGCCAGTACTGCAGTGCATCCAAGGGCATCCATGCCACTGAACCTGGATGCATAATGTTAATTGCTGTGGAAAAACCCAGAGCAAACGTTACAAACCTGTGTGTGCCATTGGGAAAGGAGGGCTTCTGTCGCTACTGCATCTGTGGCCACTGTTTGCCTTCCCAGCAATTATGCTTACGTGTCCTTCAGGTTGACCAACTGAGGTGACTCGGTAGAGATTTGCAAGAGGGGAACAAAGAAAGTGTGGTGTTGGAGGTCCCCTGTGTAATCCTTTGACTTACACACCACTTTTTTTTTTATAAACATAATAAATTATTTAAAAGCAAATTCTTGAATCTTGAGACTTAGTTTTAAAAATAGAAAAAAAGAAAATGTCCCTGGCAGTCAAAGGATTTGCTCTCTAGAGTTTTGTAAACAGGAGCTGGTCTTGACTTCCAGCTCACTTTTGGAACACGCTGTGCTGCTCTCTGAATACGCATATGAGCCAAAGCCACAGGCGAGGGCTTAGGAAACGTAAGATAGGGAAAGGAGATCCGCCACTTTCCAAACCGTATTGTGATTGCTCAGCGCTTGAAGTTAAAGCAATTATCTAAAAGAAGCACCCCGTCTTGTGCTGGGATGCCTGCTAGTGGAAGCAAGCACGGACTGAGAAGGCCTGAAAAGGGCGAAATAGAAGTCTAAGGCGTGCTTGTTCTCAAAACGGAATCTAACTGAGGATGCTGTTAGCCTCTTCCTCTCTTTGCCTCCTGCTTCAAATCTTACATCCCTTCTCCCTTTATATTAAAGGCCGAATCAGCTTTTATTTGTTTAACCTAAAAGGTCACAGGAAGCAGGAAGGGCGATGCTGAATGCCCTTCCACCTGGTAGGGACAGTTTCCCCTAGGAACTGCCTTTATTGGCTACAGTTGCCGGGGAGAAGGAAAAGGCATCCTAATTACCTGTTAGTTCCTTCTCTTGAGATGCTGGCTCTTCTGGGATGCTTTAAAGCCTTAGGAAATAGCTACAGTATCTAATACTTAGGACCAAAGCCCTTTTTACTCTGGTTGTTAATGGGTACACTGCAGGGGCTGCTTCCTTGGGAATATGACTTTCCCTTCAGAGGCTCGTATTCTTCTTTGTTTCCCACAGCTGTTAAGCTGTGACATTTGTCTGGAGCAAGCTCCATACTTCAACTGGTATTTTGCTAAAATCATAGTTTACTCTTTCCGTATGGCAAAAGGTGATGAAATGTTTTCCACACCTGTTAGAGTGTGAGGTAGCGACCTGGGACACATCAACAGTTCTGTTATTTCTTCATCTAACAGAAAGACTTGCAGTTTGTGTTCAACAGGCAGAAAGGCTTCTTCTAGTCAGCTCTCTGCTCTCCATAGTGTTGTGGGTAGAGGTTTCTGAGGGAAACGAGACCTCCTAGAATTAAGAACAGAATAAGAATACTGACAGTCTTTCACGCTTGGTACTACTAACAGTCAAAGTAGACTAGGTTTTGTGTCTTAATCCTATAATTCGAGCTACTCAGTAGGCTCAGGTCGGAAGATCGTAAGTTAATAGCCAACCCTGTTAATGTAGTGAGATCCTGTCTCAAAACAAACAAACTTGCCAAAAATCAAAATACAGCTCAGTGGTAGAGGAGAGCTTGCCTTCTATGTAGTCATGAGGCACTAGCTATGACCAGTAGTACTGCAAAAAACAAGACAAATGTGCAACAATAACCACAACAACAAAGAGAAAACCGACCTCCACCCCTAACACAGTAAAAACACATTCAATTAAAATTTGAAACCGAAATAGAACCTACTTTTTTTTTTTCCTTTTAACAATTCTTCCTGCTAATGAGGTACAGCCAATTCTACTTAAAGGCTTGATTACGTTCAGGTGAGGTTGGATCTGGAGACATCAAGATGAGAAAGTGTGCTTTTGTGTGAGGTGGGTATTTATTTATTGGCCCCAGTTGGGCTGCTGAGCAACAGATCACCCAACAGGTGGAGGGGAAAGACTGTTTTAGGGAGGAGGAATTGCTTGTTCTGAAGCATCAGGAGTGAAACAACATATACCCAGGGAAGTCATGAAGTCTGTCCACTGGACGTTAGCCAGAGTCATCAGGGAGGAGGGAGCCTCAGTTGAGGAAATGCCTCCATAGATCTGCTGTAAGCAAGCCTGTAGGCTATTTTCTTAATTGGCAATTGCTGAGGTAGGGCCCAGCTCTTCGTGAGTGGGGCCAGCCCTGGGTTGAATGGTCCTGGCCTTTTATAAGAAAGAAGGCTGAGCAAGCCATGGAGAACAAGCCAGTGAATAACACTCCTCCATGGCCGGTGCATCAGCTCCTGCCTCCAGGATCCTGCCCTGTTTGCGTTTCTGTACTGCCTTCCTTCAATGATGAACAGTGATGTGAAAGTGTAAGTCAAATAAACCCTTTCCTCCTCAGCTTGCTTTGATTATAGTACAACAACTGTGACCCTGACTGGGACACTAGCATCAGCATAATCCCTAACTGCATACTAAATATTTGTCCTTATACCTCACCAAGGAGACTTCTTTTTGCACAAACAGTCCAACAAACAGTCAAAATTCAGAGCTGGGGACCCAGGCCCAAATGATACATCTCCAGTATAACCCCTGCAGCTAAGGCTCAGGTATCACTGAAGAAGAGGGGGCAGAAGGATTGTATGAGCCATAGGAGCAAGGAATTTGCTGTGAGACTGTGTCCTCTAGGAGTGCTGGATGTTACATCTGTGAGGTCTCACCAACATGGTGGCCTAAATATGAGTGGAACAAGGACAACACCCCTAGATGCACTAATGCGGAAGAAGGAAAGCACATGAGGCCTCAACCCTACGCCAAGAACGACACTCAACTGACGGAGGCTTAAGAGCCAGAGAAACAGGAAGTGCAAACAATTGGATATCCAATAACAAATGGTCAGCCCTAAAAACATACAAGCAACATTATGTGGATGGAACAGGTTATATTTATTTGTTTAGGAATATATATTCATAATACATATATATATACTAATATACTAATATATATGTAATAACAAAGAAGTTTGAAACTGAGAGTAAGGGGTATAGAGCATGGGAGAATTTGGAAGAAGGGAAGGGAAAAAATGATGTAATTACATTATAATCTCAAAAAGTAAAAACACTTAAAAAAAAAAAGGCACAGGCCAAGTCATGAGGAACCAGATATTTGCTTCATAATCCTTCCTCTTTGGAAATACCACTTGGTTGATGAGGCATGGCGCTCTTTCAAATTAGAGGCATTCGGGTGGAGATTCAAGATGAAAAAATGAATTTAATGCTATCAAGAAACTAACAGTGAATTAAGCTTTAAAAAGAACTGTAAATGTAAGAAAAGTTGTGGGTAACTCATTGAAAGGAAATAGTGGTTTTCTCCGTGAGGAGCTGGGATTGTTCCACCTGCCATCATGCACAGTTGGGATTAAATCCAAACACAATTTGATACCAGCAAGAACAAATACGTATTTGCCAGATGTGGTGGCATAATCCTTTAATCCCAGCACTCTGGACACAGAGGTAGGTGGATCTCTGTGAGTTCAAGGTCAGCCTGATCTCCATAGTGAGTTTCAGGACAGCCAGGGCTATCTAGAGAGATGCTGTCTTTAAACAATTCACCTGAAGTTGGAGACCTTTCCCTTTTGGTAACTTTGAGCTCACACACAGGGCCTCTGTGGGAACACCAGGAGCTCGTAGGATGGACTAAAGACACCACAGCCCACCACCAGGAGGTCCTTGTCTTCTCCCACAGCATCATGGTAGGGTAGATCAGGCACACAGAAACCAGATTAGGGGGAAGGAGCCTATCAAAGTGCCAGACTCTCATTCTTTAAACTTTTTAATGCTCTTGGTTTTGGTGCACTGAATCAGCAGAGCAAACATTATAATGGGATATGTAGGGACTACTAAATATACTTTTCTCTAGTTCCAGAAAATATATGATTTTTATGCATCTACTTTACTTCGTTTAAAGTTATGCCAATGAATTAGTGACAAGAGGAAGAAAGGCAGATGATCCTGGAATTTGAAGCAAAAATTAATTGGTATCTGGAACAAAGCAGCAAAATCACTGACAATGTTCTGGAAAGAGATATACTGAAATATATCTTGGCATCAGCTGAGTCTATTAAAAATTTAAGAACATTGGGTGAGGGAAAATATCACCTTCACATACTATTACATATAATAGTATAATCCCCTTGTATTATGCTTATAAAACATGTATTAGCAAATTTTTCAACAATAAAAACAACTACAAATATCTTGTAAACTTATGTTTTCTGGTTTTGGTAATGTAAGTCTTTCTTGTCCTTGACAAGGGCATAGAAATAAGACATTTTTTAAAAAGTGGAATTGCGTTGCTTTTTCATCTCTTAAATTTGATTCACTGAAAAGATATGATAGAATTATTTTTAAATTAAGTTAACAAATTTAAAATGCTTATTATTTATTTATGTTTGTATGTGTGTGTTTGTGTGTTTGTGTGTGTTTGTGTGTGTGTGTGCCTGTAGATGTGTGCATGTGTGGACTGTCTGAAGAAGTCAGATGAAGGCATTAGATCTCCTGGAGTTGGTGCTTCAGGTGGCTGTGAGTTGCCCAAATGTGCTTGCTGAGAACTCAGCTCTGGTCCTCTGGAAAAACAACAAGTGCCCTTAACTGCTGAAGCATCCCTTTAGCCCCGAAAAGTATAGATTGCACTTTAAAAGGCCACTAGTGATTTCTCTTGAATTTTGTAGTAAATTCAAATGCCCAGTTATAGCCTACAGCCCCTGCTTTCCAATTTTTTTTTTTTTTTTTTTTTTTTTAGTGATTTATTTTTGCTTGCATTGGTCAAGTAGTGACAGTGTTTTCATGTTTCTCAAACAAACTTAGGGTGCCCTCGTTCAAGGCTTCTGCTCCCATTGTTCACAGTGCATAAGGCATCTTCTCTCGAAGTTGCATTGTTTCTTCAGCACTTCCCTCAAGATCGCCCTTGTCCTTTTTTAAATGACAATCATGTTAAACAAATAATCCCTTTTAACTTTATAGCTCTCTAGTTGCCAAACAGATTTTATTTATAATAGCTTAATTCTTTTTTTTTTTTTTTCTTCTGGGATAGGGTTTCTCTGTGTGGCCTTGGCTTTCCTAGACTCATTTTGTAGACCAGGCTGGCCTCAAACTCATAGAGATGTCCCTGCCTCTGCCTCCCTGAGTTCTTGGGATTACATGTGTGAGCCACTGTGCTTGACTTAATTCTTTATATGTTATTTGTTAGGTTTTTTTTTTTTTTTAAGTTTTTCTTTCTCCAGCTTGATTGCCTTGAAAGTTTGGCTGACCTTCAGGAACTGCAAGGCAGGGACCAGTGTCTGAGATAGTGGGTGTGGTATGCAATGTTTGTCAAGCAGTTAGATGAATATGTGCAAAAGGTCTACCATAACATTTAGTACACAGTGATTACTATTTATGCTGTGTTTATGCCCTTTGAATATCATCACTATTCTGTTCCTATGTGACTACTTCTTGCTAATTGATTAACTAGAAATGGAGTCAAGTGGGATTTCCACATCATCATCAGAGCTAGTGAGATTTTTTTAAATAAATATTATTCCAGTTAATTTTCCCTAAATAGAATATTACATTACTATATTTATGCTAGATTAGAATCATTATTTTTCTAGTGTAGGAAGGCATTCAAACATTTGGATGATTGTTACATACCAATGAAGAAATCTAAACACGAGACCATGACCTCAACAAGCCAGATGTTTTAAATAATTAAGTTGTACAAATATAAGTATGATTTCATAAACTTTATGTTTATGAACAATAGTTTCCATTCAGTATTTGACAATACTGTTTCCACATCTGTGACTCCTAAATGCTAATTACATCTTCCTGGTGGTATGTGGCAGAAACGTTGGCTTTTCCACGACAAAGAACTAGTGTTATGATATTTTCCAATCTTAGGATTTCACAATATGCCTTTGAAAAATTCTCCTCTAGTTGATGGAGAAATACTGAAAAAAATATTGAGTATTTGTAGCGCAGTTTATACTACCTAAGTGTATTTTTTTGAAATAAAGTTTATTTCTGTTTGTATGTAGATATAAGAGGTGAAAACGCAGTGGCTGATGTCTCTTAGGATGTGTTTTCTGTGTAGGCTGCTGAGTACAGTGACTGCAGTGGAGTTGACACCGGGGAGCACTGAGCTAGTGAAAATCCAATTCCGTTTTTCTCCCCTAGTACGTATTTTAATGAAGCAAACAGATGGTAGATAGATCCTCCCTCCCTCCCCGGAAACAGCTGGTTTTGAAAGATTGCAGAATGTTGGTTTTCCAAGCATGGCTGTTGAGTAGCATATCATGTCTTAAAATATACATTGAACTTTGCCAGGAAAATTAATCTACCCTGCAGCAGATGGATACATTTGTAAAAATACACAACGGCCGCTGGTCCCTCCAGCTTTTGTTCGTAGATTCAAGTGTAAACATCTAGAGCTTTCTCTGTTCTTAGCTTCGCCGTAATTTCTTCTGACTACGCTCCTCCTCAAATGCAATTAAATTAGAGAACTGCACACATCATCGTTTTCATGGTCTGTCTTTCAATTGTTGAACAAGCTCCTTGGAGTCTGACTCCATGTTGTTCAACTTTATCACTTAGAAATATAAGAGTGTTTGGTTTTCCTTTAAAAGGGTTAGAGTAAGCACTTCCCGAGAGACAGCTAACAATTACAGGTGTTTGCACAGGAAAAAAAAAATACACTCCTTTCCCATCTGAACCAGGAT
This sequence comes from Meriones unguiculatus, assembly GCF_030254825.1. Lineage (NCBI taxonomy): Eukaryota > Metazoa > Chordata > Mammalia > Rodentia > Muridae > Meriones > Meriones unguiculatus. The sequence continues at coordinate 53,460,425 of NC_083363.1, read as the reverse complement.
AAAGGCACTTCATGCATGAGTAAACCCACCTCTATCCAAATGGCTAGGCAACATTCAGCTTATCTGCCAGGAAAATATGAGTCTTGTTAATTCTTGCTCGTAGTAAATCACTCAAGCATTCTGCCTAGATATTTAATTCTCACCGGCTTTATTTCTCTAATTCTCAGAGAAAAGATAAGATAAGAACAAACAGAACTTTACATTAAGCTGGGAGAGTTGATGGCAACATGGAACGTTATCATTTATGCCAGCGAAGGAGGCAAGACATGACCCACTCTGAAGCGGTGCGGCTTTTCAGATGCACAATCCTTAGAAACCACTGCCATCTTCTGGCTTTTTCAAGTAAGTGCTTTGATTCTAAGTCAGTTCTACAGGAACTCATAAGGATTCATAAGGAAGCACCAGCATCACATTGCATTTTGGGATACATGCTCCGAGAGTGGAAAACTTCACATACTTGCACAATTCCTGCTACATGACTTACGTCGATTTATACTAGATAAAATGACTGTGGTTTAGAGTTTCCTGTTATAAAATCCCTAGCTATTCTATGCATAAAATATTACGGAACTGGTGTATTTTGGACTGTCTTCCAAAATTTTGTATGACAATAAGCTTTCAGTTAATCTATCTATCTATCTATCTATCTATCTATCTATCTATCTATCTATCTATCTATCTATCTATCATCCATCTTGGAGGTTATGGAAAATGCTTCTTTTAGTGTTTTAAACTACGATTTAAAAGACATTAGTATATAAATGTGAATTAATCCACTTTAAAGAAATGAAAACCATAATTATAATGCTGATTATTGTAGTTATTAGGTGTTCCATCTAAATGATCTTGCTTGTCCTGGAGCTCTGGTGAGATGATTTTATATATATATTTTTTGAGCTTTTGAGGGAAAGGTCCTTTATTTAAAAAAAATATATATATATATTTTATATTAATTACTGCTTATTCACTTTGTATACTTGCTGTAGCCCCCCCTCATTTCCTTCCAATCTCACCCTTTCTCCCTCCTCTCCTCCCATGCCCCTCCCCCAGCCCATTGATGGGGGGGTCCTCCTCCTCTTCCACCTGACCCTAGCCTATCAGGTCTCATTAGGACTGGCTGCATTGTCTTCCTCTGTGGCCTGGCAAGGCTGCTCCCCACTCAGGGGGAGGTGATTAAAGAGCCAGTCACTGAGTCCATGTCAGAGACAGTTCCTGTTCCCCTTATTAGGACCCCCACTTGGATACTGAGCTGCTATGGGCTACATCTGAGCAGGGGTTCTAGGCTATATCCATGAATGGTCCTTGGTTGGAGTATCAGTCTTAGAAAAGACCTTTGGGCCCAGTGTTTTTGGTTCTGTTGCTCTTGGTTTTAGAGGGTTGCAGTTTAATAATGGTGGAGCTTATGACAGTGAGAGTATGTATGATATGATATGATACAATATGATATAATATATAATATAATACAATAATCTAATTCCACCTCTAATCCAAACACTGCTACTCTCTGTTCCCATATGGACCTTTCCTAAGGTCTTTTATGGCATCCCCTTCACCTACACATATAATCTCTGCTTAATGGCCATTTATCATCATATTTATGTTGTGATCCTTTTCTGATATGGACAAAATTTTGGTATTAAAATCTAAATTTTAACAGAAGCTTGAGCATATGTGACAACCGTAATATATAATATGGTATGCTCATTTTTTTTTTGTCTTGTGAGAAAACCAAAGTTACTACTGATATTATTTTAAAATTTTAATTCATTAATTTTATGTGTATGGATGTTTTGCCTGCATGTATGTCTGTGTATCTGTGTGTCTGTTACCCTTGGAAGCCAGAGGAGCGCTGATCCTCTGGGACTGGAATTAATACTTTTGAGTCCTTCTGTGAGTGCCGGGAACTGCACCTAAGTCCTTTCGAAGAGTAGCTGGTGTTCCTAACCACTGAACCATCTCTCCGACCTCCAGCTTGACGTACCACTCATATGAAGAAGGAAGGAACTTGACAGAAGAAGCTAATTAGAAAGCAGGAGCAGCCAAGAAGCAGCCTGACGACCAAACAGCTGAGCCTAGAAGACAAGCCCTGGAGTCAGGACCTCCAGCGAGCATGCGCCTTCTCACTGGGCCTGTTCATCAGGATGGGTTCAGGTGTCCTGGAGGTAGCAGGGGCTGCTGCTGCTGCTCCTGTAGGGGAGGGGGAACCAGTGCCCTCGCTTCTGCTTTTCTCCCACTCTCATGTCTCCTGACATCTTCCCTGGGCCAGGAGCACACAATTTGCACAGACTGAGGAATGGATTGCGGAGCAAGCAGGTGAAAGCGTGGTGCTCTCTGTGTGAGGGAGGTCGCTCCGCTGTGATTTCTATCCCCAGACGTGTTGAAAAAGGCCACTCTTCTATGAAAACTTTCTGCCTAGATGCTCTCTCTTTCCATGTAGGAGAAACAAATGTAAATTCTTCCCTCCGTGCTCTCCTTGCTCTTAGCTACCTTCACAGCTCGGGGATCCAGAATTGGTGTAATGAGGAATGTCTTTATTCCAGGGAGACTTGATGCTGGTGGCTTTGCCATGTGGGACTTCATGAGCCTGCATTAACTCTTCTCATTTTTCCGCTGGGTATGTGAGATCACTTCTCGTGGCATGTGTGTGCGTCTCTCTCTCTCTGTGTACATAGAGGTGTATTCCTGTGAATGTGTGCCTTTTGAACAGTCCCATGAAGCACTGGGAAATGCTCCTTAGAAAAATATTTTTAAATTCTTGAAGTAAAAGATATAAGATTATATGGTGAATCTACTTATTTGAAATACAATTAAGTGTAGCACAAATTTTGTCATAAAAGAAAATGTATGCCTCTTTAATAATGCATTTAAATACAGTCTAGCAGCAGGTGTGATAATTACAGCAATTTCAAACTGTGAGGAACCACAAAATATTTTAATGCAGTTATAACAATCATAACGAGATCTTACTTTCCTTGGTAACAAAATCACAGCTACTGATGATAACACTGTGGTGTTTTTTCTTTTCTTTTTCCTTTTTGCCATCATTTATGATGAGGGGTTTAAGTTTCTGCTGTAGGCTCTCTGCGTTCACAGGGCTTTGACCCAGTGGCTTACCTGGTTTGTACCAGAACATTTTCCTTACTTGCCAGCTAGTTCTTTTACTTTTAGTGTTTTCCTAGACTTCTCTTCTCTAGGGCCTGCTTACCCTACCCTTTCCAACCTGCCCGATCAACACCTCCCTGCTCATCCTACCCATCCTGTTCTCCTCAACTCACCCACCCTTGTGGCTCTGTCTACTCTGTCCTGCCCACCCTGCCCTGACCACCCTGTCCTGCGTACCCTGTTCACCCTTCCCATCCCGCCTACTTGCAACCTTACTCGCATGATACAGATTCTTAAAACTGCTATCTCAGCAGGTCAGAATCCTCCGTCAGAGAAGAGTCGGTTTCTCTGTTGTCAGCCGATTGCATCCATGAGCCGCCAGTTCTTATAGAACGCTCAGATTCCAGGCTACCACACACCATTCCCGATTGCCTTGGGTCAGGTATAGGCTGTGAGCAACATACCCAACATCCAAGACCCTTCGAAACTACTCAGATTTGACAACCAGCAGATGGCTTCCGTATGGAGAAACAGCTCCACATGCCTTGCCGCAGACACATCCTCTTTACCTTGAGCTTTACGTGTGGCCCTGAGTACTTGTCTTCTCTCATTTGAAACGGTGACAGAAATTCTGCCTTGTGTCTAGCTGAGCATGATCTGTTCTTCTACCAAAAACAAACAAATGAACACAGACAACAACAATGAAACAAGCAAAAACAACAAAACCCAAAACATCCTTAAGTCATAAATATCCTAATCCCCTCCCTGGCATTTCCTTAGTTCCATTCCTTCCTACATCTCTTCTTCCCTCCCTCCTTCCTTCCCTCTTTCTCTCTCTCTGTCAGCTTGAAATTTTATTTGCTTTTGAAGTTTCTGTTTTCTCTGCACTCACTAGACTCCCTCTGCACACACTGACATGTAAATCTTAGAGAAGACTTTGGCATTTTTGCTCTCTGCTGCATCTCAAACACCTGAAACAGCGTTTGGCTCAGAAAACAGGTTTTCTGTCCATCTTGCTTTCCTTCTTGTGCCTCTTGTTATCACTTACCATGGGTAATATTTAACCCCTATTTGTATGGTTTCACAGAAACCTGACACAGGTGGCTATAGATTACAATTCATCAGGGCTATTGCTAGACCTCTTGAGAGCTTTTCTATTTTTGGTGATATTTTAGAGCTCAGGGGCCTGGGAAGAGAAAGAAAATGGAATTCATCTTTAGTCACTGTCATAAAAATGTCTGCCCTTGGTTCCCAATGGCACAGTATGGCTGGTGTAGTTTTAGAGTTTGTATGGTGTCTTTAAGGACAGCAAAATGACCTAAATGGTGGTCCAGGTAATTCTGTCAGTCTGTAATAGATATTTTGCTTGGTTATAAGGTCCATATTTTCAAAAAGTTCTATTTATTTATTTTTATTTTATGTTCAGGAATGTTTTGTCTTCATGTATGTATGTGCACTGTTTGACTGCCTGGTATTCACAGATCCTGTGGAACTGGAGTTAGCGATGGATAAGTTACCTTGTGGGTGTTGAGGCCTGAACCTCTGGAAGAGCAACAAGTATTCCTAACTGCTGACCCATCTCTCTAGCACCTCAACTTCTTTCGTAGCACCAGGGAAGAATAAAGCAACTGTTGAGCAATGCATTTCACATGATAACTATTTGTTCTTGCTAATTCATTGTGATATGAAGTTGGTCTGTTGGTTAGAAGTAATACTGTGCAAGATACCATAACAACTTACATTCGATTGACTATGTCTACTACTAGACATATGATATTATTAGTAGCAATAAGTGCTTACAAGAAACACAAATTCTGGTCACCATTGCATTGCCAATAGTGCCAACCCAACAGTAGTGTCTGATTTCTGCCTTTTCATCCCAGGAACTAAGTCAGGATCTAGGTTGTTTGTTCTTAGGAAATGTGTATTAAAAGCAGCACCTCTGAGATCACAACATATGGAGGGAAGAACCCACAGGAGACCTTGTCTGGCCTGAGATAGTCTATCCAAACCACTTGGACACGCTCCAGACTGCACTTTAAACCTGCCAAGTAATCTACATTTCTATCATCAAAAATATGTGAATCTTTTCTTGGATTTTTTTTTTTTTTCAAATAACAGGTGTCATTGCTCTTTCTAAGTTCCTGACAGGCAGATAAAGGTAGATTGTCTGGGATTTCAGTTTCGTGTCTCTGATTCTCTGTGAGTTTGAGCCTCTTTTTCTTTACACGCTGGCCTCCTGAGACCTTCCTGCTCATCTCCTTTACTCACATTTCTTTCAACTTTATCTTATTTTTTCAATTTTCAATAGCTCTTTGCCTGTCATAGTATTCTTTTATCTGTTGTATCGTAAATATTTTCTTTAAGTCCATGGCTTTTCTATTTAGATGTGATACCCGTTTCAATTCTAATTAGGAAAAATCTGAACATTTTCCTTTATAGCTCTAGAATTTTTCTTTTCATTTAAAGACCCCTTTCCCATTTCTAGGTTGTACACATGGCTTCCAAGATTTGGTTCTGAAGCATTCATTGCATGGTAAGCATGCATTTAATAATTCTGGGTTGTATTTTAGTGTGCAAGAGCAGCAGAACTCCATTTTATGAATTGGATGATCAATTGTGCCATCTTTATTTACTATGTGAAACATTTCTGAACTGAATAAGGCACCAAATTTAACATGGGTTGGATTTTCAGAGGATGTGGATCTTTTGTTGGGTTCTCTTTTATGGCGTAGACACCAGCACTGTGCTGATCATGTGATGGTGACTGGTGCCCTGTAGTCTCTGTCAAGGCAAGTTCCCCTTTATGTTTCTTTTGTTATTGTGCCTTTATGAGATAGCATGTGCTGACATGATATGGATTGTTCTATATCAAGTTCAAAAGACTCGACATTTTGTTAGATGACGTCTTCTGTTTTATATTTAAGAAGTACTTTATAGTATTTTTTAATCTAAGAATATAGCATATTTTAAGACATTCATATGTTTTATTTTCACCAAGGTTTTATATTTTTCTATGTAGATGTTTGAGACTTGTATTTATTAAATTTATTCTAAGTATTTTTCTGATCACAATTTTAAGCAGAAACATTTATAAATTTTACTCTGAAGTGAGTTTTGAAAGTGTTACAAGATGTTAAAATAGAAGTTGCTGTTGAAGAACAAAGAAATAAAAATGTCACACCAAAGTCAGGTCACCCTGACCATGATTCACAGAGCAGAAGACTGGGAATCAGCTGGTGTTTCTTGAATTCCTCACCTTCTCTCAGGCTACAGAAGGTTTAAAGGTTTTTTAGGAACACAGCATGATGGTCTTAGTGTGTATCTGTGATGTTCCCTAGGAAACAACAGGGCAAAATGTGTTGAATTCCCACAAGAGAATAATCATATGAGGGTCAACTTTATTGGCACTGTAAAGACATTTATTACCTGGACTGACCACAGGTTGGGCATACTGTTGATGACAAGCTGCCCAACCAATTCAGGCAGTGCAGCCAGGGTTAAAAAGCCTGAAGCAGAAACTCTATCTGTGCTTCTTCAGCTGAGGTCCGGGGGTGGGGGCACCAAACAAGGAATTCTCCCCTCTCTTCCATATTTTCCTCTTCCTTCCCTTGCCTTCCTTGCCCCTCCCCTCCCTTCCTTCTCCTGTTCTCCCCTCCCCTTCCTTATGCTAGGACTGCCCAAACAGCCAGTGAGAGATGAGCTGTGGAAATCTGAACAAGGGCTGGAAATAGCAAGGGAAGCTGGATGGATAAGCAGGAGGTCATGGAGGCTAAAGTGTGATGCCAAGAGAACCTACGAAGGTCTTATCACTGCCTCAGTGATAAGAGTGACAAAGTGGAAACCATGGGTGATACTGCTGGACTTTGGCAGAAGTGTCAGAAACTGAATCCAAAAGTTGATTAGTTTAAACTCCATTGGGAACTACATTTCACAAATCTGTTGTATAGGTTGGAGTTGCAAACTGTACCATCTGCATAGTCTGTTACAGAAAATAATTCCAACTCAAAAAACTAGCTGATGTGCTAATGATTAAAGACTCTTTCACTTACTTTTGTTTTTCTTATACTTTTGTTTCTTACTTTTGTTTTATATTATCTTTCCTCTGCCATTTTTGTTACTGGGGAATTGAGCCTACAACCTTGAACGGTCTAGGAGAGTGCTCTATGGCTGAGCTTTGCCTCCATCTCTTTTCTCCATTAAATGATAAGTTCAGTCATGCTGTACTATCTCTTAATGGTCTTGGCTTCATATTATTTAAGTATATTTTATGATAGTCTTTCTGCATCCATTCTTTCACGTGTTTTTTATTCTGTGCACAACATATACCCCCTTTCTCTCCTTCCTGCCTTGTTTTCTCTCTCTCTCTTCCCTGTATCCTATTGTTTCTTCTTCTTCACCATAACCTTTGGCAGCTTTTAAGCTCGGCGGATACTAACCATACTCCAACTTCTGCCTTCTATCTCCTTTTGTCTCCTCAGTTTTTTCCCCTAGTTAATCTATTATGAATCTCTCTCCTATTTCTATGTACTCATGTTCTACTCCAAAATATCAGATCTCAGTATACTATCCGTGTTACTTTAATACTTCATAATTTTTTAAGTTAAGAGAGAAGACCATAGCTGGGTATGGTGGTGCATGTCTGTAAGCCCTGTACTCTGGGAGGATCCCTGTGAGTTCGAGGCCAGCCTGGTCTACAAGGTAGGTCTAGGACAGCCAAGGATACATAGAGAAACCCTGTTTTGAAAAAAAAAAAAAGATCATTTTTTAACAAGCTAATATAAAAAAAAAAAAAAAACAACAACAAAGCAGTATGAGCTCTCAAAAATACCAATTCTACAGTAATGGATCCCAATGGAAATTAGCAACTGATTTCATGCCAGAGACTGCCCCTGCTCCTGTTGCTAGGGGACCCACTTGGAGACAGAGTTGCCTATGGGCTACATCTGAGCAGGGGCTGTTGGTGATCTTCATGCATGGTCTTTGGTTGCTCTTTGATCACTTACCCCTGGTGTGGTGGCCTTACCAGGCCACAGAGGAAGAGGATCCAGGCAGTCCTGATGAGAATTGATAGGCTGGGGTCAGATAGTAGGGGATGGGGGAAGAGGGAAGGAGGATGGGACCAGGAGAAGATGAGGGAGGGGGCTACAATTGGAATAAAATGTGAATAAATTATACAAAATAATAAGATAAAAAAATTAGTTACAAAATTCCAGATAAAAAGTTAAACTACAATTATAAGGATAATTAAAGAAATAAAAGGATGAAGATAATCCCCTAACTGGATTCAAAGAGAATACTAAAAGAATACGAAGAGAATAAAATAAGTCTATAAAGGAAATAAAAAATTCAATAAAGAAATATAAATCTTAAAAAAATATATATTACAAAGTTTAGAAATGGTAAGTTTGTACCAAATGAAAACACAGTAGAAAGCCCTAAGAATAGAATAGATCAAGTGGAAGACAGAATATCAGAGTTTACATAATTATACTCTGACAACACAAAGTATGAAAGCACGAGGTCTGCAGGGCACACTGAAAGATCAGAACTAAGAACCATGGAAATAGAAGGAAGAGAAATTGGCATTCCCCCAGATCTATAGAAAATGACCAACTAGATTTAGGAGGCATTTAGTATGACAAAAAGGCTAGACTAGAAAACATACCCAAATCTATATCAAGCCATGAGATTAAAGAATAATACAAAATCTCCCAAATAGAAAACTTTCCAAGTCCAAATGGATTCACTGCAAAATTGTATAGTTTATAAAGGAAAACCCAACACTAATCTCTGTCAAATGTTTTCATAAGATAGAAAAGGAAAGGAATGTACCCAAACTCTTTTTGTGAAACCAGTATTACTCTGATATCAAAATATAAAGGCACAATAAAAAGAAAATTATAGGCAAATATTTCTGATAAACATAGACATAAAATTTCTTAATAAAATACTTACAAGTTGAACTTTGCAGCACATAGAAAACATCATTACCATGATCAAGTTGGCTTTATTTGAGAGATTCAAGAGTGTCTCACCATATGCAAATAAAGATGTAATACATCTAATAAAGATGCTGGAGAAGAGAAACCACGCGCTCACTGCAGTAGGTACAGAAAGGCCTTTGCCACTATAAATTTGAGTTGTTCCCATTTTTTGGCTATTAGGAATAATGTTCCTGAGAATATCCACATACACATTCTTATATAGACAAGTATTTTTATTTCTAATGTTTACATACATTGCAGTGGAATTGATGGATCATGTGGTATATTCCTACATTTCAAAGTGTTGGGAAAGTGTTTCTGTATTGCTCATACCAGTTTATAATTCTCCAAGAAATATAGGAAATGCTAACAGATGCTAAAACATGGAAAAACTTCAAAAAGCATTGTGCTGTGGAAAAGAAGCCAGTTAATAAATATGACTTGGCTTCTATTAAATGCCCAAGGTAGGCAATTCCATAGAAACAGAAAGATTAACAATTGCTTAGAGCTAAAATGATAGGATATTGGGGAATGAAAACTAACAAGAACAGATTTGCTTTTGGGGTGATGAGAATATGCTGAAATGAAGCAGAACTGTATATTTGAAAAGGAGAAGCTACAAAAACACAAAAGAGGAGCTGGGAAAATCCTTTTTATTTCAACGTGCATGAGACCAAACACATCCTTCTCAAATACAAAGGATTTACACAAAAATACCAAGCACAGATAGACCATGAAAGCAGTACCATGCTAGCAAATATTTAACAAACAGCAGATTGGGGGTGGTGACCTTGGAAAAGGAACCTTTATGTATAGCTTCAGTGGATTTTCATGTTGTAGATTAGTGCAGACACTGGATCCAAGGGGAAATGGATGCATAATATGGACATAAAATTCTCAGAGTAAAATAAAATGGCCATGGTGACAGCTAATATTGGCAGCGTTAGCATGTTCCAGAAACACGTATCTGGACTTGTCTGTGAGGAAGTTTGGGTAAATTGAGGTAGGGAGTCCTTAAATGTAGGAAAGATAATCTCATCAACTGGGAGCCAGGACTGAGTGAAAAGAAACAAAAACTGAGATGAACACCAACATTCAACAATGTCTACTTTTTGGCTATGTATGCAGTTTGGCTAGCCGCCTCCTGCTCTGGCTGATGTGCCTCCCCTATCATGGTAGCATGTACCCTCAAACTATTAGCAAAATCAGCACTTCCATAAACTACTAGCAAAAATAAGCCTTCCCTCTTCTCTTACTTTCTTTTAGGTGTTTGGTCCCTGCAAGCAAATAACTGACACAGAAAATTAGTATTGAGAAATGGGACCATTGCTGTGATTATTCTGATCACATGGTGCATAGGCCTTTCAAACTCATTTATAGGAGTAATGTGGAAGAGCTTGGAACCCACGTCTAAATTTCTGAAGGGCTACTTCCCATAGATGGAATGCAACAGAGATGACTAAATATCCAGGCTTCCTTTTATTTCTGAGATTAAAAAACATAAATCTTACAGTTTACTTTTGACATACTTCAGAATTTGAACAAGAATTTATAAAATCTCATTTATTACTATATTTTGTTTTATATTGCTTTGCTTTTTGAGACAGGGTTTCCTTGTGTAGCCTTTACTTTCCTGGACTTGCTTTATAGATCAGGCTGGCCTCGAACTCACAGAGACCTGCCTGCTTCTGACTCCCTGAGCGCTGGGATTACAGACGTGCACCACTGTGCCCAGCTCATTACTATACTTAAAATCTAATAGAATATTATAAGTCATGCTTGTTTTCAAATATATGTGTATTCCTAAGTCCCTGCAGAGATAATACCCAAGTCCTGAGTGAAGGAATGAGTCCTCCATCCATTAATTAGTTACTGGTAATGAATTCATTCTCTACATCTTTGCCATTCAGGCATGGAAGAGCATCAGTTGTGTGTTAGTGGCTTGCAAAGTTAATGTAGTTGGTGGAAAGTCAGCATTTTAATGCCCATTTTGATTTGCATCCATGACTAAACACCTGGCAGGGAACATCTGATCTTTTCCAGAGGGAAAGTCTAAATCCTGCACCTAAAGATTTAGTCTCAAAATTGACATTGTGTAATTCTCTTTGCCATTGCAAAGTAGCCAAGGGTATTTCTGAATCTCAGCTTTTTCATTCATATGTATTAAATCAACTTGAAATTGTTAAAATGGGACTCTGTCTGCTCCAAGGCTTTAAGCTCTGGAGAAAGGAGAGCTGTCATCCTAGTGAGATGCTGGTACCTCTGCTTGCTGGAGTGTGTCCCTGTCACTCTCCAGGTAGATGGCTTAACACACTTTGTTGACAGCGAGCAGCAAAGGAAGCTTCCCAGCAGGACTGTCACACAGCTGCCCTGCTGAGTGAGCGCCCTAAGTACATGCCAGGGAGTCTTTTCTTCTTGAGAGCAGTGGGGATGAGTTTTCCTCAAGTCGCCATATCCACTGAACTTCAAATTCTGTGGAAGCTTCAAAAATCGGGATGTTTTAAGAGATACCTCTTTCAGAGGAAGTTTTGTTTGTGATTTTGAGTTCCCTTTACAGTGCTACTTCTCACGTCTGCTAAATCTTTCTCCTTTGTGACTTGTTATAATAAGTAGATATTTAAAAATAGATATTTAGAATTTTGAATTTCAAGCTTCTGAATTTTGTTTACACCCAGGTGGCAAAGCAGAATGCAAATCTTTGGTAGTCTTTTCATCCACATTATGAGCAAAGGAACTGCAACACTCCCCATCGTGCAAATTAAAGGACCCAAGGTGCCTTATTGCAGATACCCAAGGCTCTTTGTGTTATTTAACACTTGCTGCTCTTTTTTAACAGGAGGGAGAGTGTGAGAATATCTGTGCAATGCAGTGAGGCCTGCAATTTCACAGGTGTATTAACCAAAATCTAATTATATCTTGATTTAAAAAAAAAAACCCAATCAAAAAACCTGTTTCTAAAGAAGCAGCTTCTGTAAGAACAAACTTAGCAGTGACTCTATCACAAATGTGCTCCTTGGTAAAAATGACATGATACTAGAATTATTCTTGGACACATGAAAGAAAAGAGCAGCATCTTTTTTTTTTTTTTTGTTCTTGCATCTCTGGAGCACATAGAAATGTGACATCATAGCTTAGCCAACTCTTCACTCATGAAACATCTGCCTGCTTTTAACTAATGATACACTAAGTGAAATAGTAGACTTCTTGATCATCATCTTTTTGTAAAAATTGGCTTCTTTTTCTGAGTTGGCAAAAATTAATTGGTGTTGTATTTTGAATTTTCCTATTGAGTGACGATGCCCCTGACAATGTCAGTCTTTTGTGTTTATATAACCTTGTCAAATTACAAGAAATACAGAGAGCAGAGGAGATGGATGAGTGGGTAAAGGAGTACTTACTGCACAAGCATGGCTATAGGAGTTTAGTACTCAGAATCCATGAAGAGCCAGACCAAGAGCAAAAGCCCCTTTAATGCCAGGGCCTCTGTGGAGAGACAGGAGAATTCACAGGGACCAGCTAGCTTGGCTTATATGAAAGAAAACAAAAAGAGAGACTCTCTCTCCAGGTGGAATATGAAGATGTACATGCAAAGTTCTCCTCTGACCTCCATGATTGTGAGATGGCATGTGCATGTGTACATATGTGAAATTGCACACATAATCATATACTCTCACATACATACTAAATACATGAGAAATGTTAACTTTGTTGGTTTGCATTGAATGGGAGAAAATTTATGCTAAATGACCATGTGACTCATATTCAAATGCTGAATAGTGTCCAGGATCTTTAACATATTAAAGAATCATAACTTGGTAAAAAGCTAATAATAAATTAAGGATCATTTAACTTATTGGAAAAACCAGAACAAAAGCAATAAATGCATAACATAATTTAAAAAGTTTTAATTTTTATTTAGTTATGAGACATAAAAGCAATTTTCACTCTAGTTTAGGAATAAGACAATATTTGTTAGTCAGTATTTGGGATTGCCTACCATAAATGTTCAGATTTCCAATAAACGACCACAAGACACAGGCATATATGATCCTTGACCTTCTGCGATAAATTTAGACAGAATTAGTTGAAGCAGTTAGTAGTCATGTTATTTTATCCATAATTTTTCTATAAATTAGAGCCACAGTTCAATTAGACTGAGTTTAAAATCAGTTGTACTTGGGTGCATGGGTGGTTTATAAGTTTTACAAGTTTTAGAAGTTCAAGACAATGCAAGTTTTGAATATGCCATTCTGAATATGCTTTCTTAACCAGTCAGAAATATGTAACCAATTAATATACATGCAAGTATGATGCAGTTTTACTATTTCCACCATAATTTTGAGGCAGGTAAAAATAGAGATTAGTAACCTGGGACTTGCATCACAAAGGCATGTTCTTCTGTTAATGGAGCAGTAGCAACCTAGGAAGTCCCTGTGCACTGAGCTCCATGTGCATGCCATTCTGAAAAATAGAATAAACAGCTCTCCCCTGCTGTTTCTATTCAGATGTGTTCCAGAACATAGCCAGGTATGTGGATAATGGGACAATCCTGTAAATGAGCAAAAGGCACACTGAATATGCATTTAGGGAAAAACCTCTACTTACCATCTTACACCTATGTATAATCAGGCATACATGTGATTGCAATCACATGTATCACGAGGAGGGCCATATGCACAGTAGGGTAAAGTACACGAAATCAAAGTTTGTCAATAAAAATAGTAAATCATGTATTCAAATTATACCCCTTAGGCCCTGTTGTTGAACACAACACTTATATTTCTCATTGAACAGGGAAAGTTGAACTGGTGTCAACGAGAGCCTTCACCCCTAATGGCTAGTATTTATGGGACTGGAAAGTACTGTGCATGCTACCAGGGGAGCAAGGTGAACACCAATCCAGCTACAATCTTTGTTATCTACAGCAGTGACCTACTTGGATGATACATTGGTGCAATAATGGCACAAATGTTGTGGGAGTAATCAACTGCTCTCTGATTGGATTTAAAGCCCACTTCATGAGCTAGACCCCATGCCTGATGCTGCTCAAGTGGCCAAGAACCTGAGACTAGATAGGTCATTGATAGGGAAAACCCAAATTTCTACTGTTCTGCTAAAGAGCAACAAATGACTCCTAGTGACATTATTATATACCACAGAGCAGTGTCTCACTCAGCCATTATTACACATGGTTACTTTTACAGTAGATGGTCACTAACAGAGAGACCCACAACTAGAAAATGTGCAGAGAGTGGGACTTTAAAACAGTCAGTCCTAAATGGGATACCTTCATCAAACCCCTACCCACAGGGCTCAGGGGGCTATGTGGAAGAGGAGGCAGAAAGATCGTAAGAGCCAGAGGGGAAGAATGACATCAGGGAAACAGTGTCTTCCAGATACATCAGCACGGATGGCACGTATAAACTCACAGAGACAGCGGTAGCATGCACAGGGACTGCACAAGTTCGAGCCAGATGGGGTCCCAGTTCAGAGAGAGAGGGAAGTAGACACATTCCTACTTCCATTCCTAACCAACGAAATGTCTCTAGGTGACATTCACTTACACAAAACAAAATTAGTTTTCTCCAGTGCAGTCTCATGGTGCGTATTCGCCACACTGAGATAGCATAGGTTAAGAGAGTCCATGGTTGACTATACAAAGGAAACCTTACTATTAATGACTCACAGTTGAAAGTAAAGAATAAAAGAAAGCTAAACAACTGAAGGATGCTTTTTAAGACTGATGAGTAGGGTGCAGAGTGTGCGGTTGATGAGTGACAATACTCTATTTGCTCCTTAGGAACCGTTCTAGATCACCTTCACGTGTTCTAGACCTTGTTCTTCAGGAGATCAACAGCTGAATAAATGTGACTCAACTTTTAGTGTCTTTTGACATTTGGCAATAGAATAGGATGATTAAAAAATAAATCTACCAACCACCTCAAATCAACTCTACTTCTTTTGGAGTAGGAGGAAAAAAGCATCATCATTCTCAATTTCACTCTCTTATAATGAAAATTAACCAGATAGAGAGCACTTGAAGCTTGCAGCATCAGATAATGTATGTAAAGACGCACATGGCCAGTATAAATGGTTCTCATTCCTCCATATGGAAATTCTGTGGGTAGAAGCCTGGAGACATTCATATTTTACAATGTAAGTGTTGAAGATGACTGCCAGAAGAACCTTGTAGGCTCATATGATAGGTGCTGATGAAATGTTGTTACTGCTTAGTCATGTAAGATTTAAGCAGAAAATATGTGTTTCCCCAATCATCTCTTATCTTTAAAAATGTGTTTGTTGGTCCCCCATCCCTAGAGGCCTATGGTACACCTGAGCAGCCCTTGGCTTGGAGGTCTTTCTGCCTGCTCCCAGCTGCCTGACCCACCTTGGTCAGAAACAGGGAGTCCAGCAGAGACAGTGAACCCAGGGGAGCTGAGCTAGGTATATGACCCAAGCCCTGTTGTCTCTCATCCCCAGCAGGTCTGTGGGGCACCAGAGGAGCGCTTAACTCAGAGACACATCTTCTTGCTCCCCATCTACCTGGCCCACCTGGGTCAGAAACAGTGAGTCCAGCAGACAATGAACCCAGCTGAGGTAAGTTCCACATAGGCTTCATTCTCTCTGATCCTGAGAAGGCAGAGGGGGCACCAGAGCAGCTCTTGGCTTAGAAGTCTTTCTGCCTGATCCCCAACTGCCTGGTCTACCTGAAACACAGCCAGTGAACCCAGTGGAAGGATCACAAGAGTCAACCAGCTGGCTAGAGGCGAGTGTAAGAACACAAGCAATAAAGTTCAGGGCCATATGGTACCACTGAAAAAGAGTGGTCCTATCGCAGCAAGCCCTGGAGATACTATCACACCCAAAGCAGAAGAAAAAGATTTTAAATCTGAGTTTATGAAAATGATAGAGGCAGAAAAGGAAGAAAATAAAGCTCTCAAAGTAGCACAGGAAAATAAATTCAAACAGATGAAAGAATTGAACAAATCCCTTAAAGAAATTAAGGAAATACAGGAAACTATAATAAAACAAGAGAAAGCAATGAATAAAACTGTATAAGACCTAAAAATGGAGCTAGAAACAACAAAGAAAAAACACAACCTGAGATAATCCTGGAGGTGGAAAACCTAGGGAAGAGGACAGGAACTGCAGACACAACCACCACAAACAGAATGCAAGAGATAATCTCAGGGGTAGAATACACAATTGAAAAAATCGATACATCAGTCAAAGGAAACGTTACATCAAAGCAGCTCCTGACACAGAACATCCAAGAAATCTGGAACACTATGAAAAGAGGAAACCTAAGAGTAACAGGAATAGAAGAAGGAGAAGACTCCTAGGTCCAAGGCCCAGAAAATATTTTCAACAAAACCATAGAAGGAAACTTCCTCAACCTAAAGAAAGAGAGGCCTATATACATACAAGAAGCTTACAGAACACCAAATTGATTAGACCAGAAAAGAAAATCACCGTGACACAAAATAATCAAAACATTAAATGTATAGAACAAAGAGAATATTAAAAGCTGCAAGGGAAAAAGACCAAGTCACATATAAAAGCAAACCTATCAGAATTACACCTGACTTCTCACCAGAAACTCTAAAAGTCAGAAGGGCCTGGAGATGTCTTACAGACACTATGAGACCACAAATGTCAGCGCTGACTACTGTACCTATCCAAACTTTTAATCACCATAGAGGGAGAAAACAAGATATTCCATGACAAAAACAAATTTAAACAGTACCTATCCACAAATCTAGCCTTACAGAAGATACTAGAAAGAAAACTCCAACCCAAGGAGGCCAACTACACACAGGAAACCACAGGAAACAAGTAAACCCCATATCAGCAGAACCAAAAGAAGGGGAAATCACATACATTCTACCACCACCTACATCAAAATAACAGAAAGTAACAACAACTGGTCATTAATATCTCTCAAATCAATGGCATCAACTCCTTATTAAAAATACATGGGTTAAATGGTATATACAAAGAACTAAAGAAGCTGAAAAGCAGCAAACCAAGTAATCCAATTAAAAAATGGGGAACAGAGCTAAACAGAGAATTCTCGACAGAGGAATATCGAATGGCAGAAAAACACTTAAAGAAATGCTCATCCTCATTAGCCATCAGGGAAATGCCAATCAAAACGACCCTGAGATATCACCTTACACCCATCAGAATGGCCAAGATGAAAAACTCAAGCGATAACACATGCTGGAGAGGTTGTGGAGAAAGGGGAACCCTCCTCCACTGCTGGTGGGAATGTAAACTGGTACAACCACTCTGGAAAGCTATCTGGCGCTTTCTAAGACAAATAGGAATAGTGCTTCCTCCAGACCCAGCTATACCACTGCTAGGTATATACCCAAAGTCTGTTCAAGTACACAAAAAGGACACTTGCTCAACCATGTTTATAGCAGCTCTATTTGTAATAGCCAGAACCTGGAAACAACCCAGATGTCCATCAACAGAGGAATGGGTACAGAAATTGTGGTATTTTTATACAATGGAATACTACTCAGCAATCAAAAAAGAGGAAATCATGAAATTTGCAGGCAAATGGTGGGATCTAGAAAAGATCATTCTGAGTGAAATATCCCAGAAGGAGAAAGACAAACACGGGATATACTCACTTATATAGACCTATAAGATATGATAAACATAATGAAATCTATACACCTAAAAAAGATAATCAATTGAGCAGACATGGGGTAAGATGATCAATCCTCATTTAGAAAGACAGATGGGATGTGCATTGAACATATGACAGGAGTCTACTGAGCGCATCTGAAAGACTCTAACTAGCAGTGTTTTCAAAGCAAAGACTCATGACCAAACCTTTGGCAGAGTACAGGGAATCATAAGAAAGAAGGGGAGTTAGTCTGATGGGGAAAGGATAGGAGCTCCACAAGGACCAAATATATCTGGGCACACGGTCTTTTCTGAGACTGACATTCAACTAAGGACCATGTATGGATATAACCTAGAACCTCCACTCAGATGTAGCCTGTGGTAGCTCAGTAACCAATTGGTTTCCCAAAGTGAGGGGAACAAGGACTAGTTCTAACAGGAACTCAATGACTGGCTCTTTGGTCTCCCCACCCCCGAAGGGAGGAGCAGTCCTGTTAGGCCACAGAGGAGGGCTTTGCAGCCAGTCCTGAAGATACCTGATAAAACAGGATCAGATGAATGGGGAGGAGGTCCCCCCATCAGTGGACTTGGAAAGGGGCACGGTGGAGATGAGGGAGGGAGGGAGGGACTGGGAGGGAATGAGGGATCGGGACACGGCTGGGATACAGAGTTAATAAAATGTAACTGATAAAATAAAATAAAAAAAAAAAACTTCCAGAAAAAAAAATACATGGGTTAAATGGATATGAAAATAGGACCTTTTTCCCCTGCATACAAGAAACACACCTCAGCAATAAAGATAGACATTACCTCAGAGTAAGGGGCTGGAAAAAGATTTTCTAAACAAATGGATCCAAGAAGTAAGCTGAAGTAGCTATTCTAGTATCTAATAATATAGACTTCCAACCAAAACTAATCATATGAGATGGAGAAGGAAACTTCATACTCATCAAAGAGAAAACCCACTAAGACAACATCTCAATTCTGAACATTTGTGCCCCAAATGCAAGGGCACCCTCATTTGTAACAGAAATATTACTAAAGCTTAAATCACATATTGAACCCTACACATTAAAAGTGAGAGACTTCAACACACCACTCTCTCCAAAGGACAGATCATCAAGACAGAAATTAAATGGGGAAATAATAAAACTAACAGACATTGAGAATCAAATGGGCCTAACAGATTCTAAGAGATAACTACAGAACAGTTCACCCAAACACAAGACACTATACCTTCTACAAAATTGACCATATAGTTGGGCAGAAAACAAGCCTCGGCAGATATAAGAAATAACACCCTGCATCATATCAGACCACTATGGATTAAAGCTAGAACTCAGCAACAACAGAAATAACAGAAAGCCTACAAACTTATGGAAACTGAACAACTCCATACTCAATGATCACTGGGGCAGGGAAAAAATAAAGAAAGAAAATAAAGACTCTCTAGTATTCAATGAAAATGAAGGCACAAAATAAGCAAAATTATGGGACACAAAGAAAGCAGTGCTAAGAAGAAAGTTCATAGCACTAAGCAACTTTATGAAGAAATTGGAGAAATCCCATACTAGTAACTTAGCAGCACACCTGAAAGCTCTAGAACAGACGAAAGCAAATATACCAAAGAGGAGTAAACTACAGGTAATAATCAAACTCAGGGCTGAAATCAATAAATTGGAAACAAAGAAAACAATACAAAGATTCAATGAAACCAAGAGCTGGTTCTTTGAGAAAATCAGAGAGACAAACCCTTAGCCAAACTAACTAAAAGGCAGAGGTAGAGTATCCAAATTAACATACTCAGAAACAAAAGGGGGACATAACAACAGACACTGAGGAAATCCAAAAAATCACTAGGTCTTACTTCAAAAGCCTGCATTTCACAAAATTAGAAAATCTAAAGGAAATGGATGATTTTCTGGATAAATTTCACCTACAAAAGCTAAATCAAGAGCAGAGCAGGTAAACAGTTTAAACAGTACTCTAATCCCTAAAGACATAGAAGCAGTCATCAAAAGTCTCCCAACCGAAAAAAATGCCCAGGTCTATATGGTTTAGCACAGAATTCAAAGAAGAGCTAAAACCAATATTCCTCAAACTATTCAACAAAATAGAAACTGAAGGAACACTGCCAAATTCATTCTATGAAGCCACAGTTACCCTGATACTTAAATCATACAAAGACTCAACAAAGAGAATTTCAGACCAATTTTACTCACAAGCATTGATGCAAAAAATACTCAATAAAATACTCTCAAACCAAATCTAAGAACACATCAAATACATCATCCACCATGATCAAGTAGGCTTCATCCCAGCAATGCAGGGCTAGGTTCAACATGCAAAAATTCATCAACATAATCTACCACATAAACAAAAAACTTAGAGAAAAAAAATACGATCATCTCATTAGATGTAGAAAAAGCCTTTGATAAAATCCAACCTCCCTTCATGATGAAAGTCTTGGAGAGATCAGGGATATAAGACCCATATCTAAACATAATAAAGGCAACATATAAACATAATACAGCAAGCCGATTGCCAACATCAAAGTAAATGGAAAGAAACTTAGAGCAGTTCCACTAAAATCAAGGATGAGACAAGGTTACCCACTCTCTCCATACCTCTTTGATATAGTGCTAAAGGCAGAATCCCCTTCCCTGGGTAGGGTCCCCTGCTCTGTGCCTGACTTCATCTAAAGATTGTCTTTAGATGACAATCACAGCTCCCTGATAGCTCTCCCCTCCCGGTGCCTCTATGTTAATTAGGTACTGTCATTCTACTCTTGTGATAGGAGTGGGCTGTATAATGCAAATCAAGCATTCTTGAAGCCTTTAGTTCTAACCAATTATGTACATCTATTCTTAGAGTCCTCCCACACCCTCTCTACTAGGGCAATCTAGCCTTTGTTCTCTGGAATTAAAGTTGAAATAGCCATCAGCTAGTCCGCAGGCAGGTGGAGAACCATAGAAGGGGAGATAGAATAGACAGAGGTAGGAGAGGGGGCACAGAGACTTAAGAGGGTAGAGAACAGACCTGAGAAGGGCAAGGGCAAGGGCAAGAGGACTGAGGGCCTGTAGAGAAAAGAGAAGTTGAAGGTCAAGGTCGTGACATCTCTGTGACAAGCTGGAGAGCTAAGTCAGAATAGGATCCTGGGAGGATATGAGGGGGATTCAAGCAGAGACTCCTAGTGGCAGAGACCATAAAGACTGAAGAGGACATCCTTTGATTAGACTAATTTCGTAGTAAATGGCAGGGAACACCAACCCATGCACAAAAACTCTGACTCAAAATTTATCTTGCTTAAGACATGCGCAGGGATAAAGATAGAACAAATGGAGCACAGATTGGGAGTGCCAACCCTTGACACTATGAAGGATACTCTATTGAGCCTGCAGACAGGAGCCTGTCAGAGTGGTTCTCTGAGAGACTCTACCCAGTGGCACCTCAAAACAGATGCTGAGACCCACAGTGAAACATTGGTAGATGAGTAGGGAGTCTTGGGAAACGTGGGAGAAGGAGAAAAGGACCTGGTAGTTACAGGAGCTCCACAAGAAAAGCAACAGAGCCAGCTATGCAGGGCCCAGAGGGGATTGCTGAGACTGAAGCATCAACCAAGGACCATGCATGAACTGGACCTAGGGCTCTTACAAAGATGGACCAGATGGACAGCTTAAGCATCAAGTGGGTCCTCTTAATAGGGAAGTGGTGACTGCACTGGACACTGACTCACTTGCCACCTTTTAGATTACTGTCCTCTGGTGGGACTCCCTTGACAGGCCACAGGGCGAGAGGACAGTTCAGTCCCGAGGCAACTAGATGAGCTGGGGTGGATGAGAAAGGGAGCTCCCCTTTTCTGAGGAAATGGGGGGGAGGGGGAGGAAGAAAAGGTGGCACTACTAGGGGAGGAGGAAAGGGGCTACAAGGATGTAAAGTGAATAAATAAGTGAGGAAAAAATGAGGTGAGAGGTCAAAGAAAAAAAGGCAAATGTGTTTGTGATCTGGAAATGAAAATTGACTTTTATCATCAGATGCTGGGGAATTTGAAGAAATATACGAGCGCTGTATATGTGGATGTCACAGAATTCCACTTACCTTTCAGCTGGGTGTGATAATCCATACCTGTAATCATACCACTTAGAAAGTGAAGCCAGCAAGATGAGTTCAGGCCTGCTTTGAAGATTTCAGTCATCTTTCTGAACAGCTCCTTCTTAATGGATTTGGCTGCTGTCCAGTACAACTCTGGTTAGAAAACCTTCTATAAACTCTCATTTAAGATCTTCCTTTGGCTAGGTTGGTAATTCAGACATTATAACTATAGCAGATGGACTTGAAAGGTGATCCTTATAACACAAAGTGACACCACATCATCAGTAGTTCAAAAGATACCTTGGATGTTGGTGAATTTCATGAATGGCAGAGACAAAATATATTTTTCATCTGCCTCTCAGGAAAGCTTTAGAAGAGAGAATGGAAATTGGTGGGAGGGGGGCATCTCTGGGACAAGCCAGATACCTGGGATGGGGGATGCTCCCAGGATCTATGGGGGTGACCCTAGCTAAGATTCCTAGCAGCAGGAGATATGGAGCCTGAAGCTGCCACCTCCTGCAGGGTGGGACTCCCAGCAGAGGAAGGAGGACACCAATCCACCCACAAAACCTTCGACCCAAAATTTACCCTGCCTACAAGATGTGAAGGGATAAAGATGGAACAGAGATGGAGGAAATGGCCAACCAATGACTGACCCAACTTGAGACTACCCCCTGGGAGAGAATCAACCCTTGACACTATTCATGATACCCTGCTATGCTTGCAGACAGGAGCCTAACACAACTATCTTCTGAGAGTCTTCATCCAGCAGCTGATGGAAACAGATACAGAGACCCACAGTCAAACAACAGGCAGAGCTCAGGGAGTCTTGTGGAACAGTGGGAGGAAGGATTGAGGGAGCTGAAGGTGTCAAGGAAATCAGAAGAGGACCTATAGAGTCAACTAACCCATGGGGGATCACAGAGACTGAACTACCAACCAAAGAGCATGCATGGGCTGGAAATAGACCCCTACACATATGTAGCTGATGTGCAGCTTGGTCATCATGTGGGTTGTTAACAATGGGAGTGGGGTCTGTCTTTGACTCTGTGGCCTGCCTTTGGATCTCTTTCCCCTAGCTGGGCTGCCTTGTCAGGCCTCACTAGGAGAGGATGTGCTTAGACCTGCTGTGATTTGATGTGCCATGGGAGATTGGTACTTATGAGGGAGGGGCTCTTCTGCTTAGAGAAGGGTAGGAGTATGGGGAGAGGAGGATGTGAGAGTAGGACTAGGAGAAGAGGAGGGATGGGGCTGTGATCAGGATGTAAAGTGAATAAATAAATAAATTAATCAATTAATAATAATAGTAATAATAATAATAATAATACAAGCACAGGTTCAAAAAAGGAAGAGAAACCTAATATGTTTTCCAAAATGGAAAACATACTTCTTCCTTTTTTTTTTTTTTTTTTAACTATCTTAAATTTGTTTAGGGCCTCTGAAAGGCTCTGCCCTGCAGACTATCAAAGCAGATGCTGAGACTTAATGGCCAAACTTATGGGCAGAGTGCAGGGAATCTTATGAAAGAAGTGGAAAATAGTAAGATCTGGAGAGGACAGGAACTCCACAAGGAGAGCAACAGAACCAGAAAATTTGAACACAGGGGTCTTTCCTGAGACTTATACTCCAACCAAGTTCCATGCATAGAGATAACCTAGAACCCCTGCACAGATGTAGCCCATGGCAGTTCAGTGTCCAAGTGGGTTCCATAGTAATGGGAACAGAGACTGCTTCTGATATGAACTGATTGGCCTGCTCTTTGATCCCTGAGGGGGGAGCAGCCTTACTAGGCCACAGAAAAATGACAGTGCAGCCACTCCTGGATGTGATCTGATAGACTAAGATCAGAAGGAAGGAGAGGAGGACCTCCCCTACCAGTGGATTTGGGGAGGGGCTTTCGTGGAGAAGGGGAAAGAAGGAAGAGATTGAGAGGGGAGGAGGAAGGGAACTAGAGGGGGTATACAAAGTAAATAAAGTGTAATTAAAAATAAAATAAAAAATAAAAAAATGTTTATTTGTATTATTTCAGTTTCTTTTTTAATTTTAATTTAATTTAATTTTTAATTACACTTTATTTACTTTGTATCTTCCCCTAGTTCACTCCCTCCTCCCCTCCCAACCCCTCTTTGCCTCCCCTTTCTCCATTCATGCCCCTCCCCATGTCTGCTGGTAGGGGAGGGTTTCTTTTAGTTCCTTCTGATCCTGGTCTCTCAGGTCTCATCAGGAGTGGCTGCATTGTCTTACTCTGTGGCCTGGTAAGGCTGCTCCCCCCTCAGGGGGAGGTGATCAAAGAGCAGGACAATCAGTTCATATCAGAAGCAGTCTCTGTTCCCATTACTATGGAACCCACTTGGACACTGAACTGCCATGGACTACATCTGTGCAGGGGTTCTAGGTTATCTCTATGCATGGAACTTGGTTGGAGTATAAGTCTCAGGAAAGACCCCTGTGTTCAAATTTTTTGGTTCTGTTGCTCTCCTTGTGGACCTCCTGTTCTCTCCAGATATTACTATTTCCCACTTCTTTCAACTTCTTTCATAAGATTCCCTGCATTCTGTCCAAAGTTTGGCCATAAATCTCAATATCTGCTTTGATAGTCTGCAGGGCAGAGCCTTTTGGAGGTCCTCTGTGGGAGGCTCCTAACTTGTTTCCTGAAAAGCAACAAATCAAGTAATCCAATTAAAAAATGGGGAACAGAGCTAAACAGAGAATTCTCGATAGAGGAATATTGAATGGCAGAGAAACACTTAAAGAAGTGCTCAACATCATTAGCCATCAGGGAAATGCAAATCAAAACGACCCTGAGATTTCACCTTACACCTATCAGAATGGCCAAGATCAAGAACTCAAGTGACAACACATGCTGGAGAGGTTGTGGAGAAAGGGGAACTCTCCTCCACTGCTGGTGGGAATGTAAACTTGTACAACCACTCTGGAAATCAATCTGGAGCTTTTTCAGACAACTAGGAATAACACTTCCTTAAGATCCAGCCATACCACTCCTAGGCATATATCCAAAAGAGGCTCAAGTACACAGTAAGGACATTTGCTCAACCATGTTTGTAGCAGCTTTATTTGTGATAGCCAGAACCTGGAAACAACCCAGACACCCCTAAACTGAAGAATGATGCAGAAATTGTGGTACATCTACACAATGGAATATTACTGAGCAATGAAAAACAAGGAAATCAGGAAAATTTGCAGGTAAATGGAGGGATCTGGAAAGGATCATCCTGAGTGAGCTGTTCCAGAAGCAGAAAGACATACACAGTATATACTCACTCATATAGACGTGTGATATAGGCTAAACGTACTAAAATTTGTACAACTAAAGAAACTAATCTAAAGGAAGGACTCTGGCTAAAAATGCTCAATCCCCATCCCGAAAGGCAAAGAGGATGGACATCAGAAGAAAACATACTTTTATCTTTGGCATTTACCTCAGTATATAAAGCACATAAACTGGGTTAAGAATATAGTTCATTAACATTGTAAGTTCCTTATTCCCCCACCCCCTCATTTAAGGTAGAGCTATCTGCACAGTTCTACAGTTGATCCATGTCTCTCTCTGGCTTTGTCTTATTTTGGATGTTCCCTTTGCAGACCCTGAGTGGGCCTTTGAGTCTTTGGTCTTTATATCTGCCCCGATGCACTTCATGAGGCCATAGGCCATACAATTTCATTACTCTGGTAATTGGATGGGAGTTTTCTTGCAGACAACCTTTCCTTGTCTATAAATCGAGGAATATTAGACACACCCTCTTTCTGTTACATAATAACCATTTTTCAATTCACCTCATAATATGAATATTTTTGAAGATTAATGCTTGAATAAATAAATAAATGTTACTACAGAAGGATGTATAAAAGTCAGAAACTAGCCTAATATATCATATTTTACTGGACTAGGAAATATTAATATTTTGATGAATTCTGGTTTTATTCAGCTGGCCAGTCATAGGACGTGGAACCTGGGTGGAAATTTTCTTTAACTGTTTTCATAGGCTGACTCTCGCAGTCTGGCAGTGATGGAGATACTACAAAACATTTGTATTTTTTCTTGAACCCAACCATTCTCTGACTTATATAACAATTATCAAAAAGTAGACTAGGTGACCTCAAAGAATGGAGAGGAAAATCACCATAGCTACTGATAGGATAAAACAGCTGGTATTTCCTTGGGGGAAGAGTCAAAGATACTAGAGAAGTGCATGAGCTGACAAGAGTAGTAATAAAATTCTAAGTGATCTATTTCTCAGCAAAATACACATTCAAGAAAACAACAACAAAAACTGCAATTGTTTTTTTTTTTCTCTCTCAATGAAAAGGAGAACAACAACACAATTTGGAACAATGAAAGTAAAACACAGATGAAATGGAAAGGTTTCCTGTAGTGATTTCACTTCAAATTAGTTTTATTTTTTCAAATGACATTTTATGCCAAAGTTATTTTATTGGGGCAAACAGAAATTCCTTCATTATGTAAAAGGGGAAATAAAGACTTGTTAATAGTGATGCATGCAAATTTTACCAATAAAATACAGCTGGAGGACAAAGGGTTGGAAAAAAACCCACAAATTGGTATCAAACCAAAGAGAGAGTTTTTGATATTGTTTCTGAGCTCATGTCCTAAATTAGTGCCTTCAGCATTTTAGAAGAAAAGTTAGTGGAAATTCACAATAGTTCTATCATCCAGCTCCAGCCCTCCTTGAATTCCGTCCAGCAGGATTGTGAAGAAGAAGGGGCTGGTTTATGGGTGGGCAGAGGAACTGGACACAAGTGCTAACTTGGGTAGGAGTAGACCACGAGGTTATTTCTAATTGTAATAAATATAAATCCATGCAGACGCTCAGACGAGATGGATATCATGAAATATAAAAATCAGAAAATGTTGATGTTGAAAACAAAAAAGTATTTTCCTCTTCCTGTGTTGTAACAGGGTACACAAGCCTCACTTTGGGAACCTACATGGAAGCATATTGTGCACAGGGGAGTTCCTGTTCGCACACCACAGTGTTGCAGCAGCCTTCTGAGTCTTTGCCATGATACTGCACGTGGTGCCTTCCTGGCTTTGCAGTGCTGGACTACACAGGGAGCTAAAAGAAGACTAAACCCAAGAGTGTGGGACTACTCACCACTCAACTGTATCTTCTCAATGTATTTGTATTTATTGAGTACCTGCCATGCACCAGGAAAAAGTAATTACTTTTCCACCAACGCCTGAGTGGTTATTACAAAAGAAAGTCCATTCTGCTGATTCTTTGGTTAATCTTCAGGCAAAGATTCACAAGCGTTCTTCTCATACAGAGCGCAATGATATGAACCATGAAAATTTCCAAATGCTGTTTGAAACAGCAGAGGGGCTGCCATTGCTCTCACCCCAGTCTGACAAAGGAGTAACCCACGGAGTACAGCCCTTTTTTTTGTTGACAGTGAAATGATATGGTCTCTGACTGCCCAAAGTCCAGATCTGTAAAAATCTATAAACTCTGGCATATAAGACACCATGTTCTAAGCCAACCAGTAAACTAACGAGAACCCAGTTTTCCTTGCTTATGTCACCTGAGGGCAAAACATCAGTTACAAAGCTCCTGTAAGCAGTGATGGTAGACAGAAGTGGGACTGTAGCCAATGATATGGCTTCATATCATTGTTTCAAAGTTTCATACTGGACCTTAACGTTCCTGGAAATGAAGTTTGTCAGTGTTCCAAATAAACCAAAGAATTCTAGAGAATAAAACTCTGTTTGTTTAAAGTATTTTCTTTTCCATGATGTTAGGACTTTTGCTTTTCTGTGATTTTAGTGACCATTATCCTTCTGCATTTTGCACTTTCTAGAGAAGGAATCGGCCGACCACGTGTATATATTGCCATCTTGATGTCTTGGGGCACTTCTCTATCCTCCACTGGTACCATGACAGTACACTCTTATTTGGGTACCATCATTTTGGCACCTCAGGTGACTCTATTTTAACTTAATTTTTGTTTTGCTTTGTGGAGACATGATCTCATAACTGAGGTTGGCTTCAAACTGAATACACAAGATGACATTAAGTTTTTAACCTTGTCCTGCCTCTACTCCCCAAGTGCCTGGGATTACAGGTACGAGCTGCCATGCCAGGCTCCATTTCAATTCTTTAGACCCACATTTTTCCACTTGTGTCACAGGTATAGTGGCATGCTTTACTGTCTTATCACACAGATTATATAAAAATATATAAAAAGATTAAAGAAAAACACTTAGTTCAGAGCTGGGCAACAGTGCACACTCAGTAGATGAAAACTCATTTCCTCCCAGACTGTTCCTTAGGGCTTGTGTGGAGAACACAACTTTGAAGACATTCCAGGTGAGACTATTCACTTATTGATTATTTTATGAGGTCATTTTTTTTTTTTTTTATTGGGACAAGAGCTTCTGTTTTCTAAAAGGCTCAGCAGGCT